>NC_063255.1:68494241-69094241 GCF_020740725.1 Corvus hawaiiensis
TTCATTTTTTTGTTTGTTTTAATTATTTGATTTTTTTATACCACTTTTATCCACCCAGCAAATGATAGAAGATAAACAGCAAGCAGACATTCAGAGGCTGACAGTTTTCACTCACTAGGTCAACCTTACAGCCTTGAAAACAGCAGTAATCTATTTAAATCACTATGGCTATTCCCATTCCCAGCAAGGTTAAATTTTGTTCACTTTTTAAAAATTATCTAGCTGTCTATCACAGTCTTTTCTTTAGCAGTTGTCACCATAGCAATGTTCTGCTAGATTGGAGTCTAATCTCCCTCATTCAAGGACAATATGCCTTTTTTATTCAAAAACTCTGGAAATTAACTACCTTTCAGACATATAATTATATAATTTCTTTTTGAATGGTAGAAATAGATATACTTTTCTCTTTTTGATTTTTCATTCAACTTTGTCTATTTTTGTTTCTGGAATAATTATTCTGATACTTCTTCAAAGAAGTACTTTCACTAGGTCTATTTTGCCTGAGTTTTACCCCAAATCTTTAAAAACAACAGCAGTACATCCTTGTTTTAATTAAGTGGTTGCTTATATGTTTTGTTGAACCAGATTCTAAATGAGATTGATCATGGGTAAAGTCCTACTGAAGGAAAAGACTGGGTCTGAACTGTAGGAACCCAGAGTGCAGAGAATTTTTCTCTGCCTCTTTTGAAGGGTTCTACCCCCCCTGGGCAACACTGGTTTTGACCTTTGTCCTTGGAGAAAATTGCCTACCCTCTGGGAAGTATTAGAGTCTACACTGGCGGGAATTAGGTGATAGAATATTATGTAAGATTATCACAGGGTGAAAAATTTAGAGGATTTGGGTTTGTTAATGTAATAAATAGATAAAAACAAAAAATGTCAAAATGGGGGATTGTTGTTCTCCAGATCTTCTTCTGCTTCTTCTACTACTTCATATTCTGCAGTAGAAGTAGTTTGGGATGACTGGATAAAGAATTCTGCAGTTCCTGTCTACGTGACTAGATTATTTATTATACATTGGTGGAAAAGTAAAAATAATGTACACTTTTAGTGACCATTGGTTAATTTATCTTTAAAAAGGCTGTGTAATCTTGATAACTGGGCATTCTCCTGCATTCTCTGCTCTGTGCTATGTCTGGGTCACATTCAGTGGCTCTATTTCTCTGATAAGACTTAATAAACAACTATCTTAAAGTAGAGAGGGCTGATAGCCCCATTCGTCTCTCGGACTCCTGGAAAAGACTCTAAAATTCTCCCCCATCAGGGGAGGCATAATTATGGCACAGATAGGGTCATGAACTTTCCCTCAGGTGGATTCTGTAGTACAGCACACTAAGACAGCTGTGTATCCCAAAGGGACCAGTTCTCATCAGAAACTGGCACCTAAAGATTTAGGTATTGGTCCTCACTGTGCAGGAGACATTTATGCTAATGGAGTTTCTGCTGCATTTTCCTGCTTGTTAGGAAGGATCCAGAGCATTCAGTGGTTACCTAAGACAGCTGTGCCCAGTTGCATACCACAGCTAGAAAAGAACTAGCTTTACTCATAATGAAATACCTCATTTGAGGAACAGTGTTACCATTTTCCTTGATGTTCCAGAGAAAACCTCTAGACAATGACATAAAGACTTACACTGAGACCATTGAGAATGTTGATAATAAATTTATCTTGGAATGCATATGCTGTGTGTTTTCCTAACTCACTGTGCTGCTATACCTTACTTGGAGTGAATTCAGTGTAAATCAAGAAATGTGGAGACAGAGGGCAAAATATATTGTAATGCTCTGTTGTTTCATTTACAGTGATCTCATACATGTTTAATCTGCTGAAAGGCCATAAAAACAAAAGTCCCATACAGAAGCATATCTTGAAGGGCTTTCTAAGCCTGAGCCAGTGTCTGTTAAATGTTATTTCTGCCATTGGGTTACATCAACACTGGCACTGGAAGGGCTCAAGTGCTAGAGTCCCACTTCCTGGGGCAGTGCAGTCATACCCAACATAGCCTGTGGTAGTCAGCAGGCACTGGTTGATGCCTGACCATTCCTTCAGCTGACACATATACACCTCCCCTTTCAGCCCTGGTACTGGCAGGTACATTGTATTCAAAAAGCTCAGAGGTCCCTGATTCCCTGTAATAAGTGACCTAAGTATAGAGAGGTTCACAATCTCAGGTTTCCGGCTGTGTCCATTGCACACTCTGCCCACCCCTGTTTCCACCTACCAAAGACCTGTAGCTTAGGATTCACTGTAGGGGGAGTGTGGTGTGTCCTGCCACCCATCTGTGACACAATCTGTGCTTTGTTTCTTCCAGGGTTTTACACAAATATTTTACTTGTGATACCGTGAAAAAGAAAAAGAGGAAGGAAGAGACAAAGGAAAAGAGAGAAAGAGGAAAGAGAAAGAGAAGGAGAAAGAGAAGGAGAAAGAGAAAGAGGGAAAGAAAAAAAGAAAAAGGAAAATGAAAAGAAAAAAGAAAAAAAAAAGAAAGAAAAAGAAAAAAGAAAAAACATCAGGGAGAATTAAATAGTCTTCTGTGTTATAACCAGTGTATAAATGAATTTTTGGCTTTCAAGTCCTCCAGTTTGGGAGCAGTAGGATAGTCTGAACAGTAATTTTAGCAGTCATGGATTTCTACTTGAAGATTTTGTTCAAATTAAAGTGACTCACTCCTCACCCAGCTGTCTGTGCTAAATAATAGTGGCAGATGGGGAGAGGAAAATCTGGATTTTTTTGCTTTCAAGGAACCACAAAAGTTAATGAGGTAATGTTAATTGTTCTGCAGCTATAACAGAAGGAGGTCTCTGCACAGCACGTACGTTGCTTCATCTTTCTCTTGTGAGTGAATAGAGCAGTGTATGAAAGAAATGTAGCCGAGTCATTATGTTAGGGTGTGATAAAGCAGATGTGAAAAATTATATAGTCGGGTAGGAGGTAAGGGAAAATTTTACTTTTATTTGTTCCTATTGGAATAGGAGTAGCATTGAAAGTGTTTCAGTGTAAGTGTTGAATTCCAAAAAATGGCTCTAGTTCCAAGAAAAAAATGAGTTTTTAGATGTTTAGAGTACATTTTAGGTATTTTAAAAAGTATTTAAGACATCATCTCATCGTATCAGTGACATAAAATCCAGTTCTCTGCTCACTTATCACTCGGAGCAATTTATCTGTGCAGTATTCTAGCTAAACACAGCACTTTTCTTTTTTGACAGAAATCCTCACTTAAATAACTGCTTTGCTGTCACTGCTTTTCACCATGGGTCTGTGAGCTGCAGGTCTTAACATTCTCTAAAGATCCGAAGAAGTTTGTGCTACGGTAAATAATTAAGACTGATGGTTATGGTCAAAGTAACATTTCCTTATACATTTCGTCATTTTCTCATCTCTCTGGAGGCATGGTGTTTTCAAACGGATGAAGCGTCCACCATTAATAAGCATTTTCTCTGTTGTTTCCTAAAGAGCCATTCAGCAGAGTAACAAAACAACAGTTAGGAGCTAATAAAGGTCCTTTCAGCTCGACTTGAGAGGAGGACGTGTTAATGCCCCCAGGCAAAATGCCAATGAAACCACAATGTCAGGACTGGTCACAAAGACTTTGACCTGTAATTGCGTCCAGAGAATTCAAAGGCGTGAGAGTTTCGAGGGGAGGAGAAGGGAGCAGTTTTGCCAGACCATTCACTGCCTGCAATTAGGGATGGACTTTTAACAGAGCGAGCAGGCCCCCACCAGTTCCTGACTGCTCTCCGTGGGAGCTTCTGGAAAGCCTCCCTCCAAACGCTTTGGTGAGGAAAGTCTGAAGGCAAATTTTGGACACCTGAGGCGAGAGTGCCATTCTCACCTGTGTCTGCAGTGCCCCCCTCCCAGCTCCCCGGGGGATACCGGCAAACCAAATTAAGGATGAGAATAGAGTAGCTCTTTCCCTTCTGTGCAACCGCAAAGAATAATGGCCCAATGTGTTTTGATTTCCTCAGTGCTAAAGGTTGTACAGCATTTCTTATCACCTGGGGATTTAAACCCTGAGGGTTAAGAGCAACGGTTCCCACGGAATAAGCATTAAGTGGGATTTGCATCCAGAATTCAAACCAAATTGAACATTAGTAACATTTTAGCACACATTAGGCTATTGATCCTGCAGTTATTTTCTAGATAAAATACTTTAATCATGAAAGTACAGCCAATTCCAGCATAAAATACGGCAGTACAGCAATATCACAGGTGATGTCAGAAACAACAGAAGGAGGGTTGAGAGAGAAACTGGTGTTCAGTTACAGTTTAGTCTGAACACTTCTACTTGCACTGCAGGTACCCTTCAAAATGACTAAAAGTAAATAGAACCTTTTTGCTTCTTTTTGTGAAAGCTGACGTAGCCAAAAGCTGTCTTCACTAGCCCCATGCAGAGATAATGGTCCAATATAAACCTCAAGAAGAGACACCTATTAAAGTACCTCCTGCAATAGGAAACTTAATCCAACCAGGTCTGTATTTGCCACTGTTTCTTTCAAGAGCTAATTAATTTTCTAAGGCTCTGTGTCCTTTATCCCTCTTTAAAATTACAATTGGTACAGTCACATTAAACTTCATTTCTCCTAATTGTATTTTCTTTATCTTTCTACCTGGACTTGTGCTACTTTTGTTGAAGGAGAATTGAGTTGTTAAAACTCCAGATATTCTTCTTGTATATTTTGCAGCACTGAAAAAATATCTTGTGGATGGTGTCTCATTGTGCTGCTTGCTGTCATCAAGCTTGTCATGGTTTAATCTAGCCTCCCAGCAGCCACACCTGGTTGGGATACATTTTTGTCCCATTTCTGTGGGTTTTTTATGGTATGCAAGGCTGGAGCAATTGCAGTTCATCCCAACAGCAGTTTAGTAGAGGAAGAGACATCACAAATACGAATCATCGTTTGTGGGATTCCCCATCTCATGTAATGGTTCCAAGACATGCTCTGGAGAACACCGTTGTCTCTTGGACTGACAGGTACGGCAGGCAAGCACAGGCAGCCACTTTCTCATTGGCTTTCAAGACTTTGGACAGTGTGCCTATTCTTCATTCACAGATTTGTTGATGAGAGTGAGTTGTCTCTCAGTAGCTACAGCTGGGTATTTAGAATTACAGTCTACATCTCCACAGTCTGCTAGAAAGAGTGATAGAAATGAACGATGTATGTATAAATACGAGAAAGTTAGACATTCCTGAGTGCAGGGTATTACAAAATTGCATCAGAGACAGTTCAAGGATTTGCATTTAACCAAACACGCCCTAGTTTGTAACAAAATTCATTATGTGGTTGTGAATTCTGGGGAAATAAAATGTTGAATCTTGGTGATGATATGCACTGAAAAGTCATAAATAAGAAGTAGTCTTGTATTTTCCAGTTCTGGCTTGGGAAGTGGTAAACCTGGTTGTGCTCCAGCATGCTGCAGCACAGTCCATTTGCAGAAGTCCCAACAATGAAAATGTTTGCATAAAGCTTCATATTCATAAATATTCCCAGAGCTAACCCAAACTTGGATGCAGGTTTCATTTTCCCTTTAGATTCCTTCCAATCTGAAATGCTTTGGAAATTTTTAACCCCATCTTAACCCCCTCCAGTCCCTGCCTCTGACACACACAGACGGCTTGCCTAGAATTTGCCAATAACTAAAACAGAGCATATTTTCTGCAGCATGCCAGATGGTGCTGGTGAAGACCAGACACGCAGGAGGTTCCTAATTAAAGCTTTAAACCTAGGGATGAGAAATGGCAGGTGCAGTCTGGTGGGTGCTCAGATAGTGGACACACAGGCGAGCTGCCTAACGACGTTTTAGAGAACACCCTCACACCCATCCTCAGGGAACTCATAATGACAAGAGGCAGTTAATTTAAAGATAATTGAGAAATCTCTATCCAGTCTTCACACAATAAAACAAGGTGCCAGACCTCAGCTGGCGTTTCCACCCTGACAGGAAGAAAATGGCCAGTGTCGGGCTGCAAAAGATGCCACCTCATTCTCACCCGGGGCACACAAAGCAACTGAACCCTTGAACCTTTATAGTTTCAGCAGCATTTCAGCCCATAAATAAGAACTGCTGAGAGGGAGCACATATGTCTAGGAATAGAAATGAATCCTGTAGCTTCATAAAGGCTGTTTCTTCAGCAGTAAGAGCTCACAGAGTTGAGGAGTAAATGCAGGGCCCTGCACGGGTGCCCACCAGGACAGGCTATTGCTAGCCCTGCCTTAAGCAGGAGGGACCTCTGGAGTCATTCTCTAGGGTACTACAATTCCTTCTTCTGCTGAAAGTCTTGGGTTTTATCCAGGCCCCACTGCCCTCTGACACCTCTCCTAGCTCTTCTATGACACAGAGTGATGCATCAAGTACTTCTGCTTCCACTGTTTTAAGTTTGAAGGCAGTAGACAAGGAGGAGAACTTGCACTATCTTATAATACATAACTAGCATTTAATCCCACAAACCCAAAGTCAATGTCTCTGATGCAAAGCCAGTTCCTACACTGGACATAACCACAAGTGGCTGTAGGGCATGAGATGCCAGCAGAAAGCACAGTGTCTGTATAGCCATAAGCACTTGGCTGGTTTCAGCCGCCCAGACATTCTTCACATCTGCTGATTTGCCCGGATGCAGAGCAGGTAGACAGCTGTTGACAGCAGGTCTTGACCTGCGTCACTGACACATGAGGCAACTCTTAGGACAATGAATAAGCTGGTCTTTTTCTTCTGCAGCACTGCACTCTCAAGGGCCAGAAGGACCTTCCACCCTCAATCTCCCACTAGGGTCCAGTTTACCTCTTCAGTTTGTACCAGTTGAGCCACTGGAAGTCCAAGTTCTCCATGGAAGCTCAGCTGGGACAAAATCAAAGGGCAAACAGCTCAGGGACTGGTGCCAAACCCTCACCAAAATAGAGTGTGACATTGTGCTCCAGAGTAACTCATTGAGAAGGTTGTTTAGAGGCATCACAGTGCTGGTATCACAGTGTAGCTGAGGATCCCAAATAAACACAGTATGTCCTTTCCATGTCTCTGGTCTGCCAGAGAGTTTCTTTCCTTGTTGGCCTCACCTCAGTTCTGCTAAAAGTCACATTCCTTGCCACTGTTTTGAACAACCTCTCAGATTTGTCTGAATAAAGTGTTCTTAACAGATAGTAAGCATACTGAAAGAATTTCTGTATTGTAATAAATCACTAGTTTCTCAGTCACATACCCAAATACCAATTTGCCTAAATACCTCAACTTTCAAAAAGGTGCGTCCCATTGATTCCCAAACACATGGGTAAAATGTGAGGGGATTTTTCTCACACTTTTGGAAGGGATGGCAAAATCTGAGCTATATCTGAGCCTCATGTTGTGGACCAGTCACAGCTGCTGGACCATGAATGTGGTTGAGCTAAATCATCAGCACTTACTGTAACAGAGAAATGGCTTTCTATAAGGGTTTCAAGAGATTCCCACCTTTTCCTGCCTCTGGCAGCTCATTCTAATCCCAAATAACATTTAATCTTATGCCCTGCTGGGCCAATCATACAGTGATATGTGGGACTACAATCAATGCCAGCTCAGGGATTCAGGCTGAACCCCACAGCCTTCTTTTTGTTTGTTTGTTTTGGAAAACACAATACAGAGCAACACTTTTTCTCTTTTTGACTCATAATCTAGTCCCAGCTACTGCACACAGATAAAAGAACTGGAATTGGCTAGAGCTCCATCTGCTTTTATTGGCTACAAAACCGACCCTCTGCTTCCACTAAGTTATGGTCTGTACACCAAGTGTTTTATGAACTGTAAGGAGTATCCAAGAAGTGGGTGAATCCCATCTCATTTTCCCCACACTGATTCTTTGGCTAATGCTTGTAGAATTATGGGTGTCCTATAAATACTTATTACTGCGCATAAGCTCACCATAAACTATGCTATAGCAAATGGTAGTATTTATGAAATTGAGTGAGAGAAAGAATCTTCATTCCTTTCTAAGAGTTTCATTTCTTAGAAGTTTGGAAATCCTTAAGAACATGATGGAGAGGATTTGCAGTGTGAGTAGATTCATAAAGTTCCTATTCTAACAGAGTAAATTAGCCATGAAAGCAATATCAAAGAACTGAAAAAGCCTTTCTCATCAGAGAGCTGGAGAAGTGAACAGCAAACTAATCTGCAGGGTGCACAAAGTGTGAGATTAGTTTGGCAGAACAGGAAGATTTAATTAAAGACATATACAAACCAAATTGTCAAGCATGTATTATTCTGCTTTTGAAGCACTTGGGAAAGACAGCCATGAGCAAATGGTGGGAAAGAATGCCTGAGAGCTGGAGAATAGCAAGGATTGTCAGTCACTGGCAATGCTGAAGGCTGATTGCTCCTTCAGGGAACACTGAGACAGGGTAGAGTCAGTTTAGGGTAGAAAAGGGCAACTGAGGTAAAGGAGCCTGAAAGAAGGTTGTCAAATTCTTACCTGAATTTGACACTTATCACTGTCCCTATAGGGCCAGAGAAAAGAACCCACAGGGGCAAGTCGCAGAAGGAAGCAGAATAGCACTTGGCTCCAAGCAGAAAAAAGGTCAAGGGTCGTATTTCTTAGTTATAGAAATGCAAGCTCATTGGTTTCAACCCAGTTGAGAGCAGTATTTTCACTCAACAATCAAAGGAACTGATATGTGCATTTTGATAACACAAAAATTAGCTGCTAAATTATCCTGGTCTATAGGATCTCATTGTACAGTGGTTTGCAATCATGATTTTCTGGACACTAATATTACGACTGCTGTGATAGCATTTCAATACCATCCATATATGGAATATGCAGAAGGATCAGTGCTTCATTTTGTGTAGTTTTACTAGTATTAATTTAAATGCTAAATTCAGCAGACCTCCTTCAGTATTACAAGCTCAGGTGTTTCCTGAAAGGAAACAACCATTCAAGCTATAGGACCCTGCCATTGAATGTTCCTTCAAATTTCCAATGGCTAGAGGTGCAAGCATGTGCCAGCTGAGCCTCATTTCTGTGTGCAGCCTCTCTTGACCCTGACAGCTTCACTGCTTGCTTAGGAGAAGCAATGGCCCATAGGTTACCACAATTGTGTCCCTTCCAGAGAGCCGATGGGACCTTGGTGAAGAACACTGCTTTAAGTTCTTGCATAGTAAGCAGCATGAGGATGAGCATGTGGGGAGCTTGCTTGTGCAAACTTTTCCTCACTTTGCATTAAGTCACTAGCTAAGATTACTAATTCAGCTCAAGTAGTCCTCCTGATGTCATTCTCTGTCAGGAAGAAAAGAACTACGCAGTTTCTTTATTAGACAAGAAGGAAAACTTTGGTGTTTGCCAAGAAATCTTTATGAAGTGGAAAGAGATTTGTCATTCTAGAAACAAAATCTTACAGCTATTTGAGCTGTAAAGAACAACCCACCCAGAACAGAAAGCAGAGCATGTAAACGCAGTATCAAGAAAACAATGGCTACAGAAAATCAAATAGACTCAGAAAATACCTGAGTCAAATTCCTCAGTGTGAGCAAAGGACTGAAGATCATACTGATGGGGAAGTTAGCTGTTTGTGTGGTGTGTTGGTGGTTGGTTTTCGGGTTTGTTTTTTTTTTCTCCCCTTCTGCTCAGGAAGGCAAATTGGATTTCTGCACCTTTTAATTTTCCAAGTGTGTTGATCCCAAGTAATCTTAGCTTGTCCAAAGTGTAAAAGATTTTGTTTCCATACTGTTGTGTTACCCTGCAGTTACTGATTTCAGTTGAATAGATCTTACTAACTTAAACCTGGCAGATCAACATGGGCTATATTTTGTCTGTCCGACAGAGTTCACTTTAAGCTGATGTTAATAGTGGTTGTAAAACTGATGAGTCTGTGTGTACGTGCATGAATGCAAATGAGATCAGGAATAATAAATATACAACTAGGTAAAAAAGATGCAGGCTTTTTTTAAAACATCTCAGAGAATTTGTACAGTTGATTTACAGTTTGAGGAGATAGTGCACCATGTGTCAAGCAGAGGAAACGTGGAAAGGGAATAAAATGACAGTGTCAGTCTCTGTAAAAAGCTGGCACATATTGGAAAGGGAATTCAAGCCAGCCTTATGAGCATGGTCTGCCCCGAAGGGCATGAGGAAATGCTGATTTCCTGCGGGGCAAGTCCCAGCTACTCTATTTAGGATTGGCATCCTGCCCAAGGGCAAACGGCTTCTGCAAGGTTGCAGGCGGAGTAGTGAGTCTTCAGGCTGGGCATGGACATACCCACCATACACACACAGAAAAACACGTGTTTTGGTGCTCTATTCATCCTCACCCTCCTCCTCCTGCTCCTGCTCTTTCATTCATTTGACACAGTCACTTCCAGCCTCAGGCTCATCTCACACACATCAAAACAAAGTCCTGCCCTGACTGAGTTCAGTTTCAGCAGCTTGTTGGCTTATGTGCTTGAAGATATTTGAATTTCCTGTCAGTGTGGGTGCTGCCAGAAATTTTCTTAGGCTTTTTTCTAGACTTGTAATTACAAGACAGCACAGTGGTTCTTTGTAAAAAGGCTGCTTTCAAGATTCTCATCAGGCGAACAATAGAAATGGTACAGATGGTGCCCTGCAGATTTCTCTTCTTGCAGTATCTAGGAATTCAAGACTATGTGCTGTCTATATTTGGATAATTTCTATTTCTTTTTAAAAGTTACATACAAGCAACAAGTTATAATCCTTAAAAGTCCAGATATAGCCTTTTTTTTTAAATTTTCTAACAGTGTAAAATGCTTTTTCAATTCTGTTGTTTCCTTTTTTTCCCCATATACGTTGGAGGTCAGAACTGAGTCCTTTCTGACAAGAAAACCTCAACTGAGATATCATACCTTGTGCTACTTCTTTTTCTACCATCAGGTAAGGAGGTTATTAAGAAGGCCAGCATGACACAAAAATGTCATTAAAAAATCAGTGACTTTTCATCATCAATAAGAAAAAAGAAACAAAATACATGGTGCTATTATTACAATGAGAAAAGAAAACCTGTCTGAGGTTTCACAGCAAAACAGGTTCAGACAGTATTCTGAAATGGCTGAAATAGATGGTTAAAGAGAAAAATAAGAGCACTGATGAGTATCACAGTAGTATCCAATCTATGAGATTGGATGGAGTAATGTGCTAAAATAGGACTGAAAAGATCAGACTGTGTAGAGCTGATGTAGTTTAGAGTTCACATCTGAACTGAGACTAGGGCCTAATCCTGTAAAAATTTCAGAATCTGTATGGTTAGATTTCATCCCAAAATAAAAACATCATGGAAATTGTCAGGTTTGTGAGACTCCTGCCATCTTGAGAAGCAGAAAATCCCTTACACCTCTTTCTGTTTTGGTCTATATCTGAAAGAGAGGCATACAAAAAGATTAAACTGAAGCCATAAGTTCAGGAATTTCTGACCCTGACCCAGGCATATTGTTGTGTATGTAAAGAGCATTAAAAACCTGCTATTTTGGGTTTGCTTGCTGAAGGAAACAGTGACAGCTGTGAAGTCCAGAACTACATCTGGATTTTATCCAAATAAAACTTTTCTGGCTGGTGTAGATCAAAACATTCTTTGAGGTTAAAAGAGCTGTTTATTTCACAAAATACTATATGGGTACAAAAATGTGTATGTTTATTCCTAATTAGGCATATAAAGAAATAATAACAGACATGCAGACATCAACGACATTTTGTACAGAATATTAATTTCAGCTATAATTATTAGAAAAATCAAGCCTATTTTTTACACTTATAAAATATCACACTTCCTTATGGAGCAGTTTAAAAAAATGTTAACTCCTAGCTCAGGGATAGACTTGTAACAGTGAACCAGTCACGAGTCACTAGAGAAGAAGGTCTCAAAAAATTGAAACCAAGCTTCACATGGCCACACAAGTATAAGCATTGAGCTGTGATACACACAGCCTGTATTGCTGCTTATAAAGAAACTCTGTTGTTTTTACATTTTATTTCTCTCAACTTTTGATGTAGGCAGAACAATAACCTCCACACAGCTAGATAATTGCTTTCTCCAAAATCTCTGAGCACGTCATCCCTTAATGACACTCCACCACAAGTTCATAGATGCTATCATAAAATTAATTATGTTTCCTGTGAGAGCCATTAATGGTGATTTTGATGTCTGTCTTATTGATTGGCTATTGAACTCCTCATTGTGCTGTTTTGACAAGGCCCTGGCCTGACTGCACACCAAGCTTTTGCCCTGGGCTAGCTGTCAATCTCCACAACAAGGCAGCTTGAAAAGGTCAGTGCTACCAAAGGCTGGGCGAAGGTGTACTGCATTTAACTCAACTGAAAGAGGATTTAATTAGGAGAGAAATAATACATTTGTTGAATTTCTTTTCATGAGGCAGCTATCTAGCTGATGATGAGTAAATTCAGGAGATAGGCTGTCTGTTCTTATCCCTCGTAGGGATTAACACTGAAATGTCATGGCTTGACAAGAAAAACCCCACAACTCACACTGGCAAGCAAGGGAAGGAGAGAAGTGCTGGCAGAGGTGGTGAAGGCCGAAAGTGTGTTTCCAGTCACTGGGCCCTGTAATAAGACCTCCCCAAGGAGCAACTCCCTTTTTCTTCAATAGCAAGTGGCTCTGAAATAGAAAGGAAAGCACAGGAACGTGATTTTCAGCATCAGGCACAGAGTTCAACTGCACTGTGAAATGGAGAATGGTAGGACTGGTGCTGGGAAAACAGAGGCATCAGGGAAAGCATAGAGTGAGCACAGGGTAGCATGGCATGCTGCACACTTGGCTGTGCTGAGCTGGTGCTCACTTGCTCTATTAGTCCAGAGTTCAGAAGATAAGCCCTAATTTTTGCAAGGCTTTATCCGTTTGGGACACTGCTGGCCTAACAGCCTCCTCACCTGAGCTGCTGTTGAAGCAAGAGCTCCACCTTTTCTGATGCAGGCATCCACCCATGCTCCCAGGTATGAAAGGACGGCTTTGGTGGATTGATGCCGCGTTTATTCCACAGGGTCCCTTGTGGAGACGCTTAGGCAGCTCTCTGCCAGCACCCACGGGTGCACAGGATCTCACCTTCGCAGGCAGTCGTGAGCAGCCACTCACACACACAGTCTAAGCATGAACTGGAGACAAACAGGTGAGAGAGGTTCTCTGCCTGCGATTCCAAGGCGTTTAACGAAACCAACACACTCGAAGGAAGGAGGGACAAAGAACCACGAACGAAATGCATGTGTTGTTTTATCCCAAAGAGTCCTGGGATGGGCAAAGCATCAGAAGCCAATGGTCTGAGGGCTAGGAGGCAGAGGCAAGGGTGAGTGACATAACAGGAGCCAGTGGGAGAAGGGATGGGAGGGGGAGAGGGTCAGTAACCAGTGGAATCTTGGTAAAGGGAGAACTTTCCAGCACAGAGGTTTATGGAGAGACCACTTTCAAAGCAGCATGGAGGGTGTAAAGTGGACTTTGCCACTGCAACACCCAGGCACAGCCTGGCCTCAGTCTCCCAGTGCCTGGCCTCTGTCTCCATGCTAGAAAGCACTGGCTTTCAGTGCCTCAGCAGGCAGTGCCATGGTGTCACCTCTGCATGGGAATACTTTTACCTCAACCACACTGAATATCGATAGTTGAGGACAAATAGCAGAGCATAATGACCAAATGTTTTTGGCTTCAGGACATCACACTACACAAGACTAAGTTGTCAGTTAAAAGCTATTCTATGCTTTATATCTCAGCATTGTATAGTACCTGGGATGTTTTCCACATTCTAATTTCAACTGTTGGCACAAAATTCACATTCTAGACATATCCTATCATGAGTTTGTTTCACAGAAAACTCCTTACGACCTTTTTACTGTTAAAGCAGGGAAAATGTCTGTTACTTTGTACCTAGGCCCTCAACACTCTTATTTTCCATTAGCCCTGTGGGTTGGCTTTCACAGCCTACTGGAAGTTCTTCAACAAGCAGAAGACCACAATCAACCTGAAAGCCAAGCAGAAGCAGAAACCTACTTGATTATACATGCTAATGACTGTCAGTAGCCACTTTTCCATGGATTTAGCTATTTAGCTAAGGTGAATTGCTGGGCTCTTTGGGCCAGAAGAGTAGATGCAGAAGGCGCCTGAGTAGAGGCTGCAGGAGAGGTGATGGGGCCTGCCCTAGCAGGGGAGGGTGAATCACTCCAGGCAGAGGGGATGTGGCAGAAGAAGATTTGCTCTGTGCCAGGAAGGAAACAAGGACTGTTGTGTGTGTGTGTGTGTGGGTGGGTGCAGGGGTGGAAGGGAGCATGTCACACATATTCCGTGCCAGGAAGTAAGTTCATCCCTTTCCTGGAGCAGCAAAATTCAATTTTTGTGCATGGTACAGAGACACTTGAGCCCTCTCTCCTGGAGTAATATAATTGAGTGACAGCGGGCTGAGAGTGAGGTCTAGCTATGAGAGTAGGACAGCCAGCCAAGTGTCAACTTTGTTGGTGCTACCAGCATGTTGAAGAAATCCAAGATAGCCTTTCGTCTCATTTGTAGGAAGGTGAGATGAGAGACAGTTAGAAAGTTATTTTTGTAGCAATCTAAGCAAAAGGGAAGGAAAAGGATATCTCCTGCTTGGTTGCTCTTCCCTCATATGCAGTGGTCATAATGAGCAGCATGGGGTTTTTATTCATCCCTGCATTTCTGAACATTGACCTTCATCTCATTCTGTATGGAGAGATTTGTAGCTCATTTCTCTCTTCGCTGTTGTGCCCTTTTTCCCCCCACTGAAATTATAATATTAATTGAAATCTGAAATTAATATCTGATTGCAATCTAAATTGAATAGAGAGCCACAATTGTCCAGTTTTCTGCAATCATAAAATGACATGGCTGAGAGAGCTAAATCTAATTGTGTGGGGATTTTTTAAAAAAAATCTCTTCCTGCTTCTGCACTTGCTTTTGTATCCTAATAAGCCCAAACATAGAAGGCATTTCTAATCAAATAGCTACAATTTCATGTCTGATTATGGATGCATATTTGTAAGAAGAAATAACCTGGGAAACAGGTGGGATTGGAGAAGCATTTCTAAATGATATATATCTGGTTTCTTCCAGCTGATAACATTTTCAGCATTTCTTGGGTCTATTAGTTTTTAATTCAGTGCAAAGCTTAAAACTAGTGGCACAAGAGAATGTGTTGCTAATCTTGCAGCAGAGCAGTGAAAATGTCAGCAGCAGGTTTGATATTCAGTACTACAAACAGTGCTCCATGTAGAAGCTCCAGTGAACTGGGACTGGGTTTGTTCCAGACAGCGATTCGGTAAATCCTGCCTGTTTTTAAACACACATGTATTCCTATTAATTTTATGGAAAAAGTGTGCTGGAGAAAATCCATAGGAAGGCTCTCAGTAGTGCAGGCAGGAGGACTCCTTTTTAAGCAGCTGCTGCATTTTTAAGGTGTGAAAGAAAGTCATTTTACAATGACTCCCTTATGTGTGTTCTCAGTTTTGTAGCCTGAACTGGACAGTATGGTGTTGGTGACAAAGCTCCTCTTGATTTCATTGGTAGTAGATGAGTGTAGGTTCCTTGTCTTGTAGGTCTGTATTGTGCTTGAGTGTAGGTCTCGGAAGAAGCATTTGTTGGCTTCAGTGGGTAGAATAAGACTGATGCCTCTTTGCTTCAGTCATTTAACTGAGGGGCCTATTTTGGGAGTCTGGTGACTTGATCCTTTCTTTGAGCAACATCAGTTGTGATATGGGCACCTCTGGAGGCTGCCTGAACATGCAGCTGAGATAAATCATCTTCCAGCAATGCCTGCTTCTTTTGTTTGGGATGGCTGGGCCATATGTGTGCCTCATTCAGGAGTCTTGGTTTATGGGTAGGGCTTGAGGCTGACTGTGGGTCTTGTGACAAGTACTTCCTTTAGTTGGTATGGGGTCAGTGAGAGCCCAGAGACTCTGGCACTTCCTAAGGGATGTACAGAGTCCTCCTGGAAGAAGCGATGCTTGATTTCTGAAGGGGGTATAATGAGGATTACTAAAACAGGTTCTTCCTTAATTTTTCAGCTGTAAGGTTGGGAAAAAAAAATCATTGATTAGTGGCACACACACACACTTTGATATCCTAGTATCAAAGAAAATTGTTAGTTTCTTGTCATCTGTATGCAGAACTGCTGTACTCTTATTTTGCAACATTATAAACTAATTATTAAATTTGATCTGAATAAATATTCTTGGGATGCTGTCTGTATCAGATCAGAGCCTCATTTCATGCAGATTAGAAAGACACAGAACTACATGCCACTGGAGGTGGAAAGTACTGTCAGAGTAATTTCTTTGCCGAGCAAATGCACTGGTGGTCACAGACTCTGTCCTGCCCTAGTTGTGGGTTCCACAGAACTCTAAATTGGCTTTTTTAGGCGAAGGTCACATTGTGGTATCAATTACTGGCTACTACCTGGAAAATTTAATTTCATGCCCTGCAGTTGGTCTGCTTTCTTCTCTTCTATGATTGGCAACTGTTTCCCTGCTGGTAACCAGAATAGGTCATTTACTTTAAGTGATTAAAATCCAGAAGCTAACTGATTTGGAAGGGCAGCTTTGGGATGCTAGCATAACCCAGAGAGCTCTTGCACAAGTGCATTTGGATGAATAGAACAAAAGCTACTTCTTGCCCTTTACAAGGCCTCTGAAGAAATTGTACTGTTTGTGATTTGTGTCATGTCAATCTGTTCCTTCTCCAGTTGATATTTAGTAGATGCACTTACAAAAACCAGAGGAAATTAGTGAGCTAAGAAGTGCCTGATTCTAGGTAGTAAGATATCATTAATATTACTTATTGTCTTGTTTATCTTACTTATTTTTTAACCTAAAAACTTTTGCTTGGAAATCAATTGTCAAATCTTTTCTGTCTTTTAGAAGCTTCTGAGGAGCTTCTAAAATGCCTAGTTTGCATTTTAATAGCTCTTAGTGCTATTTCTATGATCCAGAAAGCTGGGTCTTCATTTACATTATATCATTTACTTTGAGGTGGAACTAGTAATCAAAATAAAGGGAGATTTCTGCTTTGAAATTTCTTATGTAGTATAGGAAGTGACAGGTTGAGTGGGGCCCTGGGCAACCTGGTCTAGTAGAATGTGTCCCCACCCATGGCAGAGGGTTTGAAATGAGGTGGTCTTTATGGTCCCTTCCAACACAAACTGTTCCATGATTTTATGAATCTGATCCTTCTCATGTGTCTTGAAGAATGCAGTTCATCTTTTTACTTACGTGTTTACTCAGGATAAGAGGACCGCTTCAGCTTCATGAAGAACAAGGATTTGAAAAAAAATATCTGTGAGGAATACAAGGAATTCTTAACTGTTATTTAGGTGAAGAAAGGCTTATTGTTTTTTTTACTGTGACAATAGAGTTTGGACAGACCAAGTACTCCAGGGCTTTCAGATTTAAAACAGTTCAAACAATTATTGCTTGGTGACTGGAATGACATCTGTCAGCCTGCAAATACATTGCAGAGGCCTTTCTCAATGGACATTTTGGCATAATATGAAACAACTCAACATTATTTGAAAATTATTTATACCAGGTTCAAACATACATGTGGTGGAGCAGGATCAGAAGATTTGAGAAGGCAGCAAGTTGGAATTTGGCTAGCTAAAGGACACAGGGCACCGAGTTCTAGGACCCAGTGTTTCTTTACTAGCAGCCAAGAGATTCTTCTTTTCTTTGAATTCAGATCGAATTGTCTAATCACTTCCCATGTATTTTTTAGCCCTTTTTTTTGCCTACAGTACAGTTGGAATTGTCAATTTTTCACTACAGGTAAAGTTTACTAAGTAAGGGATATATCCCTAGCCCAGGAACTGGACAATACAGAGGTCTGCTCATCACTAAAACTCTTTGAGAAGGCTTACAAGACACAAATTAAAATTTATTTTATAATAATTTTCAATACAAAGTACTACAAACATAGCAATATCTCTACACATTATTTCTTTTCTTTGGAGTGTGTTGCTCCCAAGGGTAATCCAGTTGCTAGCCCCAGATCCTAAAGTTATCCACTGGCATGTTGGAGGCCAGTGATGATCACCTTCCTTTTCATAAGACTTGACCACAGTCAGTCTCCAGAGGAAGCAGTGACACCTAGGTCTGCACAGTCCTTTGGATATTTGTTTTGATGCCTATCCATACAGGGCTTAGCTTGGGACTTCAAGTTTTGTAAGCCTGGCCCAGAATCACCACACTCAGGAGGAGCCATGAAGCAGCTCCAAGGCAAGGAATGAACTGAACTGATCAAGTTTTCTATTTCCTTCTCTGCCCAGGTGCACTGACCAGGTAGACTCCACACTGGCCATTTCCCAGCAAAGCTAGGCTCTGGCTGTGTCCCTTTCCAGCCTTGTTCCCAGAGGCAGGGGATCCAGGCATTCATGCAGTCAGTCTTCACACAGCAAAAGTTATGGAGTTTACTGTTCAGGATCTCTGCAAGGCAGAAGATTCTAGGGCAGATGGTCAAGCATTTTTACAACAGTTGAGACAAAACTCAACAACTGTAAGTCAAGTGGTACTCTAAATGCTAATACAAAGAACATATGTTTTTCCTTTGAAAATTTTTTCCTTTGAAAGTGATGAGATTTTCTCGTTTGAAAGGATGTATGCATGTATGTACTTTGTCAGAAGACAGACAAAATCCACTTTTTGCCTTATTTTGCTTTTAAACTTCTTAATGAAATTCCAAATATGTCAGGCACACGCCTGTTATAAATAATTTTACTTGGGAGAATAAGTTAATATTGGCTACTAAAGCACCGAATTGCCAGACCCAGGCTCTGCTGGTAGAAATGTAATGAGTTGCTAGTGGTTTGGCATTGCAGTATCATAGACAGACTGGAAGAAATTTGCAGGTCAGAGAGAAATACCATAGCTCCAGCCTCTAGAAGGTGAGGCAATTAACTCTCCTCATTCCTTTTAGAGAGGCCCTCCATTCTTTGACTTCCAGGAGTTATTCAGTAATGCTTGCCATTTATTGTTACTTTCCAGTCAGCATACAGATAGAAAGTATCTGCTCTGGCAAAACCAGAGCGCTACCACTCACCAATAATTTGACAATTTCACTACTGATGATGGCTCTCTTCTAAACTGCACAGCACACCTAGAACTACCTAAACTTCACACTGCCAGTGTGCAGTGACTGAGATACACTCACTGCCTCAAAAAATAACAGAGTGAATATTGGTATCATTTAAGTACAATGCATTAAACTGCAATTATTTGGTATAGATGGTAAAAAAGCAGAAATATAAAGCTGATCTCAAAGTGCATTCAGCTTTTAAATCCTTGGTGCAGCATGTGCCACATCTCATTACAGATGTAAAGAAACAGACACTTTTTGTTTCATCTGTAGGATGAAAAGACGTTGACTTCTTGCAATGTGTGAACAGATAATTTAGGAATACTCAGTTTCTCTAGCATTTTATATATATCACCAAATCAAATGCCAGCACTTGGCATGGGCAAACACATGGGCACCTGCCAATCAATCCTTGATTTTTATCCTGTTTTAACTTTTGTGCTGATTGATAAAGAAACCTCCAACCAAGTCCTAGCAAGTGAGGTTTTTTGAAAGAATCCGAATTTAAACTATAAATTCAATACTTTGCCTTTGTTGAGAATTTCTAGTATCATAAATTCAACTTCACATTCTTCAGAGTTCTTTGGTTATTTATCTAAGGAGGGATCTCCATTGGCACAGAGGGGATTTAAGCACTGGGTAGGAAGTAAGTACCTAATTCCCTTTTGTGTTTTTGTAAAGGTTTCACACTGATGCCTATGATGAAAAGAACTGAAATAGCAGGCCTTACTGCATGCAGTCTGTAAGGATATTCTAGGCACTCCCCATATTTTTTAACATCCATAAAAGCATTTAAGTTTTTCATGTGGAAAAGGAATTCCTGAATCATGAATCCTAAATATTAAGAGGAGATCAAGGATTGTATTAATTTCCAGGGGGAGGCAATACAATATTTAAAAATTTTCTTTCAATTCTAGTATCTTATTTTTCCCAGTTCTACTTTCACCCTGTCTTTCTGCCCCTTCTTTCCAGCTGAAAGTCAAGGCCCACAGCTGGAGGAAATAAAATGGCTATATTGCAGTGCTTTAAAATTAGCATGGTTCAATTTCAGCTCAGAACTAATAGACCTCTCTGCAGAAGGCATTGAACCTCTTGCTTTTTGCATCTGTGTCTTGTATAATGAAAAGAACATAAGCAGCTGCCCTATTGAAAAAAAAAATCAGAAAAATCCACCACTTGCCTTTTCCCTGCACTCTGGAGCTAGTGGTCATTCTAACATGGTAACGAAAGGCAATTCCATCCCCTCAGCATACATTATCAAGTAGCTTCAGTTTGTCTTTAATCACCTTACTACTTTTCTCTTTCAAAGTTTAGGCTAAATGATTTAACAATGCCCATGCGATTTCCCCATAAAGACTGTGGAATTGGTAGCCATGTGCTGTAGGTTAGGACACACCAGAACAGGAAAGGTGAACATACTCGTTCCACTGCAGCAATAACAGCAACCTTCCTTCCCTCCCTGCTTTCCTCTGCCCTTCGCCAAACCCTCTTCTCCCAGACCACATAACCATATGGTCAAGGTTATAAAACATCAAGGCCTCTGTCACTATAGCAATCCCAATAAAAAAGCCAAGGTAGAAGCCTTCACAAGGCTTAACCTTCATTTACGTCTGATCCCTGGAGAGTTTAGCTCTGCAGTTTTTAAACACTGCTAATATCCCCCATAAAAAATGTTTCCTATTTAAATAGTAAAAGATTTACTACATGAACATCCTTCTTTCACTCTGCTGGATTACACCTCTCCAGGGACAAAACACCAACCGGGCAGGGTAAAACACCTGCCTTATTAATACCGTTAATCAAGACACAATGATGAGGAGCCTGACATGCAAAAACCTGGCCCCCCTTTGAAGTCGCAAGAGTCTCTGCTGGGCCAAACAGACTTGAGCTAGGAGTAACAGGTGCCTCTCCCCATAAATGGTGCTGTTCTGCCTTAGGATAGCACAAGAATCCAGAGACCTGCACTGCTCAGAGAGCCGGTGTCCCTTCTCTGCTATCACCAGCTCTGAGGAGGTCCCAAGAGCTCTTTCTGATGGAGCAATATGGGCTCATCCTCCCAGCCCAGGCAGCCTGAATTAAGGAGACTCCTTAGCATCCCCCAATCCCCCGTCCTCTACTGAGGCAAGGCAGCAGCCTTCCTTGGGGAGGCCAGAGTGGCACTGCTGGCTTCCTCTGTTAAGGCCAGACCATATGTCTGGTCTGCACTAAACCCATCTAATCATGTGCTGTGTCTGCAGTCGGGAGTATTTGGGGCCAGCTAGCATTTTCCTCTGCCGCAGGCTCTCCCTGTTTCTGGTACATGACGGCGTTAAATATTACAGTGCCTGGGATGCCCAGATGGCTTATATGGCACAAAACTTTGCCCCAGGATGTCTGCAGAGAAAAGCAGATAATTGTATTTCCAAGGTGGGCTGACTTGGGCGAGAATATCCTTAGCACTACTGGAAGTGAAAATTAGACCCTTGTGTATCTGAAGGAGCTAAGGTGCTGTGGAGAGCATTTGCAGCACCTTTACTTTAATCCAGGTCTAAGCACGAAGAGGAACGTCCAAAACTATCAGGGGGACTGGAGAAAATCTATGGTTTCAGAGGGTGGCATGAAATTTTGTCCCTACTGAGGCTTACTTACTACTGCTTTAAAAGACTAGTTTTCCACTAAAAATAGATTTTAATGATCTAGTACATTTTTACTTTGTATCAATAATCATATTGTTGAGTCTTTAAAATCCTCTGGGTGTCTGACATGATTCAGTAAAACTCTAGCTGTATTTGCAGACCTGTTTTGGAAACTCAGCATTGAAGCTCACCAGTACATCTATAATCTTCCCCCTCATTCTCATTCCCCCTCTTCCTGTAGTCAGCTTCTGCTATTTCTGTACTGCAGTAGCATTTGCTGACATTTCCATGGGGATGTCATATATTAGGTAGCACTCCAGGCTTTGGTTAGCAATTCATGGTACATCTTGAAGCAGTTAAATTCCTCATGCCATTTTGAAGTTAAAACCCTGTTTCATTTAAAAGCTGGACTCCTGGCTGGTAACTCGTCTGGAATAGTGGGTGGCAGGTCAGTGCAATTTGAAATGGCTAGGACAGAGAAGGAAACCATGAAAAATAGAGCAATTACACTGCAGGTCAAGGTTTGTTATTGTGTGGCATGGTTTCAATTTGGCACTGAAGCATGGTAACAAGTCTACTAGGCATGTTCATGCGTTTTTGTTGTCTGCCATTTGTAAGCAATATTTGAGGAGGGGGAAGGGGGAGCATTTAGGAGTCCAATGCAGCTATCTTGAAGGCTTTGCCTCTTTGCCTCCAACAGAGGCCTTTTTTTGTCTTTTTTTTTTTTTTTTTTTTTTTTTTTGGAAACTACTGTTAACCTAAAGTTTGGAATAAAAGCATCCACATGAAACCTTGAAAACTGTGAGCTGTTTGCCAAGTTCTAGATCAAAGGTGCTTGAAAAGATTGATACAATTTTTTTTAATAAAACATGCACATCTGGCCTGAGAATTGTTCTGCCAAGTTTCAGCCTAACGAGCTTTGAAATCGGTCTCCTACTAGCAATTCTCTAGACCCAGGTTTCTAGTAGAGTAGCTGGACAGTTTTTATAGCCAGAAGGTACTCATATAATGACTATGTTCTCTGCTGGCAACTAATTGACAGACTCCTGATACAGTGTTGTTTCGAGCAAACAGAATTGGTTTCAATTTGTCCCCCATCATTTATCAGCTAGCACATGAAGCCTGGATGTTAAACTTTTGTTGCGTCAGAACAAGTTAAAATAGCCTTAAGTCCAGCAGTGGAATGCACATCAACAACAAACTGTTTACACAGCACAGCTCTTCACATCTTGTACCATTCCTTTTGCTTTATTATGCAGACTGAAAGTTGGTTGGAAACTTAAAAGCTTTTGCTGAAGCTGGTGTTTGTTGGAAACACCCTTTTGTTCTCCACTATCCTGATTGCCAGATGGGAGGAACTCTTGACAGTTTAAAAGTAACAAAAGATCCTTGCTTGTGCTCAGCCCAGAGTCATAGCCCACAGAGCCAGAAGCTCATGCAGAAAGAAGTGTTTCCTGCCATAACTACAGTGAAAAGCATATTTTTCCCAAATAAACCCATTTTAAAAATTCTTAACCATTTGAATCTCCTCTTGAAACTAGATTTCATTATAATGACAAAAGGTTTAAAAACTGAAAGCGCTAGCTTTGCAAGCTGACCCTTGCAAAAGCCAAATCAGAAAGGGAGCATTTAAGTGCACAAAACTTCTTTGCCCCCAGGCAGGTGAATATGTATATCTAAAATAATCCTTACAGCAAATGCCCCTTATGTGGACCAGCAAAGCTCTTTCGTAAATGCTTTTATCTCAAATCCACTTATCTGAACTCCGGCAAATTTCAAGTGAGAAGGTAATTAAGCCTCAGCACAATTTATTTGGGCTCAGAAGAGTGATAGCATACAGAGAAACTCTATTATTATTTTTCTTATTGCTTCTCCACCATTATTAAGGCTAGAAATGTCTTCCTCGTGGCTCACTTGATACTAAAATTCCATATACTCCTAGCAAGTCATATTTCTGAATTTAGAGAAGTTGAAATTATCCTGATTCAGTTTAGAGACACTGCTCAAGACAAGATGACAAGCACTTATGACTCCACTGATTGTACTTTCCAGATTTCTACTGATTCTAAAGACAAGCACCCCTCAGTCAGACCCCCCAGTGGATTCCAGCTGCAGATCTCTGTTCCTGGAGACATCAGCACAAAGTGGACCAAGAGATTCCCACCTAATGTCACTGGTGCCTTCCCACAGTACATGGTCCTTGTGTTGATGGGTAGGATCCACCTTGGACTGATTCCTTGAGTATATCCACCCTTCTCAGAGTTACAACACTGTAGTAGCTCTCTGAGCTCTCTGAGTAGCCCTCTGAGATTTCCACCTTATGCACTGTTGGTAGACCTTATGCCTTAGACGGAACAATTGGGGAATGAGATAATCCTGTGTTCTCTTAGAAGCATGGTGCATTGAGTTCACGCACTTTGTTTCTGCAAACTATTAAGAGCTTTTTGATGCTGAGTATATGCAAGAAAGAAGCTGGGAAGAAGTACTGTACAGGAAAATAAAGTATTGCATCTTGGTATGTGAAAGGCAAGCACATCATCCACATTTTACAGCCACAGGCTTTGCAGAAAGCTGAGTATCGAAATGGGTAATAGACTCTTACCCTGGCACTGCAGAACATTCTGGCTAGAGGCATCCCTCTTTTGCAGTGTAGACACTGAAAAAAATGACTCAGTGATACTGTTCCTGCCCTTTTCTTTTTTTTTTTTTTTAACGCCAAAGGAGAAAGGAAGATAAAAGGAGGGCTTGGAAAGGTTTCCAAAACATGTTATGGCTATACTGTCCTGACTACAGTAAAGAATTTATGATAGTGATTTCCACACTTCAAAAGGTTTCAACAGAACTGATTCAATTAAACAGATACTGTAACTTAACATTCTTGTACAAATCACTTTTGTTAATAGATTTTTTCTTCTCTGAAATTCTGTTGTTGCCCTGATTGAGGATTTGAACACCCCAGTGCTAACATCCACATTTTAAAATTTTGTTCTTGCACAACAATGCAACAGCAGGCTATGGTCAGAGTAATTCAAGTCCTTTACTTCCCTCTCCAGACAGTTATTAAAAATAAAAACCTTTTCTCAAAGTTATAAAGTTGTGTGGGCACCAGATGAGCAGACACATGTGATAAGGAAAAAAAATTAAAAGTTCTTTGAAAGAGAGAAAAAATATAGTATTGCTGCAGGCCTGTCCAACTGAAAAGAGCTAACCTATTAGTGTCAGACAGTAGCATCTCCTCCTTTATATATTGGTGCTCGCTGTGCTTAATGGTGAACTGTACTTTGCTGTCACTTTGAGTATTGCGCAAGACATTCCTGGGCTCACATCAGGTATAAAATCTTCCTTGTTCTAACAGACATACGAGAATGTCCTTTCAGCATCACTCACTCAATAGATTTTACATTTAGATTACAGAGATATACCTATAGATATTGCAGTAAAAATCACAGGAATCTGAAGGACCATATCTTTCTATGTATTGAAGAGTATAACCTTTAGTGTCAGTTGAGTCTGCATGTCTGCATCCCATTGTGCTCCCAGGTGTACCAAGTATCTGTGGAATTTCCTCAAAGAACTTACTGTTGACAACAGTTAAGAGAGGCACATCCTCTGTGGGTGCAGACTACAGAAAAATAGAGCAATGATAATCTGAAAATCTGCCTACATGATTTTTCTCAGCATTATGGAAGAGAATGATAGCAAAATGAGGGCTGGCAAGAGTGGTTATCATTTTGGAAACACTTATGAACAGCTGTAGCAAGCAGCAATAACATATATTCATCAAGGGAAAATTGATCCTATCTTTCAATGAATGTTATATCTGAATGCACTGAAATCCAGCATCTGCAACAACTGTGACAATCATTTTCCAGCTAGAGCTGGACTAGTTCATGTCCACAGAGCACTGTCCTGCTTAAAATCTCTTCATTTAAACAGCTAGTCAAAATGACTCCTGAGAATGGAAACAACCAGTGTATGCAAAAAAGGCCTCGAGTGATCTCTCACTCTTCTAGTGCTCACCTTCCCAGCCCTCACTTACAACTGGGTTATTACCGTCTCTTGCTGTGTTATGTCCAATCCAGACTGGAAGGCACAGGCCTGACCTTTTAAAAAAATTATTTGTAAAGCAACACGCACGCTTCTGGCTTTTATTAAGAACAATTAGATAATTACATAAACTGACCATTTAGCCTTTTAAAGAATAGCAAAAGATTTACAGTTCCAAGTAGACCATTTGCATGTAGGCAGTCTCTTACCTGCACTGGCTGCCAATATAAACCTTAGTATTTACACTGACACTGTCTGACAGCAGAAGACAACTATCAATGCTTTCCAGGTCTTTATAAGGAATTGTACCAGCCGACCTTGGAGACACAAACCTGCCTTATCCAAAGCACTGAGGCTCTGGACTTCCCAGCCTCAGGGTTGACTCTACACAGGTATTGTCCACCCCCTGCTAGCAAGAAACACTGTTTCCTGGTGTGGAGAGGAAGGAAATAGACTTTCACTACCTTCCTGGGACAAATAGCACATCTCAGCTTTCTCTTCTCTAACCCACAGAGTTGAATGTCACTCTTCCATGTTTCAGATGTCTTTGAAAAAGCTGGTGGGACAGAAGTGTTTTGCTACTCTGCAAGGATACACATAGCACTGACCATACCTGCTTCAGAAAATTCCACCTTTGTCTATAAAATGAGCATCTCCCAAGATGAACTCCCAATAAATATCTGGAAAATGTCACCATCAACATATAGTTAAGTCAAGACATAAACTTTGGCTGACCTAGTTGTGTAGTTCTCTCTAATTCCTCACTTCCTCACAAAACTGGGTGAATGGTCTGAGAAACCCATGGACCTCTTGATAAATCATAAATCTACAGGGTTTTTAGTTTGGAGGATTTGAGGAACGGATTTCAGGAAGTAGTGAGGAATAATGATGCTCCGGGGTGTTTTATCATTTTCCATTCCAAGAGTTTATACATGTTGTCTGTGACTTCCCCAGTGGATTTGAAGGAAGGAACTGAACTATCTCAGTATTTAATTTTTGAGTGATATTAATCAAATATGTATTTTAAATGATAGTGCTCCATAATGTGAGAATTGCCATATATCCAGTGAAGAAATAAGCTATTCATACAAATAAAGTCAGACCTGATTTAGGTATAGTCCAGTAGAAATGTATTCTTGACTGCAGCATTATTATACTATTTCATTTTGTCTTCTGGTGTAAAATTTTCTATACTTTCAAGATGCAAATGACTGGCCTGATTCAGAGTGTGTGGGAAATTCAGAAGGATGTACAAGGGTGGACATGCTGTGACATTGTCAGAAATGTTCATACATTTAGCTCATGGTTTTCTGCTCTTTGCTACTGTCCCAGGGCTCCAGGGACTCTGGCTGTTAAAGTACTCAACTAAAGAGCTTTGAAGGTTTGTTAATGTGCTGTGGCACTTTTGGGCATGTATTTGATGAGAACAGATCAAACAAAGAGAGTGTGAGACCATGTCTTTTGAAAAGTTATTTAGACAAGAAGAGAGGGACAGTGCAGTGAGTCCGAGGTACCTTCAGATTAGCTGGTTTGAAGCTGATAATAACCTTGTCAAGGCAGCTCAGAGCTCGGTGCACATTCATGTACTCCGCTAAACAGAGATGCAAATTAGTAATCTGAAATTGTATTCACTTTCCAAAAGTATCTCTGAATTATTTGCATCTGATTCAGTATGATTTTTTCATCTGACACCTTCCAGATAGCAGGGTCCTTCAGTGCAATGGCAAGACCGTGGAAGGACTTCTTCCTTCAGAATTCACAGCTAATCAGAAAGGATCTGCTGCAGTGTTTCATCCCAGTGTCAGGGCAGGATTATTTCTGAGGAACAGCAACTGAGATGTCCTGCCAAAATAGCACATCTGTGGATCTAAAATTGTCCGGGATTTCCTTGAGAGCTCAAGAGAGGGTTACACATACGACAAATGATGTGGAGAATAACAGATAGATGACAACTGACTAGAGAAACACAAAGGGATGTGCTAAAGGACTATCTGTCATGCTTGTCATTTTATAAGGTTATAACAAGAAGTGATAGATTTAAGATTCAGTTGGGAAAATCTGTCATTATTATTGGCCAGCATCTACAAATCTCAATGGCTAGTGCTAAGCTCCTAAATCTACTTTCAGGTATTTAAAGAAAAATTGTTCAGGTTTTCAGAGGTGGTGAAAAGTTGCCTTCCCAGTCCTCCTTTCCTACTGCAAAAAGCATGAATCCCCCTAATGAGAAAACTTTCAAACCCATGAAAATATTAATCTCCTACAGACATTTCTCCCCTTTACGCTGGTAATGTGCTTCTTGTTCTGTCAACGCTGTCTCATTAAAGGAATTGGAGTCCTTTTTAAACACACTGGCCAAATCATTTTTTGGATGCCTCTCACTTTTTGTTTCTGCAGTGCTCTCTGAAGCAGGAGCATCGGCACACAGTGACATGACCATCTCTGCTCTGCTGTTAAATTGCAGTGTGAGACACACTAAAACTGAGGGCTGTTAAACTCCCTGCTTTATAAAGTCATATCCTACAACCATGTGTATACGATTAGTGTGTGCTGCCAGATTGTTAGGAACACTAAGTAAATGCAGAAGAAAGTTGGATTCTGGACCCAGCTAGGAGGTGAGTAAGATCTACGGGTGTATGAATTAAAAGGAAATTATGAGGTTAAAAAAACCCCACAAAAGTATATCTGGTGTTTTTGTCTGATGTAAACACTACTGGATAGCCTTGGCCCAGATTATATTGAGCTGAGAGGCCTGTGAATAAAGAGATGCTCTTTTTTTGCAAAAAGTGAATAAATCTTCTCCTCAGGCTGCATCCTGCCGATGCAGATGACACAGCAACCTGTTGGGTATGTCCTTGGAGATGAGGTAAAACCACTTCTTCATTGAAAGACCCCTCTTGTTCCATCAATACACAGCCTGAATCTAGATGATGTGTGAAGAAGTTTGTACCACCATCTGGTAAAAGTGATGAGGTTTATTTGTAGCAGAGGCTACAAGGGAGAGTTACTCACAGAGCTGGTAAGCGAGAGGGCACAGCTTTCTTCTGCTGGGGTGGACAGTCCCACTCCAACAAGTAACAGTTCTGCCCTTTCAGCCTCTGCTACCCGTCAGAAAGGCACCACTTCTGTCTAACGGCCTTTGGGTGCAGTGCCAAGGATTCTTGTGCTGCTCCCTTTCCTTTGCTTGCATTTGTCTGCCTGTACCTGAGAGGTCACAACCCTCGTTCAAGTCCCTGGTGATACTTAGGAAATGGCAAAGACAATTTGCTGTTGCCACCCTGAGACTGAACTCCACACCCTGTGGCTCACCTCTGCCTGGGATGCAGGCTGCCCTGGGGTGTGGGGGAACAGCTCTTGGGAAGGCTTTGTGGCATGGGGGATGGCCACTGTTGGGGTCTCAAGCAAAAACTCAAGACGGGACCTAGCTTGCACAGTCACGGTGCTCACTGGAAAACCAGCCTAAAGAAAACCCTGACAAACACCTCTCTTCTCCAGTGTAAATCCAGCTGCTTTCAACTTTTCCAGATGCCTGCACTTGGTTCCTGTCCTTCCTTCATGCTATTTTAAATATTGTTCTCCACAGCCACTGGGCTGCTGAGATCAGAGGTGAAGCACCGCTGCCCAAATGCAGTAGGAGCTGGGGGTCCTGGGGAGGTGACATTTACTCTCCTCCCTGGATCTCTCATTTGCACTTCTTCTCAACAGTGTGTGCATCACCTTGCTGCCTCTGCTCTTCCTTTTGGAGAGGACCTGCAAGAGAGTGCACCCTGTGCCCTGAGCCGTACCTTGCTGGCAGTGTTTGTATGTGCAGAAAATGCTGGATATTGGGAACTCATGAAATTGGGGTTAAAATCCTTGTTCTGCTTCCCACAGGATTCTGGATAGTAACAGTCTGAAGACTTTTATGAGCTTGAAGATACTCATCTATGGTGAGAAAAATGCCTGGCTAAAGACTTCTGGATCACCAGGAAACTATCAGCCACTGCAGGGACTGCAATGCCTTTTTAAATGCCAGTCTTCAAGTCTGTGCTTCACCTCCTCTTACCAGCACAATTGCAGCAATGGCTGTAAAATGCTCAGATGCTCTGTAATGACAGCTACATAAATGGAGAAGCCCAGCCTTTTTCAGGAAGCTTTCTTAAAAAAATTTCAACAAGCTGAGTTTCCTTGCTTTTAAAGGGCCAGTTTGCATGAAGAGTTATACCAAACAGAGCTTGAGGAAGGCCCCAGATCCCAAACTTGCCATGCTTCTGCAGATCCCTTGCCCAAAACAAGTGAACCAAACAATGGACAAGATGTGTTGTCTCCAGCCATCCGACCATCCATTACCTCTCCCAGAACCAGACACAGAAGTGAGGCACTACTGTGCCAAGGGATTTCCTACCTCACCTGTTGGGATTTACTCCATAATCTGCTGGCAAAACCCCCTCTGTCTGTGAAGAGTGCAATAGTCTGTGTCTGTTGGCAGCTGCTGCCAGAAGCCAAGGATGATGATCAAAGCAATCAGTGTGACCTCAAACACTACATACCTGTCCATGAAAAAGCTGCATGTACTGGCTGGGTACCTTGAGTGATTCCTGACTTTTAGGGAATTTTCTCTGTGGACCTGATGTTTACCACTCAGTAGATGTGTACAAGGAAAATCTTTTTGATAAATGTGGAGTGTTGCAATGACTTTATGTAACAAAACAACTGTAGAAGCAATTTTGCTCATAGAATCAAACCATACTTTTTAATTTATAATCACATTTTTATTACAGGAACAATTAGCTAGTTTAAGAATTCTGTTCAGTTTAGCTGTTCTCTTTACTAGTAACTGATTTTAATAAGGCTGGTATAAGAAGAAAATTCTGATTAGAGAGATGAATATAGACACAGGAAAAAAAGTTAGGAAAACTACTTTGGTCTCCAAGTATGAAATGTACTATCTTAAGCAACATATTTACTACAAGCAGAAGGACAAGAAAATGTTTATTGCTTCTATCAGCCCTAATGCAGAGTCCCTTTGGTTATTTCTTTAATCCAAACAGCTTCCTGGTAGATCCAAGATGTGAGGCCTTTCTGTAATGACTTGGCAAGAGAAAGGGTCCAGAACTTCTCTGCAAACACAATTAAGTTGTCAAAGGCAAGTCCTGTATTTGAATTAAAACCATAAATCTTTCATCTGCACCTACTCCACATCAAATAGCAGGAAAAGAGGCCCTCCCATCTAACAGTCTTAATTACCAGAGCACTGCAGCCTTTGAGCATGACAGAGCCAATGATAGCTGACCTTGTGCTCCAGCCCCAGAGCGGGATCAGTGTGATGAATGGGAAATCCTGCCTGAAATATCACAGCAAAGGGAATAGCCTCAGATGGCAAATTAAGTGCCTAGCACACTGTTGGGGCTACACAAATATATAATAATACCCTTTACTTTGATCTGTTTATACTGGAATGAGCAGTATGTTGAAGGCTTCAATGTAAACACATCAAACTTTGTCTAGTAGTGACCAGCCCTTGACACCTCTTTTCCCACACGAATCGTGGTGGGATGGTGGCTTTCCCTCTCTCAAATGCTGCTTTAGAACTGTTGTGCTTGGAGTAGGAGAAATAGGCACTGTGGGTTTGTTATGGTTGTCTCTAACACTCCCGCATAACTCCCCACGGCCCATAGTAGGCAAAAATAACTGTGGGTCTCCAGGGAAAACAGGACTTCTGAGGCTTCATTTTCCTTTTCAAAGTATTCAGGTTGCAGGTGAATCAAATACTGTGGCAGCTGGGTGTTTGGTTGCCTTAGAGCAGCAGTTCTCACACTGTGTAGTGTGGGCGTTGAGCAGCTCTCAAGATCCTCAGTAGTGTTTTCTCTTCAATTCCGCGTGTTTTTTAGCTCAAGTGTTGTAACGAAGAGGCACGGTGGTCCATGAACAATACTTACAGTATGTTATTGGCCCAAAACTTGGCAAATAAATGCCTGAAGTCAGGGCCACATTTTCTGGTGTCATCTCTGAAACAACTACTTCTTAGGACACCACAACTTCTGGTGTTCTGGTGTTTCTGTGACATTTCTCAAGCTCGCTCTTTCTAATTGCTATATTGACTGCTAAACATTTCTTTTCTGATCTTAATTTTATTTCATATCTTAAGGTTCCACAGCATATGCCTTTCACTAAGGGGTCTTGACAGCTCAGATATCAATTCTGTCATGAAAAAGATACCTTGCTGTTTGACTAACAAAATCAGTTAGATAGGAGAAGAACCCATATCAGATACAGTATTTAGAATAGAGAGTATAAAATGTTTTAATTGAAAAGATGTAGCATACCCCTTCCATTTTCCTTTTGTTTTCTGGGAAAAAAACCCTTAAAAAGAAGGTCTCATTAATTTTCATGCTTAACATCATAAAGCTACAAAAATCTGCTTGTGAAAAAGCTTTGAAGCAGATGTTTTACCCTGGTAGGGAATTCTTCAAACAATATTTTCCAGAGGAAAGGCCAGGGTGTGAAAGCAAAAGTTTCTTAGCACACAGTATGTTTATGTGTGTAAATAATCTACACTTACAATCTTATTGTATTAAGTTTCAATGATAAATAGAATATGCTATCTTGTACCATATAAATATGTGTCTGTGTATATATGCATACATGTGCTTTTCTTTCTACATTTGTATTTGTTACATTTCACAAAGAAATCAGTCTGCATTTAGTCTTATGCATGGTATTTACTGTGCTTGCTACAAAAGCACTTGAAATTCGCAACAAAAGCACATTAAAACAATCAGGAAAACAACGAGTATGAACCTCCTAGAAAACTTATTGGAGGCATATTTTCAATCTGCAAGCCTGTCGGATTATACCCACAGGCATTACCCCCATGTCAAAAGGGAACTATCCAGCATAAGAGCAGACAGGAACAACATAAAGAAAGGTGACAGTGAAGTTTGTGCTGTCAGACCTGCATCCTTCACATATTCCACAGGAGGTATTCTCTTCACCTGCTATGAGTTTAGGCAGTGGTTGGTAGGGGGTTGCTGGCTGCTCCAGGGATGTCCTGGAGGATGCATCTCCTGATGGATGCTGCAGGATTACAGCCAGAGGTTAAAAGTGCAGGAGAAACTGTGAGATTCAAAGGATGTAGCCAGGCCTATTTGCTTTGAGGAAAAACGATGTGACTGTTTTAGGATTTCCCTTCCAGTGCAATTAGTGGAGCTGCTTCATTAGTAGAAGGGTGTGGTGGGAATTCAACAACCCTGGTGGGAACACAGCCTTCCTGAATGCCTGGGAGGCATGCCACTAGCTTTATCACAGGCTGAATTTCACCTCATGAGCTTGTAGTCTCTTGATACAGAACATGAATAATAAGGATGGGAACAGAGTATACATAACCACATATTGCCAAAAAAGGGACAGAATCCTATTAAAAGCAATCCACTTTTGGCAGGAGAAGAGTTTCCATGGAATTTAAAACAGGAAGTTGTGTAATTAACTGCACATTTCAGGGCAATATTATGCTTAATACAACAAAATACAGCATGAAATAAGTGGCCCAGATTTTCAGGATATAAATGAGTAGAAACCCAATTTGCTCTATAGTTCCAATGGAAAAAAGGTACCTTTATATTGTCTCAAATGACTGCTGTATGTGTCCATGCAGCATTTGCAGAACATAAAACTTGTCCAGCTAGGCACAGCTTCATTTTCATCTGTATTGTGAAGGACATATTTTATTTTGTCTTTTTATAGGCTTTACCAAGTATTTTAGATTTAAGGACTGAAACAGAAGAGTAACTCTAAAAACAGTTGGCAAAGACATCCTTAGAGAGAATGACCATGACTCTGACTCTGTATAAAAATGATCTAGAATCCCTTGAACTCTGTGGATGGACATGTTTTTGCTTGCATTTCCTGTCACCACTGCTTCTCTACAGAGTTAGCAGGGTCTACATGAACACGATCAACATTCAGTTTGTATAAAATAACATCTCTTGTGTACACAAAGAATTACTATGTTGAAATTGAGCTGTCTGGGGAGAACACCCCCAAAACTGTGTGCACTCAGTTATGAAGAGAGTTGAGATACCACAGTCAGCCCCCGCGGAACTTTTGTGCATTATATTTACCCAGGACTGCTTTGATGGCAGGTGCACTAGGAATATTTCTAGGGATATGAATATGCATATGTCTGTCTGTGCAAATATTTGGATCTACCACAGATATAAATCATCTTGCATTATATACATTTTGTGAGGATGAAAGTGTTCTCCAACATAAAGGAAATTTCTCTCCCAGCTGTAACACTGCACTTACTAATGTGTTTTGCACAGTATACAGAATTCTTTCACACAGATTGCTGGTGAACTGCCATCCTTGCTTTCTGTTTGCCTTAGGGAAAAATTACTCCCATAGCTGCAATTATTACAGGTTATAATTGCTCTGTAGGGTATGAAAAATTGCAGTGGTGAGGCTGGGCACTGAAAAGTTACAGAGAGGATGTAGACAAGGAAATCTGAGAGGACTGCTCAGGGAGGGATTTTCACTCATAAAAGGGCAGGCTTTGCTGCTCTTTGACTACAGTCTGCAGACCTCTTTAGTTTCCATGTGAAAGGATATTAGTAGAAATGAAACTGGAGAAGGCATAATTTGTTCATTATTTAGCCCTCCCCTACACAAGTCCACATATGCTAGGTGTTTGAACAGAGGCTAATATTTGAAGCCAGGCACCCCTCCCCAGACAGCATGGGAAGAGCCGGAGGCTGTGCTCAAGGGGGGCAGCAGACCCTCGATCCCCCCTTCTCCTCCCATTCTCAGAGCAGCTGGCCAGGCTGCAGGATCAGCTCTGCCCACAGTAACACCAATGTGCATGGCACTTGGCACAAGGCTTGTGCTAATCCAGCTTGCATGGCCTGAAATGTTGAGGTTATTTAATGGTATCAGCTTGTTGGATCGGAACGAAAAGAGGGGCCGGTAACTTCCAGTTGCTGCAGGAAGTGGCAACCAGCAGGCAGAAGTGGGAACAGGGGTCAGGATGTAAAAAGAAGATGTGTGACTACAGATGGGATGTACAGCCCCGAGGAATTTAAAGCCCTTGAAAAACATTTGCTAAAATAACATATCATAAGGCTCAGATGTCACAAGGCTAATGTTCATGGTGCCTGAAAAGCCTTCAAAAGGCAGGAAGAGAGTACTCTGACTTCTGTGAAGAGCCAATGAAGAGCATGTAGACCCAGTCATTGGCAGTTACGGCAGACAGAGCATGAACTCTAGCAAAATTGGGGTCTGGCCTATGATGAAGTATTCTATTCCCTAGGCATGAATGACTAGAACAAACGTAAAAGCATAATGATTTTCACAAAGCTCCAAGCAAATTCTTTTAGGGGAAGGTAGTGGGAGAGAGAGGAGTTAAAAAATAAATCGATTGTACTTATCTTTTTCTTAAAAGTAGCTATGACTGAAATTGGAAACCCAGACACACAAGGATATTACTGTGATGATTCCATTTGCAACAGAAAGTAGAAGCCTTATAGAGGTAGGATTGTATGCATGCAATTTCCAGCCTATTCTCTATGCTCAAGAGATACTTACAATTTGGCTGCACAATAGAAAAGCGGTCAGGCTGCACAAGAAAACCTTTGAAGTTTCACTCAGCATTGGATACTGTTGCTTTCAGTGTCCGGGTAGAGTTTTCATTTGAGCTACATACTTAGTGAAGCAAAGCTTGTTTCATCTCTTGTCTTTCACTCTGGTTGTAGTGGAAAATGTAGTGGACGGTCAGCAGCTTTGCCCTCCTGCTGTCACACTCTTCTCCGGCTCCTGAAATCACAGCTGGTAAGGACCGAGACTGAGTACGAAACTGTGAATTTGTGAAAGCTCTTCCACTGAAAACATTTCTTGGGCTTCTCTTTGACTCCTGCTGGAGTTCATGTGTTCAAAAGGATATTGTCTGTAAATTAGAATACGGATAAGGCTCACTCAGTTACTCCCAGTCACTCCACTGTCTACAGACACACCAAGCAACTGCAGAAACCATGCTGGCTGACAGAAAACTTGGTGAGTGAAGGGAAAATGAAAAGTCACCTGGACTGGTATTAAAAAAAGATGACTTACACCAGCAGCCTGCTTTGGCTCTGTTCTTAGTGAGACCCATCTGTTCTGAGGAAGCTGAGAACATTTCAAATAAAAGCATTTGTAATTTCAAAAACTCCTTTACACTTCTAGGGCAAAATGTCAGATCTTACTTCAACAGATCCCTTTCCCAGAGTCAGAACTTGAGTCTACCTAAAGGGCATTAGTCATCTCATACCAAATGCCCATAACTCAGCAATTTCCACCCAAAACAACTGATTAGATACAATTGGATCCAGGTGGAATGGGCAGATCACTTGTGATTTCCCTTTTCCATTACTTTTTGCTTATTGAATCTCTTCTAAAGGATAAAATATTGTTTGGTACCTAAGCAAACTTTCAGCAACAGCTGGTAGTTAGATTTGGAAATAGATGGTATGTGATATGGTCCATATTTCAGGTGACAGTGCCTGAAAACTAATCAAGGAGACATGGGTTTGTGTTCTGATGCTGTGTTAACATCATTTCCAGTGTTATATTTCTAACAGCAACTGTATCTTGGATGCCATTTAAGCAGTTAATGCTGTCTAATCATAGTATGGTAGTTTCAACACTCACGTCAGTATGCCAGGAAATAGTTCAGTTCAGTTTGCAAGAGTAAAGTTCATTAGAAGGTTGCTCCAAGGTTTTCCATCAGGACATAAAGTGCAAGGATTGTTCATTTTCTTCCTTAAGAAAAGAAGGAAGGAATCAGTAGGAGAAAGTTGTAAAAAAGGTAAAGAGATTATTTTATAAAAAGGGAAAGGTGAGAGAATTAAAAATTACTAAATACACTTACAGGCCATTCCCCCAGGGTCTCCGAATGGCATCACTGGAGCCGACTCCACTCTGACACTGCTGAGGGCTACAACAGTGAAACTCTACAGCAGCTGAACCTTTAATATGGGAAACAGCCTTTAACACTAGCAGAACTGGAAGAGATGAGCTAAAGCAAGCTGAAGGGCTTTTGCTAAAAACACTAGGTGTAGGCACATGAATGAGTCATTCAGTGTGAATTAGAAGGTGAACTTTCAACACATCTACCGACCATCTGTAATTGCTTGTGTTACTAGCTCTTACTCTTCATACACTAGGGAGGCACGCTGCTCTTCTACTGAAAGATAAGCAACCTGCAATTATCTGTCTTTCACTGTGGATGAAAACCCACACACTGGCAGTTAGTGGGGGTTGTTCTGATGCTCTCTTCATGCAGTTTGTCTTTACTGCGCAACTCAGTCAAATGTCTGTACCCACAAACTAGCCATATCCCATGTGCTGATATTCTAGATATTTTAGTCTTGTATACTGCAAAGTTACAGTTCACAGCCTCTTCTGCCTGCTTAAGTTGTTCTGAATAGACTAATCCATTAACTGTTTATTAACAGAAGAGCAGATTCCTGGGTCTGCTCATTAAAGCAGACACTTCATAAATAGTGTCCCACTAGGCACCACAAGGCACTGACCATTGCCCACAAATCTATTTCAGCTTCCCCAGAGGACAGAAGCTAGAGTCCCTTGAACAGGAAAACATTCTTTCTCAACAGATCAAGAGCTTCCATGGCCTGTGAGAGAGGATGAGGTGGGAGCCTCTCAGGCTTCATCCTTTAGCTTTCTGCTAAGTGATGCTGGCTGGCAGGGAAGCAGCATGACAGCAAGCTCCTACCACAGGACAGTATGCAGCTTCCATATGTCCCCATGTTCTCTCACTGATATGGGTTTTGTTTAACTTCCCCCCCCCCCCCCCCCCCCAGTTTTCTCTCAGAAACATGTTTGTAGTATGCTATCAAATGCAGGACACAAGGTGTTACATCAGCATAGAAGACTTGAAATGGACTGATGTGAAACCCAAAACTGGTAGTGAGGAACTCTGATCCAGAAATATGTCATGTACTAGTCTCCCTCTTCAATGTGCACTAAAAAAGCTCAGCAGGTCCTAGAAACAACATCAGTCATGAGACAGCAAATTTATTTTTCTTTAAATAGAGAACAATGATTAAAGTGACCAAGCAGCTGGCTAAAAGATGAAACATTGTTCTTGCCAAACAACTTTTTCCTCTATGCACTGTGAGCCTAATCATGAGATCTTTACCTGGAGCCCTGCCCAAGTCACTCCTGAAAACCCATCCATCTCAGGACTGTACAATTATTTGTACATTAATACCATGAAATACCAAAGAAAATTACTATGAACTTTCCAAAATGGAGCCACTCTGCTTTTCAGAGAATGACAGGATCTCTGTTCCATTCAAAAGACTCTCTTTTCCAAGAAGTCAGGATCTGGCAGTTTTGGAGAGTACAGGGTGTGAACTGCTCACTGTGGTCCTGAACTTAAACACTGCTGTAGGTCGATAAATCTGTCTGAAGCATCAAATTTGTCTGAGTTTCTTTGTGGCCTGACCCCTTCGTAACCCAGCTACTTCAATCGAGATAGTGTATCTACACGGACTCCTTGTCAGCTTAGAAAACGTTTCCTTTTCCTTCTGAACAAAAGTCAATTCTCATTTTACAATGTTGCATTGCTGAAAAAATGAACTTTCTGGGAAGTGTTTTCTATTTTGAGTGAAGATTTCAGGCTTATTTTCAAGAAATTTCCTCCCCTGCCCCCCACCCTCTCTCTCCTTTCGACTCTTCCAATTCTTTGAATCTGTCTGGTTTAGTCATATCTCTTTGCAGGAAGACCTCTGAGGAGCTGAGCCTCTGGCTCAAGAGATCCAACCTCCCCAGCTTGTTCTTGCACCAAATCTCTGTGAAGATTGTGCTGCACCCTGTTTTTCACTACAGGAGGACAGAGCTTTTTGCTTAACTAGTGCTTTCAGGGAAGTCTTTCAACACTGCCTAATTACCTGAGTGCATCTGTGACAAAGTTCCTGCAATCATAGAATATGCAGTATGGACAAAAGCATATTAAAAAACTAGTACTAAATTCCCACCTGAAATGTAAAGTGACTTCAGTATCATACTGAGATTTATGGCTGCTACAAAAAGCTGGAAAATGGAAACCGTAGTTCCTGTCTTTCCTGCTGTGATGTTTTTGTGTCAGGGCTGCTTGGCAAAATAAAATACAGAACTTAAAACTCACATTTCATACAAAACCATTCCATTACTTATCATTCTGAATTTCCACATATTGTCTTACCTGAGTGTGAAGGAACAGGTGTGTAGTTCAAGAAAGTGTATCCTCTAGGCCTGTGAAAAGATAGGATTATCCAGATACACGGACATGGATAAACTATTTGCCAAGAAGCAAAATCTTTTAAAATGATGGACATAGTGGGATTCAAAAAAGGCACACATATGGATTAAAACTGCTAGATTTTTTTCCACATGAACTGTAAGGAAACATTGTTTGTTCTTCATATTTTGAAAGAAATGGACTTTCTACTGGAGTGTGAACTGGAGGTTTAGGAACTTGTGATCATTATGGGTCTCACAGTGATCTATCACATGCAGAGACTGACTGAGACAAAACCCTGCTATCAACTTGAGTAATTAACTGTAGACTAACTAAAATTCCCACTGCAAATTTAAATGGAGGTCCTGGATAACCTCCTTTCATATCAGTATGAATGTATATCATATTCAGCAAGACTGAAGAGAATTTAAAAAAAATCTATGTATTACTCACTACGTGAGGAGAAGAGACCTGATTTTCGTTGGTGTTTTTTTTTTGTTTGGTTAGGGTGGGGTTTTTTTGCTTTTTTGGTTTTTTTGTTTGGTTGGTTTTTGTTGATTTTTTTGTTTGATTGGTTTTGTTTTGGGTTTTTTTGTTGTTTGGGGGTTTTTTTTTGTAAAATCAGACCTCAAAGCAGGAACATGTGAGAGCTGGATTTCACTATGGACAGTGAATAAAATTTCAAAGTGGCTCAGATCCCAGTTTTCAGCTTTATAACACAGCACCCAAACCAGTGTTGTAGTTTTCAAAAAATGTAATACCTTAATAGTCTTGGAATTTGAAATAATTTGGATCTTTTTAACCAAAATCATCAAAGCTTGATTCAATAAATGGGAGATGTTAAAGAACAGCAAAGGCTTTGAACACAGTAAACCTGTAAATGATGTGATTAAAGACAGGTCAGATTACAACACAGGGAAGAAAAAGTTACCTGAATTCAGGAAATGTTTCTTTGGATTCAGAAGCAGTGCCATAAACCTTAAAATATATAGCCCATTTCATACCACAACTACTTCTGTTTATGACCAGCAAATGCCAAGACATAAAACAATGAAATGAAGTGGTAAAATTTTCAAAGATCTGTTTAATCTCTTCAGGAAGTTTCAGTCTCATTTTGAGGTAGTGACTAAAAAGTGGAAAACTCTTGCTTGAATTTCATCTCAACTTTCTGGCGTCACTGACAGAACATTCTACTGTGAAATGGTCACCCATTACAATTAAATGTTTGAACTCAAACAGAAAATCTGAAACATTGAAATACTGAGTAGGACCTGAGATGGCTGACTCTCTAATGAGTGTAAAACAGGCAGGAATCATAGTGTGATAGTCTCTTTGGTCAAACCCAAAAGCTTGCAATATTTCCACAGATGTTTCTAGATGCCCAGCTCCTTCATGTCAAGGTCATGTGCTGTTGACCACAGTCTATTTCAAAGCAAGTTGTAACCAACATCTTTGAGGGATATCTTGTATCTGAAGAAATGGAGAGCAGTTTGCCATGCATAAGTATGAAATTCAAAATAATCAGAAATCTGACGCTAACTGTCAAGTATTTATGTTACTGTGGTCATCTGAGCATTTTTTTTCCCAATTTAAGAGAATGTAACATTAAAACTATGAAATAATGGGGAACTAAGAATCTTTGTTGATGATGTAGAAACTCAGATTTTGGAAGGTCAGTGTTGTTTTTTGTTTAAAGAAGGCCAGGAGGGGGTTTTTTTCACCTAAAGCATTTCATGTCAAAGGCACTACACTTTCCAAGCCCTTACAGAGTAAATTCTATCTTGTCTTATAGGATTTGATTACTTAAAACTGTATGTTTTGGAACTGAATACAGCAGTAACACAATACTGTGACATTATGTTGACCTTTATATCCATACGGTTATTTTATCTAATCTGTGATTTTTAATATGAAAGTCAAGAAGTCTGAATATATGTACCAGGATTTAATTAGATTTAACCTAAATTGTGCTGTATGTTATACATTGAAGTAAAATTAATGAGAATATTGTGAGAGTAGAAAAGCCATTTTGTTTAACTGTTCTTTGAATGTCTGTTCTGAAAGAAGCTCCCACTATCAGTGATGCAGCAGTTAGGGCACTCAACCAAAGTAAGTCTACTTATACATGAGCAAATAGCTCTTGATACAGAGCAGAACAATTGCAACAGAAAAGGTGAGGTCCCCAGTGGCCCAAGGCATGGACTCCTGACTTACAGGAGACTTGGACCCTGGTCCTGAGCAGATTCTTTGACTCAGAGATCTCTTACACTCCAGCTGGAAAGCAGAATCTGAAGCTTGAAGCTGGTGTGTGAAAAAAAGGGGTCAAATTTAATCATAGAGGTACTTTGTCTGTCTTAGGGTTTTCTCTGTTTTCTCAGTAATACAGTGGCTAATTCATGTGTATACCAATTATACTGATTTTCTACTTCCTTCCATTTTTTTAACCAATTTGTTTGATAAACTAATCCAACACAGATTTTATATACAGGAAATTCTTTTAATTTACATTAGATTAGTTGGCATGAAAGGCAACATAAAACATGACACAATGTTTTTTGTAGTACTTCTTACAGGTCTCCTTGAGTTTTCATGAAATTCTAGTAGGCCATGCATTTTCATATGTAGATGGCATGGAGGTATCAAGGGAGTCTATTAGTCACACTGACTGACCCAAAGAGGAGTGAAAACAGGATAAAACCAGGAAAGCAGGAATTGGCACACAGAATTGATGGCTAACTTGGCCAAGGTCCTTGCCTTTCCAAGTTCACTTTCCTTTTTTTTTAAACCTCTGAAATCTCATTGTTGTGGCGGCAAAGTCCACTTTACATCCTCCACGCTGCTTTGAAAGTGGTCTCTCCATAAACCTCTGTGCTAGAAAGTTCTCCCTTTACCAAGATTCCACTGGTTACTGACCCTCTCCCCCTCCCATCCCTTCTCCCACTGGCTCCTGTTATGTCACTCACCCTTGCCTCTGCCCCCTAGCCCTCAGACCATTGGCTTCTGATGCTTTGCCGATCCCAGGACTCTTTGGGATAAAACAACACATGCATTTCGTTCGTGGTTCTTTGTCCCTCCTTCCTTCGAGTGTGTTGGTTTCGTTAAACGCCTTGGAATCGCAGGCAGAGAACTTCTCTCACCTGTTTGTCTCCAGTTCATGCTTAGACTGTGTGTGTGAGTGGCTGCTCACGACTGCCTGCGAAGGTGAGATCCTGTGCACCCATGGGTGCTGGCAGAGAGCTGCCTAAGCGTCTCCACAAGGGACCCTGTGGAATAAACGCGGCATCAATCCACCAAAGCCGTCCTTTCATATCTTACCAGTTACAAGCACTACTTCTAATTTTGTACACTGAAAAACTTGCAAGAAATTGAATATAAATTAAGATATGTACAGGTGTAAGAGCTTTGTTTGTTGCTTCCATTTGAATACTTCAGTTCACAGAAACTCCAAAATGCATGCGCCTGGTTTATCTGCATATTATTTATAACACAGTAATGTCAGGATCTGGAGTCAGAAGCTTTTGTCAAGCTATCATTTCTTCAACAAGTGTTAAGTGTAAACAAGTAGCACAGTGCATTTTTCACATTTTGATATCTTTTATTTCTTTTGCAGTAAACTGTTCATACAAAGTTTGTAGAAAACCAGAACAATTTCCCAGAAGTAGTGTAAGCAATTTTGAATAAATGGCTCAATTTGATATGGCTTACAAATAGTTTGCGAACAGAGAGTAAGGTGAAATACACTTTCACGGAGTCCTTCTTACTTTCAGCTTCTCTTTATGCAGACTTGCATGGCTGCTGTCAGACATTCAGCACCAAGTGTTAATTTCTCACTACCATAAATTACTTTGAAGGTGTTGTTTTCAAAGATTGTATGCTATCACACTTACTGTATTTGCTATTTCTCAGTAGACGGACTAAATTTTACTTGCAGTGAGCTTCAAGCTGTGATTTATGTTACCGTCAGACTTAGGAAACCAATTGCCTCAAAGTGAATTAACTAAACCCAAAGTGTTGTAAATTCCAAGTGAACATTTGCAATTGTTTTCTTTTTCTCAGCTGCACAAACCTATTATTCCCCTGGCACACAAATAATTTGTAATGGGCTGCTAGACGTATTTGTTAATGCATTCACTCTCAACTTAAGCAATGTTCCTCAGCAAATCCAATAGATGAAGGACTGAAAATAAACAGAAAAGGTCTTCCACAGTATTGACTTGGGTCTCATATAAAAACAATTTGGATACTTCAGGCTGGAAACAAGTGTTTTGTTACAGAAGCTGATTGTTCCCTGCTGTACTGCATGCTAGCAATTTCTTTCAGACGTGTTCTCACTTGAACATTCTCCTCAATCACATTGCAGCTCCATGGAGCCCATATTTCTTCCTGAAAAGCATGTCTCTTTGACTCCCTGTCATGCATTAGTGTAGTGGAAAGTAGCTAAAATCATGTGGTTTACTCATGCTCGTAATGATGTGCCCAAAGTGTGTCAACTGGTACCATCTGCAGTGCCTGGAGCAGTGTCTGGGAGACTGTGACAACTCAATTGCAGGCTGGAGGTTTTGAAAAACAGGCAATAATTACTATTCCTGTTAGGCAAGAGGTCTTCTTTGTGCAGCACTGGGGAGGCCACATCTGTTACAATGATTACTAAGTCTCTGCTGATCATCAATACTACAATCAAAATAGTCATCAATCTGGATAAAAATCACCATTTCTTTTCAGTTCCAGCTCACTGATCTGATCCAGTTGTAACTAATAAATTGATGCTCTGTCACCCTTTCCCTTTGTGTGCTTTTCTTCTCACTCTGATTGTTTTTGTGAGCCATGCAGGATCCTGCCACAAACAAGTGCTTGGCAGTAAAGTAAGAAGGCTAGAAAGAGAGCTGTAGTTACTCTCGAAGAGAGGAATTGGATATTTTAGAAGAACATTGAACTCTGAAGTCCTAGTTCAAGAATTTTCTATAAAGCCACTGCCTTCAACTGAGCCTGGTTTATAGTTATCTTGGGTACGATCTTGACTGTCAATTATCTGACAATTGCTAGTTTGCATTTTTAGAAAAAGTATAGTTTATTATCCAACATAAAATTGAGAAAAGTATTGTAGGATATTTTCTCAGATAAATTGTGTGTCATTTGACTGTGAAAATTCATGGCTCATTTTAGTCAGCTTCCTTCTAGCCTAACCTAAGACTTAACTGACCATTCATAACTCTTCTGGAGTCCTTCTTAGCACTTAGAATGTGGTTTGACAAACCATGACATTCTTCATGCTTTTTGTCCAGCACTGATATGTGGAAACTCGATACTGTATTACTATAAGGCAACCCCCAAATACTCTTCCTGTGAAAATTTGAATATTGGATATGATATGGATTTCTACTCAGCTGGTTCAGCTAGTCCTTCATTTAATGTTAAACCTGCCAGAAATAACATGACAAAGCTGGGTTTCCAATCAGCAGAAATGAAATTTGAGCTCTTGAGACCATGAAAGAAGATGCATTTTGAAATGGCCAGTGATGGAAAACATGCAAAAGAGCTTCTTACATTGTATAATTCTGCATTGCCATGAAACTGGTAATCCCTGAAGGGAAGTCTTCAGTGCCATATCAGATATCTTGAAACAATGGTTGCTGCAATGTTCCAAGTTTTGTTTTCTTCGTACAGTCTAACAACAGACATAACAACAGATAAATATCAAGACAAATTTGTTAATATTGCATTATTGGCAGACAAAAAAAAGATCACTTTACATTGGAATGCTGAGCTCCTGCCAATCGCCAACAAGTAGATAGCTAGCTCTGTTTTAGAACTTGCTGCTAATGGGGGCAAAAAAAGTGTGTTGCACAAAAATAGAAATAATCTGAAGGTATTTGAAAAGGTTTAGGTTCTGTTCTGATAGTCCCTCAAAAATTAGCTCTGATGACAGAGTTTGAACAATACAGCTTATATAAAGGCAGTGGCATTTAATTTTTACATAGCCCTTTGCATGTCTTCCATGCTTTGAGAAAAAGAAACACAGTGAATCTGGTAAATAATATTTGTCTAACGTAGAGTTGCAGAAGCAAATTGATACAAAGAAAGAGCAGCTTACCTAAGACCACCCAGAAGATGATCAGGTACCAAAAAAGGTGGCTTCGGAAGAGACAACATAGAGTAGCAGGGCTGGTTTGAAAAGCCTGAGGGTCTGAAATGGAAAATTAGTTTCAGTATATGTAATTAAAGGATGAGAAGTATTTAAGTATGTATTCACATATGAAAAGTGCTATAGCAATATGTTTTTTATGTTGCTGCAAATATTTTGGGGAATATTTTTATTTCACGCCTTAAATGTGAGAACTCGTAATAATGTGTGGGTCAGGTAAGGGCTCAGATTCATGGTCATGATTCTTCCAAGGAACCTGGCCCTGTGACAGTGGTCAGGGAAAGAGTGCTGACAGTGGTCCTGCAGGAAACAGACTAGGAGTTTGTGGATGTCTATTTAGATAAGGATCTAGGAGGTTTCCTGAATTAATATAAGACTGATGTTGGAAAGGGAAGAAGTGTTCTGGAAAGGCTGTGTTATTGCCACCTCCTCATGGGGGTCTGTTCTCCTGTTTAGGGAGAGAGACTGTCCATGTTCCAGCACACAACACTCTTTTTACAGCATGTCCACTGAGCTTCAGTCCTTGTGTGATGATGGCCTTCTTGGAATGCGTGCTGTGACTGTAACACAGGATTCCATGCCCTTCTTGCTCTGGAGTTCTCCTAATCTCCTTAGGTTCTTTGCCAGTATCGAGTTTTAGACAGGCCTGTGGATTAGGCACACTAACCTTAAAGAAGGTGAGATAGATCACACACTTACTACAGGTACAAACACACACAAAGAGAACATTGCTGAAATGGATGCATTTTACAGTGATGAATGAATGAACTGAATTATAGAGGGCCTGAGCCCACCTGTCCCTCAGGATCTTCAGCCAGGAGACTGGAACAGGTCTCTCAGAGTGATCTCATCATGTAAAGTGAATAAAAATTCATCTTATAAATTGTTAGATTTTGGCTGCTTTTTGGTTTTGTTTTCTTCACGCCACTGAAGGGGAAAAAAGGAAACAAAAGGGAGATTTTGATTGATCTGGTAAATATGGATGTGGCTGGACCCAGGAAGAATACATTAGAGAAGTGACTGATGGCCTTGATTATGGTCAGCATATTGAGAACATGGGCTTCCACTGTGGCTGCAAAGTGCAGCTCACTATTCTCTCACTTTCTGTCTGGCACAGCTTGTGCTTTTTTTCCAAGAAGGGCTGCAGTCAAATACTGATAGAATTGTGAACATACTGGTTTCACAACGGTCAGTTGGCATTTTCACTGTCAAATTCTTCTGTCAAAGACCCATCTTTACTGGAGTTCCACATAATTACGTAGTGGATCCAGATGGCAATACTTATTTGCCCATATCTGCTTTTTAAAATTGCTCCAGAAAAAAAAGTCTAGATTTATTTTTATGGATAGAAAGGAAGATATTTTCTGATCCACCACTATAACAGTGGATTTTCTTTATATTTGCCTTTTTTACAATTCTCTTTGGCTTTTCAGCCAACATGATTTTAATATAATAGTTTAAAAGAACCTCCTGCATGTATCTTTTTTGTGTCCCACCATAAACAAAATGCTTGCCAAATGCTGGAGCTCATAGGAGAATATTGTAGGAATTCTCCTGTAGGAGTCTTTGGTCAGTGAATGCAGCAGACTGGAGAATATTTTCTGTGTTCTCAGGTAAATGAATGTGTCTAGCATATATACAGCAAGTGAAGGCCACAGACATGCAGACTAGATGGGAAAGAGAAATCACGAAGGTGACAATAACAAGAATAGCAATGGCAAGGCATTTGGATGGTTCTTTTGTTTTATTCACAGCCTTGACTGCCAAAAGTGCCAGAAGGAGGTGCTTGTAGGAGCAGCTTTGGTGAGGACAGAGGGGATGGATGCTTTTGTGAAACAAGGGAGGTAGCCAGCATGACTGAGTGGAACTAAAGGAGTAGAGAAAAAAGTTAGATTCAGCAAGAAGAGCTGCACAGCACCTCTTCAAGAGTAGGATATCAGACCTCTTTAGAGATCACTAGCAAAAAAGGCCAACATCCAGAGAAGCAGTTCCCACAGCCAGAATAAGAAAGATGGCTTTGGCAGAAACAACCCACTGGCCCAGCAAAGGGAGAAAGAGGTCCTGTGAGGAAGACTGCAGTTGCTGAAAAGGAAAGTGATAAAGTGTGTATAAGTGGTTTGGCTGCAAGGCTGGAAAGGAAAGGCTTGATAGATAAAATGCTGTAGCGGGTGTGGCTCACTCACTCCATCTTGTCACAGGAGTGTGCTGGGAATCCACAGAAAAAGACTGAAGATCAGTGAGGTGGAGACAGTCAAACACACTGCAGGAGGTTTACATTGGGTACTCTGTTATGCTGTTTCTTTTGCTGCTTGTGAAAGTCAGCCAGGGGAAGGAGTCATTTGGGACGTTTATCAGAATGGGAGCACTCTGACAAAGACTTTGTAGAGTGTCAGCTCATTTTCTAGGCTTGTCCACCTCCTTCATCCCATTGATGCAATGCCACATCTATTACATTGTTGTGCAGAATGAGCTGTTCATTATTTGTGCAGAACACACACGTTACGACTGCAGTGGCATAGGAGGTATCTGACATTTGCACGTAATTGCTGTGACCTGATACTTGTGTAACTGAAGGATGAAAATGCTTTGCTTTATCTGAAGTGGATTTTCCATGTAATGACCATATAACTAAATTAGAGATGGATAAACTTGCTGAGATTTAATATGAGCTCATAGCAAAAAAATTTGTTTAAATAAACTTTATGTTCAGATGGGTTTTGACAACCGGCAAAAATGCTATTTCTCATTCTTTACTAAGATATGATCTCATTACACATGAACAATCCCTGCAACACATGCAGAAAATGGCGTAAGAAAACCTCCTTTCTGATATCATCTCTGGTTGTCAAGCATTAGATGCAAGGCTAATGAGCTTTGATCCAAGTGCCAACCAGTTTAATTCTCTCCATTATTTTGGATGAATGGGGATATTTATTAAGTTTCCCCACACGTGCTCGCTGTGGTACAAAGGCAATGAATCATTCTTATGCCACAATAATATGTGCCTTGACTCTCTCCACCAAGAACCAAAGGTGTGACTCCTGCTCTGCTGGAAAAACCCAGAGCACAGCACCCAAAATCAGGTGTTCACATAGGGCCACACACAAAGGGATCTTATTCTGGTCATGATCTGGTTCCTGGAGAGAAAGAAGCTTGACTTTCTGAGGCTGCTAGTGCTGCTGCCACAGATCTGATTCTGTTCCGGTAGGGAGGAATTTGCAGCAAAACCCAACCTTATCTTTGGATCACAATTTTATTCTTTGGTGTGGAACTATCACCTTATGCAAGGCTGCCCTGTGATCAACGCTGCAGACTCACTAGCTGCAGCAGCAGTTTCTACTGCACTGTGTTGATGAAGTACACAGACCTATCACCTATGGGAAATCAAAGCAGGTAGTGTAATCCAAGTACAAAGGGAAGGTGAAAGGAGAGAGCACTGTTACCCATGGCCACCCAGAAAGAAGAGCAAGAAATGGCTTATGTGGCCCAAGACCTTCCTCTGAGAGACTAGAGAGAACCTCAGCTCAGGAGGTTATGAGCTGTCCTAATAGAGATCATCAAGCTCAGCTGATCTGTCACAGGCCTCACAAAGTACTTGGGCCTGCTGAAAGTTAGTATATGTCACCCATCAGCTCATGGGGACACATGAGCAGGTTCACTGCTGAAATAAGAATTTCAAAATACAGTCCTCAGTAACTGGCAGAGTTAGTAACTTTTACTTGGCTGGCTTGTACTTTAGGTTTTATAAAAGTGAGCACGCTGAGAGTGGAAGTCTAGGACACAAAAAGTAAGCAGAGATTCCCTTACTCAAGCCTCTCATATTTGTTATATTTTACAGAGCAATGTGATGTCTTGCGGATGGGACACCTATGCCAACCTTGAATCTGTCTTCTTTTCTCAGCTTCTGTCAGCTGTGTTCCCTTAACATTATTTCAAGATCCTTCTATTCTAGCAGGGCATTTCCCAAGTTGTTAGACATGCCTGTGTTTAAGTTCACACCCATTTGATGTGCCAGCTACAGCTCACGACAATAAAAGTTTATTGGAGGCTTTTCAAATATATTCCATTAATCAGATTCAAGGCAAAACCTTTCTCAGCCTTGAAAGCTCTTGAACAGACTTCACAAAGAGCCTGTACTATGCAGCATTGCTTACCCCCAGGTAGGAAACATCTGATATAAAAAATGCTCATCAGCAAACCGAGCTGGCAGAAATGTTTCTTGACTGCACTGAAGAGATAAAAAGAAAACTCTGGGACTTTCAGGACCAGCCCATCCCAGGTTATAATCGCTAACCTTCATATTTTCACAGTATTTCATGAAGATTTATCAATACATAATGACTTAATCAATCTGACCTTTAGTAAGAGTCATTAAGCTAAAAGCCTGTGTAATTCAACAATTAATCAGAGAGAATCAAAGGAAAAGACTTTTCAAAAAGAAAGACAGAGAATAACAAATTGTAACAGGCCAAATATAGAAAAATCCGAGAATTTTTCACCTGGGAAATTTGCCTGGAGGGGTCAGGTTAAAGAATTACCCAGCCATTGAGGGAAGGGTACCATATCTATCCACATACCTAAGACCTTTCTAAGACCACAGAGCAGGCCCCCTTTTAACAACCTAAGCTTGATAACATGTCTAATGTCTTCAATATTGACATGTTGTTTTAAAAAAAACTAAACACAAAAAACAGCAACAAGAAACAAAAGCATATCATTCTACATCTTACTCATTTTGTGAGACTTGTTACTTTCCAGTTGCTTAGGGTTTTGCATAGAGATGGAGAGGAGTCTCAATCATCTCTAATCCACCATTATCAGACTGCAGGCAAACCAGCCAAGTTCTGGTCACTGAAAGAAGTCAGATTGGAAAAATGCAATCTCTGAGTGATGGTTCAAATTTTGTCATTTAAATGTACCGTGAATCTTCAGAATTTTGTATGAGACTGCTTCAAACTGAAGGAAACTCAAGCCAAAAATGGGGAGACACACTGAAACAGAGTGAGATTTGGCAGTGCATTGACTCTGCTGGGGCAGGAACAAAGGCTTGGCTAACAGCATATGCTATCTATTAAACTTTGTTCTTTGTGTGTGTAGACAGAGAAAGGGAGAGAGCAAGAGAGGTAAGAACTCCAGCTCTCTTCTTGATTTCAAACAAAGCTTTTGCCCAGATTATCTGATAGCTAATGGAGCCTGGAGAGAGCTAGACATTTTTGAGGATTATTTCACACAGTAAAGTTTTAATTTGGTGCTCTCTCTGCTTTGTCAGAGAGTTACTCTATCCACTACAATCTAATCAAATTCATTAAAGAATCTGGTAAGGTGGGCACTATTGCAGCAATTGTCTGCTTTGTTTTGGATGAAGAAAACTTTTTTCAAGCCAGGAAAACTTCCATTGTTAGGAGACAGGAGGTGTTTTCAATTAAGTGGTTCACCTGCATACTAGAAATGTGTGGGAAACCCAAATGGGAATGACAATAATTCTTCAGATCCTCCATGAAAATGATAAAGGTTAAGCAAAGTCCTGGGAGAAAGCCATTGAGCTCAACAGTACTAAAGCCAAGGGTGCCTAATAATGAAAAGGATTTACCCAGTGTCTTTTTCTTGTAGATTGAAGTCCTCTCTCCAACTGCAAACAAAAGCAGTTTAAGATACAGGAGGCAAAAGCAAAAATCGAGCATCCGTTTGAAAAGAAAACCTAAAATTCTGGCCTAGTAGGAGGAAATGGTAAAACCACCTCAGTTTTCATTATCACCAGGATTTCTCCTGCAATTTCAAATGTTAGCTCTTAGACAGTGGGGTACTGAGGCCTTTCTTGGCCTTCCAGATCAGTCCCTCAAAACCCTTCTTTCCTCACCTTTGTCCCCTGGACTTGTGAAAAGCACTAGACATCAGTACAGCTGTAATAATACTGGAAGGAGTGGCTGATATACCAGAGGGCTGTGCTACCATCCAGAGGAACCTTGATGGACAAACAGGAACCTCATGAAGTTCATCGGGGGAAGTCTCAAGTCCTGCACCTAAAGAAGAATAGTTGCAAGTACTGGTACACACTGGGGGCTGGCCAGCTGGAAGGCAGCTGTGCAGAAAAGACCCTGGGAATTCTTGGGGACCAGATGTTGCCCACGGGCCACCAATGCATCCTTGTAGCATAAAAAGACCAGCAGCATTCTGGCCTACATTAGGAGAATAATTGTTAGCAGGTTGAGGGATGCGATCCTTCCCTGCTACTCAACACTGCTGAGATGTACCTAGAGAACTGTGTTGGGTTCTGGGCTCCCTAGGATCAGAGATACACGGAGCTGCTGAAGCAAGTTCAGCAAAGGGTCACTCAGGTGGTTAAGGGATTGGAGTACCTGATATACAAAGAAAGCCTGGGAGAACTAGGATTGTTCAACCTGGAGAATAAAAAGCTTAGGAGAAGCCTTATCACCGTCAGTCTGATGAGGGGAGTAAAGGAGATGGAACCAGACTCCTATCAGTGGTGCCCAGTGAGAAGTCAAGAGGCAGAAGATTCTAATACAAGAGAAGAAAAAACTATTGCTCTAAGGTTATCAAACACTGGAACAGTTTTCTGTCCTTGAAGGTGTTCAAAACTTCTCTTAGAATCATAGAATGGGTTGAGTTGAAATGCACATTTAAAGCTCAACTAGTCCAAGCCCCTGCTATGAGCTGCGACATTCTCAACTACATCAGGTTGCTCATCCATCCTGACCTTGAATGTTTCCAAGGATAATCAACAATGGGAAGCCTTTCCTGTGTTTAACCATCCTCATTACAAGAGTTTTCTTCCTTCTGTCTTATCTAATCCTGCCCTCTTAAAGAATTACCCCTTGTCCTATCACAACAGGCTCTGTTAAAAATTCTTGTCATGGTCCTGGGCAACCTATTCTCAAAGGCCCTGTTTTAGTACTGGGGCTGTACTGCATGATCTCCAAGGGTCCTTTCTAATCTCAACTGTTTTATGAATGCTCACAAATTCAGCAGCTGCATCACCACTACAGATGCAGGCATCTCTGGGCTTGCTTGTCTGTCGTGGTTTGGCTTGGTGGTGCTGGATGGTGAGGTGCCGCGACCTTCCTAAAAGCGTCTCTAAGGTGATGCCACTCTGGCAGGTCCACCACACCCTCACACACGTGTGTACACGCAGAGACACAGACAGCTCCCTAGAATGGGTTGACAGCAAAGAGGCAGGAAGGGTCTTCGTATAGAGTTCCATGGGAGGGGTTTATTGCAGCCACGCTCGTGAAGGGGTCCAGGGACGAAGAGAAAGAACGATGGAGGGTCCAGGTTTATACACAGGAGCGGATCAAGCATCAGGGACCAATGATCTGAGGGCACGGGGGCGGTACATAGGCAGGGCTAGGGTAAGGGAGCCAATAGGGAAACTCTGAGGGAGTGGCAATGGGGCAAGGGCCAATGGGGGAACAAGGAGTGGAGAAGCTTCTAGGGCAGGGACATAAAAGGTAACGAGGGGCGGGGAGGCCAACGGGCCAACCGAGAAAGCAGAACTGGGGTGCTTTAACATACCAAAGCAGAGCATTCTGGGGGAAATTTCTTTCATCACCCTAACCTGGGAGGATCTCTGTTCTTAGGGACTGTCCCACCAGTGGGCTCTCCTTGTTCCGTAGGCTCACTGGCCTCCACACTTGTCCACAAGGCTGAGCAACTGACTCATAAGTTTCTGTTATGAAAGGCTGACGTTTGAGAAAACATTTCTGCAAGATGGCAATTTGAATAGATCAGACAAGACAAAGTGCAATATTGTTATTAAGCCATGCAATAAATTGTGACAGATAGCAGTCCATAGTGCCCATAGAAATACTGTTTCATTTCTTTGGCAAAATTTATTATTTTTGAAATATGATTTCCATGCTGAAGTGACAATGAAATGGCCTACTCTGAGAACAGGCATTATGTGGCACAGGTGGTTATTGGGAACATGGGAAATACTCACTGATTTGAGTTGGAATTAGAATGAAATGCTACATCTCAGTCACACCAAGGAGTTGGATTTATTCTCCTTTAGACAACAGCAATACCCTGGAGAACCAAGGTAGAAAGCATATAGTTTGGCATGTTTCACACAGAAATTTTATGGAAACATTTTCCAAAATATCATTTTGCTGAGGAAAAAAATTCCAAGTAGTTCCAGCTAACATACAGCTGTACTTAGAAAAGGAGATGATGAGAGTGACAAGCAACTGTTTAACTTCCTGTCTGGAGCAAGAAAAAAGATAGCCATCATCTCTAATTATTGAATAAAATTATTCCACCAGCACATCATCAAGAAATACTTCTATGTTTTTAATATAAACAAATGTGTGTAGTTTATATTAGGATGTCAGACATGGTAAAGTGATCCTGAACAATTACTTGCTGCCCTACATCTGCTAGAAATTTTTGTCCTTACTCACTTAGAAAACTCTGTGGATGCATCTCCACAGATGTCTGCTCTCAGTAGAGTACTTCACCCGCACAACTCTCCATGCAGCCAAGTCTAGATAAGGCTACCATGCATCCAGCTTTTCCATATGTGGCTCCTCTTCTCCAAGTTTTTGGATGCCTTGTTGAATCATGGGCCACCGCAGAGCTGAAAATCTTGGAGACTAAAGCTATTGCTTATGCTGTGTGGATCTCCTATCAAGAAATATGCCGAACAGGACAGGCCCACTGAGACCAAAGACTCTACACAGCACTGGTCTCATTATCACATCCACAAGTGTTTGTGCCACGGGAACTTCAGATATGGCACCTTGGCACCTCAGCTCCTTCCACTGCCTTACTTATGTTGCTTATATATGGTGCAGGTCTTGCTAGTCCCCACCACAGCACAAAGCCAGAACACAGATGCTTTCGGTGTGAGATCAGATGTGAGTTATTGATCACAGTACCCTGCTTCAAAGTTTGCCCAAATTCTTCCCAGAAAAATGGTTCATAAAGGATAGTAATAGTATTTACCTGCCCATAGGGGTACATTGCTCCTTAACACTATAATTTTGTATTGACTCAGATCACACAGATGTAGGTCCTTTCCTATTTCTTTTCTTTTCCAACTAAGTCTTTCTGTTCCCATTGCTCATGTAGATTTCTAACTCATCAATTAAACATTATATAAACGGGATTGTTTTATTGCTTGTAAATGTCTTGTTACTCAGTTTCATGTCCCGATGCTTTTGTTTTGTGGTGAAGGCAATCTTCCTTACAGAAATAATTATTTTGTACACTTATGTCATGCTGTCACTTCTTTTTCCTCTCTAATCTAACCATCTCTACACTTCCCACACTTTCCTTACATAACAAGCTCGCACCACACTTCCATTCCTCTAATCATTTTTTTCATGTATTTCCCTGGACTCTTAGTATTTCTGCAGTATTCAAGGTGGTTGACCTGGAAGGAACAGAGAGATGTCACTGGCTTATATAATTATATTATTTTTAATATTGTTTTCTATCTTTTTCCTCCTACATTCTATCAGTTTGCCAACAATTTTGCTGCTTTCAGAGCATATGATTTGGCTAAGATGTCTGTTGTGACACTTTTTTTGTTGCATGGCTGTGATTAATTTAGAGCCAAGCAATATGTCATTCTGAGTTTTCCTTCCAACTTGCATTAGTTTGCCTTTGTCTCCAAGGAATTTAATCTACCACAAAGCCACCTATCTTGCTTTACTCCCGCAGAAGTTCCTCACAGACTTGTCTCACTGGGACTATCTTACTTATGTCCGAGTCATTTACAAACCTCATCTCCTTGTTGTGTCACTTGTTTTCTAAAATAATTCCTAGTGAGGCTTTTTTTTTTCCTTGAAAAAGAGAATTTTTATCCCTATTTCACAGTTCCTTTGAAATTGCCTGAATTAGAAGAAGCACCCCATAGAGTGCTGCAGACAAAGTAACATAGTGTGACAGCCTTTTTCCTGAAGGAATACTGTAAGAGAAAAAACAGTCAACACAAATTAAGCAATTCTGATACATTGACAAACCCTATCTTGCTTCCCCCCATGGAGTTTTAGACTCTGGTGCTAGTTTTCTCATGAGAATGAGAAATTTCCTGCTCAGTTCCTCAAAACAGGAGGGAAGGTCTTAGTCCCCCAGCAAGAGAAGGACTGGGGGGCCTATAAACAACCTCACACAGGATTGATGGGAAGGATGTCATTTTCACACCTACAAAGTCACAGGATTGTTGTGCATGTGGCAGTATTTAGTACAAAGAGACTGAGGTTTTATATTGCAAAGAGGAACTGTGTGTGCGCAGAAACTGAGAGACCGAGGTCAGAGATGCAGAAACAAGAGACAAGGCCACATGTGGAGATATGCAAGGATATGAGTGGTGAGAGAGGAATGGAAGCAACCAATAACTTGCATGTTATGGGTCCAGCTGGGCTTCCTCCCCTCTGACACATACAACTGGAGTTTCTATGAATTTCTTTGATTTTGATTCACCTAAATGTGAAGTGATAAAATGGCTTTGTCCCTCCCAGTGTAATCCGTCCATTCCACATCTCACTCACCTAACCTAAAAAGTTAAGTGGGGAGGCAATCCCAAAGCAAGCTCCATTTCCCAGCACTGCTCCACAATCCTGAGCTCCTCTCCAGGCTTTCTGGCTGCTTTCACTCACCTTTGCCTCTGTCTCTAAAGAGTTCAGGCACTATTCCAAGTGAGTATTCCTCAGGCCATATGGCAACAGGGGTATGTAAGGAGAAAGTCTCTGCATGGGCGTGGTTAAAAGCAACATAGACCTGATCTTTTCATTCCGTGTGACAAATAAAATATGCATTGCCATTCAGGTCCATAGGATAATCACTGATTTCAGTGAAGTCTTGGTGAGGATTTTTCAAATTACCTGTCATAAGCTATTTCTGCCATTGGAGGAAATACTAAAAAGATTTTGACTTCAGCAGAGCTAAGTTGCTTATCACTGAGTATTATGATAATCTAGCCATTGAAAACATTACTGCTAGAAGTTCAGTTACATTATTTATTCTTTAATTCCTTTAAATCTCTGGATGTCTTCAGTCCCACTCTGGAAACTTCATCTCTATTTCACATTTCTTCTGTTTCACGTTTTGACCATTCACTCTGGCATACACTCTTAACTTTTTAACCTGGAAAACAGTAGATATTTCCCTGGTATATCAGTGATTGACATTAGCACCTGTTTTATCAGAGTTAGCATGAGAGCACAAAAATTGCAGTATCCAAATACTGTGATCAGTTGCCTCTGCTCAAACCTCTTTAGCATCTGAGAGTAAAATATGTCTCTGGGTAATCTGTTTCCTGTTGCAGTTTTAAAGGTCTGCAACATTTTTATAGGCACAAGGACCAAAGTGACTTAAGACTAAATTGTGTTGGCTTACCCTGGGGTAACCCTTATAAATGACAAACAAATCAGCATTTCACAGTTAAAAAACAACACCAAGTGTTCTACAAAATCCCCCAGAAGTTTACTGCAGTGATGCTAACAATGCTAGATATTAAGGAAAGGAATGTCCTTTTTGCATTTCAAGAGAAAAAACACCACAGCTGTTTCTCAGTGGATTCCCAGCCAAGTTGAAAAGGTCACTGACCCAACCATAACGTTACACCAAATACTGCGAATGGTGACTCCCTCAAACAATTTTTCTCCAGAGCACTATCTAAAAATTTTCACCCTACAAAGAAGGTATTTCTAATGTGCCTCTTGCACTAAAGCCTTGCTTAAAAAGGGTGCCGAGACTCTTTGCTCTTCTACTGGTTGAACAATCTGCAGCAAATATTTGTTAACAACTGGTAGGAATAGAGAAAATCTGTTCCTGAAAGTGACATGCATTACCTTTAAATACCGCAGAGTTTCAATGTTAGCCTCAACACTCATTGTGTAATCGATGGTGGGCCTGTTAGAAACTGCAAGGGTAGTAATTCCATTTTCTCAGCAAAACACCTAAGTTTACTGCATAGCCTAAACAGGAAAGGCAGAAGCCATGGGCTGGAGGAGCTCTGATGATGACTCTCATGATGGAACAGTAGTGGAGGCCCTGTGACTGAAAACATGTGGAAACACCTGTGTACAGTTCACCTTCACCCCTCTAGAGGGGCAAGAGATGGTGGGGAAAACTTGTGAGGAGAGATGGTAGGGGAGGCCTGGGAGGGTTGGAGCAACATTTAGGTTACTGGTACAGCTGATAGCATTTGCACAGGCATCTGCCATCTGCACTGGACTGGCACCACCAGAAAACCACAGAGAAGTGGCTTACTAGGGGGGGACGCATATGGGAAGAAGCCCCAGGAGCTGATGGCAGAGGATAACCAGGCTAATGCCTCCTTTAACAGAATGGTGAAGAAAAGCTGTAATTTGCAATTAATTCTCCTTGTTTACTAGGAAGTGAGAAAACATGACTCTTTGTTCACGGGCTGAATGTTTCTGAGTAGATTTTCTAATTTTAGCACGTATTTTCTTCATACAGTCTATATTTTGAAGGGTTAAAGGATTGCATCCTTGAGTGGCTTCTACAGCCGTGCATAAGATTACCATAGACCTGCTTTTAGCTGTAAGGGTTGATTCAAGACATGTGAACCACTTGACCTTACCTCATGCCTTATCCTTGACTGATGCTTCTAACAATTACTAATTCTGTAGAACTGGTCCTTTGTATACTTAGGGACAGGGATTTTTGGGGTGCAGTGGCAGGTGGGCAAGCCAGTATGTTTCAGAACTCACTCCAGTGTGCATAGAAGAGGGAGAAAAGATCCATTTTCAAAAAAGAATAGGTGGTTCTGGAAAGGATAGTGCCCAACTGACCATGTTCTCATTGTGAAGGAAAATACCCATTATAATGTCCACATTTGCACATGAACAGGGAGGCAAAATGCAAACCAAAATGTATTTGCCATCTTGAAGGGTTATTTCCAAATGTTCCCTCTCTGCTGCAAGCTAAACAAACCGTGTGTACACTTGCACTTACTTTAGGTGTGCAGTGAGAAGCTTTTATTTCAAGTACACTCACATTTACTCTCCTTCCTTTCTCAAATTAGAAAAGATTTTGAGGAGGAAGTGTGTGTTGGTAAACAGAATATCAAAAGTAGAAAGAAGTATTTTTGTCTTATTACATCTGCACTTCCTCTGTGTCAAAAGCACATAGCTTGCCCAGAACACAGTTTTATGGGGCAGATGGCAATTTTTTGTCATCTTGCTCATTTACAAGTGAAGAAAGGCAGAAAGGAGTTTATCTGAAAAATTTTTGCATTACAAACTTGTTTTATTTTCCTTTATAAAGTTTTTAGAGGTGGAAATTCTACAGAGACAGGATTGGGAAAAAAAAGCCTGGAGAGATGTTTAAAGGGAAAGATGTCTTTAAGATTTAACTGGCTATGAGTTTAAATCTCAGTTTTGACAGGTCTTGGGAATTCATACCCGATTTACACTGTCCACTGCAGTTCTGAGTAGAGACACCAAAATAGGTATCAGCAGCCTGTCTGGGAGCCAGCTGTGATAAAGTTCCGCTGACACAACAAAAACACAGCCCTGTGGATCTTCTCAGACCAATGCAGAGTGGAGGCAGGGACTTCATGCCTGTGTGTGCCTGCCTGTGCAAACACAACTCAAATCACTCAAGTGCTTCAGATATGATATACTTCAATTCAGGAAAGCACCACACATAGATGTATCCCATATACACAGGAATTGTCCAGTAACTCATAAAGCTCTGAAGGGAAAGCATCATTGTTAATATCTAGGTCACCCACTTGATAAGTCAGATTGAAAACTACAGAGTAAACACAATCAGCATGGGGAAAAAAAAAAAACAAACCAAAAAAAAAACCAAACTGAAATACTCTTTCATGCCTTTATTATGTATGCCAGAAAAAACTGCACAATTCCAGGGGGAAAAAAATCAATTTAGTGTGATTTAAGTGACTAATTTGTTCCTTCATTAGGAAATTTGATTTTTTTTCTATTTGCTAGCTGCCCTTCTTTCTCAGGTACTTACCTTTTCTAAAGTTTACTTTTCCCACAGTTTGTCTATTAATAAACCTTGCTTAGTGACTGATTAGGAGCCACTTAATCATCATTCATGTTTCTGGATGTAAAGCCAGGAATCGAAAAGGAATTTACATAAGTAATCCCAATTACAGTTTACTCCATTCTAATAACCAGTTAAAGAAGGAAAGACCACCAGCTTACCTTTTTTGTTTTGTTTTGTTTTCATTTTGTTTTTCCTTTTTAAATTTAGACCTCTCCTCTAAAGATGCTGGTGAGTCTGTGTGCAGCAGGCAAAGGATATTGCAGGGCATCCAGGGTCTGCAGTTCTGAAATAACCTTGCTACAGGAGCTATTCAAAGCTGGGATCAATAAGGATTCCCAAAGCTTCCTTGTTTCCTGTTTGGATCAGAAATCTTCACACCTCGGGGAATCACGGCTGAGCTGGGGCAATTGAACCTAGGGAATTCCAAGTTAAGACTCTTTTTGAAAAGAGATCTTTCGGTGACTTTGAAAATATTTCTTTGTGGAAAATGTTCCTTTCCACAACTACTTTTTAAGTTAACAATGATATTTTCCCCCACAAATTTCCATAAAATGGAAACTTTCTGTCAAAATTAGTGAAATATTACCAAATCCACTTTTTATTCTATTTACTGTACACAAATTAAAGCCACAGTCAAAAGTTAAGGCAAATGAATATCCAGTCTTTCTTGCAGGTTTTTCTTTGTTTCCAGCATTTTGTATTCTAAAACTACTATTTGCAAAGAGCATTAGTACTGTTTTGGACACAAAATGCCTGTGCACTCTGCAGTGTATTGAGTGACAAAAGGGTCCAGGTCCAGCCCACCAGGAGAAGGGAACCTGAACATTAGAGAGGTATGAGGAAGATTTGAGACCTTTTATGCTTTTATTTGCTCATTTGCTTTTCAAGTCTCAATCTTTTCAACAACAAAAAGGGCAACAAAGCCCTCTGATGCCCACATGTCAACTTTTGCCCTGCATGAACCTGGAAAAACCCTTCTCACCATCATCTCAGTTTCACCCCACTCCTGCTGGAAGTTATCTGATGGAAAACCCTGCAGCAGACAACCCTGCAGTAGACAACCCTGCCCACAGCCCAGTGCAGGTCCACGGGTGCTTCTGCCCACCTGCAAAGCCAGATAAGCCCATTCAGTCCTGTTCTAGGGGCAAGGTAGATGCACATGCCTGGCACTTGCTTGTGTCAATACTTCTTACTGCCTGCCTGAATGGATATTTTTTCTAAATATGTCTGAAAATTAAATTTCCAGCTCAGATGAATAAATGACTGTATCTGACCATATGATCATTCCTTCTAAATTTTTCAGCCTCAGAGTCCAAAAGCAAAGGTTTGAAAATGACATCCTTTATATCTGCAGGCATTACAGAAGGCTGAATCCTCCCCTGAGCTGTCAAAGCTTTATGTCCTGCTTCGGAGCAGACAGGAAGCTGTCTCTGGATTGAAACACGGCAGCCATTTAAGGGTACACAGCAGTGGCACAGAATAATTTGGCAAAGGAGTGTGGAAGAAACACTGCATCCAACTGAAATGACAGGAACATTCACAGGTAGGAAGAATGCAATAATCCAGGCTGGAAGCAGACCAGGATGCCATACATACTGCAAACCTGGCATTTCTGAAAATGAAATGGCAGATGTTTTTCTGAACTTCTGTGAAGCAAAAGTTTAATTAATTAAATCTGTAAGAACTACTCTGCTTTTCTGCCTTTGGCTCTCTTTTTCTTTTTTTTTCCAAATAAATGCAAGAAAAATGAAATGCAATTATATATAAATATATAGATAAATGCAAATATACACACACACCACACACACAGACACAGACACAGACACGTATTTATACATTTCCTTCTTTTTGTTCAGAACAGATTAATATTCTGAAGTAGATGAAAGGGGGAAAAACTGGTCTCTGGGACCTCATGATCATTTCTAGCCTCCAGCTGCAAGAGAGACCGAGGAGAGACAAAACATGAGAAGATATTCTGGAGGCAGCAATTTAGACTGACAGTGTGATAGACTAGGAGATGGTATAGATCTTGCTACTTTTAACCTCTCAGAGGTAGTAAAATAGCTACAAAGGAGGGGGGGAGCATGTTTTAGGGAGGACAGGAGGAGAGATATAACTAATGCACTGAAGAGAAGCAGGTGTACAGCCCTGCAAAGAAACAAAACTCGTTTCCCCACTCTGCAGCTGACCTCTGCAAGATGTGCCTGATGAATGGAGGTACCGAACACTGCTCCTGGCTGGAGATTTTGTAATAGGTAGCATGCATACCCACACACACAGAGGCACACAAAAAAACCCCCGCGACCCCTTTCTCACTATTCAGGATTCCTTTACTACACATTTATTTAAATGCTCTAACTGTGTAGGTAGGGTGAAACAGACTTGCTACGCTGCCAGGGGAAAAAAACAAACAAACCAACCAAACAAAAAAAAAGCCAACCCCACAAAAAACCCACCCCCAAACCAAACAACCAAACAACACAAGAAGGTTTTTTATATTAATTGTTTTTATCAACAAGTAATAGAAACCGCTAAGCAACAGAGGTAACCTGTTCCCAGCAGAGGGATGTCTCTGCAAGATTTGAGTGCCATGAGATACTACAGCAGCAGAAAACTGAAGGTTAATGTCTCAGTGTAGGCCTCCCTCCGGGTCTCAGTGACTCAAATAACTACATTAATTGGTCTTCCTCTATTGACATGGGAAATTCAGGTGACTCTCTGATGCCCAACAGTTTAGTCCCTTCCGCCAGTCACAACAGATCATTCACTTTCTCCTTCACCATGCTATGGTGTTAGGGATAAAAGCAAGCTCTGAGAGCAGTAATTCCTTCCACTTGAAAAGAGAATTCTTCAAGCAGCACTAAAAGGGAAAGTCGCCATGGAAGATCCTGTGTCTCTGACCTCGCCTCTCCAATTAAGATTTCTGGATTTGCAGAGCAAACTAAAACACACATTTACATTTTTTTCTCAATGAAGAATGAGGTTTTCTGAACCGGAACAAATGAAGCCAGAACGTTTATCTTTTTCTCAAGTCTTATTTATACAGGTGTCTAGAAGTTGTACAAGATCTTTGGTAAATAAAAATAAGTGAATGAAATAGCAGTAACAGTCTTACTCTTTCAGCTGGGGTCATTATTTTGATTAGGCTGAACATGAACATAGGGAAAAAGCAGGTATTTTATCTCTAAGCCACTCAAGCTAGCCCGGTTATTGTTGTAACTTGACATGAACAAATGCAGTAGTATGTCCAAATCCAGTGTTCCCACTTAAAGCTGATGTTGAAAAATGGGGAATAGTTCAAAAGAGCTACACGACTCAGTGAATGAATGATCCATAAAACATGCCTGGTGGTGGGAAACTTGATACACCCAATCTATCTGCTTTATCTGAAAAAAAAAAATCAAAAGGGAAAAGTCTGCTCATAGCAGATGATTCTTTAGGGAAGTAGAAGATGACAGAACATGGTTTCAGAGTGGGAAATTCATCATAGTTGCAAATGATGAAAAATAAACATTTTTGACAGCAAGGGTGATTAGCACTGAAACACCCCTCTTAGGGCAGGCTCACCTGGTTCAGTGCAGAGCCTGTCAGACACTTCCATGCACGCCATCTCATTTATCTGACTCAGTGCCAGGCCAGGATGCTCCCTCAAGTGCTGCCGTGCATTTACATGACACTGGGCTGAGCCTGGTTTCTTCTCTCTGTCCTCGATGCTGAGCCTGGCTTGTCCTCACCCTCTTTGCTCAACTCTGCTCTGCACTCTGCAGACACAGCCTGAAGTTTCCAAGCCAAGATGCTTGCTCTTTGAAATGGTACCTGTACACAAGTCAGGCTGGGGTTTGTGCTGAAGGAATTTTTAGTTCAGGTTCAGTTTGAAAAACAATGGTTCAAACTAATACTTGGTTCAAACTCAGTTAAATTATCTCATGAACTCAGAGTCTTTGACTGGCCATTTTTTCTGGATTTAACTGAGGATTTACCTGGAAATTATCTAATCCGTCTGCCAGTGTCTGTAGCAGGAGCAGCATGGCAGGAGAGATGCCCATGGTCACAGTGAGACACAGACCCTGGGCTACACAGTAAAGGCAACTTTCTCTTTCTCCCTCTCCCTCAGACTTGTAACTCAGGAAAATCAAGTACAGCCCCCAGCACTGTGTTTTCTAACTACTTCTATTTGGTTCCATCATGAGATGGTGAGAACTATTTAGGTCTACCATGAAAAATTAATGCAACCTCCAGCTGCTTGTTGGATTTAAGTCTTGTATCTAAACAGGAAGAAACTTTGTTTGGAAATGATTGAGAAAGGTAGTTATTTGTGCCACTAAGCCAGGAGGTAGCCCAGCTAAGAGGACAGTGCACTTTCCAAGAGATGTGTGAGGTTTGCAAGATTAACCACAAACTGAATTCTGTATATATCTCAGACTATGTAACTAGACTCAAATCATCCATTCATGTTTTTTTTCAACTAAGCAAAGTCAACAGATTTAGATATCCTACTTGCTCAAGAGTCAGTGCTGGATTCTAGTTATCCCTAGATCAGATGTGGACCTAGTAGTTGTAAGAAACAGCCTTCTTCTAGGTGTGCAGTTTCCTCAGAATCCAAACTAAAACCAAACTGCTTCAGGTGCACAACCATTAATGAGGAGACTTTGTTCAGTTAGGTAAAGGGACAGATTATGAACTGAAGAATCATTTAGGTTGGAAGGACCTCTGTAGATGGACTCATCCAATCCTCCTGCTCAAAACTCAATCACAACAGGTTACTCATGGCCATGTCCAGCTGGGTTTTGACTGTTTCTGAGGACTGAGACTCCACAGCTTCTCTGGACAACCTGTTACAGGGTTTGACCAGTCTGACCATTAAAAAAAGTAGAATTCTTTTCTTACACTGAAATGGAATTTTCTGTGTTTCAGTTAGTGCCTGGGTTTTTTGCCCTTTCACTGGCTTCCACTGAGAAAGGTCTGCTTCTGATCAAAGTCAGTAAGGAGACTATTACCAAGTGTGTCCTCTGGTTTAGAGCAGACTTGGGACAGCCATAGCACTGAAGGACCCCGGACTCAGGAGGCCTGTCTTTGCTCCTGACTGACTTGGTGGCCGTCCACTCCCCCTTCACTTGCAAAGCACCATGAGACCTGTCCAGCGACTGTTATATATTATCAGCAGGCAAAGCCTATGGGAAGCAGTGATGATTTATATGAAGCCAGCAGATACATCTGAGAAATCAAAAATCACAGGTTTTGAGTCACCAGCCCTTTTATAGTATTGTTCATTCTCACTGGAATTGGAAGTGAGTGGAAGATTTTGACCTTAATATGCATTGCAAACAATTAACTCATACCTGAGGCATTCATTGTAAAAAGTCTACAGCTTACTTTCCAGTATGAAATGAGAAAAACTGTTTAGTGTAAGAAAGCATGAAAGGTATATTCAAAACAGAGTAAAGTCATGGAAAAGTAATATGTTTGATCAGACTTGCAAGGACTAATTCTGGTACTAATTGCCATGGGCAACCTGAATTTCCAGAGCAATGCTTGTGAATGCTGCTATATGGCAGGTACATCTCTGGTGGCTGAGTGAGACTTAAAGTGCTAGGGGGATGGTAGAACTAGTTCACTTGGATTGTTATGAAATCTAAGATGAAAATAACACAGAACACTGACATAACTTTTTTTCTTATTTGGCATTGATTAAAATCCTCTGTTCCAGTTACACAAAATTCTGTCTTAGACCTATATGTTATGTTGGCTCAGTCCTATGTAGTTCTTTTTCAGGTAAATGGTATCGATTTCAATAGAAATTTATCTTGAGGCAGAAAGGCTTTAATTCTGAGTATATGCAACCTGATGCAAAATCACTCACATTTGAGCAAATGTCAGTTTAAATTTCAGTCTCGATATATTCACTGCCATGATAAAAGAATTTTCTGTTGATATCAGCACAAATAGTCTTCTGATCTGAAGAGCTGGTATTAAGCAGAATTCAAGCTTAAGAAGAAACACGTCTCTGAATAAAGGTGATTCCAGAATCCTACAATGGCTAAGTTAATTTTCTTCTTCTTTCTTTTTCTTTCTTGCTTTCTTGCTTTCTTGCTTTCTTGCTTTCTTTTTCTTTCTTGCTTGCTTTCTTTCTTGCTATCTTGCTTTCTTCATACACCTCTTCTGGTCAGAGTTAAGCCTAGGAATACCAAGGGAGTCATGCCTGTCACGTTAGCCGTGCATGACCCTCACTAATTCAGGTCTTCAGTAGAAAAGTGTTCATTTATGTTTGTCATTGCTAACAAACACATCTCAAGACATACCCTAAATGCAATATTAGTTCAGTTCAGTGAGATGAACTGAGTATAGTATTGACCCTAACTTATAGCCTGGAGACACACTATGTGAGTATCAGTGAGTATTTTGTCTAGCTTGGACTAGCAGGCATAGTACTAATTTCTTTGGACTTTGTTGGAATGGTCAGATTGCCAGATTGGAGTAGAAATCTCAGGAGATCAAGTTTGAACGAATATGTTTTGGCAGCAGTCTGGAAGAAATAGAGTAAAAGAATTGTCTACTTATGAGGCAGTTCAGTATTTCCACTGTCCATCTCCAAAACAGCAAAGATGCCCAGAGATGCTAAAATGAAGAAGCTTGTCTCAAGTCTCCAAGTTACAAGAAGTCTGCAATCAGAATTGCCCATCTTATTTTACACAGTCAAGACAACCCGTTGAACTCAAAACTTTATTTAGTAAAAGCTGTTTACAAGACTGAAGCATAAATGCCCAATCTTATCAGTTGTTCCTTCAGGCCTGAACATCTTCAGTCAGTCAGGAGCAGAGATAGGACTTCTCTGGTACAGGCTTCTGACTTTAAACAGGATGTAACCTAGCTCATAATCATGACTGGAGGTTTCAGGCAGAGGAGGGCAAGCTAACAAAATAGAAATTATTACAACTATTAGGCAAAATAGAGTACTATACATACTAAAGAAGCCTGGCTTTTGCATATTGGTGCTTATTTCCAAGCCACTTACCATTTGTAGACTTTCAGCTCCATAGCTTAGGGAACTCCTGAGGTAAACAGGAAATAGCAAGATGCAGAACTGGGGCATTGGCCTCAAAAGCAATCAGTACCATCCTCTTCCATTTGGATTCAGAGATAGGAGCTGGAGTCTGATCCAGACTGTTGCTTTCCAGCAAACACACACAAGAAAAGCCTTGGCTGGAGTCCCACTCCTGCTGCCAGCTTTCCTGGTTGCTCTGAGGAACTCAGGTGAAACCCTACTCTGCCTATGAAAGGTAGGAATAGGGACTCTGGTTTCTCCATCCCACTCAGCTGCACTTTCTGTTCTGAGTGAGCAGTGTGGCCTGGTTATTTTGTACAAAAGACAAGTCTAGTAGGCAGGTTCCAGAGACACTGACCAAGGCAGGGAGGATGCCTGGCAGTCAGCACAAGAGTAGGATATGTTATGGGCTCCTGGGCAGGACTGGCTGATTGCACATATACTCAGTGTGTGGCAAACATGTAATTGCCAGGAGGTTTCACTGGAGGGAATTAAAATGCAAAGGAAATCTGGCTTCTTTTCAAGGTAGGCAGCAGCTGAACAGGAGGCTGAAGGATCAGACAATTAAACTGGACACAGACAATTAAAGTGTCAGTCTTTGTGAATGTAGCTACTGGTGCTTAGAAGGAGATGAATTTAAATCTGCATATCAGACCTACATTAGAAGAAAGATGCTTTCAGTTCAGACTAGGATTTAGAAACTATGCATAGTCAAAGAAATGTTAATGGACGGCAAATATTTTTTGAATTATATTTTAATTATACTGGTGATGCTACTGTAGGTATTAGCAAAAATGCAAAGCATACGTTTTAGAGCAGCAATAAAAAAAAGAATGTCTTGTAAAGTAAGAAGTACGGTAGAAGTACAAATATGGGTATTTTTGAACAGTCAGAAAAAACCTGGAGACTTGACACCAAAAAAGAAATTAGCTTGCATTAAAATGTAGTTTGGGCAAAAGAGATAAATTTTTTTACATATTTTATACTCTTTCTGTGAGCAGATTACAGTGTAGTGAACCTCTTAATAGTTTTAAGATAAACTAATTGGCAAGTTATTTTTGCATTTTGCGCATGATGCTAATCATGCTTGTAGCTTTATGGGTATGAGTACAATGTTTTATTTCTAGGATTCAAGTAATGATTTCATAAACTTGTCTTATGCTTATTTTTTTATAAAGCTGCACAGAAAGGTCAAAGAAAAGGTTGTCTTTTATATTATGACAGCTCCCAGTGGGTTGAAGAATAGAAGTGGTTTATAAATAACAGCCTCTTTTATCTGTCCTTTGATCCCCCCATAACAAAACCTCCTTGCAAGTACTTTGCTTGACATAGTCATAATTTCTTATTAGTTTCAAAATATCTGCAAGACAATGTCTTGATCATCAGTTTATGGGTACATATGGGTACAGTCTACTGGGAACAGAGAAAAGGCTTTATTGTGCAGGGAGGGAAGAGGCCATACACTACACTATTTCTTTCCATGATTTTTGGCTCTCTGGCCCCTGATAAACTGGGCTGGTGACTAGATCCTGTACCTTTCAGGACAGGTTCATAGCTGGACGAAGCTGGAATTACTTCCAAAAATTAAGTATCTTAGCCACATCTTTCATCCCCAACTGAGCTTCCAATATGCCTCTCTGTCAAGGGCCATAAAAACTAAAGTTCTTCAGGGCAGCCCTTGACATTTCTGCTGGGTAACTTACAAAGTTTGTGCCACCAATTCGCCTCCTGCCTCTCAGACAGAAGAAACAGGAGGTACATCACATTGATGCCTTTGCCTCCAAACTCCCCTGCTCCATTTTCAGCCTGGCCTGACACCTGTGCTGGGATGTTACACCCTGTGAAGAAAGGTAGCAGGTTGAGAGGGTGACCTACAGATCATTTCCAGACTCCAGCAGGGATATGTGATGAATGGCCGAAGAGGGGAACATCACACACTGGGCTTTGTGGGTCCCTGACACATAGGCAGAATGGGGCTCCAAGGCAAGAACCAAGAGTTTCAGTCTCTCATTTCTGTGGGCTGGACCTTCGAAATCAGTAGAAATCCCTTCCTTTTAGAACTTTAACTGGGTCATGTGAAAGAGAAATCATTAATCTCACACACTGAAATAGCTGAAAACAGATATTTTAAAAGGACCATCTTTAACTTTGCCAATAAATTGTCATATTTAGCATTTGAATTTTTTATCTGCTTGTACTTTGTTGCGTATTCTTAAACTTTGCAGAGTTTGTTTAGTCCTTTTTCTCTTAAATAATTAAAGTTTACAAAAGTATTTCTAATTTTCATTTATTAATAACAGTTTTCCTGCATAAAAGTAATTCCAACTGATCATTAAAAAGAGATTTTAAGAGATAAAGAAAATATATTGATTGCATAAAATTTGAATGGCAAGAAATATGTTTTTAATTATTGTTATTTTATTAATGGAGGAGTGCTATCTTATTAAATCTAAACTGGATGTGCACTGAGGAACACTAATGTGAACCATTCCAAAGACAAAAATTAAATACACGTTGGTACATAATAAAGCCCTCATATATAATAGAGGTAGTTCACAAAAAGATCTTTCAGCTTTTGAACAGATCAACATGCAAGTATTTCACCATCTGAGTTCCTGGTAAGGTCCCTAGCATAAAGTATATTTATTGAAAGAGCCTGATTCTTTTTTCTGTTGGTATATGTTTATGTAGCTTCATTAACTTCCAGGCTACTGCTTCCAATTTCTAACCGTTCAAAATAAGATTTGGGCTGGAAAAGCTGAAAACATCCAGCTAAAATTTAGTAGGGTAGACATAAACAATCAAACATTGACCCCAAAGAAATGCATTTCAATGCAATTAAATTCCTGCGTACAGCAGAACAACACTTGTCTTGACTCCCCTTTCCTTCCCTCACCAGGCAGTTTATGGTCACTGTCAGGAGTCAAAGCAGCTGGGGATGATTGTGACCAGTGTCATGGACCAACTTCACCCTCTCAACCCTTCTGGTGTCTGACAGCAACCTGGGTTTCCAGTACATGGAAAAGTCTTTTTAAATTTTATTTTGGTCCAACAATGTAATAGACCAACCAGCAGCAGTTCAGGCCCACTCCAGCTGTTTCTTCTGATACACTCACAATGATAAGCTGACTGTCTAATCCTGTCTTTCACCAAAATACCTAGCAAAGCCACAATGCCCACACATGTGTTGCAGGTTCCCTTGTTTTGAGCAGAGACAGTTATTTGGGCTTTCAGTACAATCTTCTGTTGCTTCACCCATCTGGTTTCAGAAAAAAACCAAGTGTATTTGGTTATTCTTTAATGAAGGGAGGTTATTAGATCACTGATCTGAGCACACATGTCTCAAACCCACAGCAGCAGTGGGTTTTTCCAGACATATTGGAATACCAAAAAGGAATTTCCTGTATTTACTTGGAATAAACTATTTTATGCAATGAGTCTTACGAATATGAACACTGTTTAGAGTGAGAAGTTGAAGGCACATAGACACAACAAAGCTTGTGTTTATTTGTTCAAAGGGAAGTTAATGACTTCCAGTTGTTCAGTGTTTCACAATCAATTCCCTCAAACTCCAAGCTGGAGCTTTGGCCTTTCTGATACTGGGGATTAGATACCAACATCAGGGCACTTGTTCGGTCTAGTGGAAAGATCAGTTAAAATTCTCCTGGCATCCTGTAGGCCATGGGAATATGGATACTTCACTGGAAAGTAAAGTAATCCTTTTTGGCTCATGGGTGAGAGGACTGAGGGGCATGTGGACAGATCTTGTTGGCTTGTCGTGGAGATGACACAGGCAGTGGCGAGGACTGCTATGGCATAGAAAGGAAGGGGAGAGGGTGGCAGCTTTTCACATTTCAGCAAACCCACTCAATTCCTCCTTTGGCAACATTATTTTTTGCCATCCAGGAAGATGAGACAGGTGGGCAGAAGGGAGTTAGTGCTGTAGACCTTTGCTACAGCAGGCTTTGGCTGTAGCACATTTTGACATCCTTGAGAAGGCAAGACAGGCTACTGTTGCTTCCGCTTCTTTGCCCCAGTCCCAAAACTGAGTCATGGGCCAGGAGCTAGATGACACTGCATAATGCACAGGAAAATTTCCTAACTCTGATCCATAAACTACATTTTCCAGTATATTTAAAGATTTGGGTTGTTTGGCTTTTTGTATCTTCTCTCTTTAGAGGTGTTTGAGAGAGAACAACTATCACACAAAATAAACCAAATCATGATGATTTCATGCTGGAAAGCATGCTGCAAAATCAGTGAGAAATTTTCCTGACTTAAGACCCAGAAAAAGAGTCTGAATCCTGAAAGACTATACCTTGAGGTGTCTTGGACTGCCTGCCTGTATTCAGGGCACTGAACTGAAGCTTTTTGTAAATGGTATTTTATCAGTAATTACAGTGTGTAGTTTATCTACTGAGGCTAAGACTTTGATCAAAGTTTCTAGAACTTCACATAAAAGGGTTACTATTTATACAGAGTGAGGCTGCTTTGCCATTAGCTAAAAAAAATTCCAAAAAACCTTCCAGACCTAGAATGTGCTCATCTCATAGAACAAGCATTTTCCACTACAAAAAACAGTTTTTCAGGTAAAAGTAAGCAGCTTTTCAAATTTTATTTGTATTCCACTATATTGGGAGTGTAGTTCAGTCCAGACTTTAACGTGCTCAGAAAAGAAAAAGAGAGATACAAAACATAAGGTTTGCATGTAAGTTAATGTACATGCATTTGAATTTCATGAAGCTCCTACTCTCAACAAATGAATCACTACTATGAACACTATTAAAGTCCTAGGATGGGTTTATGTTAGGATGAGGTAGCTACACAGTGAAGCTATGTGGCTAAATTTCTCTAGCACATGTATCCTTGAAACCTTCATAGGAGAGCTGGTTACACAGATTTCTGTTATGCAGAGGTCAGCGTCAGGGTACTGAAATCTCGTTTTGAGCGAAGCATCCCTCTGTCAGGCTCCACATGAGCAAGGAATTAAGCACAGTCCCAGAAGCTGAGCACAACAGAAGACCATGATCGCAGGCACTGGGCAGCTTTGGAAAGATCTGGTGCTGTGAGGGCAAAGCTAAAGGAGTGCAGATTGTAAGAGCGCGTCATGCTAAGAAGGATGGGAGGGAACATCACAAGGCTATGGACATCACTGAGTAATTGCTTGGACAAGGAAAGAAGGGGCCTGATGATTTCCTGGAACTGTGCTTTACGTAGGGAAGTTTATGACTAACATGGTTGTCAGTCATGTCACAGAGCATGACTGCTTGAACATACTCAAACAACAACAGATGCAACCCTTAAGAGAGCACTTGAAAAACTGAAGAATTTAATTAAAGAGGCCCTAGTCCCGAAATACTATGACAATAAGTGTAGTGGTGCAAGTGGCTCCAGCGGCTCTGTCTCCTGAGCAGAACTCAGACAACCAGCTGTGGTGGTCAGCAATCCGAGTTTAGTAGGTATCTCACAGTCATGATGAGAACCCATGATTCCTTTGTTCGGCTGTTTGCATGTTTTCCCCTCATTGGTTAATATTTTCCCCTCCCTGTTTTATGCATGAAGTTATCTATATTCATTTTCCTTGTTTAATATGTATCAGTTCTAGAAAGTTCTTGTTCCTCAATGCCCCCATTGGATCCTTCCCTAAATCCCTCCTATGTGTTGTTCCCATTGGTTCCCTTGCTGTCAATCCCACCTGCTTTTCTCTATCCCATTGGCTGTGATCCCTCTCCCTGCCTATCTTGTACCCAGTATAAGATCCCTGGACCCTCCCACCAATTGGCTTCTTCATCCCTGTCTTTCACCAAAATAACCCTGTGTGGCACATGTATGGAGAGTGCCCTCTGTTTGCTTCTTTGCCTTCACGTGCGTGCCTCCCTAACAGCGACAGGAAGGTACAGCCCCTTTTGGGTGAGGAGCTCTGCCCCGTTTTCATTTTGTGGTGGGCACCGAGTGCTGCCTTCCAGAGGGGTTTCAGCGTTGACCTCCGGGCTTCTTTGTGTCGGCACGCGAGGGGTAAACTCCCTTCTGCCAGCTCACTGCTGCTGCAAAACCCCTCAAATAAGCACAAAATTAACTTGTTCATGGGTGCATCTCAGGAGAATATTGGCACACTACTTTTTCAATAACACACTTGAAGCTGGAGACAAGTGGCTAGTAATTCACGGCCACTAACAAAAGCTGAATGTATATATGCTGAAAGAATGAAGGCGACTTTGGCCTTAAGCCATGGCTGTAAAAAAAATTCCTTTATTTATGGGACACCAGTGTTAGCTGAAACTGACCATAAACCACATGCTGCTATTGCCAAGATGTGCCTGATAAGCATCTCCTGGAAAGAACAGAGATTGTTTTTTCATTACAAATGTATGTTTTACAAATTCAGTAAGCCCGGGTGAGATTTGGTGGTTGCAGGCAAATTCACAACCATTTTACAGAATTTGCAGACATGGATCATGGATGTGCCAAGCCTCCTAAAAAAAACCCAAACAACCCTCTCCACTTGCAGGCAAAATGTAGACGATGACTTCCTGTATCACTAGTAAGTTTGAGATAATGGGAAAGGTAATGCAGGCTTTGGCACAAAGCTGTTAGTGCTGTATTGTAGCCCCTTATTGTACCTTGGCAGTGAGGCCTGAATGGTACATGTGGACTTTGAAAAGAGCCTGAATGGAGAATACTGAATATATTAAAAAGAAGTATTTGAGAGCCATTTTAAAAGAGAGACCAGACACTGTCGAGAAATCAACAGTTATATTAAAACAAGTCAATATTATCTAAAAACTTTGTTTATGCTAGCAGTGCAGGACAACTCCCTCCAAAAGAACCTAGGAAGATGGCAAAAGAAAAAGAAGTATGTGTAGATATTTTTGTGATTTTTGTTACATTAATAATAAATAAAACACACTGTTACTGTTTTTGTAGCTGCTTCTATTTTTACAATTACTTTCCCAGCTTCCTACAAGGTCCTGCAATCAAACAGCTAGCCATATACTGCATAATCTGTTTAACTAAATGTGACATACCAAGTGCAGTAATATCTGAGGACAGTCCACAGTGCAGTAGGTATAATTGAAAGCAATTTGCACTGAAATACAAGTTTAGGTTTATCACCACTAATCCCTTGTACTTTCAGACTTTCAAGGCTAATGGAAAAGTGTCGGAAGAACACAGTCACGTCTGTAAAATAAAAAACTGGAGCAGTGAGACGGATCCCCACTTAGTGCCAGTGCAGAATCTGGGGGGAACTGGTCTCTTGCAAAGGCAAGCTGGACCATGCTGTGTTGCAGAAAGGCTCTTGCTGCACTGGGCTGGTGGTTCACGCTCAGGGCAGTGATGGACAGAGATCCAAACTCTGTTTATCAGTGATCCCTAAATGCTTGCCGTGTAGGAAATTACTGTACTGTTGCAGATACATGCACGGTACTGGTGACACTGCTGAACAACAAATATAGGCATCCTACAGAAAACTAGAAGAATATTTTACGACAGCATTAGCTGCATCTACACAGGAATACTTGCTGAGATGGAAAATAATTTGAAAACTTGCTGACAATTTCTACATCAGGAACCATGCCCAGTGAAGAGAGTGCTTAAGGGATACTTTCTGAAGATGTCAGTTATTTCCAGGCTAGCAAACATAATGCTTTTTACCATTGTTGCTCCTAAAGTTCTGTCATTACTCAAATATTTAAATGTTTTCACATGTAAAATGGACTAGTAATCCTCACCAAAGAAAAAAATTAGAAAATACTAGGTCCAGTGGCAAATGTAGGGAACACGCACACCACCTTTTTAAAAAACTCTTGGGCATAGCAATGGATCTTGGTTCTTTTTTTCTTCTTCATGTTTTTTTTTTTTTCTTTTCCTTGAAGTACAAACCTGGCATTTCAGATTTCCAAATGTACAGAAATCAGATGGAAATTCTCTCTAAACATAAATGGGAACATTGCAGGGTTCATTTGAAGCCTGATCCCATACATCCTATTGTGAGTGGGAAGCATGGAGCAACCTCAGTGGTTGCATGGGGAGACCTTGCAGACTCAGGGCTGGTTTGGCAAATGGCTGAGCACGCTCTTCTCTCACCCAGTGGTGTCCTGGCTTCTAACAGAGGCTATCAGCAGGTCACTATTCCTGATAAGGATGCCATCATACACAGAGGGAGTTCTTGAAAAAAGCTGCCTCTTGAATAAACAATGGGTGAATATGTCTTCAGAGAGGGCTGGATTCTCTGCCTCTCTTGTTTTATTTTTGTGAGTGTAAAGGAAAGGAAGTATTTAAGATACAAAGTTACCTACTTGTTTTGTTATCATGAAGCTGCAAAATGCTTAGATAAGATTTATTTTGTACTGAAAGTTAAGCTGAAAGGATTTTTTATTTTTGTATGTGCCTGTTTGAGCCTAGAGAAGATAAAACAGACTCCATTTGTTGTATTTCCTTTCTCTGGAGTTTTATTATTTCCTGTGTATTTTTCAGGCTACCTCTTCTCTAATAAAGATATCTTTTTTCCTAAAGTATTTTTTAGAGGTAATCAATTAAAAACCCCACAGTATGGATTCATTACATTAATTGATAAACATAGAATTGTGTTTTGTATAATGCAGCTGATGTGGTGAGAGTAATTTCTGAGTTTTCTAGAAAGGAATGTAGAGAATGGATGGACTGTCCTTACCCTTCCTGCTGTTCTATGCTTACTTCACTCTATAGATAAAGATTTTTGACCTAAAATAAGATTGGGTGTTGCTGCCATTCATTAACGCATGAACTAACACACAAAACTGGTGGCAAAGTGGAGCAAGCTTTGTTACAATCTTACAGGTCTCTGGGGTCTCATATTAATAGTTTAGGAAAATGGATTTCTGGCCATCCACAGGAAACGATGATAAAATGAAATTTAACAACTTTTGCACATGAGAGGTTAGCAGGAGGCTTGAGACTGCTTCAGCCCTGAGCCGAGGGAGAGGAATGCCACGCGGCACTGCAGCGCTGTGGTAAGCAGGCAATGTGTACACTCTTGTGCCTCAAATCCTCCACATGACTTGTCACGAAGAAATGAGAAAATATTAAAAGGAGGTGCAACAATTTTTTGTATTCAGTGTGGGTTGAAGTTGTCTTTGGTGCAACTTGAGAACACTGCAGAGTTTTCCTTCATTTATACCGTAACTCATAAAATTAAAAAAAAATTTTCGCTAGTATTTTCTTGGGAAGAATTTATTTTCTGGCAACAGTTCCAAAGTTAAGACATATTTATACACTAGAGTCCCATTTTGTATTCCTTGGGTAGAATCCCAAATTCCCTCCACTTTCACCTCCAAGGAGTCATTAGCATTTATCAGGTAAATAATCTGTAAAAGGCAGATTATACTCCTATAAATCCATTATAATTGCACTGATTTCAAAAGTGTTGCTGAAGATTTATGCCCAGGTAATTCGCCTCACAGTTGATAAGCTTTCTAAGGAAGACTCTAAATAATTTCTCAAGAGAAAACAGCCCTTACAATGTGCTATTTTTTTCTCTTCTGTATGTCCTCACCTGCCATCATAATGAAGTATTTTATAAAAACACAACATGAGGTAATGACAGTAACTGAGAAGGAAAGTAAATCCACACTAGAATATCAAGCTGAAGTCTTCCCATCTGAGTTTTATTAACACAGACCACCATCTTAACATTATTTAGCATCATATTCTTATTTAATTTAGGCTGCCTATTCCCTCTTTACCTTGACTACATGACGAAAACCTTTCTTCTTGGTGCACTTTAATACCAGGAATATAAGTTTCAATTGTCGTCTTCACAGACTCCCCAGACTAAATTCTATTAGAGACAGGCCATTCATCAGCTGTTTTCTCCTGCATATCCAGACACTAACGCACACTTCTGTGCCAATGAAACATTTTGAAGTGTCAGCTCAGCCTTCACTGAAGCTAGGCTGAAGCCTGTGACTTACTGTGGATACTGCTTTGGAGATGTTCACAGGAGTCCCCGTCACAGACCCTGGAGCCCTTTATGCTGCTACTCTATGGACAGCATCACATCCATTATTTCTTTGCAAAACATATACACTTAATGCCCTGTAACAATATGAATAATCTAATTTCATGGAGATTGCAAAAGGCATTTACTCATTGATGCAGAAGTTCTAGTGATTGTAAGATTCGACATAGTCTCAGAAATGTCTTAAATTGTTACTCTTTCAATTATAAGCTTCTAAGGCTATGTTTGCAAAAAGACAAAGAATTATCATTTGTATGTTTATTTGTGAGAATGAACTTAACTGTGACTTTTGTGGGAAGAATTTGAAACATGTGGAATACAATTGTTTATAATTCAGGGGGTTTTTTTGGCATAATAGAGGCATGCAGAGAAGCTGTACTCTGGACCAGGAGTCCAGAGGTGTGGTAAGACTGCAATACCACGGAAAGCATGAGTGGATGCTCTGTTGGAACTCATTTACTGGGGATCATGCTATGAGCCTCAGATTAGCAGCTTCCTTTAAAGTGCCAAATTATTTAACTGTGTAAACAAAGGAAAAAAGGAAAACCACATTGTGTTAGGAAGAAGTAAATGGTTGGAGAAGGAAGAAAACAGAAACAAAAGCATATGATCAGGTTTACCAAACATTTGCACCATCAGATGATTGCAGATTGTGATCTGCTGTTTATTTTACAAATACGCATATTTCTTGCTTTAGCTAGTAACTTTCTCAGAAAAATTCAGAAAAAAAAATCTCTTTTTTATTTCAACAGAGGAGGTGGGGAAAAAATGTTTCCACCTTTGACAAGACTCTGCTTGTAGAGACAGATACCAAGATAGAGAGTGGAGTATTGCTTGTCCTTATCATCGGGATCAGTCAGGAAGAGGACTCTGTCACTGATGTCTCCCAGGGGCAAATGCCACCTGGGGGAATTGGGGTAGAATGTACCCAGACGATTAGGAGAGGTGGCATCATCAATGGTCTTAAGCAAATGACTGTTGCCCAAAGCAAACTTGACATGATGCATTCCCCCATCCTCAGGGCTGCACTGTGATCTGAAAAATGCTGGTCAGGACCCAGCCTTGGGCTGAGCTCCTCTTGACTTGATGAGAAACACTGCCTGATTCCAGGAACTTGTGCTATCTGACGAGCTCCTGGGTTTTTTTTAAACAAATACCCTTGGACACTTTTTTGTGTAAATAACAATGTAAGTGGAATATTTTTGTTCTCAAACTTTTGAAGACGTTTCCGACCCAAAGTGCAGCTAGGAGGAAACATTGTTATGACAAAAATCCACTCTCTTACGGCCCTATAAACAGCATGATCCCACCCCCTGTCCCTCTACCTCCACATAGATAATTCTGCATTTAATTTTGAGTTTATTTTGGTTGACACTGTTTTGGGTTTTTTTGCTTTTCCTCAGTGTGCCTTAACCACCTACAAAGTACTAGAGTGAATCTTGCCAACGAGTTTTGTCATGCTGTTGCTTTTATATGAAACCTGTTTTTACTGATAACTTTGCCAGTGCTTCTTTCAGTGATCTTAAAACACTCATTCACAACAAAACTCTAGCCCTTCTTCTCATGAGTCAGCAGGTTTATAAAAACATGAAATAGTTTAGGTGGAAGTCATCCTTAGGATCATTAAATCCAACCATTAACCCAGCACTGCCAAGCTCACCACTAAACCATGTCTGTAAGAGGCACATCTAGTGGTTCTCTAAATCCCTCCTTGGATGGTGACTCAACCTCTGGGCAGTCTGTTCCAGTGCTTAACAACCTTTTTAGTGAACAAACTTTTTCTAATATCAAAACTAACCCTCCCCTGGTGCAATGTGAGGCTATTTCCTCTTGTGCTGTCACTTATTACTCTGGAGAAGAGACCGACCCCCACCTGGGTACAACCTCCTTTCAGGCAGTTGTAGAGACCAAGAAGGTCCCCCCTGAGCCTCCTTTTCTCCGGGTTAAACACCTTCAGCTGATGCTCATAGGACATGTGATCCAGACCCTTCACCAGCTCTGTTGACCTCCTCGGGACACACTCCAGCACCTCCATGTCCTTCTTGGAGTGAGGGGCCCAAAACTGAACATTGGATTTGAGGTGTGGCCTCACCAGTGCTGAGTACAGGGGGACAATCCCTGCCCTGGTCCTGCTGGCCACACTGTTGCTGGTACAGGCCAGGATGCCATTGGCCTTCTTGGCCACCTGGGCACACCCTGGCTCATGTTCAGCTGCTGGCACCAGCACCCCCAGGTCCTTTTCCTGTGGGCAGCTTTGCAGCCACTCTACCCCAGCCTGTGGCGCTGCCTGGGGTTGTTGTGATCCAAGAGCAGGACCTGGCACTGGGCCTTGTTGAACCTCACACCATTGGCCTCAGCCCATGGTCCAGCCTGTCCAGATCCCTCTGCAGAGCCCTCCTGCCCTCCAGCAGATCAACACTCCCACCCAGCTTGGTGCCATCTGTGAACTGATGGTGCATTCAATCCCTTCATTCAGATTGCTGACAAAGACAATAAACAGGGCTGGCCTTTGTACTGAGTCATGGGGAACAGCACTTTAGACTGATGGCCACATGGAAGTAACTTCATTCACCACCACTCTCTGGACCCAGCTATCCAGTTTTTGTCCAGAGAAGAGCACACCCATCCAAGTTGTGAGCAGGCAGTTTCTCCCGGAGAATGCTGTGAGAAATGCTGTCAATAAAAATCTCCTTGAGGTTCTGCTCTACACCACAGGGGTGGGTTTTTGTAAATGTTCTTCTTAAATCATCCAACAGTCAACCCATAGTACACTCAGCCTCAGTACATGTTTCTTTCCTCACCTATCCCACATAATAATTTTCCATCTTGTCTTGCAAACCTAAACATAATCTCCTATTTACTAGGAAGAAAAACAAATGCTGGGCTCCCAGTGCCTGTTAATGCATCCAGATGCTCTCCCATTTGCACTGCAGGGCAATGTGGCAAGAAGCCTAAGTGTGACTGGTTGTGCTCCTCTTCTCACACAGACCTCATTTCTCAAATTCCAGCTTGGTTGCCACAGAAAACTCAAAGGAAAAAAAAACCTTTCTGAAAGGCTTTTCAGCTCCTCGCTAGCTCATCTTTGAAACTACTCAGTCTTTTTAAAAAACATTGGGTTCATTTTCCAGTCGCTTCGCTTCTTGACCTTGCAGATGTTAAGAAGTGGACCCAGGATGTCTTTATTATCTTGGGGTTTGCTGCAAAAGCTCTTTCTTGTCAAGGTGTCCCAGAAGACCAGCTGAACTATGAGAAGCCAGGATGTTTGTGCTTTGGGTACCATTCCTGCCTAGAAGCTCACACGAGTGAAATTGTTATTCAAAGTTATTAATAGATATTCAGTTACAGGATCATGGTCTAGATGAAAAATAAGATCCATTTCAATGGTAAAACTTATGCTCATGAACCTGCACACACCTGCAATAACAAGATGCACTTGTTTTTGGCTGACTCCAGGTCTGGTTTGGGAATGCTAATCAATCTGGGCAATGCCATAATTTTTGGATTTGCTCACAGCATTTCATAATTATCTACAGCCTGTTTTTCTCCAGTTGCCTATAACACACCTCTCTCTGACAGAGTAAGGGACAACCAGGCTTTGCACTGTACTGGCTATAGCCTATGTCTGCAGTGCTGAGGCTACTGTGTGACAGTAACTACTAAAACACCCCAAGAGTTTATGAAGTCACTGCAAGTGAATAAAGCAGAAATTTAACCAACAGTAACACATCTGGGCATGTAACTCTTCGCTGCTGCTGCTGTTAGCAATAGCTGCTTCCATTTTTGTAGCCTGCCCTCCCCAGCTGTGGTTCTCAAAGCTTGGCAGAAAGTACAGATGGTTAAGTGCCATGAAAATACAGATGTCTCTGCCCCACTGGGTAGTAACCAACCAGAACAAAGTAGGAGAGTGGGAAAACTCACTGAAAATGCTTAGGACTATCAAAACGCAAACAGTAGGTTTTCACCAGGTCTGTCTGATGACGCCCTTACTTTGGTGGGTGTGATGCTGGCTTGGGACATCCCCTGACGAAGCAGCATTGTGATATCTAGAAGGGGCTCATAAGAGTGTGGGGCAGCCAAGACCATGCTGATGCAGCATCTCACAGCTCCAGCTTTCATCTCCAAGTCTGCAAGTCTGTAGTTAAAACCCACCCTTTGCCTCCTATTGAAACCACATTGTGTCATTCATGGGTTATTTTGCGTTCTTTTCTGAGTGCTTATTATTTTGTTTAAGTTATTCGCACTTGCTATGATAAAGCTGCACCAATGCGCTTAATAATCATGAGAATAATACAAGCCAACAGATTTGCTGTATTTGTCGATAAAAGTTTGTTCTCGCTTTTATTCCTGGTACATGATAAAGCTTCCCGTAGGAGCTGAAGACACTGGTGGTACTTAATTTCAGTCTCTAATAATGAAATGAAGTAAATAACAACCTTTTTGAAGTTTCACCCTCTGGCAAGGCTCACAGTCTGGTTTTGCCTCGTTCAAAAGGTTTAATGAGACATGGGTCTTGTGTGCATGTGTTTATGGAAAGAAAAAGAAAGAAGGGCTGTCAACAGCTGGGAAGCATGAGACTGTGAGAAACAAAATAGGCTTTGTGGGCTGACCTTGGGTATGCCTCACCTACCCAGGTCTCCACATGGAAAATAGGTGGTGCCAGAAGAAGGCAAATATGCGGAAAGGTTAATGTTCCTCCAAGCTTATCTGTTTTCTGTGACCAAAAAGCACTACCTCTCATAACTAACTGCCTTGTTTATAAGTGTTTTATTATTTTGATCCAGCCCTGAAAGAGTTTGTTTAGAGCAAATTGTAATCAGTTTTCAGCAATGCCTGGGGCACTGGCTCTACTCGTCCTGAGAGGCCAGACCTGTAAGTGCTTAAGGGATACACAGCTTGAAGAAGCAGTCCCTGGGAGCAGCAGGACTTCAAAATAGAGGGGGTTCATTTTGGCAGAGAAATCCATGGAAAAAGAAGCTGGCAGTTGGTAGAGCAAGACCTAGCTGGGTTGCCCACAAAAAGACCTATATCCCAGAGAAATTAAATGAATCCAAGACATACAAGGGCTTCAGTCTTTTGATTTAGAAGTCCTCCATGTGTGGAATTAGTTTAAGGAGTTATTTAAAATCCTAATTAATAATGCCTTGCTTCAGACTTCACTCAGACATCTATTCAGTTCCCTCTCTATTCCATCTCCACTTTTAGACAGATTTTTCAAAATTCTATTACGCTGCATAGTGAAATAACAGCAAGTACATCTAAAAGCAAAGAACAGTGACTCATCAAGGCCCTTACTGAGTAAACACATGCCTCCTAATACTGATATACTTCTGATGTGTGATGTTCCAGACATAGCCAATGCATATAGCCAATGCCTAATGCTGCCTCTACCTCCTCTGGATTTGCAGAGATTTCTTCCTTTTGAATAGCTTAGAGAAACCTTTTTCTACCACTTCAAAGCAGACAATCATGTTAAAAATGGTTTTTCTTCCAAGACACTAATAGGTGGTTACCTTTGCTTTCAATTAGTAGTTCTGACAAAGTTTGTAGATCCTATAATGGATCTACAATACTAGGGACATATTTCCAGAGACCTGGCAAAGGGACTCATCTCAGTATGCCAGCTCAGATTAGAAATTCATTATCCCAGGACAGATGTAATGGAAGACTACAGATACTATTTCTCTAAACCTGAGTGTTATAGAGCCAACTGAAACAACAAGGAACCGTGGATATTTACTTTGCATAATTCATTATCAGAGATCTTGCTATTTCCAGAGCAGGACAAGTAAATAATAATGTAATTTTAAAAGTCTCTTTTAATCATGGACTTCTAGAATTTAGACACTGCTTGAAAATACTTTCAGAACAATTCTGTAAGACCAATCTCACCCTACAGGGTAAGCTAGCTGTTAGACATGAACACTGAATATATTAGGGACTCCATTTCCTAAGCCACATTTTTTGTTTCAGTGCTCTGACTAGATAAACAGAACTTTTCCAGTGAGCTTTCTTCTGCAGATACTCATAATCTGGAACTGGATTTCTACTTCATATTTTAAGTTTACAGTGCTTGCTTAAATTTTGTTCTACTGGCTAGTTTTGAAACTACTTTTATTGGCTACAAAAGGCATTGCAAATGGAAGCAAAAGAGACATAAGGACATTCTGAGCAACTCAATGTGAAGAATCCCTCTCAGATAATCTTCACAGTGTGTTTTCATATTATTGTTTCAGGGAAAAGGAAGGAAAACTAGGGTCACAAAAAATAGGCCCATTCAGACATACAAAATAGTTTGATTTTATCTTAAAATTTCTTGCAAGTTGTTGTATTACAGAGCTTATAAAAATGACAGTAATTAGCACAACGATTTCCCATCTTTATTTTCTGTAAGTTTACTGAGGTTGTCATCACTTGGCAAAACATTTGCTAAAAAGGTGTCACATTCTTCAAAAAAAACCCTCCAGTTATGCAGTATAATACTGAAAATACATAAAAGTTAAAAGAATAATGAGGATTTTCAGCTTAAGAATGAGAGTTGGTAGTGCATGAATCATAGAATATTTCTCTGAAAACATCCTCATATTCTTCCTCTGGTGTTTTGATCCCTACCATTCAGCAAGTGTATTTTCTTTATGACACCAAGGCCTGATACTTCTTTATGCCCTGCTAGATTCTTTTTTCTGTTGTCTTTATTACAAACACAGAGTAAAGCAGCCCTAGCCAGCTTGCCTCGAAATTTCCAGCAAGTCTGTTCTATTTGTTAAGAGCATTGTTCTCTGTTCAGGGGATTTCCTTTGTTTACTTCTGGCAACAGGGTTTGTTCACAGTTTCCCCATAGCCAAGGAGCCCCAGGTCTCCCACACTTACCTTAATCATGTTCCTCCTAACTGGAATCGGGCAGCAGAGGCTTCTGCTGAGACTATCCTTCCCCACTCAGTGTCATTTTGAAAATGATTATTTTAACTCCACGGTAAGGAAAGGTTCCACATCCTCAGCACTCCAGACAAGCTATCCCATCACAATACCTGGACACTCAACATGAAAATGTTTAACCTTAGAGGTGTATCAGGAAGAAAACTAATTTTAGAGGATAAAGTTTTTCCTCCACTGTACTGTAGTGAGAAATCTGTGTGTTACAAGAACCTGGTGACCTCACACCCAGTATATTGCATGTTTCTGTACTTGTGGGCAAAACCTGCAAATGCTTATTTCTTGTTTCAACAACGATACTTTTTTCCCAATAATTACAACACTTAAAACACTATCATAATTATATCAATAGTTCATCCTAGAGATAATTAGTAAAGGTGACAAGAGAACAACATGCTGTTTCCCTGCAAACTGAAGCATGTATTTTCTTATCTTATACAGAACCAAACAAAAATGCCACATTCTACAGACATTCCTACAGAGGCAGCTGTCTCACAGCTGAATACACATGCTGTGAAATGCTAGTTCAGACACACCAGTTTAGGTTCCTGCTCACCCTCACTCTCTTTTACCAGTTTTGCATCCTGCCAGGACAGCTGCATAAATTTCCTTTCTCTTACTCTTTCCCCAGCAGTGTCCCATAAGCAATATATATTTTCCTGTCATTTGTGCATAGCAACAGAAGTGCAGAAGGAAAGACTGATCAGTGGGTAGGCCTTCAAAAATCACATGGTCCTCTCCCCACAATTGATTTCCTACATCTACACCTGGTAAAAAGCAGCATGGAAAATATATACATACGTGTGTGTATATATATATATATACACATACATACATATATACATATATATAATTTTTTCCCTATAAAATAGAAAAATTTAGTTGAGCTAGATCACAGGCACAACCTTTACCTATGGAGCAAGTTAACTGAGATGACCCAAGGCCATAACAGGCAGCAGCAGCAGTCTCTTTGAAGCATTTCAGCAGACCCAGACATGATCAACATTTAAGTTACAAATACAATATAACTACCATGAAAATTCTTGCCTCAAAACTTAGATCACCTCTTGATCAGTTGCTTCAGAACTAATCTAAAGGCATTTTTAATATGTGTATTTTCTGCCCTGTTTGTGCAGATATATTATACAGTATTTAAAAATAACTTGCACCATAGTCCCCAATTTTGAATCTGTCCCACAGGAGAACAGAGCGCAGATTACAAGCTTTGCCTCAAGCAAAATGATAATTGAGAGAAAGGCTGTAAGAAGTGCTAGTGTCTCTTTCTAATAAGTGGGCAAGGTGGGAAAAAGCTGCAGGCAAAATGCCATATTAATTCCATAAGGTAAGCTAATAGAAAATGTCAGCAGTTTTCATGTTCAAGGGGTTGTGTTTTGTTTCAGTAAGTCTTTACTGAAGCTGGTAGAATAGAAAATATTTCCATCAAGCACAGTGGAATCTAGTGTTCTGTATCACATTGGTGGATCTGCCAAATGGAAAGGGGAAAAAAATGCCTTTATTATACTCCTTATCCATTTTCATAAATTTAGAGGATTTCAGGCCAGGAAAAGACAAGATCATCCTGCTCGGTCCACTCAGTGTAGTCCAAGAATGCTTCCTTTTCAAGAATAGTTCTTCTGTCAAGTCCATATCATGTGGCTGAAATACAACCTAATTTCTGCAATGAAACATGTTCTTCAATTAACAGCTTTGAAGTAGCTTGTTGCAGTGGGGATTTCTGCAACATGTATAGGAAAGCAAGGCCCGTGGAAAGAAATAGGGACCAATTCTTGATAGATGTTTCAGAGATCTTTATTCTCCAGCCACATGGCCGGGGGACTGCTGAAGAACTCAGCAATCACCGGACAAGCAGGGGCCTCCCTGGGCAGGAGAAGACAAAACAACCAGTGGGGAACAGGATTAGGGTACATGTGACCAGGGAGCAGGGAGACCCCCATGCTTCTACCCCGCGGACTCCACGGCAGGGGGGAGAAACCCCAACAATTCACCCTTTTGTTTTAACTAAAAGAGATTTAAAACTTAACATTGAAAACAACTGGATAAACATAAGATAACGAGAACAGTTTCTAAAGAAAACAAGCCACCCTCTTGAGTCTCTAAATGTCTTAGGGCTGGCAGAAGGGAGACAGGACTCTCTGAGCATGCTTTGTGGGGAAACTGAGGCAGGAGAGGGTTTCTTTCATTTGTACCTGTTGGAACTTTAAACAACAACAAAGTTAATTCTTTCCTCCCCCCCCTTGCCATCCCCCACTCAGCATTAGAAAGGGATTTTTGGGAGAGCAATTGGTAAAGGCATGGTTTTGTGAGGGAAACCATGGGTGAAAAAACAGATAACAGGATATGGGATAAAAGGGAAAGGTAGGATTGGGAAGGGAGACTGCATGGGTTGCTTATAATGGGGATATTGTCTGAGATGACTACGATTTGCAGTGTATATACTGCCTTTTACAGAAACGCTGCCAGGCCTGGTAACATTTGCTGCTTGCAGGCCTTTCCTTCCTTGAATTATCTTAAACTCTACCACTTCTCCGTCTCCTAAGCCTGGGATATATTTTTGGGGGTTATTCTTCATAATGGCAGTACAATGAACGAATATGTCTTCCTTGTTGTCACATCTCATTATAAAAACATAATTTTGTTTGACATTATACCATTTTACTATTCCTAAAACCTTAGCTATGATGATTTTTTTCTTTTCTCCGTGTCGGTGCTGTTGTTTGTCTTGCTGCGTTTCTGCTTTCACTTTCTCTTTTTCTTGTTCCTGCGTTGGAGCTGCTGGAGCTGCCAGGGCTGCCAGAGCTGCCCGTGTCTGTGTGCTCTCGCCACAGAGTCTCGACTTCTCGGGGTCACATTCGGGGCTGCACAGGCTGGGCCAGGCCGGGCTGCTCAGCTTCTTGCACGCCGCCGCTGCCACCGCCGCCTCTGCTCTCAGCTGCTCTGCCGCTGCCTGGCACCATGCCCACATCTTGGCTGGGCCCCAGCACAGTGGCCCCCCCGCGCCCTGCAAATGGCTCCGACCCGGCGCGTGCCTGGGCTCCGTGTGGCTCTGCTCTGCCGCCATCGCTGCCGGCCACCGCCCACGCGCCGCCCCTCTCAGCTGGGCATTCACAGGGCTCGCTCCACCATGTGCTGCGTGGGGCCAGGTGGGCACTGCCGGGTCACGCCGCCCACCGCGCCTCACAGCTGGCGCTGCTCCGCCCTCACACAGGAACTGCCCCGCTGCTGCTCGCGGAGTACTCGGCGCACGTGGCTGCAGTCGCATGGTCTCTGAGGCACGTTTCCCTTCACAAGGACACAGCTGATACTGTTCAACAGTCTCCATAATTAGATAATATTCACGGAAATATTCTTCCATTGGCATATATTTTGACTCAGAAATTAACTGCGTCCAAACATTCTTCCAAAAGTCTTTGGTAAGAATCCAGTGCCAAGAAACGTAGAAAAAGTTTTTAAACAACCATGCCAGGAAGTGTCTCAGTTCTTTTTGAGCCTGAATTAAGCTAAAATTTACATATTGTTGTTAAAGAATCTTTTCAAGTTTAAGATAAATGTCGCTATGTGGCTCGGAGAGCCAGGAGTCTTTCCACGAGTCATCCATAGTTTAGAGATGGAACAGCAAAACGAAAACAAGAAGAGAAATCCAGAGTTTACTCAAAAATCACAGTCACTGTCCCCAGGGATCAATATGCCCGCATTCACTACCATTTGTTGCAGTGGGGATTTCTGCAACATGTATAGGAAAGCAAGGCCCGTGGAAAGAAATAGGGACCAATTCTTGATAGATGTTTCAGAGGTCTTTATTCTCCAGTCGCCTGGCTGGACGACTGCCGAAAAACTGAGCAATCACGGGACAAGCAGGGTCCTCCCTGGGCAGGGGAACACAAAACAACCAATGGGGAACAGGATTAGGGTACATGTGACCAGGGAGCAGGGAGAACCCATGCCTCTACCCCAGGGTCCCCTCCCCCTGGACCTCCACGGAGGGGGGAGGAACCCCAACAGTAGCTCGTGTTCCCAGACAAACCGGACCAGCAATCAACTGCTCTCATGGGTATCTCTGTGAATTTGTCCAGAAGCAGCCACCTGCCATCAAATTTTGTTATGTCATTGTCTACGAGATTAAAGACCTCTCTCTCTTCTATCTGAAAATTGGTTTTTTGTGTAGGTTTGCATCAACTGCAATAAGTTACCTCTTAATCTTCTCCTTCTCCTTGATATACTAAGTAGACCTTCCTACATTTTTCTCTACTAGGCAAGCCTGCCAGACCTTAAGGCATCTTTTCTTTTGTGATCCACTCCTAAATTTCCAGTGCTGTCCTGAAATGAAGCCACTGAATTTGACCCAGCCTTCTGTTCCGCAGAAAGTAACATCATCTCCACAGTCCTGTTCAATAATCCCATGCTTGGATGTGCGCTGTTCTTGAAGCAGAGCACCACAGAGACACTACTACTGACTCCAGTACAAGCCCAGGTAGGGAGTACAGCCCTCTTCCCGGCAGGCTGGGCTCCAGCATCAGTGACTCCATCTCCTTGCATCTCTGAATGCTCAATAGCACTGAACAAGCAGCAGTTTGTCCCTGAGGTTCACATGTAAAATTATATGTTTACATCTAAATTACGTTTACTAAATTCCTGCTGTGGACATCAGCATACTAATGCTCATTAAAAAACCCCAAAACTGTATTACAACTACGTCTTAGTCTCTCCAAACACAAGAGCACAAAAAAAAAGCTGTTCTACGTACTTGTGCCTAAAGGAAGACTCTCATCATTTGCCATAGCACATGGACCCATGGAGCTCTGTCCATGAAGAACATTTGTAGAAGGGCTTTACCTAGCAGTTGCACCATTAAAATCAGTTAAACTTTTGATATAAGTGGAATTATTCACATGCAAAATTGTTTGCAGTATCAAAGTCCACACTGCTTGCCCTAGCTAAGTATAGAAAGTGTAGGAAAAGCCTTGAGAGTTTTCCTAGCATGCAAATCCCTTTTTTTCGTCAGTAGAATTAGTGATGCAAATGTCTGCCTACATAAAGCTAATCATGGGATTGAAACAGAAGTTAAAAAAATGGAACCAGAATATAAAGAGAGGTAATCCTCCTTTTCCAGTGCAGGGCCATATTTGTGACAGAAGATGGATTGATGCAAAGGTCTGTGAAGGCGAATTGACACTGAGACACATACAGAGCAACTATAAGGAGAAAATGGCATCTGAGTAGGAGCAAAAAGCTTACTGAGGTTATAAGAAAGCAACACAGTCTTCACCTCAATGAGCTTTAGACCAGACTCTGAATTACACCATTGATTTATTTCAACCTGAAAAAGTAAAAATGATACCATTCTTTGAAAGACTGATGCAATGCAGTGGGATATGAGTTTCAAGACAGTGCTAGGATTGTTTTGCATATCCTCTCAAGTGTCTTTCAACACTTGAAAAATTTTTTTTTTTCCAGGAGGAGCCCTTGAAGTCCCATGTTGTATCTTGCCATGGGAGAGTGATCACAGTATGCTTCACTTGGAGGCCTAGTGGGGTGTCAGAGGCCATCAATGCAGCTGAACACCAGTGTTTGCACTGCACAGCTGGGGAGGCTTTGGGAAGGACTCAGTAGAGGGTTACTCTATGGAAAAAGCTGTCATTTCAAAAGCATATGTTTCTATTATAAGAAAAGACACTTGTAAGGAGTGTGTCACAAAAGTCATGAAAGCCATTATATGTAGGATCAGCATGACACCCCATACACAGCATCTTATGAATCACAGATTACTCTTCTCCAACAAATACGCCTAGCTGAAGTACACAAAGCCTTTGGTTGGCTTATACCCTGTGTACTGCAAGGTGCCATTCAGCAGTGCACCGAGAGGCTCTCCCAGGCATTGGGGCTGTTTGGATTGGGATCTGAACACAAGTCTTCTTGTAAAGACTACTCCCAAATCGACCTATCTGCATCCCACCACTACATATTTCACTGTAGGAAATTCCTGTGATAATGGAGTAACATACCATAGCTGCCACAGAACATATCTTTCTGACTTGTATCAGTTGCTGGGGAGAAAATTATTCTTTGCTGAAACAATTAGTGTCACCTAGCTCTCTAAAATGGAAATTGCTGTCTATCCTGCTCAGATTTCACAGGCTGGGAAGTTCCTTCTAGAACCAAAAATTTTGAAAGTTCTGCTGCTTTGATAACAAATTTCCTTTTACTATTCATGCATCAGATCTTCAACATATTGACTTATGAAATTGTTCTTGTAATACTCAGGGCATATAAAAATGTTGGCGCCAGCTAGAAAGCAGCATGCGTGATTTACAAATATCATCTTCCTCATATCTCCCAAACTCTTGCTTCTGTGTTTGTAGGACAGGCACACACAGAGGTCTCAGATATGATTGGGATGTCTTTGGGCTGGCTACTGTACGGATGAATGTATGAGGACCCTATTCCTTAAGAGGATGCTCACAGAAAGGACACAGCAAACAGGAAATCTTTTCATAGTACGTATTTTTGATGCCTTCTGTATGACCCTGCCATAAATAACCCCAACCTCTTCATCATCTCAACTGTTCAATACAGCTCAGAACCAAAACCCTTTTCAAAGTGGGAAATTTAATGTGACACAACAAATGCTGACACCACTACCTACGAGCTCTGAGGCATCCCTTTTTCCATGCATTAGTGTGGCAAGGCACATGGCAGGAAGGGATTTATCACCCCTAAAACCTCCTAGGCTGCACAGGTTGTTGATCAAAAGTGCAAGGAGAAGAGAAAAAATTAGTATTATATTAGCTTCACTGCTATGACAACAGATCAGTGAGCAGTAACTGCCTGTCATTTCACTCCCCTTGCAGCCACCTCTATCAGTGCCAAGACTCAGGCATTTCCTCTAGAAAAATAAATCTCAGGAGGCCGATATTGCAGGTTCACAGCCAACCTGACAGCCAGTACCTCTGCACCATTGCTCATGAATGTACTGTGTAGAAGTGAGTCATACACCTAGTGCATGATCTGCCTGCCAGCATCTGTACCCTTGCCAGACAGGGCTCAGGACCTTACCCATGGTTCATGCAGATGCTGTGCAGCACACAGCAGATAACTTTCTTTCAAGGCAAGATCAGAATACCTCTTGTGGGTCTTTTGCTGAGTGAGATTTCAGTCTCTCAAAGGTATACCTCACAGCCATCTTGAAGCCACTTAAGGCACTAGTTAGTATTTTTCTAACTGTCCTGGGATATGCCTTGCTGCCCATGGCAATAGGAGATATGTAAAGTCATCATAGGATAATGATAAAAGGATGAAAGCTAACACCATTATTATCTACATTAGTTGTGCCACAAAGGGCTATTATAGGAACACAGGTAAAAACTGTAACAGTAGATTTCCCACAGCACTCTGTCTCAGCATTAAGAAACCTGCCAAAATGTGGAACAAGCGATGTGGGTTACATTTACCAGACCTTGCAGTGCAGCAGATAAGTAATACTTCCTAACAATGAAGTCTGAGGCCAGGTACAGGGTGTTAGTGATAAGACTGTTATTTATGCCTGTACAAACGCAGAGCACCACACACTGAAAGCCACTCCATTAACCTCTGGAGGTTTAATGAATTACAAACTCAGCAGAACTTTTGAAATAGTTGCACACTGCATGGAGCATGATTGAATGTAAGGAAGGTCTCCTGTCCACAATGCTCAGCAAAGGTCTTGGAAGAAATTGCCAGTGAGAAATGCCTGGGAATAAAAGGGAAGTCACTCTTTGTTCAGTTGGATTTGGACTGACAAAGTGACATGGCAAGATGCTTTTAATACAGTTTAACTTTCCTTGTGTGACAAGTGCAGAGAGAAAGGTAGACTGGAGAGAGAGCACTTGTGAGACTGATCACAACTTCTGAGGTCCAAATTTATGAGTCTGTTCATGAAGCAGATTTGCAGTGTGGAATTTTTCTAATGAGAACATATCCCTTGAAAATACTAAGCACTTTAGCACCTGTTTAATTAAAATAGTCTTTTTACATGTAGATAATAAGTCAGCTGTGAGCTGGAGGTAAATTTGCTCAGATTGAATTAGCAAAGTTTTGTTCCCCCTATTGAGGAAGAGTCAGGTGTGCTGGGGAGGAAGTTCTTCAGCAGCTAGAAAGGTGTGTCCTGCTCACACATACTGCCTCTGAGATCCAGAAGAGAATTGGGCCAGTTGCGTTGCTGCTACCACTCTCAAGAGACCTATTAAAATTAATTGCTAATTTTCTGAGTCATTAAGGCATGAATCATTGTTGGATAATGTCCTACTATCAACCAAGAGTGCTATCCAGCAAGCCTTGCCGACCTGGGACAGACTAGCTCAGGTTCATATTCCCAGACTCTCAGGACACTGGAAAGCCCTTCAGTTAGGTGCAATTTTTCTCTATGTCTGTTTTGCAAAACTTTTATAATCCCTAAACATCAGGAAATTCAAATGTTTATTATCAACAGTCAAAGTTATACTTTAATTACTTTTAAATAGAGTTTACTTTTCTTTATTCATTCATACTTTCCATTATTTTCAAATGTACTTCAAAAAACAATAGAAGGAATTATGCAAATATCCTATAGTTGGCCGTACTGTTTTACTCTTTTACATGTGTGACATGTTTTAAAGCCTTAGTCTGATCTTGGATCTGTACACCTAGATCTTAGATTGAACCCCATTAACATGTCAGGCTATAGGACCTGGGACAGTTTCCATTTTCAAAGGGGGTCATGTATCACCTTGCAGCTTTTTACATGAAATGGATTTAAGATTAATATCAATCCCTTTCAGAAATTAACCTCACTTTGCTGACACACCTCTGTTGGAGAACACAGTAGATTTGGAAGCCCTCCATGGCTGGTTTTTTCTTTTAAGATCATTAACCCTGTCATGCTACAGCAACCTAAACATTGTACCCCATATTCTTAAGGTGGCATTTTGAGACTTTCCCCTTTTTTTGTGGCTACACATCTTGAACTTTGACATCTTCATGTGGAACAGAACAATGATTGAAGGACCAGTAATTTCTTAACTGCTTTAGGCAGAGGTCAGGCAGGGCAATAAGCTGAGAGTCAAGGTAACAATGCAGCTGATGGTCCCATTGTGAGCGCTTTGTGTGTCAGTGAACTTGATTCATACTTAGTGTGAATAGAGGAACTCAGCTATTTCAGGAATGCCAGCAATTTTGTCGTAAAGAAACTTTGATCTTGCTCCAGTTTCCCAGGCTCATTCATTAGCTGAGAATGTGGAGGCTAAGATAGGCTCTCTCTTCTGGGAGACTGACTGCCTGATACTTAAATAAATCACCTGCTTTTTCTCCCTGTCCTCCTTGCAATAAAACAGTCCCTCACAGGTCCTCTTGGCATAGGATGAAACTTTTGACTCCGAGGAAATCTCTCTCTGATGCATGGACTGAGAGGAATGCCTTTGATTTTTGAAACTGAAGGTCAGATTTTATAAACATACCACCCCAAAGCTGATCAGTCCCCATCTATCGCTCCCCAGTAACATGAGATATGCTAGTGACCTTTTGATACTTCTGAAATTGTGGTAGTTGAACAAATTTCTAGCTTTGAAAAAAATAAAAGCACTTGTCTTTGTCCAGCCAGCTCTGTGTGTTTTAAAGTGTGGAGCTCTCTGTTCTTTCTTCCTGGACAGGCTCTCTCTCAACAACCAGGGCTGTTGAAGTAGTCCCTGAATCTCCCTGAGCACCACGAGCACCAGCTGGGCTAAACTTTGATGTGCTGTTTGCTCTCTCACCCTCTCTGCAGCGACAGAGGCATAGCAGAGGAATGTCTTTCTGGGCAGGGTTTGGAGCAAGAGGCTTTTTTTCTCTGTTCTAATTTGGGATAAAAATTAATATTCTAAGCTATCTTTAGTTTTCCCCAATGTTATAATAATACTTTTCAAACAAAGACACTTTTCTCCAAGGATCTATGTCTGTTTCTTTCAAAAATAATTGAAGCTCATTTTCCACCTCTTTTTCTCTCCTGTCCCTGCTGTGAAGCAGGAAGTCACCTTTTAAAAAAATGTTAAGTGAAGTAGAGAGAAGCTAATTGATTCTTCCAAAGGTCAGAGGGTGTCAGAGCGGAAGGAGAGAATGAAGCAGAGCATCCCAGCTTTCCTGTGCTAGCCTTCAGAAAATGTGCTCTGCCTCAGGTTTCCTCTATGGCACCACTTATTTTTTCTATTTTCTCTCAGTTCATTTTATCTCAGATCTCAGTTTTTCAGTCTTCCAAAATTTCTGGCTTTGCAAGCAGCACATTCATATTCTCAAACAAACAACACCCAGAACTCACCAGCACAGTTGTTAAGGCAGCTAATCTTACATGTACTTACCTTAGGAAAAGAAATCACAAGCACACATGTTCAAACAGTTTTTGTGCCAGCTTTCCCCACATTTAATCTTACTAAAATGTTTCCACTATACAAAGGGATTCAGAAACATGTTTAAGAACATTTTCCAAACTTTTTTTAAGATTACACTTGAAGCATTAAAGTTGCCAAGTGATGAGATTTTGAAAGCAATGAAGGCAAGATTCTAGAGCTCCTCAAAGCCCACTCTCCTAATTTTCCCTCATTTCAGCAAAGATTTGGAGATGGAAGCTCTGTGTGAAACGTGGTTGCTGAGTTTGCCAGTCATTTTAGGAGTGCCAGGGCTGACTGGATGCAGAACATGTGTTGGGGTCCTCACAAAGCCAGTCTGTTAGGATGTGGTGAAGGCTGGCTCTGTGATTATCCATCTACATACAATATGGGTCAGTACTAATGGGAGAGAAAGCCATCTCTTCTGCTTACCTCCTTGGTTAAAATCACCCCTGTACATGCCAGAGGCATTATCTTTTGCACCCACGTTTATAGCCCTGCAGTGAAAACCATGATATGTTTTACTTGCTTTCAAGTCCAAAATCTTATAGTATCAGCAGAAATCGTACTTTGTGGTCCCAAAAGCAGTCTCTCCCAGTGCTTTGTGTGTGCAATGAGAGGTGCTGCAGGGAGGAACAAGATTCTCTTTTTATCTGCATTCTGCTTTTGAAATGACTTAGCATATAGCTTTCTTGGACAATGAATGTGTTTTCCCCTTTTAGGCAGGGAGATCTGCTACAGTCTTGCTCTGATGCACAATAAATCAAATCATTCAAGTATGCTATAATAAAAATACTTGCTTTGAAGTACAACCTTAAATGTCTAATTTCCTAGTGGTAACAACGATGCCTTATCGTAGGTTTTTTTTTTTCCCTTCAGCCTGTTTTCTCTGTCCGGTTGTTTTGTTAACATGTGTGGCTGTCTAACAACTGCATTTTTGATTCCAGATGTTTTGGCAAGAGAAAGCATTAAACGGTCATATACATCCCAGAAACCTTATACCACCCAAGTAGTTGTTATGTCAACTGACTAGTGTAAGCCTACCAAGATAATTGCCCCGCTTTTCTTCCCCTACTGCTAACCCTTTAGTCATCAATACAAAATGACAGAAATTCTTTTCCACAGCTACTCTTACAGAAACATCCAGGGTGGGGAATAAAAAGCCTCATGCAAATAAGATCCATGTGGTTTTGATGGAGGAAAAAAAGGTATTTTAATTAAATAATGAGCTCAGGCTCTTTCATGGTAAACAAAATGAAGAGCTCAATGATTAAAGGTATATTTGGACACAGAGACACGCATACATGCACACATATGCATGCAAAAGCACTTCTTTTGTAGGCTGTTTATGACCAGTTTTGAACAAAGGTTTTTTCCTGCAGGGCAACAGAAGTAGCAAGAGGAGGCCATCACTAATTTTATGTGTAGGTTTATGGCAGCGATTTATTTTTTGAAGAGGATAACCCTATGTTTTACCACTTACCACTTACTGCACAATACCATTACCACTTGGTATGGGCTTTTCCAAGGTGTTCCTTCACTGCTTGTTGTCATGAGTTAATAGAGCAATAAATTGAGAGATCCTCGATTGCACCCTAATAGGGATTAAACCCTGAAATGTGCCATTAAAAATAGAAGAAGGAAAGGTGCATAAGGAGTCAGAGAAGTAAAAAATTACAGATTATTTTAAACAATTTTCTATGTCTCATCTCTCACAGGAAATAAGGATGTGTAAATTACTGGCCTATTTCCGTGCTTCCGCCTACATTTTTTCCCACTCTGAAAACCTTATCATACGTTGCAGTAGTTTTCCTTTCTTTTTAGTAGAGTTGTGGTCCCATCATAGCCCCAGTGCTTTGGATTAAATTGGGCAAACCGTAGCCAGATTTTCTGCTCTGTGTTTTTCAGAGAATCTATCAGTTTTACTCTGGATGGTAGCCACAAGGGAGTGATCAAAGACATTAACTCCTGAAAGGAGTTGAACATAATGGCCTGTCAGTTCTGCCCTTCCCTGTAAGGACTGGCAAAAGCAGTTCTTTCTCTCGCCTAGTTGAGTTACAGCAAACTCTTGGCAGATCAAAGGCCAAATTTTCAGATTCACTGAATGGCAGGGAGAACATGGCTTCTTTGCCTCTAATTACTGACAGTGTAGGACTTCATGGGGAAAGACATGACCAGAGATAGATTGAAACAGTCAGAACAGTAGAGTAGGAGAGAGATGGATAATGAAAGCTGAGACTGGGCAGAGACCTTGGAAGTGAGGAGTCTAACCTGAAATCTTATCTGGAAGATGCCTATTCAAAGAATAATGACTAAGTGAAAGTCACAGGCAAAGAAAATTATTTTAGCCATTGCATTTCTAATGGAGTAAGAAAAGAGCAAGACTGACATTATCTCCAGAAGAGGTAAATGCATTACAAGAGGGGAGAAGCAACAGAAATTACAGCTAAACGCTTGACCAGAGAGATGGACGGAGAGAGACAGGTATGTCAAGAGAGGATCAGTGCTGGTGTAGAACAGACTAGCCTGGAGTTTGCCAGCCCAGTACTTGCACATGGGCCAGCACAGTGTCACAGGCCACAGCAGCTCCGCTAGGCAAGGCTGCTCTCAGCTTTATATGTCCCAGGACAGAACTAGCAGGAGCTGAGTTGACAGAGAAGGAATCAAGATCAAGACCATGAAAATGTGGGAAAGAGGAAGCTCAGAGACTCTTCCTGCTCTCAACAGGAGTTCTTGCCCTCTGTCTGTCTGAATCTGGGGACTTCCTTAGCCCAAATGCCATGTCCCCATAAATTTCATACTGCTCAACTATGGCATGGAGATGATAGAGCTTTCCAAGATTTTCCAAAATCATCTAAGAAAGCAACTAATTAGACAATGCTGAAAAAAAGAGGCATGTAAAGCAGGTTAAGTGATATTATTTAAACAACCAAGAAAACTACAGACACTGTTTTCAAGTCCTTTTCTTTACAAAGATGATGACCAAAGATGGCCTTCATAAAAACAGACAGCATTCAGACAATCTCTGAGCAACACACTGAAGGAAATTTATCCAGTTGCAATGGTGACTGACTTCCAAATAGCCAAACTGTTTATTGTTAGACAATCCTTTTGGCTCAACTCAAATAATATTTGAAGTCAAATTAAGCATTGTGAATTACAGCTGCACATGTAAGGCACCAAAATGTACCAGTCTTGGTAAATTACACAACATCTGGAATTCAACCTCACTCATGCAATTTTAAGCCTAATTCTGCATCTACAGATATGTGAATATGAATACAAATCTCTCTGGTCAAGGAGATCTGTGACCCTGAATATGAATGGTGAGTAAAGTGGCATTGTTAGTGCTATATCTGTAAGACTGACAGATACAATCTTGTCTACAGCTAGAAAAATGTTTTCTCTGCCTGACGGAAAAATTGTACAGGGGTCTATTTTTAAGATCAGTTTTTCCTCAGAGTCTTTTTGACCATTTAGTGAACTTTTAGCATAGTAAGGAGTGCTGAAATAAATGTCTGCAGCTTTAAGCTTTGCAGACCCTAGAACATAGCTCTAGGGCTAACATTTCAAGGTCCTCCTTTTGTTCCCCAGTGCCAAATTCATCAATCCACTTTCTTCAGAGTGTTTTTTAAAAATCTCCTTCAGTTTCATTCCTTTTTTTTTCTGGAAGATTCTCTGTAGTTTCAACTCTGTAGCTGAAACTTTAGCCAGGGAGACTGACATGAGCAGAATGGGTATCTGAAGTTCATTAAAAGCAAGTCATGTGGATAAGAACCTACAAAGAAAGCTATTAATGCCTGAGAAACCAACAAGGCTTCAGGATCTGGCCAACTTGTACAGCTTTTGCATTAAATCATAGAATACTGAGCCTACTGAATGAAGGCTAGTTCTAGGGAGACAAATGATGGCAAAGGATGTACTCCTGTTTCAGTTTGTACAGATGCCATCCCATTTGTCTCAAACTGATAGGGACTGCTCTAGAGTGATCCCAAACAAAAAGGGAAGACTGGTACTTTAAGTAAAATAATACTATAATTTTTCTTGAGGAAACCATTGTGGTACTGCAGGATAAATAATATGTTTTTTTCATGTCAATAATTACAGAAGTAAAGTAGCTAATGTTTTCTAACCAGTCAAACTTAGCTGCTACGGTACTGCAGGTCACACATCCGCGATTCTCAAAAGCAAAAAGGATGATACTTCAATTAGGTTGAAATCTCAAACCCCAAACTAGGTCTTGTTCATTTTTACACTGCTCTGAATATTAAAATACTAGAAGTTCCAAGCTAGAAGAGTACATTCTCTCTCTCTTTACAGATATGCATATGCATATATGCATACAAATATATTCAGATCCATTTACAATTTATATCCATTTATATCTTCATTTATCGAAGAAGTCCACTCATGATATTCAGCTTCAAAATGTCAGAAAAAATGACATGTCAAAAGTTGATCGGAAGGCTCAACACAGATACTAGTACAAGTTTTAACCAGTTGTCTGTTCAATTTATCAATAACTATAGTAAGTGATAATGACACAGTCCATGTGGAATATATTCCATTTTATTTACCACACTAAAAAATCCAAGCTTGGACTTCCCCATACATCCATCATCAAATCATCTGCACAACTGAAAATGACAAGCAAACTGAGATTTCAACTGGCAAGACACCTGGGCAGAAACCCAGACCCCAGGCTGTGTCCTCTCTTATTCTGAAACAAAATAAAATGCCCATTGGAACAAAGGGAGCCCCAAAGTTTCCCCTCAAAGGAAGCAAACTCTGCACCAAAACACTGCAAACAGTCAATCTAATGCCTGTGGAAGCCAAGAACATTGAGAAAGAATCTGAGCCCCTGGCTGCTGGAAGCTGTAAGAATAAATCAGGGGATAGTTTTCCCTGTATGTGCCTTTTTGCAGACACTGAGTATATACTGACCACAGTCAGCAGAGAAGAGACGCTGGATAAGACAGGCCTTTGTTCAAGCCCAATATATCAACATTTACACTCCTGTGCCAAGCAAAAATGTAACTACTGTAAGGCAAAAAACCCAGCAAAACAAAAATCATTTATTTACTTCCACAAAGGCACCTGCCATTCTCTTTTTCAATATTTGCCTCCAAATCTGCCTGAAACTATTCTGAAGAAAATTTTGTGATGGCATCATTTGTTGTTGGGTCTTCCTTCACTGTAACAGTCAGTCAAGAACAAGACAGTTGTCTTGAGCTTTGCGCTGTGGTTAGACATGTTTTCCTCTCTGCCTGCCATTGCAATGACAGTAACTGCCACATCCTCTTCTCTTTTTTGATGGCTTCCTGTGTCCTCCCTCACTCTTCTACCTGCCTCACTAAAATTATTTACTGACGCAGTGAAATTGAAATTTGACCCTGTGAATAAAAGCTTAGGTGCTGAAACACAGAGATGGAAAGATGGCTCATGTATGTACATACATGTGTACAATACATGTACTCTCCCTTTTCTACATCCATTCTCTGTTTCAGGTAAATATTGGTATTTAGTGTGGATAGATCACAGTGAGCCCAGACCTGAAAGCTGGCAGGTGTCTACCTCTTTTTCAGGATCCTAAATTAAGAGTCACTAGGGATTTAGATACATAAATGCTAGTTTGAATATGGTAATGCAGAAAACAAGACATTCAACTCATGTGCAGAAGTATTTGTCTTCATTGGGATGTACTGAAGATATCTTTATTTCATGACTCTTGACCAGGAGATAGCCATCACTTTAGGTCTCAACTCTCCCTGTGCTGGAAGTAGAACTTCTCTAACTTTTGCTCTGAGTGTAGCATTTATTTCGTTTTATATAAAATGAAATTGTTGTCTTCTTCACCCTGATTTTTAAAACTGAATTTGCTTCACAAGAGCATAAAAAAACTCTGATTGCCATCAAGCAATTTTAAACAATGTGTTTTCAACTCTGTCTCCAACCTGTTGCCTGTAAGTCAAAACATATGAAGTGTCACTATTAGTTTTCCAGTCTTCTCCCAGCTTGCTATAACCAACATCATTAACTTGTTTGTCTAATTAGCTGGCTACATCTATTGCCAAAACCAGACTATCAGCTGTGTCCTCTTACATGTTCTGCTTATTTTACCAAACCTTATTTCAGCAAAATATAAGCAGCTAAGAGTTTGCCAGTTATTCCAGAGATGTCAGGTTATTTCTAGGATGATTACTGTGGTGTCCATGTCACTAGCAAGGGCTAATCCAGGCATGTGAGCCCTGACATTTATACCTAGAGATAAAGGATGGCTTTATCTATTTAGATTACTAAGTTATACTGGGAGCTGTTTTGACACACTCACGGGACTTAAATGCAGTTACCTTTCAGGAAGAGAACATCAGCAGAAGACTCTTAATTTTAAAATGGATTATTAACATCAGTATGAGATATAAGCAGTAACTGCAGATCCTAATTCCTATGGTAATCAGGAAATAAGAAAGAAAAAGACTGAAACAGCTAGAAATCCCCTCATACCTGCCTCCCCTCCATCTCTTAGCCTGCCAATAAAATAGTTAAAGAGATTGCAGAATTTCCCATGACTCTGACCAGAACTGTGGGATCCTCTGCTCTGGAAATACGTACAGTATGTATTTCCTATTAAATAGTAGCTTGATTTTCTTATGCTTCTAGCATCATCCAGTGTATTCTAAGTTCTTAATGTCTAAATAACACAGCCTGATTTCCTTTCCTACTCCTTTATATTTTTCAGTAGTGGTTCCTGACCTGCTCTTTCAACAGCTCTAAAATCTAACACTAATCTGCCTTCTATAATAAGACAAAGTGAAGCTGGAAATCTCTCCTGGATTTGCAGGACATGAACTGAATAGATTAAAGAGCTAACAATAGCCAACAGTATTTTTAAAAGTCAGTCAAGGAAGGCTTTTACCAATATATTAATCACTACAGTATCAAACCAAAAATTAAAAAAACCCACACACAAATGGAAAAGAAACACCCAGAGGGTGGTGATGGAAGCTTCCTGTAGAAAAAAAAAGTTTAGGACAAGTGCCAGCTAATGTCAGAAAAGCCATGGAAGACTCAGTCTAAATCCAGTAGAGTAACTTTATAAAGCACTGTGGAAAGATTTAGCTGCATGACTCCTGCTACAATCAAAGGAAACTAAAAGGCCACAGAGCTTGCAAAGTATCTGAGAAGACAGTATCTCTAATGTTCTTTTCTCTCCTCCATCCAACATCATTAAACTTCCTGTATTAAGTGTTCTTCCTATCACAGTTTAAATAACAGTCTCTGGTTGAGTTGCCAGCATGTAAATCATAGTTTGTGTTTGGTTTGGTTTGGTTTGGTTTTTTTCTGGAGCTTTCAAATGGTAGTGGGGATAACACACAGCAAATAGCAGGGTGGGTTCATCTCTGCTTCAGGTCCACTGATCTGAGAAGCCACAGAACCAGGGCAGCTAGGATTCAAGCACAGGCCATCTTAACTGACCAGTGTGTTTTATTCTGGGCACAGCCGGTCTCTTCCTCAATTTTTTGGCAAGCTTTAGAATAACTCATGAATTTTCCATGCTACTGGTTTGATGCTCAGAGAGCTTCTCTCTTGGGAACTGTGGATTGGTGAATAATGCAGGCAGCACAAGCACAAAGGTGAGGCCAGCATCCTGTTGCGTGTCAGTGGCAGCCCACCTGACATGATTTTTTCACCCTTTATGCCAACTTAAAGATTCACAGTTCTGCTCTAATGGATGCATTTTTACTGGAGTGGAGGGAGATTCATTTCTACCTAACCAGCTGATTTCTTATAGTTTTTACAGTCCCTGTAATAAGAATGAAACACAGTCTTTGAAGACTAAAATGTAGTTATGTACTCTGAATGCACTTCACTGGAAAACACTTTGTGTGACGAATCAGTGCAGCTGGATGGATGGCTTCCTCTCCATTCGAGGACAAATAGAAACAGGAGGATAATGCAACGCCTTCTCCAGCCAGAACATGCCTCGTACAGAAGCCTCATTGTATTCAGGTGCATTTATAACTGTGGGCCATGACACGAAGTCACAAAAGAGGTACAAGCTGCTCTCTACAATGGCCTGATGCCTCAGCCATACAGACAGAGAGCTATTGGCTGAGCAGCACTTGGAGCAGTCTACAATAGAATTATTCTCAGCCTTGGAGTGAGTGATGTGCCTACTAATGATCTCACTGGCTGGTCTAAGCCAGGGGCAGTCTGTGTGTCATAAAACTCAAAATGGCTCAGAAGCTCAAGGGACATGCTGTCTGATCAAGAGAGCTGGAAGGGGTTTGGGGGTCCTTCAGGGATGAATCACAGACAACAGATAACATTTCCCATTGCAGTGCAGGGCTAGGCTGGGTGAGCATCTAAGACCTGAGGCTCACTTCCCAAGTCATCTAGGCTCAGACACCTCTGGCCCAGCAAAAGGAAGGGCACCACCACAGCTCACAAGCAGTCATGGCCACCCCAGCACAGTGCTCCTTCCACCAGGCTAAACACCACTTCCTCACTCTCCTAGCTCTTGAGCAAATGACACTGTGCTCCATTTGATGAAGAGCTTGGCTACGTGAGAGCATTCACACAGCCCATTGCTGTCATATAGCATAAGCTCCTGCTGAAAGATTTCCAGCACAATTTATGAGTGTATGTATCCACAAGAAAAACTGAAAGGAAATTAAAAGATGTTCCTATGGCACGCAGTGAGAAACTTCAACTCCTCAGAGATCCAAATCAGAGAGCAGAAGCTGGTTATTTTGTCTCACATCCTACAGAGATCTCAAATCTCCCACTCGATAGATTAATAAATTCTGCTACATTAAACTTGGTTTCATTAACTGGAGATTAATTTCTGCTGGCTTGCCCTCTGACAAGCTACAGTAATGCCAACCAAAATATTCTTGTCACACCTTGATGGTAGGGAAGCTCAAAGAGCAGACAGCCTGAGAGGAAAGGGATCTCATGAGGAGAGAAGGTTTGCATGAGTGGTCGCTGGTCTTAGATTGAGTTCTGGACCTTCCAACATGTCACTAATTGTATCTGACAAGACACCTCCATTGCAGAAGCCACTTGGCTGAACTACCTAAGTAGGTGATGATTCTGGCTTACATGGACACCAAGACACCACCAGAAATCCAGGAGCTCAGTGAGACCACTTCTGTCACAACTGCAGGGAGAATCTCTGAACAGAAAGAGCCAAAAACATACAGGCAGATTTGGCTACAGTAGATAGGAACATATTTAATTCTGCGGAAAAGCATCCCAGAAAAAGGTCCACCCCCATATCCTCTGATCCTCACTGCGTCTCATGCCAGCCCAATATGCTTTAATCTGGGCTGAAAAGTTTCATAGAAGAATTTCAACAGCCAACCTCCTTCTGTCACTATCATACATGAGAATGGATAGAAAAAAGCTCTGCCTTTCTGATCGTGTTGTAGGCTGTTATCCCTCAGGATGACTTCAAGTCATTTACACAAACGGTCTTCACACTGCTCCTCATAATGGAAGGCCTGTTGGTCTAAATGAAACTACCTGGCATTGTGTCCTGGAAATCAAAATAATGTTGGATGTTACACACTGAAACCTTACTGAAAAAAGGATGTTTCAAATACTCAATACTCACGTAATGCAGACGTGTTGCTTTAATATAAAGCAGGAGTGCCTGTATACATATTGTTGTAATCTCAAAATGGCATCTTATTATCAAAATGGGATCAAGACTTGAAACATTAAAAATACAGCTGGAAATAGCAGTTTTGAGAAAAATAAATTCTTCTATCACAGCTACCCCACCCCCAAATAAAACCTAAGTAAAACTCCAAATGACAACAAAACATTGAGTTTGCAGTGCTGTCTTTCACTGTAACACTCATACCGGAGTATCTAAAGGTAAAACTATCACTTTATATGCAAAACAGGAAAAGAAGGGGGTTCGGAGTTTCTTGTTGTTTTGGGGTTTTTTTCTTGGTTTGACTTTTTGGTTTTGTTTTAGTTCGTATGGGGGTTTTTTGGTGAGGTTTTGGTTGGTTTTTTGTCTGTTTTGTTTTTTTCTTTAATGTACTCTAGAAACATGCTCCAGGGCTTAAATAATGAGACAAATTTTGAATTGTCTTTGTTCTTCTGCTAGAATCCAAAAGGGAAAATTTTGGTCTTTGAGATTGTAGGAAGTTGTCTTGGTTTGAAAGACAGGTGTCTGCTAAGGAAGGCAGGAGCCTCCCTTGGAATGGCAGATATTACCCCCTTTCCCTCCGAGTTATTATAATTTTGAAATTAGGCAAAGATGTGGGAAATAGGAATAACAGTTCTTTACTATTATGTATCTATATGTGTATAACAAGTCAAACAAACAACAACAACTCTGGCAGTAACAGCAATCACAAACCCAGCCCCAGCCCTCTCGGCTGTCGGGCCCTTTCCCCTCGGGTGCAGTTCCGCTCGCAGCCGGCAGGGGCGCTGGCGGCTCCCGGTGAGCAGGGCAGGTGCGATGGTTCCCCCGCGGCTGCAGGGGGCGCTCCGGAGCGAGCTCGGGGAGCACGCGGCAATGGCGGCCTGGGGTCCCGGGAAGGGATGGGACAAAGGCTTCACAAACCCCTGGGCAGCCGATCCCGGTGTCCGGCCGGACCCTTGGGAACAGCAGGCTGGAACAGCAGGGACGAGCACAAATCCCGGGTGGCAGGTGAGATGTATCCAAACTGTGGAGCTGCGGTGGGAACCCCACCGCAGGTCCGGGCAGGCAGGGCGAGCTGGGCTACAACGCAGCGAAGGCTCGGTGGGGGCAGGGCGGCCACAGCCTGGCTCCCAGCGGGGCAGGGAAGGCGGGCTTGGGATCCCGGGGTTTCTCTGGCAGAAGGAAAAAGCAGCCAATGAAACAGCCTCCCTCTCCGTCCAAATGCCGGGACCGACTGACTGCACACCCAGGTGAAACAAAAGAGTAGCCAGATGCACCCCACCCCAATGGCTAGCTCTTTTGTTTTTCTTAAGTGCCCAGCAATTTGTCCCCCTAGCAACACGTATGGGGAAAATTCCTTAAACAGAAAGAAAAAGCCAGGAGAGCTCCTAAAACCCCAACAGAAGTGTTGCTTTACATTCTTGTGTGAAACATATAATTCAATTATAAAAATGCTCTGGGCTTCACAACAATTCAAAGGTGAGAAATGAGACAGAAGTTACATTCCACTGAAATCCAGAAATACGACAGACTTTCCTAGGAAATCCAATTCACACAGCTGTGGCTTTATAAGAATTAGACACACCTAGTAGATCAAACCCAGATGCCAAGAAAATATTCCCAGGACTGAAATGATAAACATGCTGACATCACAGTAATTGATTTATTTTTAAAATGCAAAGACCTGTGCAGAAAGATTATGCTCTGATAAAAGCCCCATCATTTGAAATGTGTAACTATTTTCTATAGAATCCCAGAGCAGCTGGAAAAACATGATCTACTAAAGATAAAATTGTTTCTACAAACACATTAAAAAGAACTACAGGGAATGAGTTATAAGACATGTGAATTTAGAAAAGGATGTAATGAGTTACAGTAGTAGACTAATGTTGTTCCATCCCAATCAAAGACAGTGTCCCCAGGTTACAAGGTAGATTTGTGTGGTATTTTTCACTGAGTTTATTTTCTTCACAATAGCTCACGTGTGGCTGTGTTTGGATTTGCATTGAAAGCAATGTTGATAACATGGGGATACTTTGGTTATTGCTGAACAACACTTGGACCTTTTCTGCTCTTCGTCCCAACCCAGCAATAAGGAGGCTGTGGATGCTCAAGCAGTGGCAAGGGGACATAGCTGGGACAGCTGACCCCAACTGGTCACAGGAATATTTCATACTGTATGGCACATTTCTCAGCATACAAAGCTGGACAAAGGGGAAGGAAAAAGGGGATGCTTGAAGTGATGGCATTTGTCTTTCCCAGTAACTGCTGCCTGTGATAGGGGCCTGCTCTCCTGGAGATGGCTGAACACCTACCTGCCCACAGGAAGTACTGAATGAATTCCTTGTTTTGCTTAGCTTGTGTGCATGGCTTTTGTTTTCCCTATTACACTGTCTTTATCTCAACCCACAAGTTTTTTCACTTTTACCCTTCCAGTTCTCTCCCCCATCCCACCAGTGGGGAGTGAGCAAATGGCTGTGTGGGGATCAGCTAACAGCTGGGGTTAAACAAAAAAATTGAAACACATTCTGGATCTGAATTACCTTGAATAACTCTCTTTTAGAGACTCTCTCATATTCAGAACCAGGTCTGACTTCAGATTTCACATATCACTTCTGACTAAATAAAATACAGTAAATAATCGTCCACAGAGGGAGAAATTTAGATCCACTGAGAGACAGAAATATTTTCTAATCATGGTCAGCTGTATGGTCTATAAAGGTGAGGAAGCCAACGTGCCAGGAGGAAGTTTATACAAAAATTAATAAGATGTAAATCGTTCTGGGGAAAAACTTACTTAATGGAAACTTCCCATTCATGACCTTCCACCTGCTAAGAACTAGATTCATACCAAGGCACTGGCACATGGAAGAGAACAAACTTAGATAAATCTTGGAACATGTTTTTGGAGAGGATGCTGAAATCCTTTAACTGTTTTTATGAAATTAGGACACTTTTCAGTCCCAAAGTGACAAACTATTCAAATTTCAAACAGCATAATTATTCATCACAGGTTTTTGTGTAAATTTTAGGCACATCAAATCAATCAAAATGAAAAACAAAGCCCAACTGTAAGTGTACTGTACTTTTTAATGATTGAATTATGGGTGATAAAAATACCTGCACCATAATATCTGGAATAAATAAATAAGGGATAATGGTTACAGTATATTATAATAATACATGCTGAAAGATCAGTTAAAAGTCACTGTATTTATAGGGAGTATAAATATTTTATGTGAAGAAACAGGAAGAGAGTGGCTCGAGGTCATTGATGAGCCTTCCTATTGCATTAGTACAAAAGTGGCAATAGAGAAGATACGACATTTTAGCTAAACAAGTACTTTATATGCGCACAGTTGAATAAACTGTTTTGTAAAGGGTACTTCAATTGGATAATGCTCTGGTAATCAAGAAGGGCAATAACTCCTTTACAATATACAGAGCTCTATTATCTACTATGCAAGCGCTTCTTCCCTCCCCCTTTTTCCCAGAGGGTAAGGGGTGTGGAGTAGATTCTGTCACTGTTCATTCTGAAGAAGAGGCTCTTAATTTAGAGAGATTATTAGGCATTAATTCATAGCAAAGCATTACAACGACTGACAGACAACAGAAGGGAAACTAACTCAGAAGCCATTTCCCGAACAATACCTGACCTTACCATTGTTGGTCAAATAGCAGTCTTGCAATGAAAACCAAAGTTGTTTTACCACGGAAATTAACACAAAGAGAAGAAAGCTTGTCACCAGGATTACAAAATAAAGTGAACTGATTTGATAATATATTTATAAATTACCACAATTTATCTACACAAACAAAACTCATTCCAAACAACATTTGTCAAAATATTTAATCCCCAGTGGTCTCAACTTATACCTTCGAAGTAAAAAGGCAATTTGATATCTTCCTCTAATACTCACAAACAGAGCCTCAGACTCCCTGAGATACACTGTGTTGGGGCCCTGGCCCATTTCGAAAACAACAGAAACTTGCCCTCCTCACCTCACATCCCCAAACAGCCAGTCTGGATCTGTTCTCATACCCTCACAATTACTGACTTAAATAACCAAATGGATGTAATTCGGAAGTCTGTCAATATCCTAATGTTTCATATACATCATGACTCCAAGTTAGTAAAATAGCCCACCCAATCCCATTCTCTCAGTCCACAGCCAGCTGCAAGTGGTTTGGAAACCACTGCTGAACCATAGAACAGTTTGGGTTGGAAGGGATCTTAAAAGGTCATCTAGTCCCAAGACCCCTGCCATGGCCAGGGACATCTTCAACTAGATCAGGCTGATGGTTGAGCTTACAGTTCCATACAGACTGAACTACAGTGTTTCCAGGAATAGAGCATCTACCACCTCTCTGGGCAACCTGTTCCAGTGTTTCACCAGTCTCATAATAAAATATTTCTTCCTTGTATTTAGTCTGAATCTACCCTATTTTAATTTAAAACTATTACCTCTTGCCCTGTTGCAACAAGCCCTACTAAAAAGTATGTCCCCATCTTTTTTATGAGCCCCCTTTACATACTGAAAGGCCTCAATAAGGTCTCTCTGGAGCCTTCTCCAGACTGAACAACCCCAACTCTCTCAGCCTTTCTTTATAGGACAGGTGCTCCAGCCGTTTCATCATCCCTCCTCTGGACCTGGTCTATCAGATCTATGTTTTTCCTGTGCTGAGGACTCCAGAGCTGGAAGCAATACTCCAGTCATTAATGAGCTGTGGGTCTAATTGCCACTGGAGACCAAAATTACAAATGGGTTCAAAAAGTAATCAGACATATTTATGCAAAAAATCAGTCAGAAGCTAGCATACACCTACCATTTGGTGACCCTCTCAGGAAGACCCTAAAGAGATTGCATAAGTTTGGACAAATGCAAAAAGGGCAGCATTCCTCAGTGCCTGGTCAATGCCTTATTTTTTTTCTAAGCATTGGATGTTTCCTACTTCCAGGGGTGGGACAGTTCGCCAAACATATTTTTTGGCTTTAGCTGGTACAGCTTTGCAGGTAAGTAAGGACACAGAGGTGAGGACCAGTAAAACCAAGGATTCAAGCCTACATTTCTAGCAACAGAAAGGTAGGACAGAGCAGATGGCAGGTAAACAGTGTTGGAGCTTCAGGAAATACCAGGACTCACTTTTCTCAGTGTTATTCTGCCTTCCCTTATTCATCTGTTTTTCTAGATACTTAAAGAGGAACAACATTTAAAATTTCTGAGCTTCATCCCCCAAGTGTTTTTTTTTATTTCACTTACAAAAACAACTTTTTTGCCAACTTGCTCATATTCGCCAACTTGTTCATACTCTCTCTCCAATCTAGGTATATCAGGAGCAGAACCACTGCTGTCACTGAGCTAGAGGCACAAGCTGATCATAGTAACAGGTTTCAAAAGTTGTTGTGACATTTTACAGCCTCAGTACTGAGCCTAATAGTGTGTTTCTATTGATATAGTCATTAACTGAAGAGAATCATTTGCATACAGATATCGCAGACAAAATAAATAAGAAAAAATGCAAATTTATTTTATCATTAAACTCAAGGCCTTTAAAATACTTGAACAATGCAAGTCAGAGCTACTGAGAAAACTAAATTTATTTTTCAGAGAAATGTTCTTTATACTTTCTTCAGCAGTAAGGGTCTAGGACCTCCCACAGTGATGATCAGAAGTCATCAGTTCTATTTTGCAGTGGCTCTTCAGCTTTGACATTTGATTTGTTTCATTCTAAGTGAAAAAAAAGCTTCCTGAGCATGATCCAACAATGGGATTGCCTAATGACTGTCGTTTGACTAAAGGGATACCTTTTAATTTCACCTCCTCTACAAATGAACAGTGAGACAGCCCTAGATCTCAAAAATCCTCTTATCAATATCGCAGCAGTTCTGAGAAACAGGGTGCTTCAGCAGAGCAGTGCATTTCCAATAAATGTGTGTGTTCTGAAAGTGCCCAAGACAGCTCTCCTAAGTATTATTTCTTACATAAACCAAGTGGAGAGCCTGCACCCACCATCAGATTAATTTGCTTTGTCAATCATTCATTCCAAATAGCTCTAATGAACCTTATGAGAATGAGCCCCCCCTTCCCTCTTCCTGCCCACAGGCTTTGTTGTCATGCAAAATTAATTTTTTTTCATTTCGGATGTGCTTAAGAAATACTTAAGTGCTATAAATAAACAGGTAAAATGACGCAAACAAAAGCTGAGCCTCCCGAGTCCCAACAAGTCAAGAAGATGACATAGTTTGTACACACTTAAAATTATGGAGCAGTGATTGCAACCTGAAGTGAACATGCTATGCCAGTACAAACAAAATGGGTACATCCACATTTCTGACATGCTTCCTTCACAAAGTTCTATACCCTGCCACCATGGAAATTTACTTGACATGTGGTTTGGTTGCTTGGTCAAATGGTTGAAAATTAACACCATAAAGAGGCTTAGATGGGTGTGGGTTCAAGATCTTTTCTAGGTGGAGCTATCCTTTGTAGTTCTCTTTAAATTACACCTTTGTGTATGTCTAATTGTGTAACATCAGGGACACTTGGTGCACAGAGCACGACTCAGATGGTCACTGTGAACAGACACAACATTAACTCCCTGCAAGCCTGCCTCTGCGTCCTTTCGGAGCGGTTCCCACTCAGCCCGGTCAGCTCTGGACACAGCAGGCTGCGGGGGCCAGCCTCTGGAATCAGGGAAAACCAGAGGTCTGGCTCGTGGGTCCTTCCACAGGACTGCGGCAATAGAAGCAGGTGGTAGAAGAAGGAGGCAGACTCCAATCTGGGTGAAATCCGGGAAGTTTATTGTGCCCTCGAGCACAAGGTCTCACCTCCCAGGGGAAACCAGCTCAGAGTGAGCCTGGAAGGCTCGCGCAGCAGATTTTATGGGGGGGTGGCGACACGGGAGGGATCACAAGGGTATCCAGTCACGGAAGGGGAGGGTGCGGTCTATGGGATGAAGGGCGCACAAAGGGACCAATCAGGGGACAGGAAGGGAGGGACCCCTTCCCCATGGCGAATTACTCGACGCTCCGGCCAGAGCTTTCTAGAAGCCTGGGAGGAGTGCCAACGCGATTGGCAGGGGCCCGAGAGAAGACAAGGAGGGAGAGTAAGGCAATTAACATGAAACTGGGAGGTTACAAACTGGGTTATCACAATAGTACAAATCCAAAGGGGAGACCCGGACCAAACCAAACGGAAACACACTCCCACACAAGCCTTATTTCAAAACTCTTCAAGAATTGTAGCACTGACTTCAGTGTGTGTGCATCACTACAGCAAAGTTGAACTTTGTCATCTTTCCACTTTCCTCAAAACCAAAGGTCTGCTTGAAAACCCACATTGTTAGTCTATGCACTGGAGAAAGGGATTCTCAGGGAAAACAGCAATCAACCTCCTGTGAAAGTTTTCCATTATTTTCTGATACCTTAGCAATGAAATACTATTATAGGTGCCTCATGCTTTTATTGGCATGTCAGTTATGCAGTTCCCTGCTGTCTCAAGGAAATACTAAATACTGTGATACCTAGTGACAAGACACTGCAGTAGGTGATTCCCTATTTAATTCTTTGTCACCTTCTGCAGAAAGGATGACTTGTGGTTCAACTTACAGTCCTTTTCTCTAGCATCCTTATTGCTTGCTCTTTAACTAACTGGGTTCTGTAACGTAAAACTGCTTCTGACACAAAGTGAATGAGAAAGCTTACTACATTAGCAGGAACAAGGGAGGGAGTTCACAAGATGAACTCATGTGACAGCATGAGCCCCTGGAATTGCAAAAAGCTGGTGCAAAGAAAATACCACTCTGGTTTCTAAAGCTGTTTTTACTACTTTGTGTGACTTTTACAGATAGTTGAAAGTGAATTAGAGACATCACTTTGATATGATTCACATCCGCGTAGAATTTTTGATGCTACACATTGTCTTATGTCTTATTGTTATTTTCTTAGGATATGTATTACCAAATGCACAATCACAGTTTTGAAAGTGCTGGATCAGCAGGTGGCTTTTTCAACACAAAGGTAATACATTTATTTAAAGGATGAATGTTTAATTTTTGGAACTGTATTGTATAAAACCCCTGTGCAAGCTCAAATCTATGTTTCTATTGAATAAAGTAATCAGAGAGAATTTTTAATCAAAACAGGAATAAAAAAAGGCAAGGCCTGGGTCTGCCTTTGAAGAAAGAAGAGATAAGAAAGATGTGTCCTAGAAAGTTCCTTAGGGCAGGTCGTGGAGACAGCTCCCAAGATGAAGCTGAAGGTCAGCTCTAAGAGGAGGAATTCAGGAGGCCAGTGGTGTTCAGTCACTTCCCTGCCTTGCCAGCTGAGACATCCAGTGTCATCAAGAAAATCAAATAAATAGAAATTCTGCTTTTGAAACACTATTTTATTCTAAGCTGGTTTGCAATTGTATCCTAACACTTTGGCCAGTCAAGGGAACATTGTTTTCTTTTATGTCAGGTCTTGACAAACTTGTGAACTCTAGGAATCTTATGACCACAGACTATATTACTTTCTAAAAGCCAGTGAATGCCTATGAAATTCTCTGTGCCAGCAAAGAGCAGTGAGAGTCTCACCAGTAAGGACAAGGTCAGCCCAAAGACTGGCATTATCAAGTGTTAAGCTTCAGAGGGAATGGACATGAGTACATCTTGTCCACGGAGAGAACACTCTTCACATTGGGTAATGCCAAATCATCAAAGTCCGTTAACTACGGAAACTGGCACTTTGGCATAGCATTTGCTCAGTTCTGGCTGACAAGGTGCAGTCTGGAGGTCTGCCAGGAGAACAGGAAAGGTGGCTATTGTTCCAGTACAGGATGCTATTATACATAATTTGAGGACATGCAAGTACATTGTGCTTGTGCATACATGGTGGCCATGTGATTCTTGAGTGGCCTCTTTCTTTTGACACTCCTAATTAATACTTGTAAGAAGTTCTGATGAGAAAAAGTCAGAACACACCTACAGGGCTATATTTAGACACAATCTTTTCTTTGACACTGGAATCGTATTTGGCCTATTTGAAAAAGAATTAGAATAGGGTATAAACGTTTCTAAGGTGACTAACCATAAGGATCATATTGGGAAATCAGTTATAGGTATTAATAGGGCATCTGAAATGTCACAAATACCTGTTCTTTGATTAGAATATTTGTTTTATCTTTGAAAGATAAAACCAGAACCTTTTCACTTTCACATTTATATTCCTTTGGTTATGATTTTGCTAACATATAGTGCTTTTCTTACCAGTAAAGTAGCACCACAGGGCCCAAAAAAATAGGAGAAACATATATGAGAAGTGTGAGCCAGAGCTTGTGATAAATAGTATTACCATCCAGGCCATGAAGCTAGATATTAAATCCTGCACATCCTCCTGACCTGACAGGATTACTCTCTCCAGGGGCTGAAAAGTGTTTCTACTGTAACGCGCATATATCAAACCAGGAGTCCTGTGGAAAGGAAACATATATGGACAGATTCTTGGTCGATGTTTCAGAGATGTTTATTTCTCCAGCCGCATGGCCGGGGCTCTGCCGAGGAACTCTCACAGTCTGGGCCGAGGGTCCTTGCCCACACAGGGGAACACAAACCAACCAATGGGGAATGAGGCTGAGCAGGGGCAGGGAAACCCCGTGCCTCCCTCCCAGGGCTCCTCTCCCAGGGCTACATGGCAGGGGGAGGAGACCCCAACATGTTTCAACCTCAATTTCACTGAATAATCAGCTGCTATGTGGGAGAGAGTGACACCAAAGTGACAGGTACATTGTATAACCACAATCTGACTTAGATTCACTCTTAGTTGGTGATTTTTAATTGTCTGAGGCTCACATTCTAATTTCAGGCAAACCCAGCCATCCTGCTTGACATCCCTTCATATTGCTAAAGTTTTGAAAATCTGACTGAAACTTAAACCTGAAGTTTGTTTGTCCAAATGAGAGATACCAAGAGGCTTTGTTCAATGAAAAAAAAACCCTACAAAATTAATCAGTTGAGAAAATAGCATTTAGGGATAAAGACAGTAGTCTTTTTAGTCCAAAGAATATTTGGACACCATAGGCCAATTGTGTGTAAATTAATCCCTTTATCCAATTTTAAGCCTTTAAAATGCCTATTGCTCGTCTCAGCTGTGGTCCTAGTATAAGCAACAACTATCAGAGTCAGTAGGAAGGTTTCATGAATCTGGTGAAGGCCAGAACAGCCCATTCTATACAGCACAGTTGTCATTGCTGTTGGAGAAGACAGCACTCACAGGGGAGCAAAGAAAAGGATGTAGCGTTACTTCCTGTCAGGGTCCCTTTCCCCCTGCCATGTGGTCCTGGGAGAGGGGCCCTGAGGGGGAGGCACAGGGTTTCCCTGCCCCTGGTCAACCTCGTTCCCCATTGGTTGTTTTGTGTTCCCCTGCATGCGCAAGGACCCTCGGGTCCTGTGATTGAGCAGGTCCTCGGCAGATCCCAGCCATGAGGCTGGAGAAATAAACATCTCTGAAACATCTATTAAGAATCTGTCCAGATATATTTCTTTTCCATGAGCCTCGTTTCCCTGCTGTAACAAATGGTGGAGAATTGAGAGCAGAACGATCCCCGATCCCTAAGGACAGCAACTGATTTGTGAGTAAACGCTGGATTTCTCTTCTTGTTTTCGTTTTGCTGTTCCATCTCTAAACTATGGAGGAACTGTTGAAAGACTCTTGGCTCTCAGAGCCGCATATGGACATTTATCTTAAACTTGAAAAGATTCTTGAACAATGATTTGTAAATTTTAGCTTAATTCAAGCTCAAAAGGAACTGAAACATTTCCTTTCATGGTTATTTAAGAACTTTTTCTACGTTTCTTGGGATTTAATTCCTACCAAAGACTTTTGGAAGACTGTTCGGACACAGTTAATTTCTGAGTCAAAATATATGCCAGTGGAAGAATATTTTCGTGAATATTATTTAATTACCAAGACTGTTGAGCAATGTCAGCTGTGTCTTGGTGGAGGGAAGCGTGCCTCAGAGTCCGTGAGACCCAGGCCACGTGGACCGAGCGCTCTCCAAGCAGCAGCGAGGCAGTTCCCGCGTGCGGGCAGAGTGACGTGAGCTGCAGTGTCGGCAGCAGAGCGAGGCACAGCGGGAGCCCGCCTGGCCCCGAGCAGTGCATGGTGGAGCAAGCCCCGTGAGAGGACCAGCATGTGGGCGGTGGCTGGCAGCGGAGTGGAGCCACACCTAGCCGAAATGCGTGCTGGAGCAGGGCGCAGGGGGGTCGTCGCTCAGGGGCCAGGCTGAGACGTGGGCATGGCCTCAGGCAGCGGCAGCTCAGCTGAGAGCAGAGGTGGAGGCACATGGGGAGCTGAGCGGTGCAGCCCGGCCCAGCCCGGCCTGCGCGGCCCCGAATGTGACCCCGGGAAGAGTGCGCAGGCACGAGCACCCCTGGCAGTTCCAACGCAGAAGTGAGCGAAAGTGAAAGAGAAAGCAAAAACGCAGCGAGACAGAAAACAGCAGCCACTCGGAAAAAGGAAAAGATCATCGTAGCCAAGGTTTTAGGAATAGTAAAATGATATACTGTTAAAATTATGATTTTATAACAAGATGTGACAACCAGGAAGACATATTCGTTCATAGAACTGCTATTAAAAAGGATAAGCCTGAAAAATGCATCCCAAGCTTAGGAGATGGAGAAGTAGTAGAGTTCAAAATTGTGCAAGGTAGAAAAGGGTTACAAGCAACAGAGGTCACTGGGCCTGATGGTGTTCCTGTGAAAGGCAGTATATATGCTAAAAATCGTAGTCATGTTAGACAATATCTCCATTATAAGCCCCCCCTACAGTTTCCCTTTCCTAATCCCACCTTTCCCTTTTACCCTATATCGTATAACCCCCAGTATATTCCCAATCTGTTTTTTCACCCATGGTTTCCCTCACAAAAGTATGCCTATGCCAATTGTTTCCCCAAAAATCCCTTTCCAATGCTGAGTGGGGGATGAAGAGGGGAAGGGAAGAAATTAACTATTGTTTAGAGTTCCAACAGGTACAAATGGAAGAAACCCTCTCCTGTCTCAGTTTCCCCACAAAGCATGCCTGGAGAGTCCTGTCTCCCTTCTGTCAGCCTTAAGATGTTCCAGAGAATCTGTTTGGACATTTAAAGACTCAGGAGGGTGGCTTGTTTTGTTTTGAAACTGTTCTTGTTATGTTTATCCAGTTGTTTTCAATGTTAAGTCTTAAATCTCTTTTTGTTAAAAATAAATGGGTGAAATGTCGGGGTCCCTTCCCCCCTGCCATGTGGTCCTGGGAGAGGGCCCCTGGAGGGGAGACACGGGGTTTCCCTGCCCCTGCTCAGCCTCGTTCCCCATTGGTTGTTTTGTGTTCCCCTGCGTGGGCAAGGACCCTCGGGTCCCGTGATTGAGCAGGTCCTCGGCAGATCCCAGCCGTGAGGCTGGAGAAATAAACATCTCTGAAACATCTATTAAGAATCGGTCCAGATATATTTCTTTTCCGTGGGCCTCATCGATTGATACGCGTGTTGCAGTTTCCCTGCTGTAACAACTTCCCAACACAGGAGTGAAAAGAATGTCATTGTCACTCACATGTGTTTGAAGTTTTATTTTTCATTTTGCTAAAAATACAACTCAAAGCTCTTTGAGACACATATTTGTTGCTTCAAGAAGCTTTTCTCACTGAAAAACCTTAATCAGATTGTTTCCTTTGTAGCATTAGTAACCCAAATTCAACAGTTGGTCTTGTCTCAGCCAGTTTGGTCTTCTGTTCTCCACATCTCCATCAAGAGCTTTGTCTTTGCTATCACTGCTTATGCATCTTACCCTATCCTAGACAGTGTTACTGAGTACATGCAATCTTTTTTCATGGGAGAAATGCCACTGTTGGACAGAAGTCAGCATAAATGACTATTCATAAATCCATAGAAGTCAGCATTAAATTGACTGGCAAAGGTCTCTGTAAATTAAGCGCTAGACTTCTTTACTTGGATTTGGTAGTGGTCAGGCCTGGGATGGTAACATCTGTAGCCACACAGACAAGCTGTGGAACCCAGGCTTGAGAACAGCCCTGCATGCACCAGAAGTCTTAATAAATGCCACAGTTTGAAATTGTTTACATGGTTTTGCAGGACTTGAAGGACTCAAGAACAAGTGCGTTTATCTCTGTGTGATTTCCTGGAGGGCAGGCAGAGAACATTTCTTTGTTTGGAGGGAGGGAGGGACTGAAAGCCAAATGATTCTTTCACAGCTGCTTTGCTGAACCTCTGGGAATCCCTTCAAGGGCAAAACCAGACAACATCACAACTAATGCCATTGGATCATCCAAGGATGTAGGAAGTGACATTACCTTTCATTGAACTATGCTCAAGTGAAAACCCAGAACAGGGGACTGTCTCTGTCAGTGGATGAGCTCAGGTGAAGAAATGGCTGAAAGAAGAACATCTACCTAATGGAGCAAAGCAACTGAAGGACTTACCTGTCTCCTCCAGGCTCCACCACTGTAAGGGTAAGAGAAAAAAACGTGTCTCTTTTATTACAAGTGTAATTACACTGGGGATTTGGGACTGGAACATCTCAACATAGATAACATAGAGTTTCTAAACTTTCTAAAGTGTTTTCTATACACTTAAGCAACTTTGATGTATGCATCTCTATAGGAAATATCTTGCCAATAACCAAAACTGATTATTGTCACACAAAGCATCTATCAGGATCCATAAGGATCTTTGCGCAAGATCCAGTAAGAGCCCACGTGCAAAGATATTCACAGATAAATGAGGTGGCAAAATCATAGAAGAGCTTGGGTGGAAGAGGCCAGTAAAGGCCAACTAGTCCAAGCCCCTGCAATGAGCAGGAACATCTTCAGCTAGATCTGGTTTCTCAGAGCCCTGTCCAATCTGACCTTGAATGTTTTCAGGAATGGGGAACATACCACCTTTCTGGGCAACTTGTCCCAGTGTTTTACCAACATCAACAAAAAAATTTCTTGAACCTAATCTGAATCTACCCTCTTTAGTTTAAAATCATTACCTTTGTCCTATCACTACAGGCAAAACAAGCCAAGATCTCTCAGTCTGCCCTCATAGAAGATGTGTTCAAACCCTTTGATCATTTTTGCAGCCCTTCTCTGCACCTGTTCAAATACATCCATGTCTTTTCTGTAGTGAGGACTCCAGAGCTGGATGCAGCATTCCCAGCAGTCACACCAGTGCAGAGTACAGGGGCAGAATCACCTCCCTTGCCCTGCTGGCCACGCTTCTTTGGATGCAGCCCAGGGTGCAGCTGGTTTCTGGGCTGCAAGGGCACATTGCTGGGTCATGCCTATCTTTTAATCCACCAGTACCTCCAAGTACTTCTTGGCAGGGCTACTTCTGTAGCCTTCATCCCCCAGCCTGTGTTGATACTGGGGGTCGCTTCAGCCCAGGTGAGGTTGGCGCTTGGCCTTGCTGAATCCCATGAGATCCCAGTAAGTCCCCTCCTTGAGCTTGTCCAGGGCCTTTTAGACGACATGCTGCTCCTCAGGGGTGTCAACCCTATCACAGCTTCATTTCTATCTGCAAACTTAATGAGTGTGCACTGAATCCCACTGTCTGTGTCACTGATGAAGGCATTAAAGACCAGTCACAGCACAGACTCCTGAGGGACACCACTTGTCATTGATCTGAAAGTTGAGCCATTTGACCACTACTAAGTTAACCATGGCTGATTTTATGTAGGAATTAACTAACAAAATATTTATGAATTTGTAGATGGTGTTTACTCATCCCTTGCAGTCAGCTGTCTTGTATATATAGTTCTAGCTGATTATGTGATAAATGTGTCTGCACACAACTGATGAGCCAGGATCATTTGCTGGATGGGCCATTGGTGAACAGGGTTTTTGCCACTGACTTTCACAAAAGCAGATATGAATCTTCCTGGCACTCTGCTTCGTTGCTGAGGTTTTCTGACCTCCCGCTCTGTGGCAGGTCACACACTGTTCAAAGATGAAACTGTCACAAAATGAGACAGCTTCAGACAGTGAGAAGAACTGGAAGTCTCTTCCCCATGCTTCTGGGAAAATGTCTGGATGTGGAAATTCAAAGGCACATTGAACGACAAGAAAGTGCAAGGATAACAAGCCACTAAGAAAGCAGGGAATATTTCAGTTAGAAGTAATCACAAATACCACCACAGCAAATTCCAAAATCAATATCTTCACTCATCAAAAGTCATCTTTATTGCGCATTTTGTCTCTATGATTAGATTACTGACAGTTCAGGAGCATGGCTTTGATTTATAATTCAATCTACTTGTCATCAATAGCGGGTCTGAAAATACATTTGCAAAAAGAAAGAGTCAATCAGATGAAGAGGGCAAGCTGCCAAAAGGCAGCCAGCTATTAATTCTGAGCAGAATTTGGTCTGATTTGATATTAAATAGCTAACTCACTGTCCTGGGGTGGTGTTATGAAGCTGCTTTATTCCTTGACCATCCGCTCAGTGCCCAGGGACGCTGTGCCTTTACGATGGACCCGGGGCCGGGGCCACAGGCCCGAGTAGGGGCAGTTTAACGGGGGCCCAGCGGCTCGGGGGCTCTGGGGCTTGGCAGGGCTCGGGAGGGAGTGCGCCAGGAGCGCTGTGCTGCTCTTTGGGTTTCTTTTGTGTTCCAGCTAGCGGGAAAAAGGTTCTGTTGGTTTTTTTCTTGTTCTTTTTCCCTTCTCTTGCCTCACTGCCTCCCTTCCCTCCTCGCTGGTCTCGCAGGGTCCCTCCCTGGCTGGTCCAAGCCCACGTGTCTGTTCCTTCTCTGGGCATTTGTTCTATTTTGAGGGTTTTTTTTCCTGTTCTACCCTGTTTTGTTTGGTGTTAATAAACAGTTTGATTTTTTCCACTTTCACTTGCTGTGACCCACTTGTCTTATTGGTGGAGGAAAAGGGGAGGCCCTTTCCCCTTCGGAGAAGACACTCCAGAGTGTTTCCTCCTGAAGTTTTGTCTCCAAAACTGAGACACTCACTAGTTTCCTAGGATGCAAAGAAGGTAGAAACTAATCATAGCTGAATCAGAGAAGTATGAAAGTATTTTTGTACCCTAATTCTCTTTCATGGTATTTATCAAAGCGTTACCCAACTTGGGAGAACTGCTATCTCGTTTATCATGGGATTTAAAAAGCACTCTTAACGTTGACTTTAAGATGGCTAGGTATAGTCATAATATCACTAGCCATTAGATACTCACAGGGATGCATTTCCCTAAGGCAGTCAATTTTAGGGTATCTACTCTAAGCAACAGAAAGACAAGGCAGGTTCTTGAACTAGCAGCAGTCTCTACCTGGAAAGTGCATGGGATAAAGCCTATGGATGTTGCACACAGTTTTCATCTAGAAAAAATACAAGGTTAGGAACTAAAACATTTTAAGCACTCTCTTGAAATCACAAATGACTGCGTTATCTGGGCCCTTTTCTCTGCAGATTCACCTTGGTGTGTATCACATTGGATTCTACCCTGTGGGCTTTCTCAGCTGTCCTGTCTCCCTAAGTATGTGTGGATTTACTACCAGGCGTAGTGGCACAATTGATAGCTCCACTTTGAACTTTATCACGGGCTTGCAACTTTCATCTTAGAATTGGGCCTTTCTCAGGAAGATTGATTCTCACAACCTGAACTTAAGCACTTGGCTAATTGTTGTCTGGAGCCCTGCTGAGTTTCAATTTTACTGTTTGTCTTAAATTTAATTCCTTTTTTGTAGGAGTGTCAAATTCGATCAGATTAGTCTTTTCCAGTATAAACTTGTCAGGAACCAAAAAGTAGCTCCATTTCCACCTGGGCTTTTGTCAGTACAATGGAAAAATACATTTCAAGTGATGTATTTATACAAGTAAATTACATTCCAACCACAACTTTTCTGTTTAAAGTGTCAGATTTAATCCCTGAACAAATTAGAAAGCTAATGTTTGTATTGTTTCACTAAGTCACATGCAGATTTTATTGCCACCCATGAGTGGAGATAATACATTCAGCATTTCCTCCACACTAAGTAGTGCAATTAAATAATAAGTACTAATGACTGCATTCTTCTTGAAAATATATTTAGGTTTTTTAATTGAACATATTCCCCTATGATTTGAAAAATCTAGACTTCTTCTAAAGAAAATTCAGAGATAAGCCCAGAAGCAACCAGAGGCACAGTATGTTCTCATCATAACAAACCAGAGAGAGACAGAAAATAGTGTTGAAAAAGACAGTTAAAGATTTAAAATGTATAAATCCCATTCTTGAGAGCTCTGCCTAAGCACAGATTGCAAGGACAGTGGAAACAAGATAAAAGCTGATAAGCATTCTCATAACTTTTTCTCTTCCCAGTTTATCTTCTCTCATCACTCTTTAATTCCATCTTCTCATGCTCTTTTTTGCTATCTCTTCCCCTGTCATCCCTTTCTTCATGCCTTCCTGCACAATGTTTTTTTCATCTCTGTCTTAGGTTACAGTGTAAGATGTAACCAAAAGTACGTATTCTATCACTATCTGTTAAAACCAGGTGGGGCAGGGTTCTTTATCTCTTCCATGACACATCCCTGATAACTCCCTCCAGGGGATATCTTCTGCTAATGAGCCATCAAGTCTCACTGCATGACTCATAGAATTACGTCTCCCATTGTGAGATGCTCCGCCCAGGGGGAGGAACCAAGCATTCCTACCTGGATGTAATCTGAGGTTTGGAACACCACAGCCAGCCCTTACCTACTGGGTTCCCAGAGGACAAGAGCTACATAATCACCACTGGACCTTCAGAGGAGGACCAGATCCTTCTACAGGATCACTGCTTCAACAGAACCACATCTATCACTTCAGGAGGACTTCAGCCACCATTTAATCAGACTGCTACCACCACTCTGCCTGGCAGGGTGTCAGGTTGTATTTTGACTCTGTTAGTGTTTCTATACTATTGCATTTATTTCTTTTTCCTGTTAAATTGTAGTTCTGATTTCGAGTCTCTCCCTGGTTTGCTTTCAAACTAGTACAAGAGTTACTCTTGCCATCTGAGTAATTTTTCATCCTCTCCAGAACCACAGCCTTGCATTTGTACTGTGCCACCCTCTTCCTTTTCTGTCTTCCCTCAAATATCTCCAGCCACAACCCCAAGTACAGACTTTTCTCTCCTACCAGTGCTTTTCTCTGCATCTTCCCATACTTTTCCACTCCAACTATTTTCCCTTACTGTTTCCCAGTTGGCTTCCATTTTATTTTCTCTTATTTTGACCTTGTTTCTCCTATTGTCTTCTTTCCATAGGTGCCCCAGATTCTCCTTTCTTTCATTTCTATAATTATGACCTATGTTATCATTTCTCCTGCTTCTTTCAGGACTCTATGTTCTCCAAGATTCACAATCATCTCAATTTCAAATATCCTTTCTTTACCTTCTTCCATTTCTCCATCTTTTCAATTTCTTTCGAAATCCCTTTTCTCTCCTCTTTGCTTTCTCTCTCTACCACCTCACTCTGTTCAGGTTCTGTTTCAGCACTGATGTTGTAATACTTCTACAGCCACCCTGGCAGACTACAGAAGGTAAAAAGTAGCGTGTCAGGTCATGGTGAGGAGCCCAGAGTAACTCTTCACCTCAAAACTCACCAGTTGAACAACTAAGTTAGTTGAAGGTGCCTTGAGAGCTTCCTCCACATCCTTAGACAGCACAGTGAGACCCAAATCCCCAGGCTCCTGCTGTGTGCACAGCCCTTTGGACTGTGGCTTGTTTGAATAATCTGTGTAGCTCTTGGGACCATGAGCTCAGATGGCTTCCTGGGCTTCTTATTTTTTTTTTTTTTTTTTTCCCTGACCCGATACTGAGGATTTACAGCGAGTCAAAGAACATTGCAAGGGACTTTATGAACCATGGCTAGCCTTGATGTCGTATCAGGCTGCTTGATGAGTCATTTGGATACTCTTATTTCACAGTAATCCTGCTTCATGAGCACTGTACTATGCAGATAAGCCCTCTGCCTTGCTACGTCCCTACTTGTAGTGCTTTCGCTCCTTTCTTGAATGTTTGTCCTTCTGTTAGCAAGAGACATACTTGACCATATTAAGGAGAAATAGGCTTTCTCCCCACATCTCAGCTCTGACAAGACTTGAAGGGTACAGGAAAGCCAAGTTCTGCCCAGTGCCAGCCTACAGGACACCCAGAGTTCATTATCCTCCTAACACTGCTCCTGACCTGCATGATGAATACTTCACAGGACAGCAGAGTTATTCCCACTGCTCAACAGTACTGGTGTGAAACAAGTGGTTCCTGCTTATCCTGCTACATCTCTTGTAGCTACTACCCCACCTGAAGCTTTGCTGCTGCTAGGGTAACTAGAGTTCAGTACAGATGGTCTTCAAGCCTGTCTCTACTTCTTCCTTTATGGGACCATGGAGATGGTGTATGAAGCAGTCAGAATATAAAGAGCATGATCATTTCTATAGCTACAGTGACAGCTGGTCCTGCTTAATTATTAGTGAAGCCAAAAGAAATCTAATGTTTATTGAAAAGGGGAATCTCTAACATGCTTTTTATATAATTCTTTTCAGTTTAGCTCTTTTAATGATTTTCTTGCAGCTGTTGCTGTGTGATGGTGTTTGTGGAAGATGAAACTGTAGATGCAGATGGACTGTAGATGCAGGGGACTAAATCAGTTTGCCTTTGATCATTCCCTGGATGGTGAGAGCGATTCCCATGCATGATCAACACTCTCTAGCTAGCCAAGGAGCAATATTCTGACATTTAAACAAGGAACTTCTTGTCTCTCTTCCTAGCTGTAGGGTAAAGGGTAAAAAATAGTCAAACGTCAATGAGGAAAAAACCAAGGGATTAAAAACAACCATTTGTTTTTTGTAGGATGAATGACTACTTTCCTTACTGTGATAGTGTTTCCCATGCATGGTAGCGTTCCCCTGGACTTTAAAGCTAAAGGGTGAAAATTGTGTTAAAAAAATCTCAGTGTAGAAAGGTATCTGCTTCTGAATTCTTCCTCACCAGCTGACTTTGCAAGTCAAGGCGAAAAGAAAAAGAGCTACTGATTGGCTGTTACCTGTCTTCTTATCCAGGAGTACTGTATAATTTCCATGATCCAAACTGTAATGTCTCTATAATTTGAAGCTGCTCCTTTCTGAGGCTCAGTTTCGATTTGGACTGCACCCCAGTTCAAAGGTAGAGAAGCCGCCCATGTGCACATGAAGCTGGAATGATGCTAATTTCCTCTGAGTAGAGGCTTCTACAGAGTTTCAGCCTAAGACATAGCAGCACAGTTTCAGTTCCAGAGATAAAATTAGGGCAACAGGGGAACTGTATCTGTTAGAAACGTCAGTTCTTTTGTCCACTGCTCCCAGGAACCTGCTCTTAACACCTTGTTACCACTTACAGAACAAAGCAGACACTAAGTGAGTCAGCAGTCTTAATGAAAAGTATAGGGTTTTTTTATTTTGCCGTTTTAGCAGTTCTCACACCTATCTGTAATGAACCCTTCTCAGTGACAGAAAATTATAGGAAAGGACATTTAATTCTGAGCTAACATTTCCATGAAAAAAGATAATTAAAGCAAAGGATTTTGTAAAAGCTGCTAAAGAGGTGTGCAGGTGGCCTTTCCCTACGTATCCTTTAAAAGGTAATTGCTGCCTGCTGTTCGACTGTTTTCTGAGTGGACAGTGTGTGCCTGGCAGCATGTGCACAAACCCAGGCATCAAACCTCATTCCTTGCCAGTTGAACAGCACAGAAGAGCCACAGCAAGCTACATTTGGGGAGTGAAAATATGCTGAGAGATCAAGAGGAAAATGTTGCTTTTTTGTACTAAAGAGTACTATGGATATCAACTCTTTCCTCAGCTGTTTTACTCTAAAGAGGACGACGGTGGTAGCAGGTCTGGGGATCTACACATTGCAAGAAGGTATCAACAAGGCATTAAATATTCGGTATCTTTGCAAGAAATAATAGGGTTGCTACCAGCATTTTCCATTCTCGGGAGATCTGACAAAACTGTATGAGGAGCCAAAATGCAGGAGGAGCAGATCTACCTCTCAGAATGATGAATGGGCCAAAAGGGTTACTACGGACTTAGATCTAAGAAATGCTAAATGCTACACATGGAAGTGAACTCCATGTGTTGGTACAGGCTGGAGCTCTGCAGAAAAGGATCTTGCGGTCCTGGTAGGAAAGAAGTCAATTTGAATCAGCAGCAAGCTCTTGCAGCAATGCGAAAGTATCAAAAGTAGGTCAAAGGAAATGGTGATTCACTTCTACTTGGCACTTGTGAGGCTGCATCGGGAGTAGTCTTCAGTTCTGGGAGTGAGTCCAGAGGGAGGTCACTAAGATGGTGAGGAGCTGGAGTATATGACCTTTGAGAGGATAAGGGAAGTAGGGAGAAAATAAAAAAATTCTAATAACTCTCTTCAGACATCTAGTCAGGGCTATAGAGAAGAGAGTTGTAGAGAACACAAATCTTGCCTCTTCTGAGAGGTGCACAGTCAAAGGACAATGGATAGTGATAACAATTTGCGGGAAAGGAAGTTCGAACTGGTCATAAGGAAAATGCTGTTCCCTATGACAGTGATAAAGCGCTGTGACAGGTTGCCCAGAGACATCATGGAACCCCCATTCTCCATCCCTGGACATTTTCAAAATTTGACAGGAAAACATCCTGAGCAACTTCATATAACATTGTGGTCTGCTCTGATTTCAGCAGGGAAATTTAATGATACGTATGAAATGGCAGTATCTGGAGAGCTACTACAGAGCACCTAGCAGGTTTGGGGCATGGGGCTGTTAGGTACTATAAAAGCTGAAAGAAGATGGATCCTGTTAATTTAGTAAAAAGAGCTAAACTTGGAATGGTATCCACGGCATCAAATGTCCTGTTTAGGATCTTCTTTAAAATGGATGACATACTATATTTATGAATGCAGGTTTGCAATGACTCCATAAAAGGATTATTCATAAAGCACTGCATTTTATAGCTTCCTCCTCACCAAGTCTTTTCTCAATAGTAAGACCTCTTTTAAAGGTTCCTGAAGTGATTTGGGGAGAATTGCAAGTTTTGTTTACAACAAAAAGTTGTGGAAAAGCAGTCTGGCAAATGTTACCATGAAAGACAACTGATTTTCTAGAAGACAAGTAAAGACCTCAGAACATTTTAAAACCAAAAAGGAATCTCAAGATTTTCAAGTGAGTCTCATCGTTTTTCAAAGGTGGACTTGTGGTTGTGTGATACCTATAATCAGCAGTACTCTACAGAGAATACGATTGAACAAAATTCAGTTTGGAAATGTGTTGCTGAAGTTCTTTCATCTCAAGAGTATGAGGAAACAAACTCCCCAAGCTGTGTGTCATGGGTTAGCATAGCTACAGAAGTGATTCTCTTGCAAAGGGGGGCTTACAGCTTCCTCTATGACCTAACAGGACCTATCAACTGGCTGGTTTGAATACTGGCTACTTTTTAAGCCACTTAAAGAGCTCGACATGCCTCTGTGGCCCACATTTAAGAATGAACAAACCCCGGGAAAGCTCTCTCTTGCTTCCGGCCTTGGGACAGGTAACTGGAGGACCCGTGCTGCCCAGCAGGGCCGGGCTGGGCCCTGCTCGGCCTGGGCTGGGCCGGGAGACAGCCATCCTGGAGCCGTGCGGTCCTGTTCCATCCGCATCCCCTCCCGATAGCCCTGCTCCGTGCAGGCAGACCCTGGTGCAGGCAGATCCTGGTGCAGCCAGGGCTCGTCTGAGACTGCTGCCCCGCTGTCCAGCAAAGATCATATGACCCACAGCGATCAGCAAACTCCATCTGCAAGGCCAGGGTGAGATTAACCCTTCTAGTGCTGTAAGTGTCCTCCAGAACAGATGAAGCCTGCAGACATCAATTCTCTCCCGAGTCAACGCCATAAAGACACCAAAGTCAGTGAAGAAGGAAGAGCTGAAACCCTGAGGGCGGAGAAAGAGGAGATGCTTCGAGCTTAGAAGTTGAAATTCTGTTGTAAAGCTATGGTGGTGATGGACTATGATATATCAGAGTACTTGTAATTTCATGAAATCATGGGGGGGTTGGAGCATTCAAACTGTAATTGTGAGCAAAAGTACTTGTGCTGAAATAAACAAATGACAGTAGCTGTAATTTGATGAGGCCCCTTTTCTCCCAGGGGAGGAGGAGAGCCTCTGTTTCTAGAGATGAAGATGATGAGGACCCATTTGCTTGCAGGGAAGGGGGAGGGCCTCTATTCCTAGAGATGAAGATGCTCCCAGAGATGGGTGAAGAGAACCTTTGTTTCTGAACAGCTCATCCTTAAAATGGTACCCCATTAGCTCAAGATTGGACCCTCAAAAGCAGTTGAGGGGAAAGCTGTAAGTCGAGGGAAGAGACTTTCACATGCAAGCAGAGAGCCAACCCAGGCGGCTGTCTCATTGTGATGCTGAAGCCAGGAGAGAACTTCTTGTGGAGATGTTTCCATAGCATGAGCAAGATAGACTCCTCTCCCTAAGTGAACTGAAAAAGGTTATTATAGAAGTGGTAACCTGACTGAAAATCTCAAGGGTTGTCTTTTTACATTGTCAGTGGGAGAAGGGAGAAAGCTGGGGGGAGGAGAAGTGTTCTGAAGGCTTGGTCTAATTTTTTTTTCATACCTTTAGGTCTGTTAATAAACTTCTTTATATTCTTTCAAGTTTTGTGCCTGCTTTGCTTTCTCCTAATTCTTATCTCACAGAAGGTAAATAAGTGAGTAATGAGTATTTTGGACCAAACCACTACACTCTAATTGGTGTTTCTGCCCAGTTACAAACTGAACCCACTACACTGTGACAACCAAAGTCTAATGCATGGTCCAGAAGGGAATCAATAAATGCAGGCTCACCTCCAATGTTTAGGAGCCATGTGTTTGCATCAAAGTTGCTGCTGTGACTCAGAAAGGTCACTTGAGATTTAATGAGGCTGGAAATAGAGCAAGAACTGTTGTCCTCTGCTTGTGAGAGCAAGGGCCCTTGTGGCAGTGTTCACTTGAGCAGTGCAGTCAGAAGATACTGACCTAGTGTAATTTTGTTCCTAGCACAGAGTCCTTCAGCAGGTAAGTGAGCAGGGTAAGACGAGAGCATATAATAAAAACACTGTGGAGAAAGTGATCTGATGAAACGCTTCCAGTTTCATTTTCTGGAAATGGAAGGACTCTCTCTCACTGTCTGCTTTTTCACCCTCTGATATTAAAAAACCAGAAAAACTTCATGAGCAGTCTTGAGATTAGTACTGTATTTAAACCCGTTTAATTATTGTGATGAATTACATGCCTGCCATTGATCTCCTTATTTTTCCCAAAGTACTTATAGGATGTTCATTTTGCCTTCTCAAAGTACCAAGTTTGAAGTGAATTTCTGTTTACTTATGTTAGTAACTGGTCACAGGAATCAAAATGAGCTGTACATGACTAAATGACCAGTTTGTTTTACTGTCCTCCATGGCAATGCTGATAAGGTTTTCTGACACCATGCAAATCAAGCTGCTATCAGCAAAAGGCATTCCCTGTATAAAAAGCAAAAGAAGCAGGCAAGCTGCAGTTATTACCTAGAAAAGATAGAAGCAGTTTGGGGAAAAGGAGCTCCCTTTCAAAGAAAATGTCAGGTCAAGGAGGGGGATGGGATTTAATGAGGTAAGAGGACAAGAGACCTGAGGCGTAATTAAGTCCCAGAAGATCTCACTGAGTGTTCAGCAGAACTTGCACTCAGCAGTCCTTCCACCTTCAGTGGAATTAAACTTTAATTTGGTGTCTAAGGGGAGAGGAAAGGCCTGCATTATCAAGCGTAGAAATCAATGAACCGTGTGGAGGAAAAGGTCACACCCCTGCTTGCAGAACAGAAGGTCGAGAAGGAAATGGTGAAGATAGAGAGCAGCTCAACACTTTCAGTGTTGGGAGTGGGAGGGGTGGATGTCACCCCACAGATTTGTCACTACCTCTCCTTCCATAAAAGAATTTCCATTTCCATTGAAGAAGGCAATGAAGAGGTTTTTCTCTGTGCTTGTGGCCATTGTTGCTGTTTTTAAAGAACTGTTGCAGAACTTTTTACCTGGTTTAATGCAGGTATCTAGCAGACAGGTGAAACATGCATTTCTGTACACAGTGGACTTAAATATTTCAAGACATCTCAGCTCAGTGTGTTCTCCTGGTGTCACTGGGCATTTTATCCTCCCTGCTACACCCATAAATACCTACCATCAGACACCCAGTTTCTATATGGAAAGAGAATAAATTTCCATGCAGAATCTTTCCTGAGTAACAACTAGCAATCCAAATCAGTGCAAGTAATGAGCAGCAGATAGGAGTAAGAACAGCAGACACTATGAATGTACTTCCCACTGTCAACTGAATGCAGATTTACTGAACCCAGGCTTTCCCAAAAAAAAGTGGAGCTCTCTCCCTAAGGAGACACTGCACTGAGAACAGTGGAAATTCAACAAATCCGTCTACAAATTGGTCTCTGTGCTGTGTGACACTACCATTTTAGTGAAGCCACCTTTCTGTGCCGTTCCCCATCAGCCACCCCTCAGCTCTCATCCCATGTTGCATCAACTGCAGATACCTTAGACACTGTTCTACTACCTGATATTTTCCCAACAGCATGCCTGGGCACACCATATATAGTATTCTCATTACCATGTTGTTTGGAAGCTAAAAAATATTTTCATTCATCTTCAGAATGAGCAGAACATCAACAGAAAGACAAACCTATGTAAAACAGGTAAGCACACATACTCTCCCCAATACCTGGCCCAATATGAGGGTAGCTCTTAGGAAATGACATTTGCTTGATCCACATGGTGGACTTAGATGTCATCTGCATGGAGTCACTTCATGGATTACCTCACACAAGGGTGAGTGGCCAACACTCCACTTTCCATTCATGCAGAGGGTGGCCTTGAAATCAAATAAACTGTAGTCTCACTGCTTGTTTTGCTGGTAAAACAACAGGTATGGTTCATCCTGCAAAACATGTATGTGTGCAGAGTGCAGAAAGAGTAGCTTGCCATTTAGCTCAAAAAATACCTTGTAATCATCCTAAGGTTTCCTAAAGTATCTTGTCTTTATAGTTTCCACGTACTTTGTCATGCCCAGGGGAAAGTGATAAATGGGGAAATCTTGCCTCCATGTAAAAGGATTTTTCTGAGCTGAAATTCACAGCCTCAGCAGACCATAGTTTGCAGAAGGCCTGCAACTGGTCTATCAACTTTGGTTGTATTTTCAGCTGTTTACACTTGTACGTCATCTTAACTAGAAGGCCTTTCCCTTCATACTTGCTTCACAGCTTTCACCATGGCAATTTTTTTGGAGCCACAATTGAACTTACCTGGTCAGCACTGAGCTTCAGTAGGCATTCTGCTTGCCTCTGCCAGATCATGTGCATCCTCCATTCAACAGACCTGCTACTACAATTAATTTAGATGCCCAATGAAACTTTTACATCAAATGTTCAAATTACAACCTTTTCCTGACCATCCCTCATAAAGTACAGTGGATGCTGCACTTATTTGTAAGACCAAGCTGCAGGTCTCATCCAAGCAAGTTGGGCACTCCAGATAATTCCACAACAGAGAGCTGAAATAACTCCTATCTCACCCTACCCAATCACCCCAGCTCAGGCATGGATGGTTCCCCCCTGATCTGTCCACTGTCTGATCAAACCAAGCTTTCCTCTAGGACTGCAGCTGAGCAAACCTACACCTTTTCAGCTGCAATTAGTCAGAGTTCATCAGCCAGCCCCTCTGAGAAACAGTGGAAACCCATCTGAATTGCTTTCAGAATTAAGTCATTAGTTTCCATTGTCTTGAGCAATAAACTTGGAATTAGACCCAAAGAAAGCACTAATCCTGCTACAACTTTTACACACTAAAAAACCCCCTCCAGCTTCAGAGCTCTTGATACATGGTTGTGATGGATTTCTTGGGTGTAGATAAGGCCTTCATTATCACTTCACTGTAGACACCCTAATGTTTTTTCCAAGTGTTATTTCAATGCTTCCATGATTATTCAGATTCATTCCTCCAATGACAAAAATGAAAAAACTGAAAGATCAGCATCCATTCTCAAATCTTTGCACAATGCTTGTTTCACAATGGGAGCCATCATCTTACAAAAAAAAATCCCCAAAACCCCAAACCAATTCCAGCAACTACTCTGACTTCCCTGCAAAATTTTTATGACAAATTTCACTGCACAAGATCAGATTTCAGTCTTGCATGATTTTTTTGTGAGACACAGATCAGTAACAAAAGCTACAGGTCAGTAACAAAAATACTCTCAAAACTCCAGAAATGAGTCTTCATTTTCTTAGAACAGCTGTAGAAAAACTGTAACTTTCCAGTGAAGTACACAGCATGTGCCAGTAGGTTTCCATAATCCTACAGAATAAATTAATTTGGGTACACAAAGAATTTAGCCAACAGCAACAAACCGTATGGCTAAGTCTCAAAAGTGTCTTGTTAACTAAATAAAGGAAATTTTAAAGATGTTTGTTTGACAGACCTGTATAACTACTCTTCCGTTGAATGTGGCTAAAGTGTGAATTAGAGTTAAAATTGTAATAAAAAGAGTCATTTTCATTAGTGTGCATCCAAACTGACTGTGTTACCACAAGCTTGCTTTAATGGCTTTTATAATCTCTCTGCTCACTTTCCACGCTGTTTGCACTAGCAAGATCTAATTCACAAGAATATTTCCAGAAAGATTTCTGAGTTAGCTCATCTCATAAATGAGACGTTTGCAGTGTCACTTCCACTGTGGAGTGCTGGTTTCAGAAGCATCCAGTTCATCGTCAAAAGTGGTACCATGTTTCTTCAGTGCCCAGCATCCCACACTGAAAATGAACAACCAGTAATGTGCCAAACAGGCTTGGCCAATTGACTATGGACAGCTAAAATGAACCTGTGACAAACACTCACTGTGTATTCTGGAGTATTAAATGTTTTTAAACCTCGGTATAGTTATTTTGCAAGCAGAAAAATGGGTGAAATTCAAATGAAAGGGACTAAGAACTTTTTAGGCCACCATGAGTGGACTAGAGCATGTGGGTGGCCAGCTACGGAGGAAGAGGGTGGTACCACAGATCTCAGTTACATCCTATTATGTGCCCATTCCCAGCCTATTTGCTGGAAATACTGCCTTCATTATCTATCCATTTAGTCTGTAGAAATTCAAGCCAGAGCTTCATTTACTTTTGAATTTTTCTACAGTGAAATTCAATCTTCTGGGGTGCTAAATTGGTTCTGCAGTGTTGAATATCCCAAAGCCCTCCAAGCCTCAAAAGACAGCAAACTCCTGTCTTGCTCCACTCCCAAGAGGATCTTACAGTGGGGAAAACTGATTTAAATGACAATGTAAAACTTTGCTGGGGGCAGGAAAAAAAGCCTCTGCAACCAAGTATTAATCTTAGCTTGATGCTAAAGGCAGAAGCACTGCCAGAAGAGCTGCTGTCCTCAGAGAGGAAGACATATATTCCCTACCTTGCTTCAACTAGCACAGTCAGCACCTTCATGGGCCCTCTGAGACCTTTCTTTGCCCCTGTGTCTTTTCTCAAGGCACAGTATTTCTTAAAAACAAGTCTTAGATCAGTCCACAGAGAAATGAAGCACATACAAGCATTAATGGTGCAATACATTCCTCAGCAGAAAGCAGGACATAAGGACACCACAATTCTACTGATGGACAATTCTTCCCTACTGAGTCTCCCTGTTATCCTGACCAAGTGATAAGAGTTTAAGACAAGATATAAGACCAGGCCTGTGGCTCCAGAACTACTGCCTGTGCTGGGGAATTTCCCAGGTGAAGAAAGCTGATCTCTGGCAGGAGGGAGCTGGAAGGTGGGCTGGAGCGGGAGTAGTAGATTTTACATCACAAATATGTTTCCTTGTGTTTTTCCCAACATTAAAATAGTTTTCATAGAAATCGCTGATGTCAAAGCTGATCAGAGCCAAGCAAATCCCTGTGTTTGGAGTGTAAACCTTGTGATGAGCATGCTATGAAAGAATGAAGACTGCTGTTTGCAAGCATGTAGCTACACTACATGGTCACCTACATCAGTCCCACCATTAAGTCAGGTATGAAAATGAGCACTAGCTAAACTTTGGCTGTTTTCAGTTACCAGTATTATGCCAAGATAAATGGTCTAATGCTAACTGTCCCTGCAGATGATGAATCTTTGTGCTTCCTAGGGTGCATTTCTCCATTCTCAAACACATCTAACCACTAACAAGGAACAAGTAGTGCATTGCTTAAAAGGATGCTGGACCAAAATATAAATGGAAGAGGTAATGCCTTGAGAAACTTGTGACTGGAAAAGGAAACTAGCAAGAAATCTCAGGCTACATCATGAAAAGAGAAACCTGGAGGAAACTGTGTGAATGAACATTTTTAGTAATAAATTTCATAGACACACAAACCAAAACTTTGGTCCCCAGAGCTCACTGCACAGCCACTCTCTTAAAATACCTTCCACAGCCAAGTGAAATTTACTTACTGGAGGAACTTGTAGCAACAACCAAAAAACTGCAGCCTACTGTTCCCCCCAATACATCCAGTAAAATTAGTAATGTGGAACCTGATACACCATCCACTAAAGGCAGTAAGAACTTCAGCCCTTCAGTGGATGAATCTCTCAATAGCATGTGTGGAGTGAAGTGGATCCTGTCTCAAAGATGAAGGAAAGAGATAGTCATCCACTTCCACCCAAGCAGGTGCTGTGAAAAGAAGCACACCAAATATTACAGCAAGCACACTGTTACTCTGCTCATTCCCTGCATGGGAAGGAAGGCTCTTTAGACCTGCCAAGGCTGTGCAGTGAAACAGCAACACAAATCCTGCAGACTCAAGCTGAATGCGGTTGCTGATTGAAAAATAACAGAATCCCAGATAACCTGAGACACATTTTGAGGGCTTAACACAGGCATGCACCATCAGTAAGAACTTTTGTTTATTCATGGACTCTGTTACTTCATCTGCTGAATACCATTTGAGACATGCATGCCACAAAGCAAGACAAACAAGTGCAGCAAGATCACTGGAAGCACTGCTGATGTCAGATACTTTTAGTTTCTTGTAATTTCCAGGCATCAGATGTGTGTGGCAGAGCTGGGGTGCGAGTCGGGAGGCAGCACTATCTCTCTCCAGAGATAACTTCTGCCTTCCTCACATTGAGTCATATGCATCTATGTGATGTTAATACTGAACTGGTCAATAGCCTAAGGAAAATTGGCTCCTAGGTGTAAAATAGTTTCAGCACAGGCCTTGAGGTATACACACTTTCCAACAGAGCAGTTAGGATTAAGCACTGGCCTTAATAAATAAACAGGTTCCAACTTCAGGTGTTTGTTCCATGTTGCAAATATTTCCTTTCCAAAAAAATAGCTTTGTGGCTTCAAAGAAAACTGGTTTCTAAATAAAAACATCTTTGTCATTAATTATCACAGCCATTCCAAGGAGTTCTTTGAATATTAAGTAATTAGTGTAACCGGGTAAAAGAGGATGAAACCTGTCCATAACAGAACTGTTAATGCATAAAGGATAAGACTCAGTTTTGTCATCTGAAAACCACATTACTTTCTCTGGTTGGAAGTAGGTAAAATGCCCTCAGGAAATAGCTATTTGGTTCTCACCGGGAAGTAATCTGATACTCACACATCTCCAGCCTTATTAAAACCTCAGTATGAGGTAAAGTCAAGGATGTCAGCTTAGTTTCTTGTTGCATTGAAAGGACAAGGGTGATGTTTGAAAGGAAAAGGTTTATTATTTTTAATCAGACACTCAGGCAAATCACGATATCAGTGCATCACATGCAGAGCTGTTTAGTTTTCCAGCAGCCCACACAAGACCAATAATGTGAAGAAAAGCAGAGGAGCTAGAGGATGGATCTTGCAAGGTAGTATGCACTGAAAAGCTGTGCAATAGCTTAAGCATGTTCTTAATTTAAAGGCCATGATCAGTCCTCACCACTATTTTTTCAATAGAAGCACTTGCTTCCACGACTGGCTGAGAATGGGATGACACAGAGGATATAAGAAGAAACATCCATGCATGCTAATAAAAATGGTCATTACTATGAAGGTAGCTATAAGGGGGTTTTATGGATGCTGTGTGTCAGGCCATCAAATTTTGCTTCTCCAGCTAGAACTGATGTAATGTATCAAGCATGTTCTCTATCCTGAGCCATGTTTTTACTATTATTAATCTTTACTTCTTCGATGCTTGGTTTTCTTTGAGAAGAGGCATTGAGGACCAAAATCAGGTGAGGGGAGTTAGATGAATTATATAACTGTAGTGTGTGTTTCATCAGAGAATTGAAAACTAGGCCAAGTGAGCTCCCTGCCATAGGTTTTATATTTTGACTTGCACAGAGGAATAAAAGGGTTTGGCATCTATGCCTCCAGTTTCAAAAGAAGGCAGAACCATTCACTTTGCTTTCAGATTTCACGCAAATTCATGTGATGCTTGTGGGAAAGCACAATCCTATGAGAGAAACAACATAAAGCATATCCTAATGAAGATCTGTTCAAATTTTAATTGTTTCAGAACACAAATGTTATACTAAAACTTACCAGAAGGTCACAGGAGTGGCAGATGGATGGTGTAAAATAGTCGTTTCCTAAAAGGGCAATGGCCACAGCAATTCTCATTTCCCATAGCACTTTGCCAACCTACCTTGCCTCACCTGTCTTGCTCTTAATGTCTTCTCTGATCCATTTTGAGAAGTCCAGAGTCCTGTTCTTTGACCATTCAGGCTTCAATACACTAGCTGAAGGCTGCCATGACAAGGCCACAAGACATTTAGTTGAGGACTTGTACGTCACCAATTCAAACTGAGCCACCCACACCCTCCTGAGGAGGAATTTTTTCCTGGATGGCAGATAGAGTAAGACAGTGGGGATCACAAGGGCTGAAAGTTCCAATATGGCACATTCTACACACAAACCAATCTATAGATTTTCTGCAAAGCCCCAGCAATCAACTCGGACAAAAAGTGAGGATCAGGAACCATTCCCTACAGCACATGGTGAGGAGTTGCTACCTGCCCTGCCCTAGGGCTTTGCAAGTGCAGCCCTCCTCATGGCCACACTCAGTCTGGTGACTGCCCCATGGCTCTGCAACAGGAAGACCATCTCCATTATCCAAGCCTATTTATTCCCATTTTGCAGTCCCATTATAGAAGTTCCCCATGTTGAACCAGAGGGATGAGTCAACACCAGAGAGGGGATTAGTGCCAGAGTATGGCCAGAAAGTTCCTGGCTCTCACTATGCCCTCTGATTGCACCTCTTTATTGTACAAGGGCTGTTTTTTGTCAAGCAATATCTGAGGGGGGAAAGAAAAACAAAAAAAGACCAAGAGATTTCAAAATAACATACACTGCTTGTCAAAGCCTTGTATATGTCCCCAGGTGCCAAGCCAAGAAACTCTCCTTAGCAGCTTTTGTTGGAAACAATTAAAATTGAAATTTACTTAACTTGATAAAGTTGAAATCAACATTTCAACTCTATCTTTTCTCTCCTTTCAGACAGCTATGAAAAGTTTGTCAAAAATAACAATACCAGCATTCACTGAGGCTGGCTCGGTCTGCTATGTTTGAGTCATAGCCAACACATGCCTCTGCTAGGAGAGGGCAGCCTGAAAACTCAAGGAGTCTCTTTCTTTTGAGCTGGATATTCCTAATGTCAGGAGAAAAATGCACCAGTGAGATGAAAGCAGTGCAGAGCATGAGTGATGGAGCAGTGAAGACAACATACGAGGCTAAAAAAACAACCTAAATGTTTCTTAAATGGCGCGTTAAGCCTGATTTCCAGCAATAGTTCTTTTGCCCATATTAATACAAGATGCTTTTATGTAGGTGTCAGCCCATTTAACAGCTGGCATATGACATTACTCCCAGGGAATCTGGTAAATCAGTGAGGCTGTTGTTCTTCAGCTGGGGTCAAGAAATATGGAGAGGGGAAAAACAAAACCAGGGTGGCTAACTCAGTACTTGACCTCAAACCGCTTTTGAAATGTGTGAACAAAGTGATTTGCAATTACTGGTAGAATTAATGCCTGTTTTGCCTGCTAAATTAGAAGTCGAAGTTGGTTTGTATGCATGAAATGCTGATTGTCAAAGCCAGCCTTTGTTCTGCTTGGCTTAGCTATAGTGATGGGTGCCAGGCTCATCTTCATGTGACCAGGTACTCAGCACTGTAATTTGCCAGGGACACCATCCCTTTGTGCTTGTGACTCCAGCGTCCATTGTGTTGTGATTGTCTGGTGTGAATCTGAGCTTTCCTTATTATTTCAGGGGCATGCTCAACAACTGCAGCACCTTGCAGTGAGAGACACTGCTCTTAGTGACTGTGTCTGGAAGCCATTCTTCTCCAAGTCTTTAATTTCTATAGTTCCCATCATTCCTGTAGTTTGTCATGGTCTTGCAATGGGAATGAAATTGATACGAATCTGAGCTCTGGGACCCAATGACCTACCAAGCGAAACAAATGGCAAAAATGGGACTTTCCTCTAAGAACATCCTGCCATCAATTCACAAGAATTCAGATTTGGGGACAGACAGGGTGAAAATATCCAATATGAGAAAAAGATCCCTGTCTCTAACAGTAGGACCTCAGCAATCTGAGCATCTTATCACCCTACAGTTTAATCAAAGTTTAAATGGTGGTTACTATTGCAGGCACGTTTTCTTCACAGGTACAGAGATTATGGTGCTTTTACGTGAAAAATAATCTTTCGAGAAATGGGTTAAACCAGCAGTTCTAGAACATGTGGAATAAAAACAAACACTTGCAACAGCAATGGCCACAGGAACAGCAGACGCTCCAATTTCATCAGTACTCACCTAAGTCAGTCTGATTACCAAGTTCCCCTGCAATAGAACAAGATGCTTTGGAAAGCAATAAGGAAACCAGAAACCTGGATTAAGGTATGAGATGCACATGGTAGCCTGTGCCACGCAGGAGGCTGGCAGAGAGTTAATTGTGCCAGAGCTACAGCTGCTCAGTGAACTTCCCTATAGGAGGCAGCAATAATACTGCTACTGTCAAAGTGAGGAGCCCATGAAAAAATACAGAAGTGTTGCTCTTGAGAGTAATGGTTGCAGCATTGGTCTGGGTGCATGCACTGAATGAAAGTCTGGCAGCAGCTGTGGGTGCAGCAATATCCCATTCTGGCAATTGGCAACCAGCAGTGGAGTGAGAACTGCATTGTATAAAGGCCTGTGAGAATACAGATTTATGGCTGCTTGGATTGAAGCAAATACATTAACTTCACCTCTTTGGGGAAAATAAAAGGAATGCAGCCAACATGTAGCAGACAAAATCATTAGCATGCAAGTAGATTTTGGTACAGCAAAGACATGTACTGAAAAATATTAAATAATGCTGTGTTATGCAGAGCTCCCATTTGCTTTACTGAACTAAAAGGACTCATTTGAAGTTCTGTCTATTACCTGAAACAGAATGAAAAGCTATACATCAAGAAAAATAAATGCTAAACTTTGCCCAAAAGTTACAATGGCAAATTTTATGGGAAGTGATATTAATAAAGAGCCTTGCTGGTGATATGGGTTATCATTTTATATTATCATAAACTAGGTACTAGTGAGTGAGTAAATAATACATGTCTCAGTTTCATACAGGTTTAAATAAATTTATGAGATTTTAAGCTGGTAGTTAAATCCAAAAGAAGTTTCAGATCAGCCCAGGTGGAATTTAAATATTTATAGTTTAGTGTGATGAGTAACAAGTACAACAAAACAGACCCTCTTCCACATATTTATCAAAAAGCAATAAAAATGAAAATGAAGTGCTAGTCTTAGGCCCCATCTACTAAACCAATGAGGTAGAACAAGTTTCTCTAATTAATCAATAACCCAGAGGGCAGCGAGTTAGCTTCTGCATATTCCCTGAATATTATTTTATGTGATATTCAGAAGGGAAGGCGACATGATGCATATATAGAATTGCTCTGGATTTATCCTACTGATGTTTCATTTTGCTGTAAAATACTTAAATACTTGGAAAACAAATGGAAATAAATTTACTATAATTTCATGATAAACTGGATGCCCCTTGGAGAAGTAGGATATGGACTTCTATTTTAATTTTGAGGAACATGTTCTGCAGAGTGAAAAAGTATGTGCAGAGGAGACTGGGAGTGAAACAGAAGAAGTCTGAAGAAAGATCCTACAGCTCCAGGATTGAGGGCACCCTCTTAAATGTGAGGGAACATAGAGATTTGAATTCCAGGTTTCTGTATAATAGACAAGCATGCTGAAAAAAAAGGGGGATCAACACTTCCCCTACTTTTTGAGTGCAGAGAGCAGGGGGAAAAAAGCCCAACAAAAATTGTTCAGCCTGAAAAATTTAACTCAAATCCATACATAGAGTTTCCCATGAAGCCAACAGATTTGCACTGGCACAAAACAGATTAATCACACTGGAAAATGAGGCTTTCCATCTACCAAAGAGATTTTACAACTGAGATTGACATGCTCTTGGAGCCATGCTGTTTCTCCATTCTCTCCTGATCGAATCTCCTGGGTGGTACAACTACAGGATGTAACTTAGAGAATCTTGTCTTGGTACAGTCTTCAATGTAGAATTCACTAAATAAATGGTGACATGATGGTATTTGTCAGCAGTGGCACATCAAAGGCTAACAAACGAGCTTATTAAACACATAATTTTTCCACACTTGACAAAAAAAGTTAGGAGGTATGCAAAAATTCCTTTCCACAGTACATACCTTGATTAGTCAAAGGATTAATACCTACTAACTCTGTTTTTATAGCATGGTCAGCTAGATGTCAGCTGAATTTCTTGAAAAATTGGGCCCTCATGATTTTGTATACCTTTTAGGATTGTGTTCAAAATCTGAGGAGGTTTAGACATTGGGCTAATATAACAAGATTTGGAATAAAATCTCCCTGAGTATAGTGAAGTAGAAGGGATGTTCCAGCCCACATTTGAGGCAAGGCCTTACGAGAGAGCTCTTACCTCCTCTCTAAGCTACAGTCAATTCACTGATTGTTTTGTGATTAAATCACAAGTCTGGTTCTATGACATCTTCATAATACTTTGCATGGTGTCTCTGGCAATAGGCACCATTTCCTGGAATATAAGCAGGAATGAGACTCAGTGACTATTCATATTATGCTCCACGTAAACCAGGATAACATCAGTATGTGCTTGGTCCTCCAAAGTCAAAAAACACCTTCCTTTTACTCCTTTCTACTTTTAACTTCCTCAGTCACTACTTGAACCTATTAACACTATTGGTCCTTACAGATCCTTGTAATAACCAATTCTATAATGTAATTAATCACAGTGTGAAAAAATACTTATTTTGCTTTCTGTATACCACTTGTTTAAATGTTATTTTTCTCTTTGGCAGTACTTCATGTGTGCAAAATGGGATTTCATCTGTTATTTTAATGTTTGGTCACTCAGATACCTCAGATCCTTCCTGCAAAAAAGCTTTGTACACAATAAGGTTCTTACCTTGGGTAAGGGCATGCTAGTCATTCGTAACACCAGACATAAATAATTCCAGTAAAGCAACAGTGAAACATTGTTACATCAGCTGAAGGTGACCTAGCATCCCTTTTTTGGCTGTAAGGGGCCAGGACTACTGGGAGTGTCTTGGTCTCCTGTCAAAAGCATTTTTTGGATGATATTTTGTTCTGGATTTTTGCCGGACAAGATTTTTCTTCTATCTCTGTCCCAAGTCAGGGCTCTGGAAAAAGGCCTGTAACAGGCCTGTTCAGTTACACTGAAATAATTTCATCCTGTTTACAGCCCAGTCTGCAGTTAAAAAAAGCTTGTGTCTACTGGGAAAGTTTGGCTTGACTGTGGAGTTTAAGCACCTGCCACCTTTGGCTCAGGAAGGAGCCTCTGAGTGAGGCAGAAGGGACACCTATATTCACTACAGTCCACACACCAATATCTCTCTTTACACAAAATTGTGAGTATAAAGGAGCACAAATTATTTCCTGTGCAATGGGAACATCCACCCAGAGCTTTCTGCCTGGATGCCCACAACAGCAGTGCTCACGATATCGGCATCCTATCAGTACACTCACTCCAAGTGGGAGCAATACGTATTGCCTATTGTCTGTTGTTAAAAAAGCCTGCATTTGGTAAAGTTGGACCATATTGAGCTAAAATTGCTTTTAAAAGCAATTGAAGAATATGCTTAATTTTTAGAATCAGAATCACTTTAAAGACCTTTTGGTTTCAACTAGAATCAGCAGGTCTTCTTAGACTATGATACCACCCGTAGGAGGTAATGAGGCCGGGCTCCAGAGCTGACAGCAGACATCTCCCAAAAGGTAAAACAGGAAAAAAATACATTTCAGCTTGTGTTTACAAATGGGCAAAGAGTACACATAAATGTGCAAAGCATCAGCAAGCCAAGCATCAAAAGGAAGATACCTGAAAGCGTGGGAAATGTCATTCCTACTGACTGTGGTGTTAGTTGGCAGTGTTGGGACTAAATGACTTTCAAAAGTAGCGTCATGTGTTTGCAGACTGACTTGCCAAACTTGTACATGCATCTGTGGCCTAAGCAGGTTTCCACTTAATGAGGTGCCTATTTCCATAAAAACACAGACGCTGCAGTAACGCAAAACAAGAATGTCATTAAGTTGGACAGAATCGTGTCTGTTGTTTCAACACATACATCAGTGGAGCCTGAAGGGACTTTGTGGTGTTGTCACAGGTGATCTGGCTGCAGGCACACTGAAAGGTTGAGTGGAGCAGCCACAGCACACTACAGTACTTGCTGTCATTGCAACACCACCAGCAGCATTCACACTTACTGCAACAGCTAGGGCAGAGAAGTGGTGACAATAAGATGTCTGGAATACACAAGTGCAGGTCACTGGCAATGAGATCCTGGCCAAACACATGTATTAACCCTTCAGGTCCTGGCAATGTCCGAATTTCTCAGATACACTTCCACAGATGTCTTCAGGTTTACCTGCGTTAACCTTAAGGGGAGAAAAGGAGGAGGAGAAAATCCGTAGAGAAGTTAAATCAGAGAAAATAATCAAATGCATGTCAGCCTTAACCCTGGGCCTTTCTTGTACCCAGTCATTCAATAGGCTTTTCCCCCAGCACACTGGTACATTTGCTGCTAGGAGGAATGCAGGAAAAAGAATAACTGTTTTGTTTGCTTAGAAAACCCAGAGGCCAGGAATACCCATGCGATTAGCGCTGTGCTGAGACTGCTGTTTACTAGAGATGCTAAGAAAGCAATTTAAGGAATTTCAAGTGACATAAATAGGCAGGGCGAGATCCAACTCCAGTGACACAGGCTCTAAAGGGCTGCAACAGGAATCAGCCTCTTTTTCTCCATGGCCTAAATCACAAATGCGACGAAATTCTGTCATATTTCCCAGAATGATATAAGAATGCAAGAACAGGGTACGACTGTGTTGGATATTCTTAAGCAAAGCTATATTCTTTTGTTCCAGGCAAAAACTAGCAAGGGATGATCTCCCTTCCCACAACATAAAGCAAGAATAAAGTGCAACTATGTTTACTTTATTACATCTGAGATTAATTTTTGAGACACTAATAGCACTACAGCTATCCTTGTCTTTCTTAAAAACATCAGCTCTGCCCACAAGCTAATCTAACATTCATGGGGACAATTTTCTGCCAAGCAACACTGATTTTTTATGGCCAGTCATAAGTGCAAGTTGCTAAAGCAGAGGCACATGTATAGTGCTGTAACTATGACTATTAACAGTCTTGAGAGCTGAAACATGCAATTTTTAAAGCACTTTAATGCCTAGGGGGATTAGATGCCTCTTTTCACTAATACTTTTCTTACTTTATGTAGTTTCCTATTTCCACTATATGCTGCATGATAGTTTACTTCCTAATCCAGCCTTTCCTTGTGCCCTCCTGGCTCTCTGTACCCTCTTTATCTCCTGTCATTTCACTTTCTTTTCCCAGTATACCTCTAAGGTATACTATAAGAGCAGCAGACTGTGTACATCTTCCAGATGGGCTGTCATCATGCAGAACAGAGGGAGAGACCCCTGCCCTGCTGTGCCTGGAGAGACATACTCAATGATGGAAAGGTCCTGAGGACCATTTTGCCACCACAGCCTTGAGAAACAGCTCTAGCACTGCCCATTGATTCTTGTGTGGTGCCCTGGCTGCTTGTGGAAAGCACTTCAGTGGCACCTTCATGCTATGCAGGAATCTCTTTTGGTCGTGCAGGAGTCTAACTGAAAATAAGCACAGTGCAGCAGCGGGGGCAAACTCCTTTGCTTAGAGAACATGCTCTTCTTTCCCAGAGGGAGTAGGAAGGGAGGGAGAACAATATGTGATCACAATGTTCAGGGATTTCTTCATGCTTTAACAAAATATCTGGCATTTTTTAGAAACCTCCTTGGGATCTCCTTTTCTTGCAGCTTGCCCACACAATGATTGTGTTTCCTGTCAATCCCATGCGATAGTGTTTACTGTCACCCTACTGTTGCCAGCACCTTGAAAGTATAGCACTGAGCCAGAATGCTTGAGGAGGCAGCTGGAAGCATGGCAACAATTTCTCAGCTCCCAAGACCCCTTGCTCTACAGACAAAAACATTTTGTAGTGGATACAGACCTGCTATTTTTTTACCTTAGCTGACAGCAGGTTTATTCTGCCCTAGGCAAACTCAGTGGCAAAGAGAAAGGTGGAAGAAAAATATTTTGAGCACACTTCTCATCTTTCCCCCTTGGAAATCAAGAATTATGGAAGACAAGGAAGTAACAACACCCACCTCACACTGTGTGGCACAGTTTAGAGCCCTCTTCACTGCAACTTTAGTTACACACTATCAAGTTCTTGAATGTCACCAATGTCATTCTGGTCTTCTTTACAGCTGTATGGCTGCCTACGTTACACATGACAAGCTGCAATTTTCATGCTATATCAGCAAAATTTTGCTTTTCAAAGTCTTCTCTTGTTCCATCTAACAAATGATGCTCCATTTTTATGCCTCAGGAAAGGCATTTTTCCCTTCTGCAACAAGAGGAGCTTCTTTTTGAAACCTCAGCTCTTACAGGAACTGTCTACACTATACCTGCAAATCAAATCAAGTCAGGACAAATAAGTTTATTTTTTTCTACTTTCTGCAATGAACTGTGAAAAAAAAAAAAAAAAGTTGCCAGGAAAAGCAATAGTTGTTTTGTTTGAGAGTTTTTTTTAAGAGAAAGTAAACACCAAGCTATCATGTTCAGTCGAATGAGCATATTCCTATTTCACCCTAGGATGGATTATTTTTTCTAAGTTTAAATTCCATTCCTTATTACCTCCCATTAAATCAATAAAGCAAATTTTAAAAGAAATTATGGTGTCAGAAATTATATCAGTTCAAAGTAAATTGTTTCTGCTTCTCTCCCTTTCTTTTTTTAAAATTAAAACCAACACAACCAGCTATTAAAAAATTTTCATGTACAAATACATACACCCAAGCACCTGCATGGGATTCTATTGGTTCACAATTGCATGTGCATATACAATTGCTTAGGCCTGGAAATAAGCACTTAAATTCCTGCACTGCCCACAAAGAAGTTTCTTACCCTGCAAGGTCAATTGGTTTGTGTGGTGATGAATTCCTCTACCAAAGGTTATTTCTGCAGGAAAATACAGCATTTCTGAGATTATGAGATGATACTCAATCAGATACTATTGTCAAGGTAATGTTTTGAAACTTCTGATTATATTCAAGCTGCTTCCTCCCACCATCTTCAAGAAAGCTTTGCATTGCCCTTTGCTGAATTTGGAGATGAAGCAATAGCTTGTTTTCCTAAGAGTGAAAGGTTTGTGCAGTTGCATCGCCTATATGTGCTCTCCTGGATAAATAACTCGCAAACCCTGTGAAGCAGTTTCAACTCTAGAGCAGAGCTCTCACAAATGTTGAGTCTCTAAGTTTCATGAAAATAGATGGTTTGCTTATCACTTGGTATGGCTGGCCCAGGGTTGCAGTTTGCTTTCACTCTCATTTCTTCCACTCTCATTTGTTCACTCCCCTGTTGCTGCTCTCTTGGGAAAGAGGCAGTCAGGAAAAGGTAAGAGGGGAGCACAAATTGAATGCAATGGTCTAGAAGGGAAAAGGTGCAGCTAGCAATCAAAAATGTGCACATGCACTGCTCAGCCCACGGCTTCCATCCACTTTACATGCGTAATTTCCCCTGACAGACCTGACATCACACACAAATGCAATCACTGGCACAGGAGGTACACCCCAGATGCAGAAATGTGTTAACAAAAGGACTGATGAAGGGACAACAGATGAACAAAAGAACAGAAAAACCCTCTTACTTGTTGGCATTAAAAAATATTGCTCCCAGGAAATTTAGAAGCTGTATATAGCATAAACTTGGCTGAACACATGCAGGTCACTTTAACAGTCCAACTGGATCTGGATTCTGACACTCTTAAGTATATGCCACTCCACTCAGAACCAGACATTTAATGAAATCTTTCAGCTGTACAATGAAGCCATATTTTAGTATCCTGTGTAATCATTTGGCTTGCCTGAATTGGAATGCCACACAAATACTCCCTATGCAAACATAGATGCTTGTAGTTGCTAAAATAATATCTAGCTTTGCTGCTTCTCAAAAGGAGACTAAATTAATACATACATTTTTAAAAATGGGAACACTTGTTTCAGCCAAAACCATGGCTGGTTATTGGGGCATGGACATGTTTGCAGAACCAGAAGTAGATTTTACAAGAGTCACTTTTCTTTGTTTGCATCACTAATTTTATTTCCCTTTAAATACACACCGCAAAATTGCACTTGAAAAAAAGGTGTTGCTAGGTGGTAAGTAAAGTAAGTAAACAGTATTGTCCATACTTGTATTGTTCTTTTTCACTGTGTTTCAATCATGTTTTCAAGTCTGTTAGACTACTGACTGGCCTTACATATGCAATCAATGTTCGGACATGAAAAATCCCTCTGCCACAGATTCTGACTCCAGGTGCAGAGACACGGATGAAGAAGTACTCTATCTTCACACAGACAAAACCTTGACTGCTTGGACCATGTCTGAATACACACCACCAGGGCTCTGACCTGGCTTTTCCCACCCGCCTGAATTCCCAAAGACATTGTCTGCATCCCAACTGTCCCAGAGTGCCTACAGATAAATGCCACTACATAAAACAAAACTACAGATCACATATCAATCCCAGATCCAATAATTTCTATACTGTAGCTTTTTTATGGAGGTTCCAAGCAATCTACCTACTGTGGTGCAACTGACAGTGCCTACATTTTAGCTATTTTGTCCTTGGTATTATCTGTAAGACAGAGGTGCATCCAGGGATATCCTCAATGTCCATTGCAGCCCTCTGAGCATCCTAATTCTGCTGAAGCACTACAGGTTTTGGTGAATGCCAAGTGCACTCACTTTCCATTTACCTCAACAAACTGCCAAGCACCTATCAGCATCCAGCCTCAAAGTTCATTTCTGGCCAGTCTTGGCCAGTCTGCATCTAAACTTTGCAACTAAGGCCTAGGCTCACATGAAGTTAATGCTCTTCCTTTGTTGGTATGAACGTCAAGTAAAATCTGAGATGAGAAAAAACCTTGCAGCAGGATAATTTTCTTACAGTTTATGGTTAAAAGAACTGAGAGGTGCAATTTGAAATCACTGCTTATGTAACAAGAGCCTGAGAACTGCACTAATATTTAATTGAGGGAAAAGTAAGTGAAGGAGAATTACTTGGAGATCTGCCAGAAGTATTTTAACAGCTGGAAGTTGAAAAGTGATTAATTTTGACAGCAATAAACACTCCATGTTCATAACCAATTATGTTTAGGTTTCTGAGCTGTTTGAATTCTTTTCTGTGTACTATTAACGTTTTATTATCCAGATAGGAATTTGGATTAATGTAATTTAGGAAATTAATGAAAACCCACTTTTTCCATGGCAGGTACCCACTTATCTTGGGATAAGAAAAATGAATGCATCCTGGAATGATTAATTCCAAAGAACTGATCTCAGTGGAAAGTGACCACACTTAAGACCATGTCTTGAGAGAACACAAGGGATGGCTGCCAGGGCAAACCCAAGAAAAGATAGAAACACAGAGTTTTTCTTGAACAGGCAGTAGCTGCAATATGCCTGCTACCTAGTTTTTTCATCTCTCCTGACATAACAGTGGCTACCAAAGCCATAGTAGCTACAAAATACAGTCTCCTTTGAGCAGATACAAGCATAGCCCTGACTGCATCAAGACAGAGAGCAAGGACATTAAGGGTAAGATAAAGTAATTTCTTGAGTTTACCACATGATTAGACACCAGCATTGGAGTGGTCAAAGTGAAATTACGTTGGCTGAACTTACTAACTTCGTGCTAGATCTTGAAGATGCAGTGGAAACAAGATATGGGAAATGGGAGGTCTAAAAAGATAGGTTTAGGGGTTATCAGGTGAGGGGAGAGCATTCTCGATGATGGAACAACCTGCAGACATTTGTGAGTGGAAGATGTGGTATGGTCCTAGCCATACAGAATATTTAACCAGTAAGCAAAACCTCCCTGTAACTTAAGCACAATCCAGTACAAACCTCCAGCCAGCCAGGAAGGATGGCCAGCCCCATTACACCCCATTGCTGGCAGATACCAAGATGAATGGATTCAGCTCTCCAGTTGGAGGTGACCATCATCTGAAGCCCATCCTTGAAAAAGGACAAGGTACCACTGATAGCCCAAGTGGAAGAAAAGACCAAAGCTGGCTCTACCCTCCTACCTGTGTCTGAATGAACTTGTCCAGATGGCTGGAAATAAGAGAACCCAGAGGAAACAGGTAAAACGACCTCGCTTAGGGAAGAACATGACTGGGAATTTTTTTTCTTGCGAGTGTTATGGTTACAGCTGTAAGAAATCCCTTCACAATTAATAGCAAGGAAAGACTGGTGCAACAGCCAGTTCTGAGGTACTGCCTGTTCTGAGGTACTGCCAGTTCCAAGGAGCTCACAATGAAACACAACCTCCTTCACCTGCCCGTATTGTCTATGCGAAACAAAAGCAGCAGGCTCAATTTGCACTGGTTTTCACAGGGAACACTCTGTACTGATAATGCAAACATCAGCCCTCAGGTCTGCCATCAGTGAAGCCTCCCCACACCTCCTGCGGGACTGAACGCAGCAAGTGGTGGTGCAGCCCCATGTGCAGGTTGGGGAGCATGAGCTCACAGAAAACAAGGTGCAAGGTGCTGCACACACCACCTGTTAGATAAACGTGTGTGATCTCAGTGTGGAAGGGGAGATTAATTCAACTAAACCTTATCTCTCTGCTGCAGATCACCCAGCCTGTATGAAGCTCAGTAAAGGCTGGTTTGTTGCAGGGCACTTTTGTCCTAGCATGGGAGATTCCCAAGTTCGCATGTAATCTCCTGGCTTTCTTCCTCGTTATAAGAGGAATTTAAAATATTTGCCAAGCCCTTGGCATAGTTTTTGAAACAAAGAACTAGTAAAACAAGAAGAATGCAGTTGCAGGCGGGCAGTTACATTTAGGAAGTGGCACTTGGGAACTCCCTGGTGTTACTTTGATCCAGGCATTTGATGGGTGTTTAAACTGGTCTCTAAAGACAGTGATTAATTTAGACTAGATACACTGCTCTCAAACAGCTTTACTTCAGGAAGACGAGTTATTTCACAGGCTGTTTTGTAGACTAGGTTGCAACTGGATGTATTTCTTATGCCAGTGAACTAAGAGAAGGATCATCACCAGTTTTCTTTAGAATGGACTAATGCATGCTTATTGGGCCTCCCTCTAGTTAGTTTAAAATAAAATTCCTTCAAAATGCTTACTTCCACCCCCATTTTGCTCATTTCACCTCTGGGTGCTCCCAGGCTCCGAGATAACTAGAAAGAAAGGACGACATGGTGAATGAAGCAGAGAAGAAAAGAACTGGTGAATCTTAGGTTTTGTTGGGCCACGCTTCATTTTTATGGGTGTGTTGAAATCAGGCAGAGATCTAATACAGTGCCTATCACCAGTTTTTTCCTTGATGGGGAAAATTACATGGCCCCTGTCATCTATCAGAGAACTTTAACAGGTGGAAGTTGAGAACAAGAGCATCAGGCCCACACACAGAATGCCCAACTCACTAACAACCTCTCTGCTGAGCCAGAGCATTTATTGGGTGAACCTCCAGAAAGCTCCAGTGTCAAAATTAAAGTTTGTTTAAAAGAGAAATCTGAGAAGCTGCCAAGAATGAATGGACATTTCTTTCTCTGTAACCTCCCAGTGTTTTATTTCAGGAAGGGCTAAGCAGGGTCTTGGCATTTATCACCAGGAAGCATCATACTTACCCAATCCCATCCAACCCACCACATCCCTGATGCATGGACATTTCTTCCTTTGTAATTTCACAGTGTTTTATTTCACTAGGTTACTTCAATCTTAGAAAAAGAGATTTTAACCAGGAAGATGGTTACACTAAGCATCATGTGCTATTAAGTGCTTTTGATATTTAATGTCATGGCATGTATAAGCACCATGAAAATTGGATTAGATTCAGAAATAGTCTTCTTTAGAGTGGACTAATGCATGTTTATTGAGCCTCCATCTAGTTAGTGTAAAACAGAAAATTCCTTCAAAATGGCTTATTTCCACCCCCATTTTGCTCATTCTGACATCAGCATTTTCCATTAGAGGACAATTAAAGAAAGAACAGTTGGTTAGAAAAATGAACAACAATTAATTCGAAAACCCAGTTAGGTACCTGGCTGAAGACCCCCTTTTAAATACTTTGTCTTCCCTGTATACTTTGGGGATCACAGCCACAAAGAAGGTATCTTGTGAAAAAAGAACAATTCTGGGTTTCCTACTCGGACAAAATAGTTTGAAGAAATATTTAGGCTTGCCCAAATAAATGCAACAATTTACAGTGGCTCCAGGATCAGACTTGAACAAACATGACACAGTAAGAGAACTGAATCACAGTCCTGATACTTTTTTGGTTTGCATTGATAAAATGTACAAGACAAGTACCTCTCCTCTGGCAACATTTCTTTCCTTCCTTCGTATTAATACAGTGTCTTGTTATTGCAACCATCTAATTATCAGCTATCAGCAAACTACTTTCACAGCCACTGCAAAATGCAGCTGCACAATTGCCTTGTGGAGTGTGCAGAGGGGCAGGATTCATTAGGACATGGCATGCAATTGCACTGCTTTCCTCACTGGCTGTTAGTCATCTTAGGAACTAAATAGTGCTAGCTAGGAAAGCTAGCTCAACTGCTTGGTGCAGTAAGTGGGAATCTTGATGCAGCCTTCAGGAGAGCCAATGTCCCAGGTCAGCTGCAAACAGAGATGCTGCAGGATGTTAAGCATTTAGTCTTCTCATTTAAGAATTGAGAATCCTAACAGCAAAGCGTCTTTGATGTGTCACATTTTTAACAAGACCCATGTATCTGAAAATCCTGTGGTCAGTTTGGTACTTGTTCTCACAGAGTCACAGAATCATTATGGTTGGAAGGGACCTCCAGAGATCATCCAGTCCAACCCCCCTGCCGAGGCAGGGTCACCCAGAGCAGGTGACACAGGAACACGTCCAAGTGACACAGGAACACATCCAAGTGGATTTTGAATGGCTCCAGAGAGGGACACTCCACAACCTCCCTGGGCAGCCTGTTCCAATGCTCTGCCACCCTGCGAAGTAAAGAAGTTCTTCCTCATGCTGAGGTGGAACTTCTTGTGTTTCAGTTTGTCCTGTCACTGGCCACCACTGAAAAGAGTCTGGCATCATCCTCTTGACACCTGCCTTTGAGACATTTATAAGCCTTAATGAGAGTCCCTCTCAGTCTTCTTTTCTCTGGACTAAACAGACCCAGATCTTTCAGTCTCTCCTCATAAAAGGAATGCTCCAGACTCATCATCTTGGTGACGTCTGCTGGATCCCCTCCAGTAGCTCCTTGACTTTCTTGTCCTGAGGAGCCCAGAACTGGACATGGCACTCCAGATGTGGCTTCACTAGGGCTGGGTCATTGTCATTCTCCCCCTGACTCTTAAAAGACAACATCTATTCACACGTGTTTAATGACCATGAGCATTTGTTGTGAACTCCAATAGTACGTAAAACAGGTTATCACTGGGAAGTCGTCCATCTTCTTTCTAATGCTGTCTCTCAGGATGCAAAATTGTCTCCAGTGCCTCCCATACTCTGCAACTCTGTTCTGTCTTTATTACTGCAGAGATATTTTGGCTTTCTCCATGGAGGCAGTTAATAAAATTTATTGTTAGCTACAAACTCTGTAAATCCAGTCTCTGGAAGATAGGCCAATGCAATATGCTGGCTTCAAAGCTGGCAGGATCAAACTAAGCAGGATCATTTGGTGGATTTCTGCCTATAAGGGAGCTGAATGCCAGGTCATGCAGGGTTACCAAAGGCAAGTTATTTGTCTTGTATTGCAAAGCAAGCATAACTTTGACTGAGGTCTCCTTTAGTTCTTGGATGTCCCAGGTTGAGGATGGGGTTAAAAGAAAGGATTTTCTAAATCCAACTCTGTTCCAAAAAGGTTAGGGATAAAACTAGCAGCAATTATGTACTGTTATTAAAATAGCACCTAGAGCTGAATGCCAAGAGCCTCACTAAACACACAGAGATGATTCCTGCACCAAAGAATTTTCAATATGAACAGACAAGACAAAGACAGTACTGTTATTCTCATTTTGCAAACACTGAACCTAGACACTGAGACTAAGTCACCACAGCACGGTGATTAGGTCACTTGCCAAGGTTATACAAGGGCTCTGTGCTAGAGCCCAGACCTGAGTCTATTTGTTTTACTGAGATACAGTTCTGTGCTTTGGAAGAGCTTACTTATCCCGAGTTTCCAGAATTGTGTTGATCCAGTTTTGATTTCCAGAATAAAAAGTCAGAAATCTCAGACTCCCACTGCGCCCAATCCTCTCAGCAATAAAGTTTGAGTGCAGGAAGAATACATTTCTATAAACCAAGCCATGCTTTTTATAGGCCTAGGCTCACATCTTAAAGAGCCTCTGATGCAGTCAGACCTGTGTTGCCACCCTGCCCATTGTTACAGGCACACAAAATCCCAGCAACAGGCCATCTAATACTTCCCTGTTGTATGAAAATGCCCATTTATTATAGTTTGCAAAATAGTGGGAAGGAATCCTATCTAACAGCAGCCTTGGGCATCTAGCCTGGCTAAAAGCTTTTGAATTGATTTATTCCAAAAGTTTTATAAGGATTGTTTTGATGACTGCCTTACTTCAAAACAAAACCAAAGCCAAACTCAAAATCTCCATTCTAAGGTCCAAAGTAATGAACAGGACATTTCAAAAGTAGAAATTCCAGTGTTTAATTCTCACTTACTTTCAAGGACATAAAGAACTCGACGATTCCTTGTGCCCCTACAAAACTTTAAATGTTCTGGGTCTTAAATGGAGAATACAACTGAGACTTACCCACATCTAGAATGTTATTGGACTACTGGGAATTACTGAGAAGTTTTTCACTTCAAAGTCAAACTGAAATATTTTACGTGTAGTCTACAATAAGAAATTTCATTGTTCTGGAACAAATTTCTTATCTCTTCTGGTTGATACAGTCTTCTACCCTAGCATTTTACAGGAAATGAACGGGGATGAGAGAGATGTTTCTCTCCCACCTGCATTTCTTGCTTAAGAAGCAAAACCATTTTATTCCTAACAGGTATAACAATTCACAGCAGTAATTTCCGGTGAGACTTGTATGTCTTGTCAACATATCATTTGTTACTATAAAGAGGGCAAAACAATTTATATTACCATATTTTGCAAACATTATTTCAGGTGAATTTTTGACCTCCACTACCTCTTTCACCACCGTCTCTTTACTCAGAGGTTAAGTTTATTGCTTAATTTATTTTCCATTAAAACTGATAGCTCTTTTCTGATTATTCAAGCTAGTAGGAGTAAGAAAAGATTTCTGCTTTTCTTCTGGCACTCACCCATGCCTTTAGATACAGCTACACTAACTTTCTCAGGAATTGTCTGCCCCTAGTTAATGGAAACAATCCCTGAAAACCACTTATTTCTTCCTGAGACCACTCATTGAAAGCAAATGTGAGATTAGCCAGTTCTGACAATGTAGAAGCAGAATCTCTTTTGTCCCAAGTTCTGAGCCCCAGTGTTAAATTCACCTCTTAAATTCTGTAGAAGAATGAAAATAGGAAGGAGGAAATTATTTCTGGAAGTACGCTATTGCTGTTACAGAAATACTAGATAAATTTGTGTCACATTTAAAAAAATTACCAAATTCATAGTTAATTGATCTCATATTTCCCATTATTTATCCTATAGATCTGCACATGAATCAGTGATTTCCAGCATGACTGAGAAAGAGTCTACAAGGAAGTCCAGCTTACAAACAGGAAGTCTAAAGTCCAACTCACCAACATAATAATGAATGTCTGGCATCTTCAAAGATAACAAAAATCCCCCCCCAAAACTAAAAAGACCCAAAACAAAACAATGCACACTTGTTTTCTCACTAAATCATTCTGCCTTTATAGATAGCATCAAACCACTACACAGGTTACGCTGCTTTTAAAAAGAGAACGTTTCATTATTGATTCATATAGATGTTCAATAAAAACAGAAGGGATTTTTTCACTTGGAAGAATGCTAACCGAATACTAAACTGCAAATTAGAATATCAGGTAAGCTAGTCCTTATTGACAAATTAATTATTTCTATATTCATTGCTTTTTTTAAAATCAAAAACTCATTAAGTCAGTGGGTGAGCTGTTCTGAGGAAGAATAATCAGAAGATAATCATGCCAGATTTGAATAATTTTATCACAGCTCTTCCACTTTAGGCTTCTCTAGTGATCTAAAGGATGGGATTTGAACTTCATTACAAACTGATTATGAATATCATTCAGATGGATGGGAAAGTAATTTGAAGAATTTTTATCCTGGTAATGAGCTCCCTTTGAAGCTTGTGAGCTGATTGTTGGACAAATTTGTAAACAATTAATGCTTGTCTACAAGGAACTAGGACACTAAAAGTTTGGGATTTTATTAATTAAATTAGTTTCCTAGGAAAGAATAAAGAACACTGCATGTAACTTTTTCTTTTGTCTCATTGAATATGCCTTCCACTGCTCTGATGGCTGAAGGATTTTAAGGACTCCATCACTGAGCTGAGACCATGTCCTTTTTTTTTCAAGCTACACCCTGGTCTAATAAAAGAGACACTTTTCCCCCTTGCCTCCCTTACATCCCTTAGAGCAATTTCATCAATATTCTTTTGAGAAATTGTTCACGTAGCATATGCTCACCCAGCACTTTCGCAAGGGCTGTGTCATTGCAGATTGTGTTACCAGCACTATTCAGCTGCCTCACAAGAACCTGGCCTGGTAAGTGGTACGCCTCAGTCACTATGAAGCAGTGGCTACATAGCATACATGCAGTGTCAGACACATCAGCATTACCACCTGCTCATCTCATTTTCCTCATACAGAAAGGGTTTTGCACTACGTGCTACCAGGAGCAGGGATGGTGGGGCAAGTGCCTGCCTCTCTGTACAGAAAAACCCACTGCAGGCCCTGAGGATCCATCTCCATGCAACAACAAGCAGGCACCATTACTGGCAATCCTGCTTGAGCCTCTTCCAAGACTGTGCTCTGCATGACTGTTGCAAAACAGGAAGGTTTCTGTAATACACACACACACACAGACCTACCACTCCTGGGGTACTCTCATTGAAGTGTGCAGGTAAGGACAAAGGAGACCCACAAACCTTTTACAATAAACCATTTTTCCTGCAGCTGGCATCTCAGTACCCTACATGCTGTAGGAACTGTAAACCTTAGGGCAATTCTTGGACATGCTCCCTCTGCCAGAACATGGCATGCAGAAATCTCAAGGCCTGAGACTAGCAGCCGTGTCCTCAGACTAGTGCAGTGCAGGCTGGGTTTAGCTCGGCACTCAGTACCTTCAAGAAATGAGTCAGAACAACATACTTCTAGCAACTCCAGCAGGGCCTAACTTTCGAAAATTGCATGTTTCTGCTAGCTGTAGTCATAAAAGCACCAACTCAGTAGCTCAGTTTAAAGACACATTCCACTGTGTCATACTAAGCCTCGAACAGCCCTCAGGAGGCTGTCTCAGCATGTAGCAATGCTACTCCCATGTTCACACACCTGGCAGAATAAATGCTTCTTTCAATTAAAAATGTCTTTAGGAATGCTAAGATAAGAAAGAGGTACACGGTGCTCATTTGTACACTGCTATCTACAATTGTCGGCCTCAGACTATCAAGCAGACACAAAGAAAGCAGCAAACACAGAATGAATCTATTAATAAACTGATTTCCCTCTGTGCACCTGAAAACATTTTCTCATTGAAGAGATACATAACCATAAGTACATTACAGATGTAAAATTCCAAAGGACTGTGGGATCAAGGCTGTCCAGATTACATGTTTAAGTACAAGCATTCTGGTCCATGCTGACGGCAACATCTTGTTAACATGTGTCTTAGCAGTTTTTGACAAAATGTATTTGCTCATGACAGAAAAGCCCCGAGCATAAGCAGTCTGGGTAATCTAAGTGAGAGAAAGAATAATGCCTTTCAAAAGGATGAACTGACTGAAAGAGGAAATTTAACTTCACCAAGAAGACTGTCTCAGCAGCAGCTCCTACAATACAAATCACAGAAATTTCAAGTGCTTAGTGGTTTTCCTTGATTTTCCCTCAGCTTGCTGTTCCTAATGGTACTGAGGCTTCAGATAAGTTGTTTAGGCTTGGAACTGGGAACATACAAAACCATTTCAAATTTTATTTTTCAACTTAATTTCTACCTTAAAAATATTTAGGGTTCTTTTTAAACCTTTGACAGGTCACTTGAAATTCTATTAAAGTCTGTCACATTTTGCTAGCTGAAAACCTCTTAACTTCTAGCCTAAGCCCATTAAACCAGGACAATAACGCTTCTGCTAACATGAAATTCTGCATCCACAGAAACTAATGACAAAATTTCCACAGACCTTGGTAGGTCACAATATTGTTCCTTCAGACTTGCAGTATATGAATATTAATTTGCCAAAATACTAAGCCAGAAAGAAATATTTGAAATCCGACTGCGCAATACTGCATGCAAAATGCCTTATAGAAAGATTAGTAGAATTTATATCAGCAAGTGTATGTAGAGCAGTACATCAATTACTGAGCTTTATTGCTCATTCATCCTGGGAAGAGTTATTATTCATTGCTCCAAATTCTTCGCTTTTAAAAACATTATATACATGTCAGCATGTAAAATAACCAGTGCTTTCTAAAATATTTATTACTGCCCATTATGAAAGAGACCTCTAAACAAAAATTATGTTAGGGCAGTGTTCTAAAGATTGATTAAAAATGGAGAATTAGTCATTATTTCTTGCAATTTTTTACTGTCATACAAGCAGGATATGCATTTGTTTCAGAGAATTTGGTAGTTCATTGCCTCATCTTAGTGATCCGGTTGCTCCACATCCTCTTCATGGAGTACGCTGTACCTTGAGATTGCTTGTTCATCACACAAGGTGAAGGGAGATTGTTTCTCTGAACAGAACAACCTAGATTTCTGATGGCATTTATAATACTGCAATTTTAATAGTTTTAAATAAACCTGTACATTTTATTTCTCTGAAAATATCCCTGACACTGGATGTCCCTTACTTAGAGCCGTACTTGTATTGTTTCACAGTCACAGGGGCAACACTGCGCAACCAGTGCTGAGGCAACTGCTGTTACTGAGCCAGACCATGGGTTTGTCTGCAGTCAGGTAAGCAGCTGTGTGAACGCTCTCTGCCACCCACATCAGAGAGGCTGAAGTCCACCCAACCCTGCCTGTAACTGGAATGAGAACATGTGTTTGCCTGCCTACATGCATGCAGACATGCCTTTTATCTTGTCGTGATACAGCCAACACTTGGAGGATCGTTCCAGTTCTCAGACAGTTCAGGTTTTGATGAGACACCCTTTAATGGTGAGAGGCAAGAAGGCTTCTTCCTATCCTTGAACAGACATTCATTGCATTCCACGGACTGTAAAGGGCACCCAGGGTAACTGATTGAGATGAAGACACCTACGCTGTAGCCATCTAAAAGTGGGAAAACTAAGACTCATTTTAGTTGACAGGTATGAGTTTCATACTTAAGAAAATTTCACAATGAACAATTGGAGAGATCATCCTTTTGCAGTGCTTTCCAGAGCTTTCCAGAGCACTGCCATCCAAATGCTAAACTGAACAAGCATAAGATATAGGTGTTCTTAAAAACTCAGATTTGAAAACAGTGGCCTGTCTGGAGCAAGTCTGAAGGCCTCCAGTGAAAATCCCTGATTAAGAGGGCAGAACAAACAAGCCCTTCCCTGTCTGACAGGTTGCTGCCAGTGACAGCAGGGTGGAGCAGCCAGTGAAGCTCAGCCTGCCATGGGAAGACGGCGACGGACCTTCAGTGGCTAAGGCTCCGTTTAGGGAGGGAGGAGGTGGGTCTCCAATTAATTATAGGCCTTGGCACTGGTTCAGGTGTTGTCATGCCTGTGACTTGATAGGTTTAGAGGAGATATATATCTGAAAGGAGGATCTGTCCAGAATGATTGAGTTATACTGCAGTTAAAAGCAGAACAGATGTATAAGCAGAAGTGATGGTGTCGCTGAGAATCAGTTACATATCTCATGGGAAAACCTTCATTTGTTGGATAAGAACAATATGCTATACTACACACATATCCTCCTATAAATGTAATCCATTTGCCCTGCTCTGAAAGCATGTGTGACAGCTGTTCTGCCCAGAAGCAAAACAACATTTTATATCAAAAGCATTATTGATTTCCTCTCTTAACTGACTTTGGTAAAACATTAAAAGAAAATGTTAATACACAATACAAATCCACAGAAATTGTCAGTCTTCAAAGTGGAAAGGGCTGGCATTTTCTGCTAACTCTTCATATTTCACATCTTTCTGCATCTTCCGATTCTGTCAGAAGAAACATCTCCAATGTGGATCAATCAGAGAAAAGTTGAAAAAATCCTGAGAAAAATTTGCTCAGGCAAAATTCACAGACAAAGGAGGTACAGTTTGTTGATCTCAGACATGCTTTCAGAATAAAAATGACCCAGAACAGGATGCCAATAGCCACGTTTGTAAATCAGTGTCCTGGCTGCAGGACCAAAGGATTACCAGTGCCCACTGGAGCATGGTACCTTTGCCACAGGAATGGAATTCCCCTTAAAAGCAGGTGAAGATCAGTTCCACACAAAATCTGTGACCTGCTCCCTGCTGTACACTTTCTCCTCCCACCCCCATCTCCTGGGGGATGGTAGTCCCAGGCCATCTGCCTGGAAGTAATGGGCCTTCACTCTAATCCTCTTCTCCTTGGACCTCGCTCCCTGAACTCAGACAGCCTTTGTATCTCATCAGGACTAACTTCATGTCTCTTTGTGCTTATCACATGGTCTAGTACTTTCTCTGTCTAGCTGGTAGGATAAAACACACCACAAAGAGGGCACAGGTGACTCTTAAAAGAAAGAGTAGACAGTACCTCATTAGCTTTTCAGAGAAGCCCTACATTCATGCTGTGGGTTCCTGCTACGAACTGCTGAAAGGCATTGTAATCAGGATATCTCAGCCATCAGCTTAATGCTCTGCAGTTAAATTTTGAATGCTTGTGAAATGGTTCCCATGTCCTGTGGCTGAAAGTCAGTGAATGAACCCTGTGAGCAAGTCCAATTTTTCTGCTGCCTTTGGAAAGAAGCCAAGATCATTGGAAACAGGTTGTGATCTAAATAAAAAAAAAAATTCATTGGAATGGGGAAAATTAGTCAACAGCAGTCATATAGATTGAGAAAGATCAAGTCCTCCATCCAGAAGAATTATATTTTTACAAAATGGAACACCTCTAGCAGGCGCTACAGCAAGAATGCCAATACCAAATACATTATAGCCTTGTAATCAAGCCACAAATGGGCTGTGGGAGAAGGAGGTTCATGTGCCACATGGACATGGGAAAAATGCATTTCTCTTACAGAGAACTTGCCTGTCAACAGAGGGATGTAACTTCACACAAAGTTTTGGTGTCAAAGAATGTTGTTTGATTTTTAAAATAAAAACTTTTATAGGAAAATTCCAAAACAGCTCAATTTCTAATATTTATCTCCTGGGAATTCATTTACCAGCTGCACAAAAGAACTGGAAACATTTCCTTTTTGGCCAGCTCCCCCTACTTGTGCTGGCTGCAGGCCACACAGGTGAGCCTCAGCTGCTGTTATCTAAGCTATGAAATACTTCAGAAAAAGAGAGAAGGATATGGAATGATATCTGTATCATCAATGAGCCAAAGTCAGAAGTTTCAGCTGTTGGTATCAGCAGGAAAAAATGCAATGACATTTTCAAGACTTTCATATTCATTAACTTTGTTTATCTACAATAGTCCTTGTGGAAAGGTAGTTTTGCAGTAGCTATTATATTTATCATGGTGATGCTTCCTTGTTTGGTGAAAAAACCTTTTTTTGTATGAAATGCAGATATTTTGTCTATTTATTGATAAAAAAATAGATAATGCAAATAAGGAATGAGGAAGACTGTTGGTTTTTCTAATCTTGTAGGTGAGCTTAAGCCCAGCAGCAAATAAAAAATGCAGTTGCAAGATGTTTGTGATGGAGCTTCAGTTCAACATGGAAGGTTAGGGAAGCTGTGACTGACTCATAGTTTTCACCGGTATGTTCTGTCTAAACTGTAAAAATATTCAACTGAAACCTATTGGGAGATCTGTTTCTGCCAAGCTGGCTGCTTTCCATTCTAGCTTTAGTCGTAGTAGATTTTTTAAGTTTTATCATCAACAAATTGATTTTACATGAGAAACTTGCCTTTGTCATCATGAATGATGTGTAATGGTTTCCAAAACTCAATTCCCAGTTTACTGCAGATACTCGTTGCTCAGAATATATTGCTGACCATTGTGCCATTTCACAGACGCTACCAGTTTTGTTTTAAACCCAGTAATTTTCATCAACTCCAGACTAACAAAGATATTAAATAAAATTAATACAAACAGTTCTTGGCAAACATTCATTATGCAGCATGTTTAAATTCTGGATCATCCATTCCATAATCTCTTTGACTGTTTTGTTGCTTTGGATTTAGGTGAATTCAATAAGAATTTCAGTCAATAAGAGCTTCAGCAAGCCTTATTTCTGTACTGTCCTACTGAAGCATTTCACACTTGTGTTTCTACACATAGCAGGTTGCACCAACAAGCCCTCCACACCATTTCTCTTCTGTTCTAATTCAGATTGAAGATGTCCTCCATGGTGCAATGATGATGTTCTTTTGATTTTTGTATGTGCAAATTTCTTTTTCTTTGTTGATATGATTGAGGTTTGTGTGATGTATATGAATTTTAATGATATTTCTTAAAGGACTGATTCACAGAGGTGAAGGGTGGAATGTATTGAGTTTGTGTGGCAAGGTTTTGGTGGTGGGGGGGTGGTGGCTGCAGGGGTGGTTTCTGTGAGAAGCTGACAGAATTTTCTCCCATGTCTGACAGAGCCAGTGCCAGCCAGCTCCAGAATGGACATGCCAGTGGCCAGGGCTGAGCCCATCAGTGATAGCAGTAACACCTCTATGATAACGTGTTTAAGAAGGTGGGAAAAAATTATTGGGCAGAAGCAATTAAAGCCAGAGAAGAAAGGAGTGAGAACATGTGAGTGAAGCTGTTCTGAAGACACTGAGGTCAGTGGAGAAGGAGGGACAGGAGGTACCAGAGCAGAGATTCCCCTGCAGTCCGTGGTGCAGACCATGGTGAGGCAACTGTTCCCCTGCAGCCCACTGAGCTACATGGGAGAACAGAGATCCACCTGCAACCCCACATCAGAGCAGGTGGATGCTCAAAGGAGGCTGTGACCCTGTGGGGAGCCCACACTGGAGAAGGGTCCTGGCAGGACCTGTGGGCCTCTGGGTGACCCAAGTTGGAGGATCCCGTTCCTGAAGGACAGCAAGCCATGGAAAAAAAGGGTCCCATCTCTCTGCACCACTTTGTGGGAGGAGGTAGAGAATAGTGAATTAAAGATAAGCCTGGAAAAGTGGGGGGGGGGGGGGGGGGGGACAGGGAAGGTGCATTTTAAGTTTGTTTTATTTCTCGTTTTCTTACTCTGATTGTGACCGGTAATAAATTCTATTAATTTTCCCAAGTTTTGTCCATGACAATAATCAGCGAGTGACCTCTACCTGTCCTTATCTCAGTTCATGAGTCTTTCACTATAATCTCTCTCCCCTGTCCAGCTGAGGAGAAGAGTGACAGAGAGGTTTTCAGGGGCACCTAGCATCCAGCCAGAGTCAAATCCCCACACTGCCCTGGGAAGTGGTTTGAGAGATGTGATCCTGCCCTTTTGCTTAGGCCTGGTGAGGTCTCACCTGGAATGTTGTGTACAGTTCTGGGCTCCTCAGGACAAGAGACATGGAGTTCCTGGAGGGAGTTCAGCAGAGGGCAACCAAAAGGATTAAGGGACTGGAGCATCACTCTTATTAGAGAAAGTTGAGAGAGTAGGAACTGTTTAGCCTCAAGAAGAGGTGACTGGGAGGGGATTGTATCAATCTATGTAAGAACCTCAAGGAAGGGTATCAAGAGGATGGATCCAGGGTCTTCTCATTGGTACCAAGGAATAGGACAAGAGGCAGCAGGCAGAAACTGATGCACAAGAAGTTCCCCCTGAATGAGGAAGAACTTCTTTACTGTGTGGGTCATCAAGCACTGGAACCAGTTGCCCAGAGAGGGTGTGGAGTCTCCTTCCCTCAAGATACTCAAGAACCACTTGGAAACAATCCTGAGTACTGGGGGATCCTGCTTGAACAGGGAGGTTTGACTAGATCACCTCCAGTGACAACACATATAGTGATCCTCTCCCACCCTAACCATTCTAAGATTCTGTGAATCTGTGATTAAATGCCTGAAGGAATTTAAAAGATCCGTGAACATAGCACATAGATATGTGATTTAGTGGTAAACTTGGCAGTGTTAGATTTATGGTTGTACTCAATGGGTCTTTTCTAAATCATTCTGATTCTATGATCTTGATGGAGATAACAAGAATCTTAAAGGGGACCCATGGACTTATCAAGTGGTACAAGCTAGCCAGATGTGATACTCCTCTTGTGTCTCCAGAGGCTCCAGTCACAAAACATGCGGGTGACTGAACCCCAGCACAGCAGTACCACTTCTGCTGTTGGATAAGAGCTGTTTTCATGAGCTTGTTTCCTTGGAATCAAGAAGGGAGGTCTTCTTCCTTCCATCTGCTCTGCCATTCAGAAAAAATAAAAATAGGATTTTATAGAAGTAACTTTGCTGTTCAGAAATAACTTCCTGTATTGTCCTGGTACACCCAATAGATAGTGCCTGATACAATTGCACATGTGTTCCTACAGGCAGGTGAGTATTCAGTTCTCCATTACCTAGTACCCCAGCAGAGGAAAGCAAATGTCAGCTAGAGAAGAGAGTTTAAAGTGTCCAAAAATGTGTAGCAATTGCACTTCCTCCTCTTTCCCATCTATATATATGAATATTTTTCATCCAAAATAAAATTCCTTTCCAAGATTAGTGCATTCATTTAGAAACAAGCCTAAAGGACCAAACCTTAACACAGTCCTTGAAATAACCTTTAAGAACCCTGACATGACCAGAGACCACAAGGGATTTAGACAGTGAAGGAGTCCTGCAATCTGTCGAAACTGGGTTTCTACTTGTAGGACCAGAGAGCAAACGCTGGAGTTTTTGTTTCTGAGAGAGTAGATAACCACATACTGAGGACACCGTTTCAGAAACTAAACCCTACAAAGTTTCCACTTCCCCATGGTGTAAGTGAACTTTTGTCATGCTTCTCCCTGCATGAAATCTTTCAGTAATCCCACCTGGTTCTAAAGAAGATTTTCCCATCGCATTGCTTTTTTTTTAAAAGAAGATAGAACTGAAGATTAGATTCATGCAGCCGGTAACAGCTAGTCATTCTGTTGCTCTGACGCCTTTAGGGATTGCAACCAGATGTGTTTCCAGTGCTAAAAAAAAGAAACCCTAAACAAGCAAAAAAATATACCTGCCAGAGCATCTGTAATAGCCTGTGACTTATACCTCTTGCATGCAGTCACTTTTTCTCAACAATGACCCAAGTGTCCTTGTTTTATAGGAAACTCTCTTGTTAGGAACTCCCTCCTGCAAATCCAGACATGCAGTTCAGCACAGGAAGTCAGGCTGTCATGGCTCCGGGCATTGTTAATCATTTTTAAATGATCATTAAAAAGCAGCAGCAGCAAAAGGATGCAGCTCTGGTGAGGTCAGATAACAAAAATGCCTCTTGCGGGGGGGGGGGGGGGGGGGGGGAGAGGGCATGATGGAGGGGGGGGCAGTGTAAAATAAAAACACATTTAGCAGACTGAGTTTTAAACACTGTATTCAATGTCTGGGAGTTTAGGACAGGAAAAGGAAAATACAGTACTGATCTGACAGTTTCTGAGGCCATTCCTACCCTGCTTCCTGTGGCCCCTCATTCCCAGCAGACAGACCCACACTCCCTCTGTCTCTTTTTGTGCAACCACAGAGACTTTGCTGTTCCCAATGCTGCTTGGGTCTAATATTTCAGGTGTCCAAGACTTGACAATTCTCAAAGTGCTGTACATTGTAATAATACTGCTCACTCCACAGTTTCTGGGTACTGTGCCCTGCTGCAAAAGCTTTAAAAATCTTTGTCTCGTTAAAGCCTTTGGATTTTAAACAACTAAAATTCAGATTCAATTTAACTCTTGTGATGCAGACTAATTTTTGCAGTCTATGTGTGCTGTACCTATGTTTTGTCATCATTAATTATGCCCACACATGACTTTAGTGTAATTTCTGCCATCAACTAATGATGACATAAATGTAATTGACCCTATTGTTATGAGAAATGTACAGCACAATGTATTTCTTCTCTCCTCCTGAACCTCTCCTATATCCTACCATATGGTTTCTGTACCAAGGGCACTCCACCATCTGGACTGTGGAGCCTAATGCCCTGAGGAAGACATTGACATAAACCAATTTATGTTAAGACCCAGACCCCAGACATCCGATATTAGTGTGGCCATACGGCTGGCCCCCACAGATGGGGGTGGATTGTCAGCTGCCCTATAGCTTTCCCAGTTCCTCCCTCTTTTGGTGGTCCTGGTTCTCGGCTGTGCCAGGCATGTCTGTGTGATCCCCTGAGACCCAGCATGGTTAGAGACACTGCCCACCCTGTCAGCAGGCTCCTGCCAAGGCCCCTCAGTGGCAGGAAAAGCCCTGATCACCCATCTTGAAGCCACACACTGTATTCTCATGGCGCTGCCTCAGCCCAGCAAGAGTGGTATCAGAATCAGAACAGTGGCCAGCAACCCTTTTACAGGTTCTTTCTTTTTGTGAACTCTCTCAGGTTAACCCCATAGTTTCTCAGCCCTGGTTGTTCTTCTGCCTACCCCTCCCCAGATTTTGAACCCCATCTGCCTCTGGGGATCTCTTTCTTTTACCTGCCTGGAAAACAACTGCTGTTCCAGTCAGGAGGAGAGTATGGATGTAGGTGAAACCTTTCCACTGTAGATAACAGTAGGACATCTGTTTCTAACGTGTATTTGTCATTGGCCATCATACAGATTCTGCCCTTCACCAGTATAGAGAAACCATTGATAACCTCTGGTGGCACGTCCAGCCTGTGTTGCCTCGGTGAGCATCTCAGAGGGTCCTCTGTGTCCCAGCTTTCTGTTCAGGTTGCCAACCCTGCCCGTACAGGGAAAGCTCACAGCCCAATGACACCACCACCGCTGTGCTAGCCAGCCCAACCCTGCACCTCACTGCCAGGAGATCATAGTGAAGATTTCAATCACAAATATGTGTATTTTTGGAAGAGCAGAGAAAAACTAATGGCTGATGACCTTAAAAACAAATATTTGCTTATTATTCTTCACTTTACTTCACTATTCAGTCTTGCACCTTTTTATTTTACTTTTTTTTCTCTGCTTTTGTTGGGGTCCCTTCCCTCCTGCCATGGGGTCCTGGGAGAGGGGCCCCGGGGGGGAGACACGGGGCTTCCCTAACATGCTTTCTTCATTGCAAAGCATTGAACCAGGCTGCCTGGCAACTAATTCACAACTGTGGTTGCTAAGGAACCACCAAAGAAAGTAGATTAGTCTCCAGTAACGTGTTTCATTGTCAGAGATGTTTATTTTGCATAAAGGCAATAACTGTACACAAAGGAGTTTATTTAACTTGAATGAACAAGCAAATTATGCAGCATTACTTTTCCTTGCAATAGCTTTCTCTGCTGTCACAAAGCTCCGCACAAAGACTTGAGCATTTCCTCAGGGAACAGGATTTATTTATTCAAACTTATGCACTCTATTCAGGGCCAGACTGGAGGACGTTGGATTGCAGGTTGCACTCCAGTTTCCCCGAGGACATGCATGAGAAATATTTGTGTCCTTTGCACTTTCTCTCCAGGTATGCTCACCTGCCAACCACAGCACCAGCCCTTGGCCTTCCCAGCACCTGACAGCCGGAGAGGACACAACCAGCTGCCAACTAACAATGACCCAAAACAGCACTGATGCTGGCAGTGGAGCGGTTTTGTGGAGACACTTTCAGCTGCTGACTGCCCCAGGACAGAGCCTCCCCTGACTGTACTGCCCTGCAGCCACACTGCCCAGTGTTCTGTCCACTGTGGGCTCTGCTGCCCTGCCAGTTACTCTCATGCAGTTCTGCTAGCTGCAGCTGCCAGAGCACCACTGGAACAAACCTCTTCCAAACACTCTGCCTTCATTGAGGAGCAAATGCCTTATCAGCCATTTAACTCCAACAAGGAGCCTGACTATGTTACTTCACTTTTCCTTGAGACCCAGTTCCTCTGTTGTCTTGCTCCAGCACTTTCTCCTACACCAGAGCCTTGTCTGTTGGTGAAATTTCTGACATTTCTTCAAACACTTTTTAGATGTCAATGGATAAACAAGAAGGGATGAGCTATTCAAGGAATACAGCAGCTAGGGATTTGGAGATAAAAAACAAAATAAATGCAAACATTGTTAAGGACTATGACAGTCCTGCTCAGAGCTCCCAGGTAACAGTGCCCATGACACCTCTTCCAGTAAGGAACTGGGGTGCCCTAACACTAGCTGCTGATGCAAGCACAGATTGGCAGAATTTTTTTCACAGACTTCTGGAGATTTCTGGGCTGGTTCTAAGAGGCCTTTAAGTCAAGTGATAAAAACAAACCCATCATCAGTAAGCATAAATTCCTCACCACATCTGTCAAAAATTCAGGGATTTGCAGATCAAAACCAGATTGAAAGTCAGAAACTCGAAGTCTATATCCTTTAAAAAGGCACTTAGATGTCCAGTCCAAGACGTGAAGTGATTAAGAACTCCTCTATCCATTAACGAACCACCCCAATAAGTCCTTTTACTTTTTTCTTTGTTGTTTTTTTTTTAAGAAAAGCAGGTCTTAGGATGACAAAAGGAGAAAAGTTTTCAACCATGAAATCTAGTGCTGATAACTATTATGAATTCGTTCTCAACTGAAAATCGCAAAAATTTTCTGTGTGAGGTGAAGTTCAGTTCCACAGGCAGTTACAGTATAGCAGGTAGAAGTGCACAACAGCAACTAAAACTGGCACGTTCTTTAGTGAAAAGAAAAACTGTTTGGGTTTCTTGCAGATTTATACCCTTTTCTGCCTTCCCAGAGCAGTAACCTCAGTTACTCTATTCCTTCACGTTGCCAATATGCAATAACCAGTTGTCTTCATGCATGAAGACTGTCGGACTGCTACCAAACAGATTGTCATACTGTTAGACTTATGCCTACCTTTTTCTCCGGGGTACTAATTCAGATCTCTTTCTTCCCTCCATTTTTTTTGATATTTCAAAAAAGCCCATTGGGACATATTTCATGTTAAGATTTCTATCATGTCCATCAAACTCAGTTCAAATTGGATAGCAGGTTGCAGAGTTACCAGGGCAGAGGGAACTGCTACACAACTGGAGAGACTGACTGTGTTATCACAGAAAACTCAGTTCCTTAGTAAACCCGGCTAAAAATTGATATACAAGCATTAAAGTTACTGAAAAAAACCACAGCTCTTGGAAGATATGAGATCCACAGTTGAAGCTTAAAGGAAAAATGATAAACCAAAGGTGTTTTACTTTATTTAAAGCAATTCTGATATAGGTACCACTGTAGGAATTCCTTGGAAAGGTTTCCTGGACCACATCTTTCCGGTACTTTGAATCAGCAGGAAAGAAGTCATTGTGGGTTTAATGGAGAGAACTGTGCACTTATATTTTGTAAAAACTGGTAAGAGACACATCATCTCACAGTGTGTTTTGTGGGGCTGGGTTTTTATTACTCCAGCGAACAATGTGAGATTCTTCCCACCAGCACAAGATTACAATGTCAGCATGGTACAGCTACTCAGGTACTTGCATGGGAATTAACTTCACAGCTATTATAGCCATGAATAGAACATCTGCCATAAAGACTCCTCACAGATGACATTCAGCCAAACATGGTGTCATCAATCTCTCTTCTCCATCCCGTTCCTTGCCCCAGGAGATCCCTAATTGGGGATGTCTGTGTTATACTACCTTATGCTACAGTGTCTGGAGGCTGATGTAACTTTTTCAACATACTGAAGATCTAGCTGATAACCAGTCCTAGGTAATTTTCTTAATTTACCATTGATTAATGAGCAATCCAGCTGTTGCAAAATTTTCCTAATAGAGGGATTTGTTAGGTCAAGGAGAGGTGAAAAAACTCTACTACTTAAGTTAGAGTTGCTTTGTAGAAGCTTCTACAAAATAAGTGTTACAAACACTAAGTTTTCCATGTCAAATTTGTTGAACAATGGCTTCTGTTATATTCTTGTAATTTTCTTGTAAAAAGGAGACAGCTGTAATTCTCTTCTCTGTTTTCAAAGTATGATCTCACTGTCCGGATCTAGTTAAGGACAGAAGCAGCCTGAAATTGTAATGATGAGAACAGGAAGGGCATCTGTGTACTCTTTTCACTAGTCCATGAAAGACTTTTCACACAAGTCTACACAATAACCTGGTGTGATGGTCCAAAGCAAAACTCTGACCACTGTCATGCAGCAAGATGTTCAATCAGAGGTTCAAAAAAATGAATAAAATAAAATGTTTGGATCATATGACAAAACAAACTACAGTTATTCCTTTGGCTTGGTTGGAATTTTTGTACTTTAGAAATTTTAAACAGTATTTCAATGAAATCATGGCAATTGACACCAATAGTAAAAAAAAAGTTATATAAGAAAAAAATTAATTAGTTTTAAAATTATGTTTAAAAGATATTATTCTCAGTTAATGACCCTGAGATTAGCACCGTTGGTTATATCATGTTGCTAATAACAGCAAGGTCATGGGTTTAATCCCTGTACAGGCCAATTACTTACCAGTTGGACTCGATGATCCTTGTGGGTCACTTCCAACCCAGAATACTCTGTGAGTCTGTGAATTGTGTCCGCAAAAACCAACTAAAAAAACCAACCAACCAACCAACCAACCAACCAACCAACCAACCAAAAAAACTCCCAAATAAACTACTTTTTAAAATCCTGTAGAATCAGAACTAGTTTGAAACATTCTGAATTTCAAATGTATCAGAAAGTTTCAAAAAAATCTCTATAGATCAGATCCTCTGTAGATCAGAGTACACATAATCACATATTCTTAAAGTTTGAAAGTTGTTCCTATGAGATTTTGGTTAACTTGAATTGGTTTATACAGAAGCTTTTCTGAGAAAACAAAACTACTCTCTGATCTTAAATCTTGCTTCCTTTTATTTCCTATACTTTATCCCTCAGATGAACATAAAAAAAGCAAAATCTTGGTCAAATACCGTGTGCTTACGTATGTCAATCCTGATGGGGATGAATTGCTTCCACAGTTTGGAGAGCAGTGCTCAATTCTTTCCTATACATGTTGACTACGATGTCAACATGACATCAGTAACATCAAGATCAAGATAAGAGAGAAGGAAAGGAATTAGTGCTTTGTTACAAAATTGCAAAAAGAAGGATCAGTCTTCAGATATTTAGGAATAATGATCTGGAAAGCCAGGGTAGCTGGGACCAAAAATAGGGGCAGGACAAAACAGGAGAATAGTGCATGAAAGAATAAGGAGTTTCCATTTTCTGTTCAGGCAGGAAAGTATTAAAGAGGAGCCATAAATGCCTAAACATGCCTTCCTTTTGCTGTGTCTCTGAGGTACTTCTTTGGCTTCTGTCTCTAGATAAGTCTGAATCAGTTTTCATTCAGAGCAAAGGTCAGTTCCAAAACATTTGCACCAAAGTACAGGTAATTCAGACATTGGGCCGCAAATGGCTCTTCTAGTAGACCTGCTTAGATTTCTCTCTACAAAATGATGAGTGCAAGGATGAGTACTTTTGCAAAACAGATCATTCCATCAAAGCAGTAGCCCTTGAGGTATACTTCATCCAGCTGCCAGCTTTCTTCTGGCATTAGAGAAATTTCTTCTGTAATTAGAGAGAAGCAGTATATCTAGCTGAGCATAAAAATACAAGGTGCAATATGTTGATGTGGATGCCCATTTTGGACCAGGGTAATGCTGCTGAAAGCAGTAGAGGGGCATCACAGAATGTACTCTAGTGGATAGGGAATTCAATTAGGCATGAAAATTTAGTGTTTCTTTGAATAAAGAAGTAAGTGCTGCTGCTGCTGACAATCAACCTGCAACAAAACCTGGCCATAAACAATTCACAATTGAATAAATGCTGACAGAAAGAAAGCTGTTACTTTTGGCTGTTGCTATTGCCATGGTGAAAGACATGGTTCAGGTTTGGCACACTGCATATCAGAATTAGCAGTGAGAGGATGCAATTTCCTTTGTAGTTTCTCAAAGGTATCTAATTTTGTTCTGGTGCATGAATAACTAAAATAATTGGCTGTGAAGACAAAGCACCTCATAGGAGTCTCAAATTTTAAGAACTACTGTAAGTATCCGGCATGACTTTGTGCAACAACACAGACTCTAGAATGTCATTAAACAGGTTTTTTTTTTAAATAAAGTGTCTCCTGGTTGGGTTGGAGTATTGTTCTGTCAAAAGACATCCAGCCTTGATTTGAAAACATGAAATAATACCAAACCCACAACATCTCTGAGTGCATTGTTTACTGCATAATCATAGTTATGTCTAATCTAGCCTCAGCCTCTCTTACTGCTAAATTAAAGTCCTCTGCAGTCACAAACGCTGTCTTCCATGCTTTTAGACCTTGTGGGCCGAATATCACTGTAGCAGCAAGTTGCACAGGCAACTGCTGGCTGTACAGCCCAATCTGTCTGAATGCAGGGGATGTGTGGTCAGCAATGCAGAGTGATCCCTGAGTGCATTTGTTTTACTGAGCACTCACAATCAGCACCTGTGCCAGACATGCCACCTTCTGCCCCCCTCTAAGGGGTAGAAACACAAGGATGATGTGGCTGCCAAACTTGTCTGCCTGCATCTGGATGACAAAGGATAGTGAGTCTGACAATGCTCCATGGACAAGTGAATAATGCTCACAGGCCACAGGAAGTGGTCTGGAATGACAGTGTCCAAATTAAGTTTTCTCTTCACTTGTCCACATAGTTTTTAAAAATATTGGACTGAGCACTTTCCAAATACCCTGACTAATGCCATAGACAAGGTCTTTTGATCCCCTCTTCCTACCGTCATTCTGATCACACATTCAATGAACAAGCTCCCTTCCATGCACTCTCAAGCTCCAAATTCATGCTCTGTTGATTATCCACAACCCTTGAAACCTGTCAGAGTCAATGCCCTGCAAAATACAATCTCAGGGCCGTGTCCTATGAGCAGGGTGTATATCCCTTGTTCTTTGATGGATGATGTTGTATTTGGGTGTTAAAGGGTGAACAAAACCAAGCATGCACAGAACTGTTTGTCAGCATTAGGACATATGGGGGACTGTGGAGAATATATTAATTTACTCAAGTATTGCCTCAAATTACAGTTAAATGACTGCTGCAAAGCTTCATAGCAAATATTATTAAACCATCACATCACATTTGTTATGTGTCTTCATAAAATAAGAGCTCACTAGGGTCACTAGAGTGAAGAAAAGTATTCCAAAATATCCTGTTAAAATTACAATCAAGAGGGCTTCAAACTCCATTCTGAAGTATTGAGGCAAAGTTCACCAGTCCGGAAAGAAGGGGATGAACATAGGAAAGTGGTGATTATGTAATGAAAAATTATATACTTCTTTAGCACAGAAGAAAACGTGTTGAAAGAAAACAAGAGGCTTGCCAAAAATCCAGACTGTTCCAAAAGTAAATATATGGTGAAAAATCAAAACCAAATAGATTTTGACTTTTAAAACAAGACTCCACTGCTTTGTTGGCACAACTGTGCATGTACCCCTCAGTCCCTCAGCCAGAGCTCCTTGTTTGCAATGCCCTACAACTACACAGGTGCCAGAGCACCCCGTGTCCCTCTCTTGTGCCTTCACAATAGGACAGACCTCTGAGCTGCTGATATGCTAGAGATCTATGTCTCATACTAATGACGTTTTCTGGGTTGCTCCTTACAAATCCCATAAGGATTACAAATGCTCTTTTTGATCCTCTGGCCACATCCAATTATTGGGTTGACATTTTCAGGACTTCTTATCATGTAGGTGTACATATATATAAAATATAGATTTGAACATAAATAATGCTCTCTTTCTCCGTCTGTCCTACATGCATGTCTTTTGTACTTAGTATACTGAATGTTATGTGTCTGTTTATATTTCAGTATCACGAGATCACTCTGTAACTCTCCAGAGTCACATCAAAAAGTTGCATCCTTTAAAACATGGTAATAAAAATTTGTTATAAAAACATCAATATAGACGTAGCTTCCTTTACTGCAGATTCAGCCCTTTCTCAGACTTTCCTGTCTTGAAGAAAAAAAGAATCTATTGGCTACTCTATTGGCTATAAAACATGTGCTTTGTCCCTTATTACTTGTGACCTGTAGAAATTTCTTGTAGCATTTGTAGCATTTTATACAGTTCACAAACTTTTTAAGGAAGATTCTCATTCAAGGCAGTCTCTGTTCCACAAATGTCCTCCAGCTGATCAACCCAGTTTTCCCCAATTTTATAAAATCCAAGGGTGAAATAAAGTCAAGGAGCACAAAAACTTCCTCGAATGACTCAGTCAACTCCAAAGAGAACAATCTTTCATCTACTGTCAGAACAACCTTAATGTGACCCCACAGAGAGACAGAAAAAGCATTTTGCTTGGGCACTAAGGACTATGGAATGACTTCCAACCAACATGATGTATAATGTGGTACTGGCAAATACGGTTGGAGTTACTGGAAGACTGTACCATCTCCTCAGTGATGAGAAAGCAACAAAGATAGCTGATAACCCAGATAAGAGAACTGTAGCAAGTGAAAAGTACTTGTAAGACAGTCCCTTTGCAACTGTGAGGCTGACTGCAGATCCCAGAAGAGGACATGGGAAAAGTTAGCAGAAACAAGGGGTGCCAGCTGGAAAAGAATCCACATCTGTACTGGTGCATAGGCAACCAGGCCTCCCATGGATATCATAAAAGATTGCACTGCTTTAAAATCCCAAATTCATCTTCAAGCACTGAATTTCCACCTGGCCTCATTAAATCTATAGAATCTTCCCACTTGACTCCCTCGGGTCAGTTTTCATATAAGGAATGGCTTCCAACCTTTGCTTTCCCACACCCATCTCTGTGTCACTGGGCTAAGAGAAGCAGGCACTTTTTGGATAGCCAAATCACCCATAGAAACAGACAGATGAGTTATATCAGCAAATGTTCCAGCATATGGTGCATATTCCATCAGTAGAGCTAGGCTGATGGTACCTATGTGCTGCTACATCCCACTTCTATCATAAGGATATGTTATCAGCTGTAGTGGAAAGCAGATGTAAAATTTGTAAATAAGTGGAAGGAAGGACTATACTTTATTCTCATTTCGTGTGGATACAATGAGTTTTGAAACAGCTTGGGTGGGCAGGTCTAACAAATATTTATAATACCTAGAAGTAAGAAAAATACAGATTATGATTAAGAGTTGTATGAAAACCATAAAGAGATAAAAATCATTCAGTCGGAAAAATGAGCCACAAATGTACATTTCTTCTATTTATGTTTCACTATATTCCATACACTGGGAAAAAACAAAACAAAACAAAACAAAACAAAACTCAAAAAAACTCAAATCTCAAAATGTTAGCTTTGCATTCCTGACTCATCTGTTCAAGTACTGAAAGTCAGTGGAGTGTTGTTGACTTTTGAACCCCAAGGATCTGCTCTCCACTTTTTTAGGTGCTGGAGTCCACCATCAATGTTGCATTTCAGAATGTTTTCAAGATCCTGACACTGAAAATGAAACAAAAGCATCCAGCAAACAGAAAAAAAGGGAGGAATGGTCACAAAGTATTTGTCTGCAGATGATCTAATATTGTGCCAGAGAGTGGTTTATATTGGTTTTAATTAAATGGAGAGAAATAGGAGAGTTTTCCACCTTTCAGCGCCATAACTGGAAAAACATGATCACTTGAGAAGAATGAAAGGTGTAATGGGAATATTATAAAACCACAGAGATGAAACAAGTATAGATATCCTTTAGAAGAGAGCTTGCAGCTTGCTTGAAGTGGCCCCACTGAAACCAGTGACAAAATCTCCCTCTGATTTGAATGCATACAAATCCTGACCTACTCCAAACTTAATCCCTGTACAAGATACACAAGAACTTGCATTATTATACATAGGACTTAACCATGAAAGGCATTTCTAGTTCCCCACACTGCAAACGCTTGCATATTGAATAAACAATGGTCTGCATAACCCAGTAAAAGTGCACTGTCCACAGATACTGCTGTTATTTATTTCTGACCTACCCACCAAGGCAGATTTTCTCATGACTCATGTAGAAAATCCATGGTGCCAAATGATGGGATAAGCCTGTGCCTAAGTGGGAGGTGCTGTTGGCACAACACAGCAGGAAACAGCAGGGCCGAGGTTGCTCCCCCAGGAGTTTGCAAGGAGTTCCAAGGATTTTTCCAGGACATTGGAAGGTTTAAACAAGGCACTATGCATTTTCTCTTCAAGGAAAAACAGATAGAATTTGAGTGTGGGGTTTTTTGGTTGGTTTGGTTTTTTTGTTTTGTTTTAGTTCTGGGGGGCTTTTTTTATTTGCCTAAAAGCCATTCTAAACAGTCAGAGTAATTTGGGGAAAAGATTTGAAGGCTCAGAAATATGGAAATTATTTTCTGATACTAAATTGGTGTTGCAGTGGGGTCTCCTGCAACATGCATTAGACAGAGAGGCCTGTGGAAAGCAATAGGGACCAATTCCTGGTAGGTGTTTCAAAGATCTTTATTCTCCAGCCACATGGCCGGGGGACTGCTGAAGAACTCAGCAATCACTGGACAAGCAGGGTCCTCCCCAGGCAGGGGAACACGAAACAAACAATGGGGAACAGGATTAGGGTACATGTGACCAGGGAGCAAGGAGACCCCCGTGCCTCTACCCCAGGGTCCCCTCCCCCCGGACCCCACAGCAGGGGGGAGGAACCCCAACAATTCACCCTTTTGTTTTAACTAAAAGAGATTTAAAACTTAACATTGAAAACAACTGGATAAACATAAGATAACAAGAACAGTTTCAAAAGAAAACAAGCCACCCTCTTGAGTCTCTAAATGTCCGAACAGATTTTTTCTTTGGAACATCTTAGGGTTGGCAGAAGGGAGACAGGACTCTCTGAGCATGCTTTGTGGGGAAACTGAGACAGGAGAGGGTTTCTTCCTTTTGTACCTGTTGGAACTCTAAACAACAATAGTTAATTCTTTCCCCACCCTTGTCATCCCCCACTAAGCATTGGAAAGGAATTTTTGGGAAACGAATTAGTAAAGGCATGGTTTTGTGAGGGAAACCATGGGTGAAAAAACAGCTTAGGAATACACTGGGGATAATAGGGTATAGGATAAAAGGGAAAGGTAGGATTGGGAACGGGAGACTGTATGGGTTGCTTATAATGGGGATATTGTCTGAGATGACTACGATTTGCAGCATATATACTGCCTTTCACAGAAACACCACCAGGCCCAGTAACATTTGCTGCTTGCAGGCCTTTCCTTCCTTATATAATCTTAAACTCTACCACTTCTCCATCTCCTAAGCTTGGGATATATTTTTTGGGGTTATTATTATAAACCCATAATTTTGTTTGACATTATACCATTTTACTATTCCTAAAACCTTAGCTACGATTATCTTTTCCTTTTTCCATGCCGCTGCTGTTTTTTGTCTCGCTGTGTTCCTGCTTTCACTTTTGCTTTTGCTTGCTCCTGTGTTGGGGCAGCCGGGGCCATTGGGGCCACCGGTGTCTGCGTGCTCCTGCCGCAGGGTCTCAACTTCTCGGAGCTGCATTTGGGACCGCCTGGGCTGGGCTGGGCCATGCCGCTCAGTTCCCTGCGCACCGCTTCCACTGCTGCCTCCAGTTCTGGCAACAGCTGCGCCGCCGCTGCCTGGCACTGCCCACGCGCCACTTTTCTCGGCCGGGCATTTACATGGCTCGCACCTCCACTTGCAGCACGGGGCCAGGCGGGCACCACTGGGTCCGCTCCATCACGCCACTCCCACCTCACCTGGCTCTGCTGCAAACACCCCAGCTCATGCTGGCTTGCCTGCACGCAGGAACTGCCTCGCTGCCACCCGCAGCGCACTCAGTGCACAAGGCCAGGGCCAGGTGGTAGCGGAGGAGCTCACCGTAACGCACGCGCCGTTCGACCACGTGGCCCCGCAGTGGACTCCATTGTCCGCCACCGGGATAGGAAAAGGATGTTTCCCTTCACAGATACACAGTGGATACTGTTCAACAGTCTCCGTAATTAGATAATAGTCATGGAAATATTCTTCCATTGGCATATATTTTGACTCAGAAACTGTGTCCAAACGTTCTTCCAAAAGTCTTTGGTAAGAATCAAGTCCCAAGAAACATAGAAGAAATTTTTAAACAACCATGCCAGGAAGTGTCTCAGTTCTTTTTGAGCCTGAATTAAGCTAAAATTTACATATCACTGTTCAAGAATCTTTTCAAGTTTAAGATAAATGTCGCTATGCGGCTCGGAGAGCCAGTAGTCTTTCCACAGTTCCTCCATAGTTTAGAGATGGAACAGCAAAACAAAAGCAAGAAGAAAGCTCTAGAGAGTTTCTTTACTCAGGAATTTTTGGGGATCTTCAGAATCTTGATTGTTTAACAGTCGCTGTCTCCAGGGAATCATTATGTTGCCCGCATTCACTACCATCTGTTGCAGCGGAGTCTCCTAAAATATGCATTAGGCAGCAAGGCCCATGGAAAGAAATAGGGACCAATTCTAGATAGATGTTTCAGAGATCTTTATTCTCCAGCCACATGGCCGGGGGACTGCCAAAGAACTGAGCAAACACAGGACAACCAGGGTCCTCCCTGGGCAGGAGAACACAAAATAACCAATGGGGAACAGGATTAGGGTACATGTGACCAGGGAGCAGGGAGACCCCGTGCCTAGGCCATGCCTCTACCCCAGAGTCCCCTCTCCCAGGACCCCATGGCAGGTGGGAGGAACCCCAATAACTAGGCACATAAAAATAATTATAAGTCCACAATGTACAACTTCTTTTATTTGAGTGTTAAATATTCTAGTTTTTCTATGGTAACTCAAGAAATTGCTGCCGTATCAAATATCCTTCTGAATTGATTTAACTCTGGGTAATAAAACAGAACCGCTGATGCACCATAATTTTCAGAAAGACTGAGGACACAGATGGCAGAAGAAAATGGAGCTGTCAGAAACTATGTGCATTCATACAGACTGTCATGTTACCCATCCTGATGCTTTTCCCCCAGTGCTGTCTTTCTGCAAATGTGCAATGCCTCACAACTATTGACATTCAAAACAGAACACTGTGCCTGGCCTTCTACATACACGAGTGGTTTGCAAGCCACAGAAGAAACTGTAAAAAATCTATATTTAAAGTATTTTTCAAGAGAAAGGGAACTGATTTATAAAAATTGTCTTCTGCAGTCAAGGACAGTAGTGAGAAATACCATGACATCTGCTGTATAATACTTCAAGATGTGAAAAGTCCTCAAATTTCAGAGTGTGGGTCTATAGCCAAGAAATGTATTTGGCAATAGATTCATATCAGCTCCTTCATCCCCTTTTAAGTTCAGCATTATACTTACAGGCATCAAGCCATTTTACAAAGTGAGAAATTTAACCTAGTTATGATTTTCTTTGCTGAGACTAAACCCCTAAGAAACCAAAAACCTGAAAGTGGTCTTTCAACCATTCACTCAAAACTGCAGATTTGCAACAGCAGCATTGACAGAAACCAGGCTTCTGTCACAGCTTTGTGCTTTAGTAAAAGAACATTGTCTAACTTAAGATAACCTTAAAACATTTTAAGGTATTAAAGAAAAAAGCCAACCAAAAAGAAGTAACTTACAAGAGGCTATTTTAATACAATCTGAAGTCAACCAACCAAAGGATACAACCAGGATGTAACTCCATATCCTCCTTATAAACCTTCAGTGACTTTCTCTGGATTTTGAATGCTTGTAACAACTCTTTGTGTCTACCTTGTTCTCGCCACCAGCCCAGCTCAGTGACTTTCAAGAGAATCAAACATATACAGACTGAAGAGACCTTCCAGGTAGTGCAAGTGAGCAAGGCAGAGATTTCACATTGAAATGAAGAATAAAAGCAACAGGACTGAGAGAATGGTGCAAATACAAAGAAAATAGTCAAGTAACTTGAAAGAAAGTTCTGAAATTTTATATATATATATATATATATATATATATATATATATATATATATATATGTAGGTCCAACATGTATTTTATTTATTTAAAAGCTGGAATTGTTGCTCTTGGTTAAAAAATTAAGAGAATATGGATGAGGTGAAACACTAGGCCATTTCCAGCAATGAAGCCAAAATAGAGTGAAAGGCAGTTGCAGAATTTGGAATTACATGTGCAAGAACTTCGGTCACTGTATTTTGATTGGTCAAACTATGTTTTTCCCTATTTCTAAACACTGCTAGGCAGTAACTACTTCATAGAATCTTTTTTTCCAACCAAGCAGATTATTAATTTATGGACACTATAATGTTACGGACGCATCTGGTATAGGAAGATAATTTCCTTAGATGCATGTGTCCTGTTTCCATCTTTATATGTTTCTTCTGCATTGTAAAGAAGAAAAAAATACGTGTATTTGAACTCAATAAAGTATTATTTAAGGACAGAAGAAACATCTGAAATGTAATTTCATTTCAGAGCATCTCATTAACTGGATCCATAGAAATATTAATTCCTTTGAGCAAAAAAACCTCCTAGATACTGTGAATTATTTACTCCCACTACATTTCTTTCTATCTGACATCTATTTATTGAGGGAACAGGATGGGCAAATAAGGACATGGAAGCCTGATCAAGTTTTAATACTGTTGGTATTTTAGACTTGCTCCCACCTGTTTTAAAACCAGGGCCATTTGGGATTTTTTATGCCAGGACATAAGAGTGGTATGACAAGAAGGAGATTAAAAGCTTGCTCTCCATTCTTTATAGCACAGCTTTCCCAACCTGCACCTACCTCCCTTGAAAGTCACATAGGAAACTGGAATTTCACTACAATTTAGAAAGTGGTCGATAGACACCACTGTAACTCTCCAGAGAAGTGTTTCACAGACACTGTCTGTCTGAATTTCCAGACAGAAAATACAGTGTGTATTTGTCCTTCTGATTCATACACTTGGATGAGACTGTGAGAATACCTCTAGAGGGCAAGGAATGAATCACTACTTTGTTCCATCATCCTCTCTCCCAGCCATCTGCAGGACATCACAACATCACTGTAACAGGCTGGCCAGCACGGATGTGAGCATGTGCCTGGTACTACCAGCTCAGTTTGCAACAAATGCCTCTTCATTGGCAGCAGTGGAGGTCTGCAAGCTCAGGTCTCTCCTCCATCTTTCTGACTAAAAAATGGTGTCACAAGGCATACACAGCACATCCAAGCCGCCTTTGCACCTTGTTCTCCTTTTATCCCTTCACTGTTCAGTCTTTCCCTTGTTTTCCTTCCCACTTTGTCACATACACTAAAAGCCAGCATTGGTTCTGATAATGAGATGCTAACACTGGGTCCAGGCCAGCCTTGCTCACGTGTGCTTTAAGCTATTTCACACAATTTATAAGCTTTTCAAACATTTTCAGGTCTGTGAAAAGAGACTTCTTTGAGGTTGCTGTTGGCTCTGGTAATTCATCAGCATACGTTTAGTAAGACAGGGACTCTGTGTTTCTCTACCTGGTTAAGTCCAGACTCAGTACTATTGTCTTTGAAAGTAAATAAATGCTAGCTTTCTAAAATATTTTTGCAAAACAGCAACTCAGTAATATAAAGTATGAGAGGAAGTTTCTCGAAAGGGTGACCCTAGTATCTCCATGCTCATTGACTGAAACATCACAAAGTTATTATGACACATAATCCCTCCCTTTGTACCCTTTGCATACTTTGTAGAAAGTAAAAAAAAAAAGAAAAAAAAAAAGGCTATTTTGCATATCTGTAACTACAATGTTGCTCTTTTCAATATTAAACGCAAAAAAAGTCAACCCAGCGCACACTTTCTACAGGTAATGTTCTTCCGAGTTGTACACCTTGCCTAGGTTTCTTTAACTGGTTTATGATCACAGTCTTGTTAGAAGACATGTCTCTGCCTCGGGACAGCCTGGGTACCTGTATGAAACAAAACACCACCTCCTTCAACACAGGAATTTCCATACTGGTGGGAAGGGTATTGCTGGAGTTTGCATATTCCAGCCTCAGCAGATAGGGCAAGTTCAGATGCAGAGTTTTGAGGTCAAAGTCTTCCAGAAGTCCCTTATATATGAGGTTTTCAAGCTCTCCCAGGAAATCTGTACTGTGGATAATGTAAGTCTTTCTAACACCAGGAGAATAATTCCTTCTCATCTCTGGTAGAGGAAGGACAGTGGGATGCTCTGTCCGACCTGCATTGTTATCTACATTATGTCAGTGGCAAAACTAAAGAGCCATGCAAATGATGCAGCAAATCCATCAAAATTTTAACCTATGTGTTGACCCCTTGACTGTGCTCCACTCTCTGGGATAATATGTACATGTGTTTATGTATACACACATACACATGTATAGTACATAGGCGAAGAAAGAAAAACGCGTAAGAGCCACTTGAAGTGGAAACACAAAAGGACCACTGGCCAGAGCAATCAAGGCATCCCAGTCAGTGACAGATCAAAACCCACTGAGTATTCTGTCCCTGCCAGGACTATGGACAGTCAGATCTGCTGGGGATGGAGGGTGGGAGGTGGAGACCACCACTGCAGTGTTGCAGGCAAAGAAGTGAGATGTTCCTGAGGGCACTTGCTGCCCTTGTGCACTCGTTATAGAAAAATGATGAGTCTGTCTTTGTGTCCTGGACCCATCTCATTACATTCATCTGCAGATCCCAGGAGTGAGAAGGTTGCCTTTATAGCAAGTGAAGGGGAAAGCAGAAAAGCTACAGTTGAAGAGAGAGGAGTGGAAAGAGTCTGGAAATAGCACATTATAGGATTAGCTCAAATAAAGGAAGGCTTGGTGAGAGAAACATAGGAGATATCACCATCCCACTCCCCTCAAAAGTCTCCATTGATTCTTCTTCATTCCTCCTCTTCAGCAACAGTCCCTTTTACTTCATTCCCTGTCTCAGACCTCATCCTATTCCTTCAAAAGATCCAGTCATTACCACCAAAGAGTTTTGCTCCTCCAAAGACAGGGACAGAGTAAGGCATCCTGGCTCCACTGTTGGAAACTTACGGTATTCTGAGTCTAGGGAAAAGACTCAGACACCCAGTGGTCTCTGTTTGAGGCCATGAACAGCTGGGATAAATCCAAGAACTGCCTTGGAATTGATTTTATTTATTTCAGGGTCTTATCTGTCCCGGGCCAGCAGCAACAGAGAGCAAGTATGATTTACAACCACCTTTTCTATAGTGGCCAAAGACTGTTGTTTCTTCCCGGCCAGAGACAGTTCCTCTGTACCAAAATAATTTTCTTTTTCTTTTTCTTTTTCATTTTTCTTTTTCTTTTTCTTTTTCTTTTTTTTTTCTTTTTCTTTTTCTTTTTCATTTTTCTTTTTCTTTTTCATTTTTCTTTTTCTTTTTCTTTTTCCTTTTTTGTTTTTCTTTTTTCCTTTTTCCTTTTCCCCTATTGCAATGCATTTTTTTGCCTCTGTCCTTTGATGTGGATACCAAAAATCTCACTTATTTCATCAAGTGTAGTATTTGTCAGTGTGCAATAGAGTGAAGGCTGGCAGGCTCCCCATTTAACACACATGGGCAGGACATTTCATTTTGGGACTAAACCTCTCTCCATCTTTTCTAACTGAACCATGTCATACAGTAGCTGCAGTGCATGAAGCAACTCTGTCTGATATGGATTTTAATGGACACTGTAGCACCAGGGTGGCAGCATGACAGTACCACATCCCCTTCAGCAAAGCTGAAGGCATATCAGCAGCTCTGGTGGGCTGGTTGTCACATCAGATCAGCTAACTTTATGCCTCCACCTCAGAAAAATACAGATAATGATCTCGAGAACAGCAAACATTTCTCTGTGTTACTTCCTTCCTTCCTCAGGAGGTCTGGTGACACCGAGGGCTTCAGTTCTTGATACAGAGAGTACAAAAAAACTAAGATCTCGCAGGTGCAAAACTGAACTTGTCTTTTTAAAAAGACTTTCAAAAAAAGAGTGGCTCTTCCTTCAGAAGGCTGCAGTCCTTTGCCTTTCCTCAGATGCCATTTATTGCTCCTTGTTGTCCTTCTTTGCATCTTCACAGTTTTCCTTCTCCTCTTCCTCGAGGTAACCTGCTGCTTTCCTGGAAAGGGATGATCTTGCAGCTTTGGGGACCAGCTTGGGAGCCAGTCAGTCTTGGGATAGGATGAGAGCAGTTACCACCTAAACCAAATCTGGGGTCATGGAAGAGAAAAAGAAATGTCAAGGCCTTAACCAAACTTCCATAATAATCAAAATGTCACCCCCTCTTTGCTTATAACTGGTTCTATTTTTTAAATCTATTTGGACATGTGTGTATTTGTATTTTTAATACCTCATGAGTAGTTAAACGCTGGTGGGGTTTGGGAACTGCTTTTAACATACTGGCAGCACTGTTTTAGTCTTGTCTTGCTTGCGTTTCAACATAATGGCGATAATTTATCAGCTCTGTGTAACTATTTTTGGACAGATCGGAGTTTGGAGATGAGTTAGCAGAAAGCAGGAGAAATTCAGTGTTCCTACACTGCAGCTGGCCTCTGGCCCAGCCACACAGACCCAGTCAGACACTCTCCCTGCCCACCTCGGTGGATGGTTGATCACTGAATGGCCATGATGTGGTGATACCATTTTCTCTAGCGATGGATTCAGCTGTTGTGTCTGTAACACTTGTTCTAGTCTCGCTGTCTTACTGGAATGAGCTTGTACACCTGCATACCAGCCAGTTGTCTTAGTTCTAAGTGTTACTCTCTATTGGTCTCTACCATCTGTACCACCAAGTCAAAGCTCTATATCAAAGATATTACCATGTGGGCAGCAGTGAGATGGCAATCCTTGGACTTCAGACCTGCTGTCTGCCCTAAAGACTTCCATATTTCTGTCTGCATCCTTTTTTTGGAAGTATTGTGTATATTTCTATTTGTTGTTGAATGTATCTAAAGATCAAAGCACTCCAGTAAAACTCCTCCTGTTGTATTATTTTCTCAATTTTATAAAAAAAAAAAAAGAAAAAAAAAAAAGAGAGCCCCGGCCATGCGGCTGGAGAAATAAGCATCTCTGAAACATCTGCCAAGAATCTGTCCATATATATTTCCTTTCCACGGGACTCCTGGTTTGATATATGCATGTTACAGTAATCCCCGGTGTAGCAGCTAACCATCCTCACTGGGCAGGGAGGGAGTAACACACCTGAATTTTTGATAGGTTTTGCTTTGTGTCACAAAGTGCTGTGTTTTTCCTTCACATTTTTTCAAGCAGTTTCCTTTATGTCCTCTTTGGTAGCAGACACAGACATTCATTCAGAATACAATGACTCCTAGGCAGACAAGCAGCAGCAGTTTTTGGCAGTAGATGACCTGTGACTTCATGTAACACTGAAATGCCCGTGACAGGCCGAGCTTCCATCGACCTGGCAATGACAGCCCCATCTAAGGTGTGACTTAGAGTTCTGCTCTGTCAGGAGCTTACTGCCATGACCCCAGCAGGAACACTAGAGAAATTCAGATACCAGCTTTTGCCAAATCATCAACAGTATCTTTTCAGACAAAGACAGGAGAGGTTAGAAGCTATTCAATAAATTATCCAAGTGACTTCTGGTTTTCCATATCAAATTGCTGCACGATGGTTCCTAAGTAACCACGGCTTTTCACTGGTAACAAGCCATGGACTTGTATTGATTGTAGTTACTCAGACATGTTTTGCATGCTTTCAGCAAAAATAAAGCTGTTCCAATGTCTTGTCATAAGTAACCTGTAGTAGGCATTGAATAGAGGATTCATCGAGCATGCAAAGGAAAGTTGTCTCATAATCTTTTCTCATGACTAATGGCATTCATTTTGTGTTACAAGAGGGATACTGTTATGACCCAGAACACTACACTTTATCAAATTTTCTATTTTTTTAGTCCAACAAACTGAAAAACAAGATAATACAGAGCTTTGATTGGTTATGACTCTGGCTTTTTTTCCATTTAAGTACACTTTGGAATGTGAAACTGTAAGTAGAACTAATGGTTATACCGTATCATGTTAGATAACACGTAAGAGATGGCAGAAGGGATCTATCAGCAGCCCAGATAATTTCTAAAGCAAAATAAGCTTCTGTTTAAAAAAAAGCTTCTTTCCTACATTGTTTATTTGATGGTGTGGCAATCTGCCTGTTGTTGTTTCAGGTGTGTAGTCTCCACCGAAGTACCTAAAATTAGCTCCATACACAGCCGCCTCCCTGGTGAATGAGTGTGAAGAGGAGCAAAACATGAGTGGCTCAGGGATCACAACAACGGCATGGGGTGACAGGCATGGAAAAATATAATCATCAGGCAAAACAAACTACATTTATGTCAACATTTCTGAAAAATACCCAAGCTCTCATGAAATCAGAACATACTTAAAGGCACAGACATCAGCTCTTGTGGTAGCTAATGTACCTCAATGCTCATGACATTTTATTTCTAGAAGCTGGGTTGCATGGTTACTTGCAGGACAAAGGCAAGCTGGGAGACATCAGAGTGTGTCCCTACAGCACAAAAAAATTATTGAAATGAGACAGTCACTGAAGAGAAGCTGCATTTCAAACAAATAGCAACTTGATGTGATGTCTGGTTCCCACAGTTTCTTCATTGGCATGCTTTTATCCTAATGTAGTCCAAGCACATACCTCCATTTTTCCACACAGAATATTAGATTCCAGCTTTAAAGATACTACATGTCTGGTAATGACAAATGTGGATTTGAGGCAGGAGCAGTACCATCAGGACCTCAGTATAGTGACTGCACTGTAAAGCTTTTCAGATATTGGGTTTAAATCTGTAGTATCTCTTTCAGAGGGTGGCAGTGGTTGTCACTCTGAAGTCCAGAGTGGTCAGAGTGCCACTGGATGTTGTGGCACGGCTCTCATCTCCTGACAGGGCTCAGAAAAGAAACATTCTCTCCATGCAAGCAGGGACTACATTTCTATCAGAGACAGAAATGGGATTTCCAGACTGCTGCCTTAACTTGGCTGGTTTTGAAATCAGTAAGCATAATCCCCAGTGGCAGCAGAGTTAGGTCAGTGAGATTCAGTGAAAATTAAAATTACCAATGCCTGTGAGAGCAAGACAGTCCTCTGGATACAGAACAGTGCCTGCTTAGCTTTTGTCACTGTTTTGCATTGACAGGTTTGCATATTTTCTTTGAGCAAAAATCACTAGATCCTCACTATTAATGCAAAATACCAGACGACAATTACTTCTTACTATTTATAGTTTGTTGGCTTTTTATAGGTTTATTGAAAAAGTGATCCTGCAGAAAGACCTGTGAAATATAAATTAATATAAATGAAATTTAAAGCCATTTTGTTCACTCTTCACACCTTGCCTGGAAATTTCTTCTGTGTGGAAGTTTTGCTAGACAAAGGCCTAACTGCTGGAACATGATGCCTGTCAGAAGAACTGACACACACCATGAGAAGGAGAGCCGGGAATCGTTCCCTGTTTTTTCCTGTCCTTTGTCCCATATTTTCTTTCATTTTCTTTTTCATGTATGCTAATATTTGGGTTTTTTCTGATCAGTAAGTATTTATCTTAATGTATGAATCTACTCTGCAAAAGTTGTTTTCATGTTAATTTTTTTATAAGCTTTGGTGGCCCCAGATTAAATATAGTCTGTCCTAACTGCCAGTCAAACACACTTTTAGATTCAGAGTTAATATCTTTTGATAGGGAAGAAAGGACTTCCCCTTTACTGAATCAGCAGCAAAAACACTCCCAAACTCGATAACATAACCGAGCCCTAGCCACATCTACATTAAACTGCTAGAGAAGTTTATTCTTATATAGAACCATTCATCTCAAGAAGACAACCTACTGCAAATTGCCATTGACAGAAGTAATCTGCTCCATCATTTGAAGCAGTTCTGCATGACATTAGGGCAGTCCCAGGCCTCAGGTCACTTTGCAATGGACCCCAGGCAGCGGATTGAGAGTCTGCCTGCAGAGAGCCTGCAAAGATGTGCAATTCAGCTCATTTTCGTGTGTCATGCCTCATAGGAAAGCAAGAAAGATTTTGTGCAGAAATTCCTGGCTATGACTCTGAGTGGACAGAGGCAGTTCAATGGAATAAAAATAAGCTTTTTTTCAAACTCTAACTTTGCAGATTCTATCGCATTCCAAATATTTTCTGTCTCTGGATGCTTGCCCATCTTTTCTGTAACACTAATTTGCAGAGGTCTGATAATTTCATTGGTTGGTTTTGGATTTTTTATAATGATGAAAATATGAGTATCAAACTACCCACTTTGCTATGATCAAAGAAAAATGTCATATGTATCAGCAGACATAAAATAGCTCTAGCAGAGATTGGTGCTGGAGGATATAACTCCCATTATCCATATAAAACACAGTGCTGCCACTGATCATTATTCCTAATAGCAGTAATCCTCCCTGAATGGGTTTATTAAAGTGCCCTCGGCATCACTGCGGGCTGTTAATAATCTGGTGGTAGCAGCCCACTTCGCTGTATCTACTGCTTAACCTACACTTATTTCTGTCATTGCCTTTTTTTCCCTCCACATTAATCATCCTCTGAAAATATTTTCAATATTCTCTCTTGCAGCCCAGCTGGAGTATGCCTTCTAATTGTCATTCTGAGTCTGCTTTTTCTGGTTCCTCTGCATAAATAAAATTGCAAAATCAGCAGCCTCTAATACCCCTGCCCTCCTGGTCCTGCTCCATGAGCAATTGCCGTGGTGGTCTCTTGTTCAGGGAACCACACTCTGCCTTCCATCTTAGAGACTCAGCCTGTACCTATGCTCTCTGCCCAGACACCACAGCACATTGTAGCACCCTGCCTCCTTGGCTGTCTGGAGAGGGTTCCCTTTTGGAGAGTATCAGACTCCAGCCTGAAGCAATCCAGATGCTCCTATGGAAACCACATTACAGGAGGAGTGGGATGACCCTGCATGCTGATGTGTGCTGGGTCTGATGCACGCACCCTGATGCATGCTGATGTATCCTGATGCATGCTGGATGTCACTGTGATACAGTGTTGGGAAAAAAACCCTTAGCATAAAAATGCGACCAGGAACCAGGAAATAATCTCATCTTCTCAAGTCTACGTAGAACCCCAGAATCCTACCCACAGTGTATAACACAGCAGAAGTTCACTGTATATTTTTTTTCTGTTTCAGCTTTACCTGAATTTTCTGTTTTGCAGAAAGCATCAATTACCCCAGTCAGTCAGCTTTCCAAAGGCATGCATCTCCTTAGACTGAAAAAAGTTCAGTAGTCCTCAGTTTTGCAAGTCTCAGTTTTCAGTTTGCTTCCCTTTCACAGTGAAGGTTTTTCCCCGACAAAAATAAATCTAATAAAAGATCTAAGTGTGAAAATTTCTGTCAGTAGTGCAATTAATCCTGCTGTTGAATTCCTGCCATCTTAGATTAGGTAATCAGTTGATGCTTTGCAGAGATACCGCAGGAAAAATCCTAGCATTGATTTTCTTAATAGATTTGCTGCCATTTGGTGTTGAATACTACTAATATCTGAGCACAAAAATGTGACTCATTTATGCAAAGAAAATACATATAATATTCCCTATAACTGTTTTGCTCAGATAGCTTTTATATTTTTGTAGATGAAACAAAATGACTTGAAGTACTATTCTCATAGGCAGTGGGATTAAGGATATTATTCATAAGAAGTGATATTATTTGACACCTCATAGAAAGAGTAGAGTCTTTATTAAAAAAAAAAAATATCTTGAATTACCCCTTAGGAAATATTAGAAGAATTCTTTGCCTTGCTTCTTTATTATGAACAGTACTAGACTTCTATAGGGTTTCTGTCCTTATTGTTAAACTTTCTGACACCTTTTCACCTTGCCTCTTTACCTTAATTCAGGGCCACAGGAAAGTAAATGCATCCTTCTCAGTCACCTGCATCCATCATACAATATTTTAAAAAGCAGAGGTACAGAGACTTGTTAGCTGTATCATCTGCATTAACCAGTAAAGAGAAAATGTCACCTAAATCCAACTCAAAATAGACCCTCTCTTCAGCATTCCAGCAGAGGTAACCTTTAAATGGATACTATACACTTAGGTAAATGGCAGTGACAAGAGGTATCAGTTAGTCCAGCCTAGGTGTCAGCTAGTCAGCTTCAATATACTACTCTGCAACTGTTCACCATATATCTTACTTTTGTCTTAAAATACAGTTCTTACTCAGGAGTTTGGAAAACAGATCAGTGCCTGAGCAAGTTCTGAGGAAAAAATTGGCTATGAACATGAAAGATGCATGAATTGCTTTTGTCTTGTCTAGCTGTCTCTGGTGTTCTTACATCCATTTTGTTATAAACGTGCTATAGTCTTGGAAGATCCTTAAGGTCAAAAGTAATGGAAAGAACAGAGATTTCAGTATGCCTGGAACATATCACATAAAATTACAGTTAGATAGATCATCTTCCCCATGTGACTGGCTGTCCAAGAATACATGTTTTCTTCCAATGGCAAAAGATATTAGGGTGGTAAATTATTAAGTGGGGTTGGTGAAACACTGGGACAGGTTGCCCAGAGAGGTGGTGGATGCCCCATCCCCAGAAACATTCAGTGTCTGGTGGGATAGGACTTCGAGCAACCGGACCTAATTGAAGAGGTCCCTGCTCATTGCAGAGGGATTGAACTGGACTATGCTTAAAGGTCCCATTCCACACAAACTATTCTATCATTATATGGCACAACAAAAAATGTATTGTAAAGCAAAAACTCCCATAACAATTTCTAAAGGAATAAAAGGTCTGTATTTCTATTTTATGCATACAAAAGCCCATAGTGAAGATCTAGGTCTCTAAACATACTCCTACAATCAAAAGTTGAATCTGAATCCAAATATCTCAGCATTAATGTTCTATCATTAAACTCTGACTGACACTATATTCCAAGACATTTCAGATTTTGGGGATAATTTTGTTATTCTTAAACTGACATTGTAAGAATATCCTGAAATTTAAGTTTCCTCTCTTCCCTACTGTTTTCATCGGAGCTGGAAACTGTCAGTTGAAAGCAAAATTTTTATTTTATTTTTTTTTTTTATAAACTCAAAGCACAGAGCCAGTATAGAAGAAAAGAAACAGAAAAAACCAACAACAACCACCAAACACCAACACCCCCCCACACACAGTATCTTTCTGCTTTTAGAGAAGGCTTTGTACTACGCTCAAAGGATTGGTTTTCGCCTTTCACAAATGCAATTATTGTAGTCATGAATAAGGTTAGATACCTTGAGTATACTTAGGTTAAGCAAAGCAATAATTTGAAATATGGATAAGATGCATCAAGCTGACGTTAGGAAGCTATGTTCCAGTAAGCAGGGATATGCAGACTTTCATTTGAAGCTTTCATAAGAAGTAACAAATGATGCTTTATACTGGCAGGCACACACCGTCACAATCACTACAGAGAAAGAGCAGTGAAATGTTATAAAAGAAAGCAATGGATTCATTTATGGGTCCTCATCCAATAGACCCTGTCACTTAACTGGGACCTCATCTTGAGGCCACAGTAAAACCACGTACCCAACAATGTCAGAGACAGCATTCAGAATGATGAATAAATACTTCTGACTAATTGTGGTAATTCCCCAAATTGCATGGAGCTTTGGCAGGCATTTTATCAAAAGGTGTTAATGCACTGTGGCGTTAGGTGTGCCAGCTTGTTTTTTTTCCCTGAAGGGACTAAAGTGTACTAGAGGCAAGGATTTCCCTTTTTCTAGGGAAGAACCACCTGTGATGCTTCAGAAAGACTCGTCTGTGATTTCACATGGTGTTCTAAAAGGCTCCATTGACATTCACTTTCACAGTGCGTTCTGACAGTCACAGAGCACAGTGATGTTAGCGTAGTTATTTGTCCTTTTTATTGATCTTTCCATAAGTGGTTTTGCACTGATACCTTTCAGTATGAAGGGAAGCCTTCACAGTTAATGCTGGTGGTAAGTCACTGTGACATGGAAGGAAAGTCAGGCATTTGTGAGAGCTTTTCCAGACCACCCTCAGTATTTCAAAGCCATGCTGTGCTGCACACACACAATTTCTAACGCTATTTTCTATAACTGTGCAGCCACCTGCTCTTTTCTAAGAGCAAAATCTGTGGACTTCTCTTTCATGCTCTGCTCCTCTTAAAGGATCTTCAGCAAGTCAAAAGCTTATTCTAAGAAAAATCTCTCTTCTCATAGTAACTTTTGAGAAGCAAGGATGCCATTTTAAATTGATAGCTATGTGTGCAATAATAAATAATTTCACATACTGAGAAACACAGGGGAAGCAACAGATTAACCAATGCCTCTGCAATTTGGACAATGTTATTTAGATCATTATACAGGTTTAGTCACAGTCTGAATGGCACTTACAGAGTTCTCAGCCCTAACAGCCTAACAATGATTAAGTCAAGGTGTGTACTTGAAACAACAGTTGAAATATCTAAACAGTGCTTCTAGAAGGAAATATAGAACTGGCAATCTCTTTCCCAAATTTTAGGTTTATAGCAAAGCCAGTACCAAAGCTAGACTGAAATTATGTCTTCAAGAAATTTCTTCCAGGTACACCTAAAAGAAGATGATATATCAGAGTCATGTAGCAGTTTACTGCAACAGTTTGTGTTTGACTTAGTTAAATGAAGGATGGTATTGATTGTATTTAATTTCTAACTGAAATGTTTTGGAAATTATGCCCACATGGCATTGTTTTATAACAGGGGATTACTCAAAGGAAGCCAATGCAAGGGGACAAATCTTCACAAAATTGAACTATACAGACTCATACAAGACACTCAGTCACTGGTTGCCCTTTGCTAGTGTCCAGCTTTTCATAATTTGGGAGCTGCCAGACTACCTTGCCTGTGTGAAAAAACTCTGAGACACCTGTGTGTTTTGAAAACAGATGGAAAGAACTGGATTAGGTGTGCCACTGCAATGTAATCTGGGAACCCATTGTCCTTGTGCAGATGTGTTGTGCTTAACTGCCCTATTGAAGGCTGTACACAGAACACATGAAGTATATCCACTGGTACTGCCTAGGGCTCACAACACTTGCTAAAGTGGGCCTGCACAGCTTTCAGTCTTACAGTCTTATCAGTCTGTGATGAGGAGTTCAGCAAAAGGTTTTAAAATAGAAAAAGTGACTAAAACTGCTTTAAATTGCTGCTATATGAGGTAGCAGATGGTGAACCTACTCAGAGGTCCCTAGAAATACTAGTATTTAGAAGGTCTTATGTCACTGTAGCGCGCAGGGGCAGCGAAGAACGACATGCACTCAGGCCAGAGAAGATGGTCAAAGCCGAGCTTTTAATGCCAAAACCCCATCTTTATATAGCATGGATCGCAAAAGAGAAATTACATGATTGGCCCATCGGTCAACCACCTACCAAGGTGATAGGCTAAGAGGGATAACCCATAACCACCCATTTCAAAATGTTATTCTTAGTGAACCAAAACATTCCACTATGTTCTCACAACAGCCCTGCAGGTGCAAATGTTTACCAGATAGCAAACCGTCAGACAGCTAGCTTGCGTGAGAACAGAGACTTTCACATGAGACAGTAAAAAGTGGAGAATTTTTCTCTGCTAGCCTCCTCAGCATCTACAGTCTTATATTTCACTAACTTCAGAGAAATGTGTGGCACTGTCTGTTGCCCTAGGGGAATGGGAGCCATAGAAATGGGAATGAGTGACTGTACTAGCAAAGGGCTTTCAGCTTCTCTGAAATATTTCTCTCACAGCATTTCCCCAGTCCTGTTCTCCATCCTCAGCAGTTTGTCAGCATACCAGGCTGACACCCTGCTGGGGTCCTGGTAGCCTCCCCCACCAACAGTCTTTGTCCAAGTCGCAGCAAGTGAGACATATCTAGATAAGTACTACACCTTTCAACCCTGCCTCTGTGAATAACACATTTAAAATTATCATTAAAATCCACATTCTTTACACAACCTTCACTCATGTCAACAGCAAACACCAAAAAACCCCCCAAATAAACAAACAAAATAAAACAAACAAAAACCATTATCACAACACTGAATGAAAGTGGACAATTTACACAGAATTCACCTCCTGTTCCTTCATCACAATTACAACAACAGAAATTCTTCACAATCATTCCACTCTCTCCCATTGTTCAGTCCATGTTTTCCCCGTTACTGCTCCCCAGTACCATCCTAAACTTAAATTCCTCATGCCCCACGTTAGGCATCAAAAAAGATTGTGGTGGTTTGACCCTGCCTGAATGACAGATGCCCACCAAAGCTGCTCTGTCACTCCCCTCCTCAGCTGAACAGAGAAGAGATAAGGTGACAAAAAGCTGATTGGTCAAGAAAAGACAGGGAGATATACTCAGCAATTAACCATCAAGGACAAAAAAAGGACTCAGCGTGGAGAAACTAATTTATTTTCTTGCCAGTTCAATCAGAATAGGATAAAGAGAAGTAAAATCAAGTCTCAAAAACACCTGTCCCCACCACTCCCTCCTCATGGGTTTAACTTTATTTTAGTTTCTCTACTTCCTTCCCCGCAGCAGTGCCAGAGAAATGGGGATTATGGTCAGTTCATCACACATTTCTGCTGCTCCTTCCTCCACAGGAGGAGGAGGAGTCCTTTCCCTACTTCAGTGTGGGATTCCTCAGCATGATCTCACAGCAGACAGTCCTCCATGAACTTCCCCAGTGTCAGTCCTTCCCAGAGGCTGCAGTTCTTCACAAACTGCTCCAGCATGGGCACCTTCCATGGGGTGCAGTCCTTTGGGAATGCACTGCTCCAGCATGGGTGCCAATGGGGTCACAAGTCATGCTAGCAAACCTTCTCCAGTGTGAGCTCCTCTCTCCATGGTGCCCCAGGTCCTGCCAGAACCATGCCCCAGTGTGGGCTTTCCAGGGAGTCACAACCTCATTTTGACACATCCATATGGTTCTCCATGACCTGTAGGTGGATATTGGCTCCACCATCATCCTCCATGGGCCACAGGGCACAGCAGTCTCATCATGGTCTTCACCAGGGGCTGCAGGAGACTCTTTCCTCTGGCACCAGGAGCACATCCTCCACTTCCTTCTGCACCGACCTTGGGGAGTGCAGAGCTGTTTCTCTCCATATTCTCACTCCCCTCTTCTCGGGCTTTAATTTGCTTCCAGCCAATAACTTTCCCCCACTTCTTAAATACTTTATCCCAGATGTGTTGCCATAGCCACTGATGGGCTTCACCTTGGGCAGCAGTAGGTCGGTCTTTGAGCCAGCTGGCACTAGTTCTGTTGGACATGGGGAGAGCTCCTGACAGCTTTTCAGAGCCAGGAGCTCTGTAACCAAAACCCTGCCACGCAAACCCAGTACTTTGTTAAGAGCAGCAGTGTAAAGCTTAGCTCTGTCATGGTTGTTGCTGGTACACAAGGACATCACAATGTTTTTCAGGGTTCACTCTCACATCAGTTTTGCTGGTAACAGCCTGCGGTTCTCATGGAGCCCTGTATCTACAGATACCACCATTATTTTTTTTTTAGCTTTGTGGTGCAATTCTTTGCTGTTCTGGGCATTGCTTATAGCTAGAGAGTATTATGCTCCTCTGAAACCCACATAAATTCTGTTGAGACAAAGTTGGCAATTAAAAAACCCCTGGGTTTGTTTTTTTACCATCTAATGTTACACTGTTATCATTAGAACTTAAGATGCATCCCCATCTAATTCAGGTAAGTGGCCGTACAATGGTATCTTAATATCAACTCTCTGAGTCTTCTAGGTTAAGATGGTCTTTTTTTGGCAGGAGAAAAAAGATGCATTGTGGGGATTTTTGTACTTTTGGACCTAGACAGGTGCTACATCAATGGTAATAATGCATATTAATCTAACACCCATATAGATGTTGAAAGATTAATTACAAAGTTTAATTCACTGTGCTATAAATCACCATGCTTAATAATCCAACTGATCACACAAGCTGTGTTTTTTAGGGAGACATTCAGCATTTTAGATTAAATAATTTTTTAGAGGAAAAAAATAAATATCTTTTTTAGGGAAAGCCTTAGTAAGTTCCAGTGTTTCCAAAGTGAAAGAATTTAAATCTTGCAGGCTACAATAAATTCAGGATTCTGTTTATGTCTGTTTATTCCAAGAGAAGAAAATGACTTTCTAATTTGGTGGGAAATTGCAAGCAGTTCTAATTATACTCACACTACTATATTAAACATAAAAGTGTATGCAATAAATTGCATACTGCATAGTATGATATAAAAATATTATAAAATAAAAATTTTATGTCATTAATTTTAAATTACATTAGCATAATGAGAATGCCACTGATGAGCTAAGCAGTGTTGAGACCTGTATTAGTACTGGGTGTTACATCCTTTTACCTGACAGGTCACTCTCTTAAAGAATACAAGTGCTCTTTGCAAACGTATCCGACATTTTTCTGGATACATTTAAACACAAAACAAGGTAAGACTAGTGCTTCTCTCAGGAGGCATTTCAAAGTTACTTCAACAGCAGCCTGACACAGAGTTTGTGCACAGTAACATTTTATCACAGAATTAGGCTAAGATTTAAGTACAGTCTAAAGGTAGGCAATATGTTTATTGCCATGAAGTTCCTAGAGTGCAGGCATTCAGGTTGTGTCCTTTCAGGAAACTCAATGAGCAGACTGAACTATTACTTATCCTGACAATGCAACTTGAGAGGGGGAGGGTAGGATGGCAGGGATGGATGGAAACCAAATAAAAAATGTAACAAATTTTTAAAATCACGGGATATTTTGAATTGGAAGGAGCCCACAAGGACCACCAAGTCCAACTCCTGGCCGTGCTCAGGACATCCCCAAGAGTCACACCATGTGCCTGAAAGCATTGTCCAAATGCTTCTGGAACTCTGTCAGGCTGGTGCTGTGACCACTTCCCTGAGGAGCCTGTTCTGGTGCCCAACCACCCTCTGGGTGAAGAACCTTTTCCTTATATCCAACCTAAGCCTCCCCAGGCACAATTACCAATCTGAGGCCATTCCCTCAGATCCTGTCACTGGTGACCACAGAGAAGAAATCAGTGTCTTCTCAGCACTATATCTAAAGTCATATTTCTTAAATTTCACCTGGGAAAAAATACGTTTCTCAAGTTTCTCCAATAACAAAAAAGACGGTAATTAGAGAAAGTAACCAAGAACTATTCCACCATCTCTCTTTTTGCCAGCATCAGCTACTTGTGGGCTCAGAGAGGAGCACTCTTTGATTTCCAAAGGACCATATAGCGCTGCTTATTGTTTGAATAGTTTGAATTGTTTGACCTAGTTGGAGGTCACCCTTTACTGGCCCATCCCACTCCCATCATGCAACTTTAATGGCCTGCAGTAACCAGTAGTTCCAGGAACACATGCAACTATTTTTGGCTTCTTCACTCCCTTGTTTCCTGGGGAATTTAGACCTATTCAAACCCTTAAATTGTCAATCTGTCTGTCTCTCTCCTTCACCTATAACAGTTTCTTCAATTCTGTCCATCTTTTACCTGCCTGTCAAATATGGTTGAAGACTCAGAAATAAAAATCTAAGAAATGCTGTGGAAATTCATGTTTGCATGGAAGACTGAGAAGATTGACAGCTGGACTAGCAATTTCTCAGAATCAGACTCAAAACTAGTCAGAATTTACCTGTGAGAATATTACAGTGAAATTTTGCAGCTTTAGTAAAACTCACAGAGAAGGCCAAGAAGATAGTTAATAAGAGAAGATGCTCTGGACACAAGGGGAGGATGTTCTTGTTATGGGACGTTGAGAGTGTACAAGGAGGAACTTGTGGATAATATGTAGCAACTATACTTTTGCTTGTATAGCTGATTGTTTACTGCCTGAATGATCACTGTTTGTTAGAGAGCCTTGTCATTGTTTGCTAAGCAGCCAATCTTAAATTAGGCCACAGCTATTGTGAAGAGGTATAAGAATAGCAGCAAAGAAAATAAAACATCTTTCTACCTTTCTCAAGTATGGATTACGACTAGCGTGGCTTTTATGTCTGCCTCGACAACAGCCACAGAAGACTGATTAAATCACCTTTTGAGAGGGTGAGTTAAAGGCACCTTTTCCTTATCAAACCAGAGAAGCTTCATCTGGATGGCCCATAAGCACACAGGTGCTGTCCAAATGATCTGCACATGCCCATATTTCCAGTAATAGTAACGTACAACTGTACTCAACTGGGCCAGTGTGATAAGAACTGGGAAGGTACCGGGGTGGGAGAATGGCACTTCAGAGAGCAACATCAAGGTCATGGTAAGATGAGGAGATCCTACAAAGAGAGGGTTAGTAGTGTTCAGGGCACACACAATACAAATCCTACAGGAAATTTTGGTATGACACATATTAACAGAGACAGTAGGGAGGAATGCGAAACACACACTTTGTGGTACACTGATGCAATAGAAATACATTTTAACTCTGTGCCATATTAAAAAGAAGTGGCACTATAAATACTGATCAAAGCACAAAGTCATGTCATCCTATGGAAATAGTCTTGGTCTAGACATCTGAGCAGACTTAGCTCATTAAAGAAGACACCACGCTCAGACGAGAATTTAATGAGGGCTTTCACAACGCACGGGCAAACTTTGTAAGTGGATCATTCAAACATCTGAGTTGATAGTGAGCAGTGCCCCATTCTCTGCAGCAGGAAGTCAACACTATCTTCTAAATTAGCAAGAGCTCAAGATCTCTGGAGCCTGAATTCTTAAAAAATCTTTCTCACACGTTGTAGACTCTCAATCACTGTAGTTTTGTTGACTAGAGAAGATTCACACTGAATGTCAAGTGTGCAGCACCACTGACTTCAATCAGAGTAAAAAATCCAGCTAATTTTTTAATCAGAATTTGTTCATCCAAAAGCCAACCATTAGAGCAGCCAAGCACTGTGTGCCATCAGTAGTCTACTACTAATGCCCTATAGATTGCTAAGAAATGGAGGATCTTCTCTGGGAATACAGGGGACAGTATCATGTCAATATCTGAACTAAGTTTATGCCTGGTTTGAAAGTAGATAAGAGTCCATCACTCCAGCAGCCTTATTCTAGACAGCTTTATGAAGGAAAGCCTTCATGTATATAGAAGAGTTCAAAGTTCTGTATCCCGTTCACATCACCACATTTTCAGATACTCTCTAAGCTTTAAAATAACACTCTCCCCCACTTTAACTACCCTGTTCGAGAGAGTTATATGCTTTTCTCTTTCAAGATATTTAGTCAGGCAAACACATAACCTCTGTCAAAAAATGTCAGGAAAAGTATGGATAGTAACCTCCCATTTTATGAAATGTCAAATATTAGCATAGATCTATTAAAACTAATTTCTGTGAAACTTGCTCCTTGTACTTGCCATGACCGGCGTAATTCAAAATACTACTGTCTCCTGTAATCTGGACAAAGTCTTACTGGTATCATTTCTTCATTTTCTGCATTAAGACAACACCTGTCAGCCTTGAAAAAGCTCTTCCTGGATCCAAACTTTGCACTTAATTTCAGTTCTCAAAGTAAAGCCATCATCCTGACCAAATTTTTTTAAGTGAGGCATAGCGTGATAGTTCAATGTTTTTAAAAAAGGAGCTGTATTTATTTGCGGTTAGAGAATACACATCTGCCAGCATTTAATTGAAGTCTAAATGACATTCAGCAGTACCATTGAACTGTACTCCAGCATTCTGGAAACATACTGCTGAAAATCCGAATGGTCTCATTAAAGAAGATCCTCTTTACGCTTCTGCATTCTGCACTACCTCTTCATTTGCCATTGTGAGCAAGGCCTTTCTGGGATATTTGTGACTCAGGTGATGAAATGTTTGAAAAGACCAAGAATTATCTTGCCTACTCACTGTAAACTGCAACCTGTAGTAATACCACTGTGGTTTAATTCTGTAGGCAGCTAAACACCACACAGTCATTCACTCGCTCTTCCATAGTGGGACAGGAGACAGAATCAGGAAAAAGGTAAAACTCACGGGTTGAGATAAAGACAATTTAATAAGACAGATAAGAAAGGAATAATAATAGTTAAAAAAAAGAAAATGAAGAACAGGTGATGCACAGCGCAACTGTTCACCACCTACTGGCGAATGCCCATCCCCGAGCAGTAGGTCCTCACTTACTACCCAACTCCCCCAGTTTTTTATTCAGCATCATGCCATATGGTGCGAAACATCCCTTTGCTTAGTTGGGGTTAGATGTCCTGGCTGCCTCTCCTCCAACTTCTTGTGCGCCTCCAGCTTCCTCTCTGGCAGGACTGGAGAAGAGGGAAAATCTTTGATTTAGTGTAAGCCCTGCTCAGCAAAAACTATAACATCAGTGCGTTATCAACATTATTCTCACACTGAATCTAAACCACAGAACTGTACTAGCTAATAGGAAGGAAGTTAACCCTATCCTAATCAAAACCAGGACAAACACTCATAATAGAATGAAGTCATAATCGACTTACAGTATTCTGCAAAATGAACATATAACCTAATACACACAGACAGGACAAGTGACAGTGCTGAAAACCTCAGTTTTACCCCAAGAATGTAAATGTAAGCATCATGGCAGGGGATAAGAAGGGAAGCATCTTAATCCAGGGTTCACAGTGACCATTTTCAATTTCACTGTTGTACAGAGGGACCCCATGGTCCCATAGGCATAATTCTGACTCCCAGAGCTGTTCCAAGCACCTTATGCAGCAAGCCTAGTTTGAATAGGTTTAAAGGATTAAAGGGACTGGTTCAGAGAACTAAAAGGAGTAGTTCCCTTGATTATATCACAAGCCAAATATGGCCAATTCTAGCAGAGTTGATCTACTGTTAATGGTAAAAAGCAGCAGTAAAGGCAATAGCTTTGGAAGGCAGGTTCACCGCCTAAAACCATCATGGGTGACCTGGGACAAGTCTCTTACTCCTTGACCCTTGGCTACATGGGGAACATAAGCATCTTGCTACCCTACAGATATATAAAGATTGAGAAAGGCAGTGGAAGTTGTATGCATGCTTTTGACATTTTCCCTGATTAATGTTTTTGCTAGATAAGGACCAATAGACTTTCGATCTCTTCTCTCTAGTGACAAGTGATAGCACCTGACAGAATGACATGAAGTTGTGTCGGGGAGGTTTAGGTTGAACATCAGAAAAATGTTCTTCACCCAGAGGGTGGCTGGGCACTGGAATGAGCTCCCCAGGGAAGTGATGATAGCACCAGCCTGAGAGAGCTCAAGAAGCATTTCGACATTGTTCTCAGGCACGTGGTGTGACTCTGAGGGATGTCCTGAGCAGGACCAGGAGTTGGACTCAGTGATCTCTGTGAATATCTTCCAATTCAGGATATTCTGTGATTCAAAAAGGGAAGATAAAATGCAGCCCTGGATAGGACAAAAGTATATGTTAATACTTCAAGTTGTGTAAGACAGAAGCTCACTAAAATCAAGACAACCTGAACCATTTAGGCTCCAAGAAGTGGTTCTGCTCACACCCTTACAAAGATGCTTGCAAACATCACTAACTGAAAGCCTTAGTGATGTGGGCTGCAAGATTCGATAACAACATAATTTAGAGATAATGTTATCATCCAATTTTGTAAAGCCACAGGTGAAGTGAAATCCTGCCCAAGATGGATAATTCTGGGAGGTGTCAGTGACACTGCCTTCAACTAGAACCAGGTAGAGTTGGGCTCTAGAAAAAGTACATAAAAAGATCAGGGAAATTAAATTAGCTTGTAATGTACATGCGTGCTATTCCATAAACATGCTCACAGTAAACTCATTCCTCCCATCATTCTTTCAAATACTCTTTTTCTTCCTCCTGACCAGTGATTTCAAGCACATCACATTTTTGGCATCTTCTTTCCTGAGACAGTCAGACCTTCTGCTGCCTGTGCCTCACCTGTGCATTGCAAGGTGACATGACAACCACCAGCTTCAAACAGTGCCAGGCTATGTGAGACAAATAACTTCTTCCTAAACCAAAAAGTGGTTTGCTCAGAGCTAAATAGCTGCATTCCTTGCAGGAACCAATAGCATTCAGAACTTGTTCATGGTTTCATTGACTTGCAAGCTGAGAAGGTTTCTAATGGTTCAAAATATATGCAAACACATCCAAACTTCAGCTAAGCACCTGAATTAAGAAGTAGTCCAACCCATCTGTTCATACCTTTCTTACACACTGAACAAAACAAAGCATAGCACAGCAATTCTGAGAAAAGCACCTTTCCCCGGGGCAATTACATAGGTCTTAATGTCCAAAGTTTGGGGATGGTGCTCTGTTGACTGAAAACTAACAGCTTCTTTGGTAGGCAAGATTTGCTTTATAGCAAATCCATTTTCTCTAGCTCAAATCAAATAATGAAAACATTAAACCTAAGCATATTATTCCCAAACAATTCTTCAAAAATAATTTTTAAATTCCATTTTGTAATAATCTTACATTCCTAAATCAAATAATTTACAAATAAAGTCCAGCAAGCAGCAATAATGTACTAGCCTAACTGCTAGTGTTGTGGGAAGACAATAGGCAAACATTAAACAAAAGTAATTTTTCAAGTCTGAAACGGAAGCAGTAAAATGTCAAGATAAATACAGGTGAAGAATAATTGCCCAGTTTCAGCTTAATGATAATCAAATAAAGACTGGTTAGGTTTTATTAATTCAAGAGAAGAGCATATGCCTTAGAGCAAGTCTGGTTTCTAAATTATGTAGCATTAAATGACTGCAAAGGCTGTAGGCTTGCAGAAGACTGATGGATTGTTGTCACAATGCCTTTTTATTCCCTTAAAGAAATCAGAAAAAGCACTAGCACTAGCTGCATATTCCATATTCTTCAGCTTTTTGGCTGTTCGGCCTCAGTAAGTAACTTCTTAAACTATGACTTACTTGACTTTAGGCTAAAACAAGACTACAGCCTTCTTCACGCAGGAGATTTTTACCAGACTGTTGAGTGTTTTCTTTGACATTTCTTTTTAAAAAGAAGTTTTAATAAGATTGAGCTCAGAGAAAGTCTATATCTTATTAAAACATTTGAGAACTCTGCACTAATTTTTTTCAGACCTGGATTTTCTCCATTAAAACTCAATGAAACACTGTCAGCCAGCTGCCTGCTTTGCAAGATCATGAACCAATTGCACAGAGATTTCTTTACAAAGTGAAGAAAGCTTTTCTTAAGACGTTGCAATTCACATCTCTTTCAGCATCAGTAGGAAAGAAATCCCTCAGCTGGCCCAGCGGCATTGCTTGTTTGTTTGTAATACAGTAACACTTAAAGGTACCATCTAGGGAACAGGACCTGCTTGTCTAAACGCTGCATTTTCTCATGCATGGGAAAGACAGGTCATTTAAGAAACTGAGATCTACACCCATATACACATCTTACAGTAAGAGAAACTAGAAGCAGAGATCAATAAATATTAAGACTCTCACACATTTTCTGTGTTATCTATGTAGTTCCCCAATGTCAATAGCAGTTGCAGAACTAAAATTGAATCAGAATGACAATACTGCTCATTACAAAAATCCTTTTCCCAAGTAAGGTATTTTGCTTGGAAAATCCAAACAAACTCCTTCAGTTCCCTCATCCCTAGCCTAACTATCATCACTATACCCTTCACAGCTTTTGGTATCATCAGAGGACTAAGCTGTAGCTTTCAACTGTCAGTTACAACCAGCACTAAGCCTACAGCAGAAACACTAAGTAAGAATGTGATGATTAGGTTTATGATGCTGTTTGGTTAATGCTCCTCTTGATTTACATTTTATGCATCAGTTATAGTCAAAACAGGAAGTGATACTAATTGAACAACAACTAGTATGTTGCCATAATGCAAGTCAAGGGTAGATCACCACAGGAAGTCTGTACAAGAAAATTAGTTAAATCTGATAACATGGTACAAGAGTTGTTAAACACCCCAAAGACACTTACTAGCATACTGTGATTTATACTTGCCTTAATGACATGGTCTGGTTATCTAAATGCCTTTCAATAGAAACTTCCAGTAATAGAATCCAGAATAACACAGAATGTATTTGTAGAATAACTTCTGTTAATGATGTACAAAGTTCACAAAATTAATCCCTTCCACAGTCCTCAATTTGAGGCTTTGTTTTCAAAGTACACCATATAGCTCTCACTTTGTGCCTTGTATTTGCATTTCCATTATTTCCACTTTTATTTCTGCCAATTCCACAATTAATGTTTCCTAATATTCCCACTGATACACAAATACTGTATTTTGGGCTCCAGGCAGAAGATAAAGGTAAGAACCAGCCAGCCCATTTATTGACAAACTAAGGCATAAAAGGAGCTGAACGTCAGTGCTGTGTCAATATTTCTCAGATGTGGGTGCTGTGCAGCCCAGAAAAAGGTTAACAAATATCCTAATCTGCTCCCCACTGGTGCATTTCCCATAACCCATTTTGTCATTTCTCACATTCTTCAAGTTTTACAAGTTAGACCCGTGCAATTAATTCCATTTAAAGAGTAGTCTAGTTAATTAATTAAACTACGCTTCATGGGAACACCTCTGACTAAGGCAGGATTACAGCTCTGAGCTCCCCACACCTCTAGGTTGAGTCACACAACATCCCTCCCACTCATACCCAATAGAGGTTCTGTCGGTCAAGTACAGGGCTCCAGAAATTAGTCATGTATCAGCCAATGAGTACATTAAAGTAGAAGTAAAATAAAAACAAAACAAAAGAAAACAGGGGATGTCTTTAAATTTAAAAAACCAAAACTTCATCTGTGTGTTTTGGAATTCCTCAAAAAAGTAGCCACTACCTCAAAGTCTGAGCCTTTTAAACAGCTTCAAGCTTTGGAAACACAACTCGTTAAAATTCATAGATTTTCATATGCGTGTTTGGCAAAGGATGCTTGGCTTTTTAATCCTTTTGTAATCTGTTTTCTGTTTAAGTTTTCCTTGGGCCTTTTTAGTTTTATCTGAGTTGAAGTCATGTTAGAATTAGTCATGCTGTCTTTTTTTTTTTATTTTTTATTTAATATAACCAAACTTTATCCCCGCTTTGATATTGCAACTAATAGCTGAGCTTCCTCCTAGCATTATGATGGTACATAGAACTTCAAGTGAAAAAAGTTACAAATTAATGTATTGTTTGGACAATTTGATGTACAAATGTATGGTGTGAGCCAGATATGATAACCTAATTATATAGAATTTCCGTTGCCTTTTTCAGGAAAAAAAAATTAAGAGTTCAGTAGTATGTTTCACTCAAGTGCATTTTTTCACTTTCCTGGCCTGGATATTTGTTCTGTCTGATGTCTAAATTGTATAGAAATTATGTATTAAAAAGGAAGAGAAATCTTGACAGTTTGTTACCCAATATTCAAGACAAATGAAATCTGTTTTCACAAAGTACTTTCAGCACTGAGCTTATCAGATCACTACAGACTGAACATTTGCAAGACTGGAAGCCTCCGGCTACAAGGCAAAGTGTTTCCTGAAGTGATTAATGTCAGCCTGTGAAGAAAGCAAACAGTGTAGCACTTAAAGTTAGAACAGAAAATAACAAAATTAAACTCAGTTAGTTGCACTAATGCCAATGATGATGAGTTTAAAGATACCCTGAAGACAATAGCATGTCATACTGAAGGAAAACTAAACCCTGGAAAGCTAACCATTTATGCCAAGATGGTAAGCTGATTTTATCATTGTATTGTTATGTTATTGTCCTAGACAAAAAATAATTGAGGTTTATATTGAAGTTTGCTTATCCGAATGCATCTGCTGTACAAGCAGTGAAGTCCAGAGAGATATAATCAAGATTGGGCAGCCTACACCCTGGTTTTAGTAACCTCAAATTCTTGTGATGCCCTCTTTTTCATCTGTAGGGACTTTAAAAGGAAAAGGAGCATTTACTTGGAGTTACTTTAAATGATTGTAAAGTTACTATAAACCCTATAAACAGGGTTCTCCAACTGGAACTCCTTCAACAGGAGGTCCCTTTTGACTCCTGGCTTGTTAGCCAAGTCATGGCAACATGTCCCCATGTGTTCTGTTAGGGATTTTACAATTACAGAAATATACAATATTGCACAGTAACAGGAAAAATGGTCCAGATTCTTAAGAGAATTCATCAGGTCTGCTGCAGGCTTCCTAGCTGATTTTAGAGAAGCACTTTCAGACATGTTTTTCATTTCATTGTGTTTAAAGTGATGATTTAACTCAATTTTGTCTCTGCTCAGTCTAGTTTATCTGTTGGGAGCCAAACCCAGAGATCTTACATGTGGTTAGTTAGCATGTACCTCAATAAATCCTAAATATTGCCTGAAGTTTCTAGGAGCAAATAATAGTCTTGTACTGCCGTGATCTACATACTTTGCAAAACAGACCCAGGAGTCCTGGCAGTTTCCAAAACAAGGCATTGTAATTCATCAGGAAAAGACAGCAGTTTTATTCTAACCATGTATTTTGATGCTCATAGTTACATCACCATCAAGAGTGCCTACATTAGCATTTTACTTTGGATGAGAGACATTTCTGGAACCAATTTCACAGTTAGTCTCTATTAACAGTATTTTGATTTGTACTGCCGGTGGTCTCAGAGAATAAAATAAAAATTGTTTTGATTATACTCTGAGAGCACAGCTAATACTCTTTAAGCTTCAATGGACTTTCAGCTCACGGGACCAGATGGGAGCTTCTCAAAAGCAAACATACCTATACACAGATCAGCCACAAAATGCACATAATTCGAATGCTGGATATTCAACACCAAACATTTCAGTACATCTAGGCATTAGGAATAATCCTATAATTATATTTTAAAATATTTTAAAGATTTTAAAGTTACTCAGCCAGTACTCATTATTTAGATAAGGGGGCAGTACGATTTTTAGCCAAATTAAAACTCCATAGAAAGGAGGGCATTTGCCACATGCAAGGGCCTTAGCAGAACTAACCAGCTCATCCTCCTGCAGAGTCAAGATCTCCATCATGCATCTGCTAAGACAGCTCAGGTATCCATGTAAAAGTTCAGCCTCTACAAAGTCCCATTTTGTTTCCACGGCTTTAGGCACCTTAATTCAGTTTTTCCCCTAGCAATAGCAACCATGTCAGCAGGTCTCTAGTTGAGAACTTTCAGTTGCCAACTTCTGAAATAAAACACAACTGAATTCAGACTTGGACCTTGTCTTTTTGATGAACACATGTACTTCTCAGAAGCACTCAACGGGATTGTCAAGCAGATATCCAGTTAAGTGACTCTCAGCATCCTCTGTCACCCCACTTTCTTTCTCCTCCTTCCCTCTCTCACTCTTGCTTTTGTTTCCTGGTTCCCACTCCCTCATGTTAAAATCCTTCCTGAGCTGATTCATATTGCTAGCCCAGTGGAAAACTGTTTTCTTTTTCTGAGATAGGTGAGGGATGACTAAGCTAATGTTCCATAGAACAGGTGAATTAAACCAACTCGGAGGCAAAATGGACAAAACCAAACTGAAGACAAAAAATACATAACCACAACAGTTATGAGGAGGAGGAAGTCCTTCTCCTTCGGTAGCTTTCCCATTGCATCACTGGTAATGCTCCATTTCAGCCCAGTTACCCCCAACCCCTATACCTTTTAGAGCATTTTACAACTAGAAACTCTTATCACGCAGCACCTGCAAACAAGATTCATGTGCTTCAGAACTGTGTTGCTACAGAGAGATCATAATAAACCACAGCCTGCCTCAACTTCCCACCAGCAGTGATAGGATGGCCCATCCACCATCTCAGTTTGTCCTCAGCTGAGTTGCATTTCACATCTCACGTACCAACTTTTGGTGACCCTTTCCTGTCCAGCACAGGTTTCGTACACAAAATAACTTTAGATGTTACAACCCTTCTATTATCTACCTTGATAATCCCTCCCCTTAGTAATCAAAACCCATGGGAATCAAAACTTTCTCAGTTCAGTTAATGGATCAATTGAATGGATCAATGAAGTACAGGAATCCAAGAAATATAGCTTGTATATTTCTAGTTTATAGTTTATAAAGTTTATACATAGTGTCCTGAACTGTCAAAACCAGGTTGATATTATTACTATTATGTTATTTCAGGGAGACTTTTTTTGTTTGCTCTAATTCCAGAGTGAATATTTTGCTGTATTTCTCCATATCTGAAATATTAAGGATTTAGAACAAAGGCCTGATCATCAGCTTTGGCAATGTTTTCCATCAGCTTTTGAAAAACAACTCAGTTGATTTGTCTATGCTGGAAATTTTTGTCAATGTGTGCTGATTTTTAATACAGATTGATGCAGTCTCCTGCCATAGAACCCTTTTCTTATACAAACATATTTTTCTAGTTTTAGTTTCTATTGCTTTAGAAATATACTATCTATAATTATTGGGACAGAGGGAACTACTTCTTAAACCCATCTAACCATCACGGCATAATCAGTAAGACTTCCCAGCGTGCACAAAGCCTAAGTTGCTCTAACAGCTTTCTCTTCTGGTATCAAGTAGAAGCCCATAGGTGAACACTAAGGAAAATTAGACTGACAGGAAATTTTGCCTTCTTACTACTAGCAGCACTTTGCAATCACACAAGTCTTTAGTGAGAGTTATATAAATGTCCAGGTTGTTTCAACAGTATGGAAACTTCTGAATGTCAAAACCCAGTTTATTTCTCTGTGAAACTGGAGAAAAGAATTCTTATTTTGATCTTCTTGCTTGATGCACTGTATTCCTATAAACAGGGGATTCTTTAAAAAAATAAAAGAAAATAAAAAAAAAAAAGTAGGCAATTTTCCTGGGACATGAAGTGCTGCAGTGTGCAACATCCATGTTCCACTCTATTTTTAAGGGATGTTGGGAAACTGAAGAGCAGGAAACAAAGTAGCACGAAATAAGTACGATTGTGAACAACTCTATTAGAGTGAGTAGTGCTAAACCACTTTTTTATCGAGTTGGGAAAAACACAGCAAGAAGCAATAGGTAAAAGGTAAAGAGAGATGTATTCAAAATAGTCTAATGTCATTTGCTGAACTCTGGAATAAGCTACCAAGTGAAAGGTAGACTCTCCTCTCCCTGTGCTTTTGAATCAAGTTTGAATGCCTTTCTGAAGTGGACTCTGAAAGATATTCACCCCAGCCAAGCACCAGTCTGCAAGCAAAATTCAGTGGCCTGGGTGGGATTAGTTTAGAGATCCAGTGATCTGTCCCAAACTCTGCAGAACTGTGACTGACACCAAAGGAATTAGAAACAGGATCAGGCTGCATAAGTTCATTAACTTAGTGAAAAGAGATCTAATGAATAAGTGACTCCACAAACACCCAGCACAATGATTTCTATTTGCACCCGCAAAGGCTCCTCACTCCAGCTGCTTGTCAGGCAGACGAAGCCTGTCATTCACTCCTTTGTAACTCTACCTATTGTCCAAAACCCCTTTTCTTCTATGGAGAAACCCCTTATTTTGGTCTTACGGAAAAACCTTTGAGAGCTGAGAGAGGGAAAGGGAGCCTTTAGCTCAAAACAAAGGGAAATAGGGCTTCTGCCAGCAGGAGGCTAACAAGTAAATGACAATTTCTGTATTTCTAGGATCTGAGAACAATCTCTGCAGGCAGTGTCAAGCCCTGTGTCAGTTTCCTGCCCTGCCAGCCTTCCACAATAGATCATGATATCTGCCTGGGAGAATAAAACCTTCCTTCTCCAGAAAACCAGCACAGCTAGCTCCCAGGCATGATGTTCCCTGGCAGGGGCCATTCAGCATGCTACCCCTCCACAACCCTGAGCTGGCTGATGGCCTAAGTAACAGCAAATTATAGCTGTGTTGAAACAATCAAATACCAATAATGGCAGAAGCAGAGCATAAGTACATGCCATATGGACTCCGTTTACCATTTAATGTTCTGCATTAATAGTCACTATACCATAAAATAATGTAAGGTCTGCGACAGATGAAAACATGACTTGAATTTATGCTGTGTATTACAATCCCAGAGAAGACCAAGGATGATGGCTGCACTCAGGCAAGTCATTTAGCATCAGAAACTAAGCCAGCTGCAGGGAGCTCTTTCTCTAAGCTTTCTAGGCAACTCCTCTTGATTGACTGGAAGGGGAGAGGAAAAATAATTTCTGTGCAAAGCAGTTCTATTAAAGCTGTCTCTGCAAAGGCCAGGAGGAACCTTCTCCCATAGAAAAAACAGAAAAAGAAAAAGAGAAATAAAAAGTAACTAGCTAAATCACAAGGTGGAGGAATTCCAGAGAGAGCAATTCTGACACGTGCCCTCCTGCACCCTATGGGCACATTACACATGAGCGAAAAGATCATTAGGAATTGAATTAGCCCAGTTGATACAACATGCCAAGACCTTTTTCAGAAGCATAGAGGAAAGTCTCTGCACCTGTGACATTCAGGACTTTCTCTGAGGAACATAATTCAGAGTCATCCTGAGAAGTCTTCTTTCAGCATTTTTCTAATGACATTTTTCTTCTACCTCGTTCCATTAATTTTTTTAATTTCTGGACAACAATATTTGTAATGGAAGAGGATTAATTCCAATTATTAATGTTCTCTTTTTCCCAACTCTGAGTCCTGACATGTGGGCACCAATTATTTATTTTCTCTTTTCATCTTTTCTTTTCTTCTTTGCCTCTGTTTCATGAGTTCTTTTACTCAGAGTTCAAATTAAAATGCAGGAGACAGGGAGTTTATCTTTCAATTTATATCTTATCTATAATACAGCTGCACAGAGTGTGCCTCGAAGTTAACAAGGTGAAAATGGCCCCGAGTTCTAACTTCCATGGCCTTTAAAGGTCCAAATCACCCAATTATGGAATGCCAAATAATTTGTTTTTACTTATAATCCAATAACGAACTATTCATGATCTGCACTGCAGGCTTTTTGACCCAATACCAGAACATCCAAATTTGTGAAGAAGGAGAAAGGAAGAAGAACAAATTCACACCCCAAATCCTCCGTATTGTTACTATATCTGATAAACCTAATTTTTCTACATCTCTACATATTCCACCCAGTGATATAACTTCTAATTACACAGCAACAACCTCAGTGTTATCACACAATTTAGGAAGCCTTTCCCAAGGCTTCAGGTCAAATATAGTGTACTTCTGAGGATCACTGTCTGCCAGCACTGAAAGGCTGAAATTCTCAGAACTCAGGGTTCCAACAGAAGAGAACAATCACAGAAGAAGCAATGAGGTATGTTTGTCTGAATTACTGCTTGTAATATGCTGTTCTAAATAGAACTTGAGTTCTGTGAAAATACATTACTGGGAAGTCATCTCCAGTGATCAATGCTACTGGTTTCAGTGGAAGCATCAATTTTGCCCAATTCATGTAAGAAGGAACCTCCTGTTGACTTCCAAAAGGTTTGAAAATTTTTATACTCAGACCTCAGAGTAGAAAAAAAGTTAGAAAAAAAAGCTATCAGAGCCCTTGCAGTCAAATTCATCAGTGAGCTAAGCAAGAATTCCTCCCTTACATGTCCCGACAAACATATTCTTTATTTTTACATGGTCTTGTATATGTTTCACAATCATTCTTTGATAACTCTTTGATACAAATAATTCCCTTTCTTAGTTACTGCAAGTCAGTAAATAAAAGAATAGCCCTTTCTGTGATAAAAGCATCTAAAAGTGTAGGAAGTGTTCTTTTTTGTGGAACTGACCTCTTGATCAGTAAAAACAAAGAGGTCATTTATTATAAGTGATCCTCTGCCAACAGCCCCTATGCCCATTACCAATTTCAAGCACTTTATGTTCTCCCTCCAGAAAGGCTTTGTACTCTTTCCCACTCATTAGAAGATGGCTATTGTAAATAGCACTTCCAGCATTAATATTAAATACAAAAAGATATATGTTCAAACCAGGTTATGGCTGTAAGGCAAACTGACACCAGCCAGGAAATTCGTAAGCCAAATCCAGCCCTTAGCTAGGGCTGTTGTGAAAGCAAATATGTGGGAGTTAGCAAGGTGCCCAGGGTGAGTGCAAGTGTGCATTTTCTGACTTTTGTCAGACGATGTCAAAACATCGACCTGACCTAAACATTAGATTTGCCATGTTTAAAAAGAGCCTGTCATGCAGGGAAGAGGGGAAGGCACACCTACGTTTCTGTTGTCACTTCCAGGCTTCAGGGAGGGCACATGACCACAAGGCCTACCCTGGACCCCAGGGACAGAGAGCATGAACCAGTGGAGACCCAGCAACTCCCAGGGTGAACAGCTCACAGCACACGCACCGACGGGTGTCCCCTGGGTAGTGAACAGTCTCATTTGTTCGGTTTGTCCTCACAGAGAAAAAAAAAATCAAGACCTTTATCACAGGCAAGCCAAAATTCTCTGTCTTCACCTCATAAGCATCACAAGCTGTTTCAGGTGCAAGGCAGGTATGCAGGCTGGGTTGAAGGACCATGCTGCTATGGTGCCCAAGGGAAAATTGACTGGACAGGCCAAAGGGTCTGCCAGGGCTGGCATGAGGTACACATGAATCCCTTTAGACACCCTGGTGTAGCACAAGGAAAAAAATGCCATGTTCTTCCCTAGCAGGAGGCACTTGGGAACACACCATCCCTCACACTGGAGCACAGCTCTGCAGCTTGGCAGCAGCTCTGTGCATTCCTGTGGGCATAGGAAGCCTGTCCCTAGCTGGCTAGAGGTACCAGCTTAGCCCCACAAGTGCTCCAGCAGTGTGCCAGTAGCTCAAGGAGGCAGAAAAAGGGTGAGCAGCCTGATAAATGTTCATTTAGTTCAAAAATTTAAGTTACTTTGATGAATATTGACTTGATAATCAATATTGTAGCAGATTTCCCCAGTAGGCAAAAATACAAGCTGAGGGGGATGGGAACTTACCTAGAAATAGTTCCAGTTTTGCAGGAATAGTTTTTCTTGTTCCTATATGGATATGTGTAGAGTCAGTGGGGTCTGGTATTTTTTCTAGATCAAGAAGGTGTCAGCTAATCTCTGCATTGCCCAAGAGAGGGGAGGAAAAATATCTTGGCCTAAATCCTGTTCTTTTAAGCAACCCATTTGGGAAAAAAAATTTCCAGTATCATAACTAGTATTTGATTTAAACTAGGTTAATTAAATGGCTTCAAACCTCATATAATTAAAACCACAGTGTACATAGTTGTATTGATACTTATTCCTGTCAGTTCAAGTTAAATTGAAAAGAGGTTGAATCCAGCTGTCCTTACGCTGTTGGTGCAGCTTTTTGGGCCAGTTCAGCAAACACACACCATCTCCTAACTGAGTGCAGATCTCATACGGAATACCCTGAGGTCACAATAAGTATTTAATTGTATGACATGTATTTTATCTGACTCAGGAGGCTGACAGAAATACAGGTGGTCAGCTGAGCGCAAGCTGAGAGAAAACAGGTGAGTCAACCTCATGCTGGAGTGCTACCTTATTATTCCACGATGCCCAGTCTTTGAAGGAATACTTCTTTTACAACCTAGGACAATAATGAGGAGACTGCTCATGGAATTAAAAGTTCCCAGCTTCTAATTAGAAGGAGAATAATTGCAGTGTCATTTGTAGGGATCTTAATAATTTATTTCATTTTCAAGACAAGTGTATTTGTGCTGTATAATTTTCATTCATATGCCAACCAAAACAGGACATTTTTTTTCATTGCTTGTGCTACTTTTTTTTTTTTTTTTCACTTTAACCCTCTATTGAATCCATCTGGGATAAAAAACAAATAACAAAGAAATATTAAACTTTGAAAGTGACAAAATGGAAAATTTGAGACGTTTTGGAATTTTCCATGTTTTTTTTGGTTGGGTCTTCTTCCTCCTTACACAACGTGTTATTCTTTGAAGCAGTGCAAACTTACTTTTTCAGCTGTCATTTACCCATTTCATTGGTGCTTTTCAGCAAAAAAAAAAAAAAAAAAAAAAAAGAAATTAATAAACCAGTGATTCCTTCAGAATACCACTAAAACACTCTAACCATTTACTCATGGCCTGGAGCCTTTTTTTGATATTTAAGGTAAGATAAAGAATGTCCCCTCTACTCTAGGCTCAAAGTCTAAATTTGACAATATCATCTAAGTGCAGACTACATCAAAGATGAGACTTCAATTAATTCCAGAGTTATTTAAACACAAGTTTTTCATTGGCAAGCTACAACTGAAAGGCCTCAAGAGGAACATGGAGGCAATGAGGGGAATTCCATTATTCCCACCCCACAACCTCTTCTCCCAGGCACAGAACCAACATCAAGAAAATAAACCAGTCACCAAATACAGCACAATGGGCTTTTTCCTCCTTAATTACACTTAAAATTCCCAGCCAAGCGCACAGACCTCACACAGGATTTCTGTGCTATATAGTAGCACTGGTTGAGCTGAGTGAGGGACCTCAGAAAATAAAACGCTTCACAATGGAGCTGCTGACACAGCAGAGAGCATCCCCGCACAACGGTGTGGTTTCAGAGGGGCCGGTTCACTCCCACCCCAGCCCCAGAGGCGTTTCTCCCTTTGAAAGCCACCTTCTGTGCGGCTCACCCTGATGGGCTGCTCCCGGCCGGGCTGTTTGCTGTTCTTCGCAGGCTTCTGCTGTTTCCTACATCAGATGGAATTCACCTTCATGTAATTCTTTTTTCTGGGAGCTTTGATCTCCACTTCCCTCGTAACTGCAATGTAGTCCCACTTTGAACTACGAGAAAGTACCAATTTAAGGCTCTTGCTGAAAACATCATAATAGTTAATCCTAACAAAACGGTGTTAATTAGTCTCCTGGTGATTCTAAGCCGAAGTCACAATAGGTTCTTATATTTGTTTACCACTGCTGTATTTCCTCCTCATCCCAGTAAAAGTGCACTAGATCTGATAACCTTTTAGGCAAGGTTATGGTTTCTCAGCTAGAGATTTAGGGCAAAACCCAAGTACCTAGCAGTGTCAGAGGAGCAGTTCTGGCCCAATCTGATGAGACTGCAGACCGGTAGCTTCACAGCCAGCCATCAGAGACTGCCTAATCAAGCAGAAGAAGTAAAAATTTAACTCCAAAACTCCTTCTGAAGCACAATAGGGCCGTTGTATGAGATAAAAGCAGTTTCTTCATATAATACATTCAAACCTTGGGCCTGAGAGAGAAATCATAGAGCTGGAGAGGAGCATTATTCTGCTTCACTTTTGAATCTATCTCATCCTGCTCAGCGCAAAGAAAATGCTTAAATAACTCAAATTAATGAAAGTGGCTCACCATTCTGGACCGCACTGATGGCTTTTCAAAGCATTTTTTTTCTTTTTGTCTTACACAAACAAGGTCCTTATTTTTAATGTAACCACTGAATTTTGGCCAGATTCAGGTACGTTGCCTCTGTCTCTCTCTTAAAAAAAAAAAAGTAACGTATTTGAGTGAAGACACTGAAACTGATCTTTTCAAGCGCTCTGGCTGTTTCCTCAGTGTTCTCGGTGCAATGACAAAAGAACCAGACAGAACAGCAACTTCAGTGCTTAGACTGTCTATTTGTGGAGCGCACACAAGTCTGCTGTTCACTAAAAGGTTACTCATGAGATAAACAAGAAATGTTGCAGGACACCAGCATCCAATCTTGCTATTCTGACTTCCTGTGGACATTTCAGCGGTCTCAATGACGAGGAAACTGCCAGCTCTACCTCCCACTTTTCCATTTTGTATTCTCACAGGCAATTAAAATATTTTTATTTACTTCTGCTCAGCTAGCTCTTCCCAGTGACCAGCTCTCCCAAGGTGAGTTTTCCTTTCATCCTCTTCCTGTGATTACAGTACTTCAGAGTCAAACACTTCAAAAGTCCTGCTGAAAACACCAGGAGAGCCAGCCCCAGCTCACTGACTGAACCCTGACTGAACTCCCAATTTCTCCTGGTGTATAGAGATGCAGATTTACTGTGGCATAATTGCTGTCAAGGTATATCCCTGCAAGACCATTTTTGAAGATCTGCACGCCTCCCTGCTGAGAGCCTGTGCACCCTCCCAAGCCCACATGGAGAGGGTTCTGTCCCTAAGAACGGCCCTTCTTCCCCAGCCAAAGGCTGCCCTTCTTCTCTCTCCCCTACAGAAGCAAGATACACCTGAATTTCACACATTAACTTGGTAGATGGCCCATGCTGTGCAATGCCTCCACAGTGCTCTCCTGCATGGAAAATCCCCTTAAGCCTGTGGATGAGCAGAAAAACTGTATCATCATGACATACTTCAAACTGCCTCATAAGCATGGGAATTCAGAAAGGGAATATTGGTTGTGAGAGAGGAAGCTGCATCCAGCAAGCTTGATGGGAAGAGCATGACCTGTGTACAGGATCCAGGCTGAAGGAAAGGAAATATTTTTTCTTGCTGTGCAGCGAGCAATGATCTCACATATCCAGACCAGGACCACTTACTGACACTTTTCTATCAGTAAAGGCCTTTGTGAGTTGTTAAACACACACTGACACTCAGCTAGCTGCAAACTGCTAACCCAGGGTATAGTGAAATGCAGCCCTGAAAGTGGTGAAAACACCACTACGAGGGTTTATGTCAGAAAAACATTTGGTTTTCTTTTTTGTGTTTGTTTTGCATGACTTTCTAGAATCTCCTGAATACAATCCAGACCCTTGGCAGCTGCAAGCTACAGTCTGAGGCACTGATAAATTTATTTTCCAAAATATCTGCAATAATTCTCATTTTGTCACAATGCTCACTGTGAATGAGGGGAAGGGAAAAATTTCTGTCTGATTTCCCAGCGATGTTACAGTTTAGAGCCTTTGCATTTTATACCTGGGGAAGCTGACAGTCACTCTGAACATGTTTTTGTCCTCACAGTTAAGAGTTTGAATCTATGCCTTGTTTTTCTATCCCCTACAGGCTGTTTTGTACTCAACTACTTTTTTTGGGTTTATGTTTGGTTTTTTGTTTGGGATTTTTTAATGCCAGTAGATAATTAAACATTACATGCAATTTTATGATGTGATAGTTGTGGGATTGGGGTATTTTTTTTTGTTTCAGGGGTTATTTGTGGGGTTTTTTTGGTGTTATTTCTTCTAATTTGCTTTGAAATTAAAAAGCTTTTAGAATAAACTGGGCAGTATCATCCCAGTTCTCCTGCTCCCAGGATATTTATAACTCCACCTTCCTAGAAAAACAAGGGGCTTTACAAGCGCAACTTGATACCACAAATCTAATCATAACCATAAATCACACTTAAAAGTTACATTTCAGGATTACATAGGTTTAGCAATGAGTCTGGGTGGTAAAAAAGGGTAAAATTCTTGCTGTGACAGGTGACCAGCTGAAGTCTAATACCTTTGTTTTCAAAGTGCAATTCGTAGCTGGGAAAACAGGCCCCTACTGTATCTTACATAAACATCCCCTTGCAAGTTAAGTGTCTGAAAAAGTCAATCACAGCATTTTTTTCTCACCTGGGCACTTCATGGTATGTGCTTGAAGCCCACAGCTCATATTACAGCATGAAGATGCAAGAAGGGGAATTAAAACTGTATGATTACCTGGAGTAGAACGAAAATGATTGAGACAAGTTTTTTGCTGTTTTAACTTTGTCGAACTCAAAGTTAGCAAAGAATTTTAGTCATACCTGGGGCTTGGAATCAGATGGTTTTCTTTGCTGAGAAAAAGGGCTTCTAAGATAGTAAGGCTTCATCCTCAGCTTCTTATCTTGATTTACCCTAATTAATAAAAACAATCCAAGGGAACCATATGTTTTGTGGCTGCCAGCAGCATAGTAAAGAACTTCACAGCCCCCAGTAGGTTCATCCTGCCAGGACATACACAAAAGTAGGAATTTGAAGCTGAGGCAGGAAACTAAGGCTCAAAGACAGTGAACAGTAGTTTAGTGTCACTCACAAAAGTTTTGAGAAAACAATCCTCATTTGGGGTCTGTTCAGAATCAAATGCACACATTTCAGCCAGACCTTATTCTCAGCCTTCTTTGCAGGACTTACAGTCTTAACCAGCACTGATGCTTCTTTGTAAAAAAAAAAAAAGAAAAAAAATTCCTTAGGTTTAATTACTGATGTCTCCTAAGTTAATCTGGAGCAAAATTCTGATCAAAGTCAGCAGTAAACAAAGGCATAACCAGTTGCAAAGGAACTGATAACGCATTCAAATTTTTTGCAGTGCTGTTGCACTATGTGTCACTTAGACACCACAGTGACAGGCAAGGCAGATATCTCAGGAAAATATCCCTCTGTGATCTTCTAGTCACTGTTCCATTTCTCAGCTGAAGAAGCAACTCAGTCTCTCAAGCCACTCTTCCTCAAAAAGTACTAACATAATTAAAATTTTAAAATATTTTAGAAATAATCATCTAGTGTTGATCTTTTCAGGGACATATGCCTAGAAATCTGCAACTGAAAAGCTGTAAGGACAGTCTGTCTCCTTTCAAGTGTCCTGGTACTTCCAGCTGCCATCATGGTAATTCAGCACTTCTCATAAAAGACAAGTGAAAAGGATAGAGCTGTAAACTTACTATCATTTACACCATACGGTAAATTAGAAAAAAATCTTTAAAAATTAAATTATAATTGGATTAGTTCTGACTGGCTCACTTCATCCAATCTCTGAAAGCCTGTGGCTTGTTCCACGGCTATTAGTCTGCATACTGTTATTTCAGAATAAGGAAAGAAAACCTATTTTATTTTAAAGGCAGCATCCAGTGCAAGGCTGGATATAGTCTGTACGGGCAATGCTTGAAGAATTCCACAGTTCAGGATAAACAGTAGGCCACAAAGGGCATTATTTCCCAACGTGAGATTCTTTCTGTAAAACATGCTTTTCCCTCTGTACCTCCGACACACCACAGTGTTCTCATATCTTTCATCACCGCCTCCCCACCTTTTTCTACACATTGGTTATGTCCCTTCCCACTTTGTTGCAATGTTCTTGCTTTACTGAATTTTTCTACACAACACCACAGATCTCAAGTATAGGTCACACTCAGGCTGCAGTTAATCTACCTCACCTACATTGCCACTGCAGGATTCCAGGCTCACACAACTTCCCTGGCTAGACCACAACAAACCCCCTCAGTTCTTCCCCACGTCCCCAGTCTCCTGCAGTGATTGTCTCAACTATCCCTCTCTCTCCTCTGCTCCCTACAACATCTTCAATATCCCTCCACACTATTATCCTACAACCCCAGCTGCACATCGATATTTGCCAAGGAGCGGACTGCATGCACCACAGCTGGTGTGGAGCCACCCAGGCACTAGCTGGTATGCATATGGCAATAGGCCCGACCACCCAGGAATCCAGGAATTCAGAGAGCAAGGTGTGCACCAACAAGCCTGGCAGCTGATGCCTCTCAGGAAGCCAGTGTGACACACTGCCTATCAGATGCCTGGCAGATCCAACAAATGGCATGTCAAGGATGGCATCTGACTCCCAGGCCTCTGCTGCTCCCGACAGGTCCCATTCATCTCACCAGGAGATTTGCCAGCTGTTTGCATGGAAACTGGGATTGGATCCTGAAGAACAGAATGGGTACCAGCCTCCCTTTCCTGTGATGTTACCTTTGCACAGAATGCTTATAACCTGACTGCACCCTTACAGCTGCCACCTCCTGGCTCTACTCTGGTGCCCTCATCCTTGGAAGGTGCACTAAGCACAGCCACAGAGTTCCTTCTTCAGTGTCTTTGGAGAAGTCTTCCTTGTCAGGATGGAAACAAGGGTCTGAGCCTGGGAGCTGGGATGCAGAGGGGCCAAATCCCCTGTCACTCTTAGTGTGCTTCCACAAGACAGACACTACTGTGCTCATTTGCTCATCTACATGCCTCTGCTATCTGTCTAACATCCAGAGTACACAAGCTTTTTGGGGACAGCAACTCTTTTCATTCTGTTCCTGTACAGCATCAAACACACCCTGATCTCCTGTCCAGGATCACTGTCACCAAAATAGTGTCATTAGCAATCCACTAAAGTCTTACCAGACGTTTTGTTTACAAACAAAATGCCTGAAATTAGAAAGGAGAAGGTTTGCCATCATAAGCTCAACTGAAAGTTTACTCTTCCTTTGGGAGAATTGCTTAGAGTGAAGAAAGGCCATTTGGTGCCATTGGGGAGTGAGCCTTTTTCCACCTGTTGACAAATAGTCTTGGATCAAAACTTCGAATAGAGCATATGGGGAAGCCCTTTCATCTTCACAAAGGTGAATTCCTGCTGGTCTTGCCAAAATGAGGTGGCTTTTTTATTTCCTGTTATCATCTTCCACACTGCTAAATCCCCAGGAACAGTCTGCAGGTGCATTCCAGAGGGGATATTTAATATTTTATTGCCAAGCAAGAACTAAAGGACTGGTTCCCATAGTTACTATCTACAAAAGTTTTCCCCACGGGGCTCATGTAAGCAGGGAGCATGTCCCTTCCTACACCCACTGTTCCTGCTGAATAAAATGCCAGGAAAATCCACTCCTTCCAGCAAGGCTCATGAATCTCCCTGTTGATCCCTGCCAATGCTGCTTGCCTTGAAGAAGGAGCAAATACATATGCTTAAGATCAGCATCCGAAGCCGTTATCCAGCCTTTAGAAAGGTGCCAGCTGCATTATCTAAAAATAGCTCAGGTACCCATGAGAAAAGATTACCTGCCAAACTGTAAGCCAGAGAGCCTATTGCCCAATATACCTCTAAAAGCTGAGAGGCAAGAACACACACCTCAGAGGTTTGCATATGAACTCTGAAGAGGAGGTACTTAAAGTGAATTCATTAGCATAAACACTGTTACTGGGATAGCCACCAGTGCACAGTTCTCTTTAAACTTTTCATCTTTGAGGCTATCTGTAACCCACCACATCTGCATTGGACCTTACATCTTACCATGCAAATATTCCAGAATCATGATGGTTTTCAGTACACCACCTGTTTCTGAGCAAGTCACATGTGTACTGATTAATGCTGCCTGATTGACCACAACAGCTCTCTTATCCCTCCTATCATGCCAATTCAGTGACTCCTTTCAATCCTTGCTCCTGTGTATAGGCAAGACACCAAAAATGGCTTTCAAATTAATCAAGTTACTCACAGGTCCTCCTTTTTTTTTCTTTCCCCACATAAATCCCAAGCCCTGGCCATGCCAAGCAACCAGATATACTAATCAATGTTCTACCTTGCCACATTCTCCAAGGCCATATGCATCATGCTTTGTTTCTGTTGTCCATTCAAAATATCTCTCTTTGTATACTGTACTTGTATACTTGTATACTGCACTTCTTGGGCAACTGTTTCCATGGCTCATGCAGTCATGTACACGTGAGAATGGCTATATTAGCAATGTTGAAGGACGCAGTTCACAACACATTTTCTACTTGGCAAAGATGGTTTATAAGCTCCAGTTCCCTCCTCCCAAGAGCTGCCTATTTCTTTGCTATGCCACAGCTTTGCGTGCCCTCGGTAATGCTCTGCACTCCTGTCTGCAACCTGGTTTGCAGCATGTTCCACAAGCACTTCTATCACCACCACTAGAAGGGTGGTGGCTGCAGAGGAGGGTGGGAAAGAATGACTGAATGAAGAGCTGAGGAGAAAGAGAGATTTCTTAAGCTTTGTTGTTGAAGAAAACACAGAATGACATCCTCAGATGGAAAAGATTTTTCTTATCTGTCCTCCTGCCAATTATCATCCCTCCCATATCCATAACATGAGCCAGCACAGCTACACAAACACGTAGGATATCACAGAATAATCAGTTTAGCTGCTGTGAGAGGCCTTAGATCAGATCAGTTCTTAGGAAATCTGTTTGGTAAGACAGGAGATTATACAGCTTCTCCAGAGTAACATTGCCAAGCATGTAGTTTGAACACTGACTTTTTGAGACAAAGAGTTTTTACACCTACTTTTGAACTACACTCTAAAGTCACACCCAGATGATACATCAGTGGTGTTCTACACAAAGAAATTGGACCAATGCGACAAAACCCACTTAGGTGCTATCACTAGATTAATTCAGAATTGGCTAGTGGCCACCTAAGCCAGGTTGAAAAACAGGTACAGTGCCTCTGACCAGAACCACTACACATTCCTCAGCCCGTGGCCCAAAGTCCCACATGAAAGTCCATTTGAACATGCAGTTTATATCTATAAGACTCTGCAGCACATCCAGAAGGCATTGGGACTCTAGCAGATGTGTTGTGCAGTGCATTTGGGTATGTACAGAATTCCCACCTCCTAAACACATTAAATTTACTATGCTTGCATTAACAAACTGTGCAGAGCCAGTAGCAGATTCAGGTATCCCGCTGTCCCTGCCTGGAGCTACCACACAGAAATATGTCTCACATGAAAGTTCATATGCTGCAGCTTTCCCCCAGTCCCGTCCACTGCTAAAGAAAAATCAGTTGAAAGGCACAAACTTTTCAACTTCAGTGCAACCACACAATGTGCTGCCTCTGTTTCACCATATCTATTCATTCTTCTAGTCATGGGCAGGGTACTGTAGTTGTTTCCAGGTAGCTTCTTGTTTTCTAGAAGAGCAAACAATGCAAGTTATGAACACGGGCCAGCAAGAGACTGTGAGGATTGCAGAGTCCACTTGAATTAGTATTGTTTCCTAAGTACTGTGATCTCTTGATCTGATTACTGGAGAAAGCAAAATATTTAAGAGGAGAATAAAATGGGTTTTGTCATCCTTTAGGCAGAAATTATATAAAGGAACAGTTATATTTTGATCAGCTACAGTACCATTGAGTGGATAGCTCAGTTAATTCCAGGGAATCAGTGGCAAAAGTCCTATTGATTCTAATGGAGCCCAGATGTAATCCAGTAATCAAAACCAGTTTGGTCTTCTTTAGACTCTGTTTAGAACAAAAGTTATGTGATATAAAATATGGTGGGACAAACAAGTGAAGGATAGAACAGAATTATACAGAATAGCATTCTAAACTGAATAACTCTTGAAGATTTAGTGTTTTTCTGTGCCCACAACACATGCATTACAGAACTTATATAGGTATATCAGAAAAACAGAACAAAATTATTATTAGGATAAATTTACCCTTCTTTCACTTGCATAATCCATAAGCCTGCTGAGTCACATGTTTACTGGTGGGTAATAGGTAAGTACAAAAAAGCTGCATTGAAAAACCAAAACCAAACCAAAACCCAGAACAACAAAAAACCACCATTCACAATGTAAAAAATGCCCAGTAAGACTCCCCTATTGTGGCAGGAATTGATGGGGACATTTCAATAGATCTGTTACACGTCAAAAGGAGCTGAGATAGCACAGTGATATAAACAGGAGAGCACAATTGTAATCAGCCTTTAGCTCTCAATTAGCTCTTTGTAGAAATAAGATTATTATGGATTAATGTATGTGTCTGCCTGCTTGTACACAAACTGCACAAGTAAGAAAAAGAGTATCTCAAGATACAAGGCATTTGCTAGATAAATACAAGAAAGGAAGGTACTCACATTTAAATGATAAAACAGCAGGAGACAGAATAGACAGAACAAGATTTTCCAAGAAAATTTCAGGGAAAGCAACCTTGTGGATAAAACAAATATTCCGGAAACAAACATAACAATGAAGAAACATGGCCAGAAGAGGAAAAAAAGAACTGTGGAACATAAGTTTTACATTAACTCATTCTATATACCAGATAGCCAACAGTCCTTTCCAAAGTAAGCAGTCGTTATACCAACGATGAGCGGGCAAGATATAGTAAAATAAAAATATGTGGTAATGGAAAGACTAAAGAAAAAAACATGGCTGTAGGTGATGTGCTGAGGAGAAAAGTCACTTGTAGGAAACATTTTTAAATATGGCATTAGTAGCTTTACAATGTTCCATAGTCAAAAAATTGCAAAGTCCATCGTAAGAAAAGGCTGAGGAAAAACAGGGAGCAAAATGCATTAAAAACCCCCAAACAAACTAACAACCCAAACACTAAAACTCTTTTGTTCTGCCCTATATACTTAAGATACTTTGAAATCATAAACAAATTGTTCTACCACAAGAAAAAAATAAGATCATCAGTGTGATAGCCACCAAATAGCAAGAGATATTTAATCATTTGCTTCAGTAAGCTTGTGAACTTACTTTGGGGCAAATTTTGGAAGCATAAATGCTGTTAAATGAAATGTCAAATGACTAGCCCAACTGCAACAATATTGACCCTGCATAAGAGAAAACCCTAGCTCTAGTGCCCTCTGCATTTGTATATCCATTTAAAGAGATATTTCCTTCTCTCAGGGAAGCCAGATATCTACTAATACGAGCACGAGAACATTGTGCAGCACTTCTTATGTAGCCCAGGAGACAGGAAAGCCCAGTCTGGGCATACGTTGAGTCACCAAAACTCAGAGAACAAGCAGAGAGGCATCATATGGGTTGTGGGATGTTTCTTCCCAGGGTTATCCTGGTAAACTGCAGCAATTAGAGTTCATCTGAGCTCAGGAAAATATCGTACTCTTAACTCTGCAATTTTGATGGCCATTTTCTCACTGTGTCATGTGGTGACTACGTATTTATGAGTCTCCTTCTAGTTCTGTTCTCATCCTGCACTGCAAGGAAATCTGCAAGGGTGACTCCACTACACTCACTGCACAGCTCCCTCCTATCCATTTCTCAGTGGGAACAAACCCAGACATCAGCCAAGACAAGCCTCGTATGATCACTTGCTCCTGCACCCCTGGAGCTGAGAGAAAACAAGCCTTATTAGCAGGGTGGGTTCTCAGAAATGGAGATAGTTTCCTGCTGCTTCCTACAAGTAAAAAGTTATCTGAACTTTCTCCCAAATTATGTACAAACAAGTTAGAAGAGAACAAGCAAAGAGTCCAGCAATTCACAAGTTCCTCCAGACATAGGTTTTTCTTTTAAATGTAGAATGACCTCAGGACCTAAGTTAAAATGAGGTAATTGTCATCAGATGATTTACTAAGCTTTCACTGGGAGCAAGCAGGGTACCTCTATCATACACAAAAGAAGTTGGATCCCTATGCTGTAATTGTTTTAATTCTTAGTTTCCATTTCCTCTTGGTGCTTATGGAGGGCAGAAGAGCACTTTTGTGGGTTTGGCCTGTATAAATATTGGTCCAGGATTCATTTTATTTTTAAACATCTAAAAAAAAAAAGGCTCAAGACAATTGATAGGAGGACAGACCTGGAGAAAGTCATACTACAACTTAAACCATCACAGATTTCACTTGGTCCTATTCAATAGGAAATTGAATCAAATACAGTAGCAGAGCAATCTGTCAAAGAAAACTGGTTTCACTGAACAGCAGATTCCGCTTAAAGGTATGTAACTCACAAGCATATGAAACAAATGACGTTTTCATTTCTTTCATTCCTTATGTCTTCAGAATATGGGATCTAGTGCATAAGTGGGATCTAATGCACAAGTTGCAATATACAAATCGGAAAACCCATGAGTAAGAGGCAATGTTTATGGGTTAGTCTGTTCATCCAAAATTGTTCTGCAACTTCACCTTCTTCGCCAAGGCTTATCTCTCAGACACATTTGTCTTAGTAGCAATTACATAATGTGAAATTGCTGCAGGTTTAAAGAACGTGCAGGGGAATAGCTGACTAAAGGATTAGTCATTGCACTCCTGCAATCCACCAACAATAACAAGGTACTTCCTTTGTCACTAAAAGTAAATTTTCACAGTAACTTTAAACCATACTACGCAATTTGGAAGAAGGGCAGGCTGTGTAAAATACTGTTTTTTCACAAGAACAACAGAAATAATTGGTCATTCAAAGTCACTGCAGCTGACTCTACAGTGTAAGCCTTGCAGGATATTGTCAGTAATTTGGCTTGGAATTTCTCAGGTTTACTCATGCAGAATAAAGCAGCTCAGAAGTGTGTAGACCTCCTCGGTGCCAATGGTGATTATTCAATGCTATGAGTAAAATTATGCTATTCTGTTTATGGTTTTTTTCATTAGGAAACAGGAAGCTTTAATTTTTTTGATCACTTCAGGGTGTTAGGCTTTTACTTGCATTTCCTGCTGGTTTCAATGGCAATGGTTGAGATGGATTAAAACTTCCATTCTCTGAGAGCCCTCACTCAAATTTTATCCCTTTTCAAGAGGCAGAAAATCACAGAAAATATTGCCCAACAAGTTGAACCCAGGTGGTTCAATAGTAGTTTGAATTAGTGGGCAGGGCGGTGCAGTGTGGTACCCTTTGGCAAGAGGGTGGCTGGAAAGGCAGGAACAGTAATCTCCTTAGCCAATGCATCCAGAGCAGGCAGGAACCATGGCTCAGAGACCTTAGCAAGTAATTTCCTTTTCTCCTACCCCACATCACCTCCTTCCATGTGCATTCTTTTTCCAGTCTCATTTTGACCTAATGTGGCAAACAGTTTGTGGGACTTAACTTGGTGTTAAATTCCTAACTTTGCCATGCTAAACCACCAAAGCACCATACCCAAGCACCAGCTCTATCCAACTTGTTTTAACCTCTCCTCTGCCCCTCTGCCTTCTCTAGGCCTGCATTGCTCTGATAGTTCATCCATGCAATGTGAACATGTACATCACACATATGACCTCTAATGCAAGAATGTGCATTTCTTATGGCTTTTCTTGTATTGATGAAGTATTTTCATCATGACACTCTGCCTGTCACTTTCTGTTAAAGCTGAGTATTACATTTCAGCAGCAAGAAAGAAGTCTCCTAGGTAGCAAATGTATTTTATCAAGAAGACAAATGTGCACAAACACATTAAGGATACCTTTGACTGCAACCTTTCCCATTACAGTATTCTCTGGTATTATTTGAAATCAGAAAAAGAATTGCATTTGGGGATTTTTTATAGTCAATATATATTAACTATAGACTATATATATTAACTGCAGGCCCAACAATATTGTGTTTCAAGATGTCACTCTAAAGCCAGCTAGAAATTAAAGACATGCTGTTGCACGATCACTTTCCAGTTTTGCACTCCAAACTGTTTTTCTACTGCTGAATACACACCAGAGTTTAGAGCAAGTTAGCACCAAAAAAAAAGTGCTAAATGGGGATGGGAAAAGGGATACACTTTTTCTTCTTGTGTTCTCCACATATAAAATGTAGCACAAAAATATTAGAGAGAAAAATACATACTCAAAGACATCAGAAAAGTAGCCCACCATAGTAAAACGATATTGCTATAATTTCACATGAATTCTTTGTTCCAAAATCTTTGATTTTTTGCTGTCACACTCAGCATATGTCACCAGGCCAATGAAATGTCTTACCTGAATCACTGGGGAAGGGATCAAACTCTGAGGTCAGAAATAGTGTGGTGGTCCAGCAGTGAAAACTGGTAGCAACACAAGTGGACCTGCCTCAGAGCTTGCAAGAGACATCCAGATTTCCCAGTCCTCATATGTTCTCACTTATTAAAGAGCTGTGCAAATCATTTGCCCAGACCGCGATAGATGTTGCTCTTAATATTTACTCATTATTAATAGGCAGTGTTCTCTGACCCAGGTAGATCACACTTCTGCTCTACCTTTGTATCAATGATCATGATCATGCTAATGATCTTCTTTCATATAGTACCACCGCACCCAAGAGCATCAGGAAGAATCTTATCTGATGATCTGATGGGAAGAGCAGAGGAGATGATTGAGACAGCACTCCTGTACAAAGCTCCCTGCCACCAGAGTGGGAAAGGTACTTCTGGCTCTAGCATGATCGCAGGTGAGAGTTGTGGTGGAACAAGCTCAGAACTGGTCACAGCATGCAAATTCTACATCCTGGGGAACTGAGCAGTTTTTGAAAAACGCTTTCTTTTTAAATCTGAATGAATGTTTGATGAAAGGCTAAAGATGCACGTGTACACTGTCAGTGACACTCTTCATGGCACTTACTTGCTTTTCTTATACCTGATCTGAGGCCAGGCTCAGGATCTGATGGTGAGAGCCTCTGCCCCTGGGCTGCTGTCTGACTTGAATGTGCTCATCTTCTCTGTCTTCTCATTGCCTCTCAGTGGCAAGTATGCAAAGAAGGCTCACCATATATAGTCCATGTTCTTAACTTCTTTCCATCGACATCTAGATCCAACCTGACAAAAAGTAGGATCTTTGATCTGATCCAGCAGAGTCAGATCTATGTGCTCCTCCATTTCTTCCTCTCCCTTTTCTCTGGCACCCACTCATGAAGTTCCAATAGAGTTGCTATGTTTCTCAAGAAAGATTCCTTTTCAATAAGTCAGAATTTTACAATAATGTTTCTCATTACAGGAAAGTTTTCCAACTCAATCTTTTTAAGAATTTTCTTTTACAAAGGAGATAGGCAGAAGTTTATCCTTCCATTTTCCTGATACCACTGAGCTTGTCATGCAAGTAAAGTCTCCTCGACTGTGTGTGCAAGTCCTTGAAGTTCAAGCCCTGGCTTTTTCCTATGTAGCAGCAGTTTGTCTCAGGCAGCAATGTTGTTGGCATCCCACCAAAGTCCATACAAAAGAGTTGATATGTCTCAGGAGACTCCATCTGCATGAACAGCAGGCTGGGCCTGTACAAGATATACCCATCTCCATTAAAAAAATCACAGCATATTAGAACTCAAAACCAAATGGTACCTTGAGATTATCCTACTTTGACAGTTGCGTGGCTCTCTTGAAGAGATCCAGATTATTTCAAGAGTATTCCAAAGAAGATCCAGTCCTTGATAAAACATTGAAAACAAAACAGATTGGTTCCTCAATGAAATTAAATGGCATGCTCTCCGTACCCATAAGGAGGTGGTGTGTAAAGATGGCAAGTGTCCTGTCATGTTTCAGTCCTGGAGTTCAGCCAAGAACTGCAACCATAAGCCTGGACAGATTGCTGCCCACAGCAGCCTGTTCCAGCATGCCCACAGCTCAGAACAGGAAGGAAACATAGGGCTGAGTTGTCATAGCTGAGACTCCTCCAGGCATTTAGTGCATCACAAAAGGGCCATAGATGTTTTAGGATCCCTTGTCCCAGAAACACTCCCTAGGAATTAACCGGTTTTCAGTGACCCAGATAGCCAAACTTGAGTAGATGAGTTAATTACTCTTAGGACATTCTCCAGTGACCCACAACCCAGAAATGCAACTATAGGAACTTGGTCTACTTGAGCCTTGCAAGTATCAAGTCCCCAGATAACCACAGCAGGCAATTTTGCAGGACATGGAATAGTCATTCTGACCCCAGGCTCCTGACAGCTCTAGTGAAGCTGACTGCCTTTTTCCTTATGAGCCATCAGGAATGACTGCGCTGAAGGCAGCAACTACACTGAACGAACCTCCTGCCAGAGCAGCGCTGAGCATGGAGTCCCACAGTGCACTCAGACCTGTAGGGCTGACCAGTACTCAGGGAATTCAGGCTCTTCTGCCACATTGAACATGTGAATTGTTCTGCACAAAATGGACACTGAATGCATTCCAACAAAGGAGCAGAGAACTGTACAAAATAGGCCTGGGAGGGGCTGGAAGGGGTCACCTCATCTGTCTCCCTGCCCCAAGGGAAGGTGAGCTCACCTAAACCATTCCTGACAGATGTTTGTCCAACCTGTTCTGAAAAACATCCCATGACAGACATCCCACAGTCTCTTTAAATGGCAAAAATAATTTTTCCTAATCTTCCACAACTCAGCTCAATACATGGTCCAACTACCTCAAAGTACAAAGATGAAGGGGAAGCCAATTTTTAAATTGCAAGCTTCATGAATACAGGAATGACAGCACAGTCACACATATTTATATTGAAAGAAAAGGACAGTCTTACAGAACAGCCAACAAAGGAGTGTAGGTCAGCAGTTGATCTGCTCTGAAATTACAGCCATAACTCTGGAATGCTATTCACTCTCCACCAATGCTGCTGCAGGCACTTACAAAGTACTGTGATCCACCTGAGTGTACCCAAGTGTGTTGGTCCTCTGTGCTCCACAGAACATTCTTCAGCTGCAACACCAGTAAGCTTTCAGCCTCAGTGCCTGATAGGATTGGGTTTTGACAGAAGTCTCTGACAAGGCCCTATATTTTCATACTCCTTCTTACTTTTTCTTGGGAAGACACCAGGAGCAATCAGTGTAGACTGGTGTTGCCATTTCCATGCTGTCTTGCCTTCTCTCTGAGACAGGAGAGATACCATCACCCTCCAGCATGGCAATGGTTTCTGCAACTGATAGTGAAGAAAAAGCAGAATAAAAGACTATGACCTGCATAATAGTATTTCCCCTTTCAGCATGGATGTATGTGTATGTGCATCTGCATGCATGTGTTCAAACAGTGAACAAGACACAAGTCTCAAAGAGGTCGAGTCCTGGTTTCAGCCTTTGCAATAACCCCTGATTTTCATTCTGCTAGGACCCTAAACCATGGGTCCTATTTGATTTCAAAATTATTTTGCAGATGGGGAGAAAGAAAGTAAAGAAAATTTAAAAAAAAAAGAAGGGAAAAAAAAAAGGTCGTTCCTTGATATTTTTGTCCATAAAAAGGATATTATGTTCATTCTTTTATGTGGCCTTTCTCCCCACCAGTAGAGTGGCTGCATGTTGGTGGTGTTGAACAAAATTAGAGCTTCACCCTCAATCCCTCAAAGTCAACATATTTTGAAGTTGTCATCAAAGCAGCCCTGAGACAATTTATAACATTTGGAAGCTTGCAAAATAGAAATTAATAGAAAAGTTAGGAGAATAGACAATTTATTTTAGCATAGTTAGGCAAGCCATTCTTAGAAAGAAAGGAAAAGATAGAATGACTAAAATGGAAGTAGTGGAGTTTATAATGGAGAGCACAGCAGACTGGGAGAGAAGCTACTCTGAGACCAGTGGATTTACTGTCTTCATTCAGATAAAACACATGAGGAATCTGCATCCCTGTTCTCCCTGGAAAGGCCTGGTTAGGGGACACCAAACTACAAGTTACTCTCAGGCAGAGGAGTGGTTCCCGAGCTGCACGACTGCCTTGAGTTCACTGTGTCACACTAGCTACCCAACTCTGGATGCCCCAAATTTTCCCCCTTGCACATGGTTGCAAGTTGCTTTTGCAATATCAGTGACCTGAATATATGAGAGCAAAACTCTCAGAGAGAATTAGATTCAAGAGGCTTGAAGCTTCCCAGCAATCTGAAAGAGCTGGCATTTAGGTCTTCATGGCCCACTAGAGCAAGTTAAAAGGTCAGAAAAAAAGGTTACTGACCTATAGATTTTCTTGAGACTCAGAGGGCACCATGACTTCAGCCCCTGAGTTCTTCTCACAACACAGGGATCATAAAGGTTTTGCAGGTCACTGACCCCACAGCATATGAAATCAGGAAAATAATTGGTAAATTTACACTGCATTTTATATTATTGCAGTTGATTTTAAACAAATTACTGAGTAACATCACTAACTGTGAAAGCTTATGAAAGGCACAAGTAATTCCCACTGCAAGAATACTAAACAGCATTCTGTAACCTAAATTATACAGCCAGTCGTATTAGAGATCATAAGGTCCTATCTGACCTTAAAATCCATGAATCTGTTGTTGCCCTATAGCTAAATTAGGTCCCTCTATGTGTGATTTTAGTTTTTCTTGTATTTCTTAAATTATATTTCTCGTGATCTTCCTAAAATCTAGGCAGTTACCCTTTCTTCAAACAAATATATCCATGCAACAAGCTATATTATTATGTATCACACACAAGAAGGGATGGTTCTTGACATATTGCCAAGAGAGCTTGAGAACGTAAGTCTCTATATCACTTTGATCATGAAAGACAAGTGGTTCCAGTTATTTGAAACTTTATTTGACAGGATGGAAGTAAGATAGGAAGTGAAACGTTAAACTCCACTGTAAAGATCAATGCTTGAGAAACATATAAACAAAACAACAGAAGGAGTGGATTGTCAAAAGGCAATACAAATGAGGGAATGACTGGTATACATTTTATCAAATACCTCTTTAAAAGCACTGCCCTCATGCAAGTGAACTCTTGATTGTTGCTAATTCTAGAAAGCCTCTGGCTGGCAACAGCAGATTGCTAGTGCTTAACAGTGGTAATCGGCATCAAAATGCTGCTGCAGCTTTATGAGCACCTTTTCACCCACATTCTTCCCTCACAGTGACTAAATCCTTGAAGTCAATAGAATTAGTCCTGATCCAGGCTGGTGGAAATGAGAGCAGAATAAGCACCTTGTCCCTTCAACTGATTATCCTTGTAATAGTCTTCTTCTAAAAGAAAGCAAAAGCCACTGCCTGAAGAAGTTACCACAGCTTTCAGCTAGATTGAATATTTTACACACAAAGGAAAGCCTTGGAGAAATTACATCAGAAGTGGATGTTTATTTTAGTTCAGTTCTTCTGACATTACTGAGCAACTCTAGTTTTGCCTCAGGTCAAAAGCATATTATATAGATGAAAGATCAATAGCTTATCTAGCCGGCCTGATCACAATTAGGATAGGACTAAGCAAGAGCAAATTTATAAGATGGAAATAGTTGCAGTATTTTAAAAGATTCAAAGAGCTGAGGAATTCTTTGTGCTTTCCTTTGTATGAAGGCATGCTCAAAGACCATTGTCAGCCAATATACTGTATGAGACAGGGGAGGTGTTGTGGCGGCTGCTGTTTTTGTGATATTCTCAAAGTCAGCTCGGTTAATATCCCCAGAAGTATTCATCTTTCCACTAGTCAAGAGAGAATGTATCTGAAGCAGTAACCACTACTAGGGACCACTTCACATGAGACAGAAATGCAACACAGCACAGCTGCCACAGGCATTAATATTTCCTGAAGTCTGCTTTGTACTCCAGTGGATGATATTGTGGAGAAGGACATGTAACATGTAGCCATTGGATAGTAAGCTAGTAGTCATAAATTTTTTCCCACAGGAACTGCCCCTTTACAGCTGTTTTCATCTCACAATATCACTGGGCAAATGAAAAGTTGTTCATCCATTTTTCATCAAACAGCACACAATTTCAAACTAGCTCACCCTGACCATGGAGGAGGAGCAGACGTGGGAACCTGCAGATCAGATGATGCACAGTAACCTGTTATCTTCAGTGACTTCTTCACATATCCATGGTTTGAGAACTCTCATGTAGTTCTGCTGTATTAACACCACCCTACTGGGAAATCCATTTTCATTTCACATATGAGAAACAAGAATTCAGTCAATTCTACCTAGATATTTATAAGCCCAGAGACTAAGCCATTAACCTTCCTGCTATTGTTTTATCTAAGAAAATCAGTTTCAGCTGTTAGTCTTTTCCTTCCTCTAGTGAAAACTTGATCATAACTCCTTTGAGAGTAAAATGCACATCAATATTTGCAGTATGAAGTCTGGAATAATATATTAGGACCTCAAGTGCTTGTTTAAGAGATACGTGAGATAAAATCAGTGACAGACATCATTGCAAATACCTGGCTAGTAGGCCAAATAAGCGGTTGATGTATCCACTGATCTGCTTTCAGTCTATTTGATTCTGAACAGATTTTGGAGAAACAAGGAAAACAGAATATTCCCATCATATTCTCCCATAACAAGGAACAAAAGAACTGGAAATGCATCAGTAGGCATCACAATAAACATTGAAGAATCAATAGTGATAGTCTGATGTCTATAATTCCTCCAGAGCAGTATAACAGTAGAGCCCCCAAAATGTATCTCCACTTGATCTTTCCACTGTTTTCTTATTCTCTGACATTTGAAAACACTTGTTGTTTTCTTGTTTCTTATGCTGGACATCTTGCTCTGGGCGTAGGTTGAAACATCTGCATGGGTGAGGTGAGATATATTGACATATGGTATTACAACAATAACAGATTACAGTTTGCTTTTGTTGTATTTAATAATAGATAGAGATACTGCAACCATTAACCCCAGCAGGCCTGGGTCTTTTCTGTTTGTGTTGTTCTCCACCTAGTATTGAATGCCTCCACTCTATTCCCTTACCTGTCTGTGAATTGGTCCTGACCAATAGCCATTGATCCTCCCAATCCTTTCGTTCTATAATTTGGCCATTACTAAGAGCTGAAAGCCTTCTCCTCCACAGTTCATTCTTTACTAGCTCTTTTGAAATTGCATCCAAAAGCAGAGCTGACTTACATGCACCCTGAAGCAACAGAGAGAAAGAGCAGGAGAACATTCTCCTGTAGAAAGAGCCACAGGATCTTATTGTGTTCTTCCACAGCTGTTTCAGTTAAACATTTTCTTCCTATTCCCTTAGTTGTTCTCAATCCCATGCTTGTAGAGTTGGGAATTTGGGCACTACTGCTGCTGACACAGTGTTTGGGCTAAAACCAGGCAGCAATGCTGCTCAATAACTCTTGGATCAGAGGTAAAGGTTCATCTTAGAACACTATGGTGGCGACTGAAGCAATAGCGGTATTTTCACACAGATTAACCCAGCAAAGCTAGTATATAACTATTTAAACAGTTCTCTGAGTTGCAGTAACTGGTCAAACCTGTTCTAACTACAGCTTCTGGCATTGAGAGCAAGCAGCTCCAGTGGAGCTACTGCTAGAGGGGACCTGATGTTTCAAATGTAAGTATTTTACATTCGTTTGGACTTTCTCGAGGCAACTGTAAATGATTTTTGGGACAAGGCAATGTCCTTCAGCTATCTCCCTTGATCAATCATCATTCTTAGTTTGTAGCATTCAGTGCACTTTTTTTTCCCCACCTTAGCAAAACATATCATTGTAAGCAGATTGGGTATTCCCACCACGTGGTTTAACACAAGCTGTTAACGACTTGTGACTTCCTTATGCAGTCAGGCAGAGAAGACTTGTTTCATACTAAGTGGGTAAGCAAAATTTAAACCAGATGATTCCAAAAATGAAGGGCATTAAGAGAAGTAAAATTAACATCATTTTATATACCTAAGTAGTGGGGACAAAGCACAGGAGGAAAATAGCAATACCTTGAGAGCCCTCAGTGCTTACTTGGAAGACTCGTGCTCAAGAAATGACTGGATGTGGCACTTAGTGTCATAGTCTAGTTGCCAAGGTTGGACTCAATGATCTCAGAGGTCTTTACCAACATAAATGGTTCTGTAATTCTGTTAGACAGGAAAAACAGTTCAAGGTAGGAGTTCTAGAAAAATGTCAGTAAGGAAGTTCTCCAAATTACTTATAAACCTTGACTTAGAGAATTCATTTAATATAACGAGGTTCTTGGTCAACTTCTGACTTGTTCAGTTGGACCGTCAAGACACACTGTGAGACATTAGTCACATGACAAGAAATCAGCCATGAGAATACCACTTTAAATTTCATGAGCCGTCATGTGAATCCAATTTCACCTGCCTTTCCAGTTCAAACAACAGAACTACATGGACATATGGGGATTTAAACAAGTCCTCCTTTTATGTAATAGCAACATCGGTTGGAGTGGAGGGATGATGCAAATGAAAGCTTTTTGTAACACTTTACGAGAGCCTCACTTCACTTGAACAGGGAGCAAACTGGTATTTGCAATCAATCTGGTTCCAGTAATTAAAGAGATCTTCTAAATCTACTCCTTAGATTTAGTGGCAAGAGACTCTATTTACTGGTTAATTAAAGACTCTTTCTTAAGCTCTTTCAGAAGAGACAATAAAAAAAAAAAGAGTGAGAATGCAGGGCTGAAATTACTGGTTAGGCTCTAACCAAAAGGAGAGATTTTACATTTATCCACTAGCTCATGTATGCCTCTGTTTTGAAATGTCTTGTTTCCTTTGATAGAGCTGAGGGTGAGAAGAAAGGTGCATGTGTCCTAACAGCTTCAAGGACACAACTGAGCTTACCAGAGCCCCATGTGCTAGCAGTAGTGGCACACCTGGGCTCTCTCTCGTAGTGTACTGGCTGCATGGCAGGTCACTCTGTTATCAACATTGCAGGGGACTCTCCAGGTACTCCTGGGGAGGTACTGTACAAGAGAGGTGGAAGGGCAGTACGGGACTGATTAGCATGGTTGCAATATTAGCATGACTTTATGACTGTCAAACTGGTCAGGGAAAAAGTACATATGTGATGTCTATACATGTCAAGAGTATTTCACTTAGAACAGATTTTCCTGTGTTTCAGTCTTGCCATCCAAATCATTATTTTTCAGAGTAAGGTGGTCCAGAAGTCTGCATGCTATTTAAGGCTCTGGAAAATCAGAGCTTGTTTTTCTCCCACACCACAAACTTCTTTTGTAACCCCTTGTTATCACAGCATAAAACAGTAAAAATTACAGTTTGCATGGTTATATCCCTGTCACTCCTTCTACTCAAGTGGTTGCTCAGTAAAATCACTGACACAAGATTCTCTGTCCCTCTTTGCCAAAGCATAGCATGAAGCCTTCCACTCCGGACTTCTTATAAGAACAAATACATCAGAAGCCATCTGGTTCCAGGAATCTGTGTCAGTGGGCACAAAATCAGTATTATCAGCTAGGGGAGCATGTTTGGGCTGTTCTTAGATCCTAATGTTAAACTGCAAAATCAGACTTTCCAAAGGCAAGATTTTAAATGCATTTTGATAACGCATCTAATCAGTTATGGTACATTCTTTCAGATTCAGTGCTAAATTGTGTGTTGGGTGTCATTTAGCTGGGCAAAATTGAGTTTTCTTCCGGTCCCAAGCCAACAAGCAGCACAGGGTGCAGGCCGGTACACTCCAAATACAAGTTGCCAGTGCTTCAGCTAATATAGTCTGACCCTCTGATGAGTCTAAACCTCTGATGAGGCTTAATTCTTCAGATTTAAAATAATGTTGTCTATTCCCATGCAACTTTCTGTCAGTCCAGGCTATGAACAGAAAAAATTATGGTCTAGCTACAGAAAATAGCACTAGCTGTAAATTATGCCCTGTTCATCGTTAAAAAAGTGGTGCTGCACTCTTCCTCTTAAGTGTAATACTCTGAACATTTGCAGTAATTTACTGCATAATATAATACCTAATTTGATAATACTTCTCTAGCTCACAGTCTGGATTTGAAAGATTTATTCAAGTCCAATGCAGATGTCTCTTCTGCCCTGTGCAACTTCTTACTGCATCTTTATCAGCATACAAATGAGTGAATTCAAGCAGTGTGCTGAGCACACATAGGTGCTGCAAAGGACAGCTGAATTTGAGGGCAAGGGTACTTTCTAGGTTTTCACCTGTATTTATACATGTTTACATACACACATGTGAATAAGCTTTGATTCAGATAAGTCAACTGAATGCAAGCAAAAAGGAAATTTATTGGGTCTTTGATTCAAAGGAAGTTAACTTCAGTGTTTTCTAAAGAGCCTGTTCTTACTTACTTCCTCTTGCACGCCAGTTCTCCCTTCCCACAAAAGTTCCATTTCCTGCCTGTGTGGTCCTAACCTTCCTGTGGAAGGGCTTGGGAAGCAGACTCCAGCGAGGTACCTGCGGTGCTCAGTGACCTGACAGAACACCATGCAAGAGTCACACACCATGTTGCAACCCTATGAAGAAAGCCTTTGACTACTGTAATAGCTGTAATACCTTAGCAGATAGGTGTGAAGACAGGATAAAATCTGATACAAAAGCATCTTAACTGCTTGCATTTTGTACCAAATCAACTGCCTTTTCTTCATGTGATAAAATCTGGCTGTGTATTTTGGAATAGAGGCTGCATAAAAGACCTCAAGAGACGAGTTGTATGGTGGTGCTCCCAATACTGGTTGTGTTCATAGTCCTGAATTCAGCTGAAAACTACACTCCCGGTCTTCTGAGGACTGTCTGCCTTGTTCCCAGCTCTTGCTATCTCATAGTGATTTGCTTTTCCAGTGGGAGTAGTCTCCTATCGCTGCTCCCTGTTCTCTGTATAGTTGTCACTGTTGGGAAGTTTCTTTCTCCACCAGTTAGGTTAGCTTTTGGAAAGCTCTACCTCAGTTTCCTCTGCTCTTTCACACATCTCTAAGTAATTCTGCTTATTTAATCATCCCTTTGGACTCCTTCCTCATTCATAGGAGGGAAGTGTGACAGACAAATAAATCTTCAGCTGTCATCGCTTCTCCACTGACAAGAAGAAGAACTGACAACCAAGGCTTTTCCCACGGCTGAGCAAACTAGAACCCATGAGCTACACATTTGCCAGTAAATTAAACCACTGATCTGTTGTGCTTAACTGTTACAACAGGTCTAGGCATATTTTCTGCCAGGGCAAATTTACATTCTCCTAAATTTACCAACTTCCAGATATTATTGATTGAGTAGCAGATTCTGTTCTTGTAACAGGATGTTTTCACCTCTCCAGTGCATACTTATCAAGAGGAGTGATCTGTCTCAATTCACTGATCAAAAACTGATCACAACCTGCAAAAGGCAAACCCTGCTGTGGCTAAAGTCAGCAAAGTGCAATCCCATGCAGCTTGTTCTGTTTGTGTAAGTCACTCCAACGCCCAGCATCAATCAAGAGGTGAAAGTTGCTGACAAAGGCCACCTTTCACGAACATTTCCTCATCCCACCACTTTCTCCGCCCTTTCTTTCTCTCCTGGGAAACAAGAAGCTTTTTTGCTTTGCTTCCAAATTCTCCAAAAGAGTATGTTTCTCAGCAGTGCCTAATGAAATCCCTTTGGAGCACATCACAGTTCCCCATCACCTTCTGGTGATGAAAGAGTTATGAAACCTCATCCTTCCAGTATTCACAGGGAAGAACATAGAGAGGTCACCGAGCATCCCCTGTGCACAATGTCCTCGGCAGCAGTCACATACAGCCCAATCTCCTCCTTGCTGACAGCAGGGACAGTCGTGCAGTACACAACTCTTAGCCCAAACTCTTCAATACTTTGTCGTGAACTGGACCCAAAACATGAGCCTATTCAAAGCATATAAACATGTATTCAGCATTTAGGAAGAACAGGCATGGGACACCAGGTAAATAAAAATTCCTGGTCTTGGAAAATGAGATATTTATGAAGGCTGTTTCAGAAAATTGCCTCCAAAACATAAAGAGGTCCAAAGGAAAGGAAACAGATCTTTCAGCTTTTGTGACCTTTCAAGTTAGCTGTGCTTCTAACTAGTTGAGAGGGCCTCTTAAGTTCTGAATTTCAGTTCTCAGCCTCATTCAGCTGTCACTAAGTGTTTCCCAAATATCTCTATCTTCTCAGAAACAGACAGAAATACCTGAGATCTGTTCTCTATAACATTGTCAGGAATTAACATTTAAAGACAATAGTATGACACAAACAAGACAATTTAATTAAATTATATATAGTTATGATTGCCTCCAGATGGGAGACACAATTTCTTATTCTTCATACATTTTGTGGTAGAAGAACCTGTTGCTTCCACTCATGTAGTCTACATAACCAAAAGTGAAGTTTTCATTTGATATTCAGCCAGATGTAGGTGTAAGATACTTAGCAATAACAGTTAGACTTGAATCTCCTTGGCTTTGCAGTCAAGAACAAGTCTTGCAGAGAACATGGGCTTATATAACTGCACATTTTCACAGTGTACAGACACTCCTGTAGATTTAAAAAACGTATGCATTTTTTATAGAAAGAGCAGCATCAGAGATTCTTTGAGTTTCTCAAGCTAATAAATACCAAGTTTTGCATTAATTTAAATACCAAATTCAGTATTGCCAGCAAGTTTGAGATTTTTCCATTGGAGGCAGAGAGATTCCAGTTCCTGAACACCTCTAGCAGGCTTTATTAACAAAAGGCATGTTGTTAAGAAGGCTGCAGAGAGATTATGTATGATCAGATGAAAGCAGGATTAGATATGAATATATGAATCACACTAAGTGATAGCTGAGGGAGGCTGGAAACTGAAATTCAGATACAGATATTCAGCACTGATTTGATAGCCCTACAGCTCATGAATCCTTTTGTAGCTCAGTTCTGTGGCACTATGAGTGCACTTTTTTAATGCAAAGAGAAAGAAGTGAACATTTGAACAATTTTAAGCATTTTTTTTAAACAGCAAATATCTTAAAGAAACAACATTCAGCTTTTTGGTTGAAAATATTTTTTTTGTAAACTGTCAGGGTTCAAAAACAATAGGTGAAATATTATGGCTGAAATTCATGGAAAAAGGAAAAAAATATAAATCTAAGTGTTAAATGTGCAAGGGCTCTTCCCTACAACATTCTCCCTGTTCTGGAGATCTTTTTACCTACATAGACCTGTTTGAGAGAATGTTTGTGGACAATGGCCACAGTCAACCACAGTCAAGGCAACATTCACCTTTTTTTTTCAGGAGTAGTTTTGAAAGTGTCAAAACAAAACACAAAAACTAGTTCTCTCTTTCTGATCTATAACACAGATTAACTAATCCATTTTTTAATTTACCAGCAAACAAGCTCTTAACTCTTTGGCTGTCTGTCCTGCCTTCACAGCAAACTGCTTTTGCAGCTTTGTCTTGATGATTTAGCTAATAACTTGTGGAGGCTCCATAGCATTTTCTCCTTTCAGATTCTTACAGAAATATAAGATATTTGCCTACAACTGCAATCCAGTTTGAAAAACTGTAGTAAATATTTGCCTACAATCCAGTTAAATAAAAAATAATCTTTTGATCTTAAAAATCCCAAGGCACCATTGTTTCCACCCCTCAGCTGCACAACAACGTGCATGTGAATTTTTGAGAGTGAGTCCAAAGCAGACGTATGGAGATCTGAAACACAACGGGAAGGTTTAGGTCTGAAATCATTATTTTCATAAGGGCTGATGCCTTTCTGGATGATTTGCATTTCATCTCTACACACTGAGCTGGTGAATAAACCATTTCTTCTACTCTCTGTGTCAAACACAATACACTATTTACTCACTTGCTAATAAATATATGCCTCCTAAAAAAGCCTCTCATATTGTCATTTTAGAATTTTTAGCAACACCTTCTCTGTCTACAATATATCAGTGCCAAAATGAATGCAAAATTAGCAAGATTTGTACTTCGTTGGCTGCAGGTCTGTGTAAGTCCTGCGCTGTTTCACACACCCATATCCTACTAATTTCTTTGTGAGCACTATGTTACCAAAAAGATCCAGAATCAAGATCTAGCTACTGGCACAAAGTGTCACTTACTGGATAACAACAGGAAATATTCTCCTTCCAAATCTTACAGAATTTAATACATTTGCTAATCAACTCCCTCCATCCCAGAGATTTTCAACCTTGTCCATTGGAAAGATATAGCCTATCTGTAAAACAACATTGATTTTTAGGTGCCTTATCACAAAAACATCGATCCTTACTTTATTATACTATGAAAATACATATTATGTGGTGGAGCAGCAGATTATATCTTGTATGTGTGATCAATATATTCAGGGTAGAGTAAAAGTCCTTGTGAAAGAATCATAGAATCATTAAGGTTGGAAAAGACCTCTAAGATCACCAAGTCCAACCACTAAGAAGACACAATATATGGAGTTTGTGATTTGATAGATACTGCCTGCTCCACAACAGACTCTAAATTCAGCAGGTATATGATAATACATCATTCTTAATTTAGTACCAGGTCTTGGTTATATGGGTCAGAGGTAGCCTCTACTAGATTATGTAAACCATACACATTCATTGCAAACTGCACTAAAACATCCTTTCTACTATAATGCCATTTCAGCAGATAATTTTAAAAAGAAAGACATCTGTCTGGTTTTGAAACATAGCTAAATTGAAGAGATGTATGACCTGTTGGGGAGCATGGAGACGTATCCAGGCTGAAGAGCAGGGCCCAGTGACAGCACGAGAAACAGTGGGCATAAACTGAAATATAACAAATTCCACTTCTACATAAACAAAAATACTTTACTGTGAGGGTGGCAAAACACTGGCATGGGTTGCCCAGAAAGGTTGTAGCATCCTCATTCTTGGAGATACACAAACCTGACCGGGCATGGCCCTGAGCAACCTGCTGTGACTGACACTGCTGGAAGCTGGGGTGGAGGTTGGACTGCACCATTTTCAGAGGCCTTTTCCAATCTCAGCCCTCCTGGGATATGGTGACTGTGTGATGCTTGAGCATGCTGGATAGGTGCTGATTTTCAGACTTCATACAAATAAAACTACAAAATTATTATGTGCACCATTTTCCAGTTCAAGATCTTCTGTCCCTTACTGCAGGCTCAGGAGAAAAACGAGGTGGAGGAAGAGCATTTCCCTGAGCCGTGGCTGCTGGTAGCTATAATAACCCTGAGACTGGCTACAGAGTGCTCCAGGAGAGGCAGTACGCAGTCTTGGTGACTTCAAGGAAACTCTCTCATACCCAGGAAAGCAAAGACAAACTCCTCAGGAAGGTTAGCTATGTCATAGGTGCCTGCTGCAGGGTTTCTCACAACCACTCTGATGCATTTTATGAGGTGATTAATCCATGCAGGATGCTGAGCTAGAGCAGCAGAACTGTCTGCCCCAGCCTGAGTGTAGCCCTAGTTCAAGCATCTGATTCCAAGATACGATCAGTGCTAACAGCACATTCACTGAGCACATCTCCATCAGAGGTATTGCTGGTGTCCAACAGCAGCAGAAAATGGGTAGATCACTAGTTCTCATTGCCATAAGAACAGAAAGAAAGAAATCTAGGATTTTTGTATCTAATTCTTAACAAATATTGTGAGCTCTCAGACTGGGCTGTCAAGATCACTAAGTAGCTAGTCTCTTCCTATTTACTCAGAGAGGAAAAAAGAAACATCATTTCCCTCTCCTCCAATACAGTTCTTGGCAAACTGCTGGAAAGTATTTTGTAATTTTTTTTGACGCACACTTCACTGTCAAGACGGGAAAATTCACTGAACACTTATGTTTCTGCATTTTATGAAACTAATAAAGCATATTAAAGAAACTAAAATAGCATAATGAGAAAAGAACGCTAAATAAATTCTGACAGTGACAATGTAAAACTATTAAAATTGTATTGTTTAGATAGGATTTTCCAAGTCATTGTATTTGATTTCTGCCTATCCTTAAGAGAAAGCAAAATCTGTTTGTCTATGGACCAATCTTTTTGATGGCCTCAGTAAAAAATCACACAGTTTGGCTCTTCATCAACACTTTATTTTAGTACTCTGCAGTGCTCCATCATTAAATTGCTTCCTGTTAGGATGGGCCTCAATCCTGCAAGTGATGCATGCTAACATTGTGGTCTCTGAATTAATCCACTGAACTCAAAAGGAGTACTCAGGCTGTGTGAAGTTAAGCACACACAGACATGCTTGCAGGGTAAAGACTGTATTTGAGATGACAGAGGGAAAGCTGAGGCATTTTATAGGCCAGCTTTTAGCCAGATTAGCTTAACAAACATAGGGAAAAAAAAGGTTTGTCTATTTTAGAGATCAAAATTAATCCACTGTTTGCCATTCCAAGAAAGTTTAAAATTACTGTTATACCTTTTTATTTAAATAGTCTTATTATGGGGATTGATTATACAATTGTCTAAACAGCCAGCTAGTTTCCCTCTGAATTTATAAAACCCATACCACAGTTTTTAATGGTTTGGAGGTTTTTTTACCACAAATATTATTTTCCTGCTTGTAACTTTGAAATGAACTAAAGCAGGAGAAAGAAATTATTTCTTCTTCTAAGGACGAAAATAGCTGCAAAGAGTGAGAAAATGTGCCTTAGCTTATTGGCAGCTGCACCTGTAATTATCTGAAGTTGAGCCTCAGTGTAGAGTCAGGATCCAGGGCCACGTCCCCAGTTTCTGGGGCTGCAAACAGCTCTGGTTATTTTTCCCATTTCCTGCCTGTGGTCTCAGGCAAGAAACACCAAGCAGCAGCTCAACACATACCTGCATGAGGCTTGAGGTGAATGTGCTGTACCCTTTCGTGACAGCAAGATGGACCGTAGATATCCAGGGGCTTTTGATCAAGGAGTTAATATTTTACTGCAGATACCTATTTAGTCTACTGTAGATACTTATTTGTCAGATAAAATAACTTTTAAGTAGAAACCCAAATGCACTATGTGAGGTTAATAAAGTAGAGTGGCTTGACCACAAATACCATGTTTTCTTGGAGGAAAAGTGTGTGACAGGAGAATTCTTTTTTTTCCCCTCTAGTCTTGCCCAAGTCCATCAACCGTTAGCAGTGAAGAAACCCCACAACATCTTTTCTGGGCTGCTAGGAAACTCTTCCTCTAGCATCTTGGAGGCTATTAGGTCTGCTTCAACTGGAAGAAAGTTCCTATGTTTCTCAAGATGCCACTCTCAATACTTTTTTTATCAACACCTCCATCCCTGGGCAGAACCAAAGCATCTCCCACAAGCAGCTGCTTTTAAGCCAAGAAGATGTCCCTTCTTCCCTCAGCATCCAGCTCACTGCAATGCTGTGGCCAGGAGGACACAAGCAGGTAGGTTTCCCAGACACTCTCAAGTCACACTTGGAAAAAAATGTTCCACTTTTGTATAGAAAATCAAGTAAACTGAATGTCCATCACAAGAAGACTGGCAAATAAATCTGAAAAAATCCACTGGGTGATGAAAGACAGACTTCCCTAGTCTGTGACCAGAGGGGTGGTATTTTCACCTTCCTGGAAGGTGGGGAAGAGGGAATTGCTTGTACCAATGCAAATTGTTTTCCTGAAAATGCAAATCAGCCAATAAATCCAGACATAAAATACCCCTAGTAACCAGGAAAGTGTTTGGAGACCCACAAGCAGGGTGAGGCAATCCCTTGTGAGAGCATCTGCATCCACCCAGCTGTTCCAGAACCCCATTTGCAGGATCAAAGATGAAAGCCATGCTTCAGCTAGAAGAGGACATACAGAGAACTTACTGTCAGCACTCATGGCTAACCCTTTTATAGCCAACAAAGCCCTGGCTAGAACATCACATCCAGTGTTACCTTATGACACAACTGTTTTCAGGGGTTTTGGTAAGTTAACCAGATACAGCTGAACACAGGTCTGTGCCACACAGGGCTGCAAACAGCTAATAGCTACAAGCTGTGTGGCTGAGACATACAGGTAGAGCAGGACAAAGGCAGATACTCTGCAGGATTACCAGGCCATGGTATATAGCTCCTGGACCATATTCAGTGGCAATATGTTAGCAAATGCCTTCAAAAGTTTTTGACCTCCCTTCCTCCTAATTTTGCAATATTCACTGTGTCTTGACTAACTGTAAGGGCTGGGGGAACAGGTCTATGAGGAATTTACACAGGTAGGGACAGTAAGAGCAAAGATGGAGCGAGGGACACATTTGAAATGTGACACATGAAAATGAAAGCTGGACCACTATCCTGCGTACTCAGGGACAGTTCCACCAGCCCACTAGTCTCCCCTCAGCTGCTTCCCAAACCTTGAACCAAGCCACTCCAGCCAGCCATTCACCCTAGGAGGAAGTCCACATTGATTGGGTTCCTTTATAGGGACACCCAGGCTTTAAAACACTCTTTCCAAGTGTTTTAATACAAGATGTTTCTTTCTTAGAATGGAAAAGAAAGCCTATTTCCTCTAAGATAAAAGGTCCAGTCTGCATCTTTCTTTTGCTCAGTACCTCTCCATACTGGGAGGCATGCCAAGGAGCAGGATAACATTTTAAGTCTGTGTAAATACTCTGCTACCAGCAGTTCCCTAAACTTGTCTGCTTCCTATCAGCACTCTTTAGGTAAAGAGTAACCATCTGCCTGAAAGAATTATTGTTCCTCACTGCTATGTAAAAAGCCAGGTTGCTTGTGCTTATCTGATGGCAAGTCCTTCCTATTTCTTTTAGACCTAGTTCTGTTAGTCTTGAGAGACAGTATCTCTGTAAATAGTTTAACCCTTCTCAAGCCAAATAACAACATGAATGAGATGCCAAGTTTTCACAGCCAGTCTCACAAAGCAGCCTGATATCTTGTTGATCAGTGCAGTGCACCCAGTGCCTCCAGAAGTTGCTGGGAGAACTGAGGAGGCTCGGCTACTACTCCTTCAGCACCCTTCAGCAAATCCTCCATGCCCCAGCTTCTCAGCCTGAGGCTGGGACTAAGTGTTTTTGCTCCCTAATGAACTTGGTTTGGGGATGAAATGTGATGGGGCATGTTAACATCTCCTGGAAAGAGCTGAAGGTTTGTAAAATCTTAGTGTGTTTTTGTGACTTTGGCTCATATAAATATATAATTCCAATTAAGTAACACAGTCAACCATAAACTTTACCTTTGAATCAGAGCATGGACTATGACCTACAAATTCCAGAGTGATTACAAAATATCTAATGAACTTCATCTAATACCAAGCGCTAAGTAATTTATTGAATGTCTGACAACAGAAGAGAAGGATTAGGAGGGGTCTTGGAAGAAACTCCTGTGGCTTTGCCTCCTTCATAGCTCCCCATTGCTTCAGAGATACAGATTATGGTTTCTAGGGTAACTAGACACACACACACACACACACATACAAAAAGGACACATTGTCTAATTTGGTTTCCTGAGAGTGTCAGAGCATTGTCAGGCCAGAAGCATTGCCTAAACATGATTATGAAAGAGATTTGTAATTTATTTAGCCACTCATTTGAATTCACAGTCACACCTTATGTACCATTTTTTGTTTTAAGGGTAATTCTCATATTTAAATGTACAGTTTCTAACAAATAGTGACACACTAAAATTCACAGACCGTTACAGAAGACATAGAAGACAGATGGTCTTTCTGTATATTGTGTATGTGCGTATGTTACTACTGAGCGAGTTTGTACTTGGCTTCATGTCACACACACACAGAAACAGAAATTTCAATAAACATATGACTTTTCTATGATATCTATGTTTCTGTATGCTTTACATGCATATACACACCCAGATGACAGACCATTTCAGATCACAGCCTTTCACACTGTGGAGGGGAATAAATTATATAGGTGTAAGAGGTGTAAGGGCCAAAAATGAGGCCATGCTGGGTAAAACTGGGGTCTAATGATCCTTTGTAACAGAAGTGACTTGTCTCATTCAGTTTTTGCCAGACAGGGTTATGGGCTGTTCCCATGTGCACGCTTGTGCTGTGTCTCTGATAGAGCTCTGCTCCATTTTCTTCTTTTGAAACCAGGAGACACCATGCACCTGCTGCAAAGACCACAGGGCACTGCCACCAGGAGTGCTTTGGGCACACCAAACATTTTTCACCTACAGTGTGGACACTCCTACCCTTTTCTCTCTGCACTTCTAATCCTTTGTGTCATTGCATCTGAAGAAGCAGCATGACTCTTCCTCTTTGGGACCCATCTTTCCCACTTACCAAGTATCACTCAGAGACAGCATTCCTTCCTCCATCTTCAACAGCTTTTAGGTCATTGATGCCAGGTCAGACAAGCAGTTATCAGCCCACCCAGTTATCAAGGACCTAATCGTGACGTTACTCATATGTTTCAGCTGGGACAACGGCAATATATCAAACTGCATTTGAGCATGTTCCCAGGCACAGAACAGATTGCCAGTTCTGCTCAATCTTTTGAGTAGCCCAACGTGATTTCGACCCATGCAAACTTGCTCTCCTCTGGAGTGCTCCTGGGCAGGGTTCAGGAGCCAGACCACTCCAGCAGCCACCCCAAGTAGTTTGCATGCAGCCACCCTATCTTGCCAGGACAAGGGGCTGCTCAAAGAGCTCAAGGCTCTTTCATGCCAGCTGCCAGACCATCCCCAGGCATATTAAATTTACTAGCATAAACAGGGCCTTTGAGACTTTCACAGGTCAGGGCTGATCACCAAAGTATGCTTGATGAAGCCATAGTCAATGCTAATGAGCTGATTTCTTTCTAATCATTCAAGGCATTTAGTTTTTATGCTTACTATGAATAAAGCAAATGCCTTGCAGATCTCGTTCAGATTATCAGTTGTTTTAAACTAAAATGTAATTATTTTTTTACACTCTCATCATAAATATCAGAACCTCCAGTATGAGAAAACTTTCAAACAAAGGAGTTTGAATCCATGACCAGGTAGAGTAGTAACCCAGTGCCCTAAAACGACACCAGTGAATCACTCTACAGCAGCTTGTTCATGCCCAGTGCTGCTATCAGCATCCCATGCCCTGGTGAAATCCAAAGGAAACCAACCCAGGTTACTGTCAGCAAAGAGCTTGCAATAAGCACTGAAACTGATTTAACCTTACCTTGCTCTGTGGAAAGACTGATTTCTTCCAGTATCCTTCATATTTAAAGAGTCTCCAAGTGTCCCACTCCCCCAGCTAAAACTGACGCCAAACATCTCCAACACAGGTTACCCAAGCCATGCCAAGGCCAGAAAGTCACTTAATACTACGGCCCCAACTCTTTTGAGCAAAGAAAGATCATGAAGAAACCTCTGATTTTTCACGGGGCAGTTGCAGGAGTTTTAATAGAGGTAGTTTAGAAGATGTCAGAAAACTCGCTATTTTATATCTGAACAGAGTTCAGCAACACTTTCAGGCCAGACAGGTGCTAAGCCAATGTAGACAATCAATATTATTAAAATGGCATTTAAACAAACAAACAATCAAACAAAAAAGCCCCACCCAAAACTACAAAAAACCCCACCACCATGTATACACAGAAACATAAGTAAGATGAAAAGTTCAAAGAGTTTGACTATACACATACAGTATATAGAACAACTGGAATGCTTTATACATAGCCAGCATTTTCTGACTTGAGAATAATTAGAAAGGATTCAAGATGCCTAATTCCACTTCCGAGTGGTATCAGGCACTAACTAAACTGTAATGCAAGCACCAACAAACTTGCATTTCCTGTTCTTAAATGTTTTGAGGCTCTCCGAGTTTTAACTGCTGAACTTTGAGATAGAGATCATAGTAACAGCAGCAGAACAGAACAAAGGGAAGGAAAGCGCAACTGAAGCAGAAGCTTAAACCAAAGCATTTAATTGCATGTTGCTGATGTGCTTCTTTTAAGAGGACATAAAAAGAGCATTATACAGGATTCAAAGCATTTAGGGGTGAGGAAAGAGGGGAGGAAGAGTCAACACTTCAAATAAACATGCCATGTAGAGGAAATATCTAATAATTTATTGACCTTCAGTTTCACATTGTGAAAAAAAGTGAGTTTTACAAAATCTTAAGATGTAGTAGCAAACAACATAGACAATTTTACTTCTTCACTTGCACAGTTTTCTTTTAGCACATGAACCATGTCTTCAATGGCCAGGAATGGGAATATTATTCTGTTCTAATCACTCTTATTCAGACAGGTGTCAGACATATAGAAAAGGGGCTGCACAATTACACCAGAAGAGGAAGGCTGTCCTTTGTTACATGTTTCTACAGCAACCAGCCTGCAAAATAAGAGGAACCTTCCCATCTTATGCCAGGGTTTTTGTGTGCACTCTGCTGTGAACTGCATTTGCTTCAAAGTGTGGGGTGTTTTGCAGGACTGGAATGGTCAAGTAGTTAGCCAGGATTCCCACAACAATTCACAGAGCAAGAGACTAGTGTATTCCCTGCAGAGCCAGAGGCCCACCCTGACTTCAGCTTCCTTCAGCCTACACACAGGAATTAATTGAGGACTTGAAAGCAGACCACAACTTTGGAAACAGCTGCAGAAAACTCATCCCACTTTTGGAAGCTGCATGGTGCTACAAAACAGATTTCATAAGCTAAATAGATGCAAGGCAGCTTCACCTCTAGACTCTGATCAGCTTGACGGAGAACACAGGTCTCAAAGCTACATGTCCTTATTCAAACACAAGGGCCCCTGGGGACCCAGTTCTTTACTTCCTTGTACCTTATGTAATTGCTAGTGCCTGGTGAGAGGACATGCAAAACACAGGAAGTCTGATTTTATGGCTCCCTTCATACTCCTGAGAGTGATCCACAAGATGAAAGGCAACAAAAATTCAAGGCTGTTTGCTTCAACATGGCAACCTGTGCAAGTACAGGAATATAGAAAGTAGACCTATCCTAATCTGTTTTCCTATTGCTTAAAGGCCATCTAAGGGGGGGGGGGCAGGGTTAGAGAGGCTGTGGGTTTAAATACTTTTTTAATCTATCACTTCAAGGAATGAGTTTAATCAGTGGAACTATAATTTTATCACATCTAGCTGGAACTCACCCTTTCAAAAACTGCAAATGACTGCTGATTAATCAATGTTCTCTCAGTATTCACAGAACTCCAAATACCTTATTTCTGAAATGTAAAGAGTCTATTCCAAACAGCAAATCAAATGTAAGGCAGCACAGAGAAACTTCCAGTGACCAATGTAAACACTTTCAGATGACAAAGCTTTCACAAATACAGCTACATCACTGTCACACAGAGAAAGGCAAGCATCACCAATGTGACTATTTTTGTTTTGCATGCACACATGCAGCTGTTTACTTATACCACAGCACACACCAACCATGTTACTGAATGTGCCAGCTAAGTTGGGCTCCAGAAACATCTAAGAAAAAACACAACACAATACAAGCTTCATGACAGGATCTGGCAAAGAAAGTACCTGTGAAACACAAGCTTCTGAAATTCCAAAGAAATTGCATCAATAGCACCATCTCTGTCCAAAGACCAGAATAATAAGAAACAATTTTATTTATAAATCAAAGTTTGGTTTCTCAGGATTATCTGAGGCTTCTGAGCAACCAAGTGATTAAAGACACACCTGGATAACAAAAATTAAAAGCAGCAGAGTTTGAGGGCTTTTTTTTTTTTTTAAGATAAGAGGTTTGAAATTCTTTATCTATCCCCATAAGAATTTTTCTAGAGCACTTGGGTCTTTGACATTTGGCCACTCAGATGATCATCTCAAATCCAGATGGATGAGGCAATCCAGTCAGTGCAAAATTGCTGCTCTTTCTTCTTCTTTTTTTTTTCTTTTTTAAGACTTCATCATTAACCTATGTTGAGGTTTTATTTTTGTTCTTATTCTTGAATCACCATTCTCCACTCCTTCAGGACAATGTGGCTATATTGTTGGTAACCCTCCTCCAACCCAATAAATAAATAAATAAGTTTGGACAATGACTTCATCTGGGCTTGGTATCCAGAAGCTCTTCCACAGTATTTGCGCTGCAATCAGGAAGCTGCACAAAGAGAATGTCGCAAGAGACTTTGGCTATTTCCAGGTTAGAAATTGAAAGGCATGACCAACAAATGAAATGTTGCAAGGACACCGTCTACAAGACACACCACATGCAACCTGGGGAGCTGGTGGCCTGAGAAAGTGACCTCCATGGCTTCTTCGTTTAGCACATATGTAATTTAAAATCCTGTCTTGTAATCCTTCCATTTCCGACTGGGAAGCCACTCCTCCCTCCCACCTCCAACTGTTACCCAATAGTTTTCTTTCTTTGTGCAGCAGAGCAAGTCAGCAATCACAATATGTGCAAAACATACAATTCACACAAGCCCTTGCAACATGAAGACAATTGCAGGCATTGTTTCAGCATGCAACCACTGAACAATAAATAACTATATCTACAACAAGTAACATAATAGGAATCAGACAGACTGAATTATAAATACAGGGAGGAACAGGAACAATGAGCATTTCGGGGATGTAATGTTTGTTCCCCACTGTTGCAAAAACATTTCACCACTGGACTGGTCCTTATGAAGCAGAAGGTAACTTACTGCACACAGGACAATGCAACACAGGGTGTAACAGATGCTGCAGGCACTGCCCACAGGCAAGCACACTCCAGTCAGCAGAGTTCAGCAGCAATACTGCTGTATCTTCATTCACAGCAGCATCTTGCTGTTTCAGACCTGGCCTGCTTCCGCTGCAGCTGGTGCTGGCACTTCAAACCATCACAAAGAAAGGTAACAACCCTTTCGAATTTCACATAAAAACAGTGGCGTCCATGGAAATCAAGCGCTGTGTGGTGCACAGCTAAGAGAAGTTCTGTCTCTGGTTTTTTTCATCTTTGAAAGACTGATTAATATTGGCATTAATCCACAATTACTAGCACAAGGACCAGATCACAGGTTTGTCCATTCATATTTAAACCATGTGTTGAAGCACTGAAGACAGGGGTTTCTTCTCCCATTCCTTCATGTCTAGGTTGGATAATTTACAAGGTGCAGATGATTTTCTTCAAATGCAAGAGATGCTGAATGATTTTTCTTCATTAAAACTTCTCCAGATCTGAGGTTCCAATTCGCTTCTCCAAATAAAGGAGTAAACTAAAAGCATGGGAAGAGGTAGAGGGAAAGGGGAGAGAAATGACTTTAAAGATTTTGCTGCAACAATATACCATAAGGTTTTTCTTCCAGATGTCAAAGAAAATTTAAAAGCTAGGCTTAGGATACAACCCTAATATTGTATCCTACATTACAACATTAGTGGGCTTCCCTGCCCGCTCCGAACGTCAAGGTTCTTGTGCAATACCCAACTACTGATACATAAACCAGACAAGAACATAATTATTTCGGACCAGATTCTGACTTCATTATTCTACTCACCTTACTCTGCAAACCATCCTATTGACTGCAGAAACACTGACTAACTTTTGGGGTAGAAATTCAGTCACTTGAAACCTGAATCAAACTGGCCCAAAGTGATTGGCTCAGTAACCTGCATACTTGCACATTTTTATGTTCCCCCAGAATCTTAAAACTTCGTGGATTTGTTTTAGGCAAACAAGCTTTTGTTACTTCTCTTCCTCAAAAACCCACATGAGCACTTAGTGCAGAGTTTTTTCTATCCCTCAGCCAAAACAAACCTGGTTGGATCAAAGCAGAAGGGAAGGTGAAAGTGTCTCACCCCAATACCTCTCTCCACCTTAACAAATTCTGAATTGAATTTACTCACAGTAGAGAAAGGGCCATAGAATTCCCTTACTTAAAATACATCTACTCTTCATTAGAGCAGAATTCTCCCTCATTTCTTTTCACACAGTAATATACTATGCATCGATAAATCCATCCTGGAGTCCTTTATAAAATTTATTATTCAATGAGAAACTCAGCCTTCAGATACTGAGATTGTGCTTTGCTTTTTCACTGTGAAGCTGTATCAAAATGCCAGCTTCTAAACCATCATCAGTTCATCAGCAATTTCTGACAGCACTGCTAGAATTTTAGAAGGCAAATCCTACTTCATTACAATGCAAATGAGCTCCAGCACACTCATAGATCCTTTGAACACACCACATCTCTCTCAGGCTGTCTAAGAACAACAGAGAACATTCACAGGAAACAACCCAGCCTACATAACAGTCCATAGTGCTTTTGCAAGTGTGGGCTATTTTTTTATGTCTAAAAAAGTGTCCACTCTTAGTGTGATTAGTCTTTTCTAGGCATTCTTCAGCATAGCATGACATACTTCCCATCAATACAGACTATCAACACTGAAGTCAAAACAGTGTTTCTTGTCATGGGATGAATTTTAAAAAAACTATAAACAATTCCAAAACAGAGGGGGAAAAAAACGACTCAAAACTCTCAAGTTTGAGGAACAAGACAAAGCAGACTGAAGTCTTCCTAAAAGCTGTCAGATTGGGGCCACACAGCGCCATGAAAACAGAGCAATCAGAAGTAATTTCCTTTTTGTCCCTCCCACCCACTGACAAAGCAGCAGGAGTCAGTAGGAAAAAAAACAACCTACTTGCTGGATGAGCACACAGCACTGGAGAGATTTCAGTCTATGGCTACATTCAGACAGTTATCTTGTGTGCTTGTTAAGCCAGTTATCTTGTGTATTAGTGAAGCTAAAATAATGGCTTTTAACAAGATACTACAGAATAAAGGAAAGCTTTTTGCACCGTTATACTCTGAGAACTCTTTTTCAAAATAAAACACTCCCTCACGTACTGCAAACTCCAGAACAATTAAGTCAGACTCAGAAGAATAAGTCAATATTTTTCTTGGCACAGACCTGAGTCTGGGCATTCAATACTGCTGTTCTGATAACACTGAGAACCGCATAAAGTCAGTAATAATACAAATTAACTGAAGATATTGAGACATAGTTCCCAGCTAGGGAGGAAGCTGACACACAGAAATGAGGGCTTCCATTTGCTGTCGGGGGGCAATTACTGCCAGTAACCAGGACCTGCCAAGTCTCTAAAGTTTGTCGTGCTTTCCCAAGAGAAGTCTGGGGAAAAAAAGAGTGAGAAGGGGAGAGAGGGGAGAGAGAGAGGGGAGAGAGAGAGGGGAGAGAGAGAGGGGAGAGAGAGAGGGGAGAGAGAGAGTGTAGTATTTTCAAGGCAAACAACCACCTGAGAGAAGCACACCTGGTGGCACAACACTGCCCAATTTCACACTAGATTTCAAAGCTGAGCTGCTGCTTTGCATGGGCCCAACCTTGTATTCCTTACTCAGTCAAAGCTCCCAGTCAAATGAAAGGCAACTACAAGAGTAACTGTCTGCACTATCTATACTGCTTCAAAGACCTTTGGGGTTTGCATTAAGTGCAAATGTCAACTGCTGCAAAAAACACCAAAGAAACCTCCCCAGTGATCTGTCCCAAACTGAAGAACCTAGAGAAGTCTTTATATACAAGTTGTTCTCCCTGGAGAAGATTCTGGAGAATCTCTGTCAGTCTGAACTTTTAGGTAACCCAAAGGCACATGTATAGCTTATTTAATTACTGCAACTCTATTTATTTGCCTTTTTTTTATAACCTGCCTGCCTTCATGGGTACAATACACACTGCTCAAATCAAAAAAGAAACTACCATTCACAGGGCATTGATTATTTAGGATCAAGGACATCATTATATTTATTTGGCTGGCAGTAACTGATTTTGTACTAAAGCCACAAGGAGGAAGTGGGGAATAAAAGCAACACAACACAAACGGGAGTCTACCTGGTTTGTTGCAAAATACACAGATTAATAGTGAAAATCTTCGCCCCTCCTCCCAAAAATAAGAAATGCACAACAACCAATCAAGCAAGACCAAATTCAGACTTGCTTGTGAGAAGATACAATGCTGAAGTTGCATCTGGTAAGAGCTTGGCCCATTATGTATAATTAAATTGTTTTGGAACAGTGTGTGCTATAGACTAGTAATTATTTCAGGCAGCAATATTAATTACACATCTTCCTGACACTATATCTAGTTCAACATATATAAGCATATGTATTTTGAAAAGTCTGTATTTTAAAGTGTAGCAATGGAGAAAATGCAACCTTAATCCATGCAGATGCAACCATGCTGTCTAGGTGAGATTGAAAATTAGGCCTGAACTCCCTGTAAAACACCTCTCATAAGACAGCAGCTTTCCCTAAAGCATCAGCATGTAAATTCAAGTGAATTTACTATCAGACTTCAGATCAGAATTTACTGTATCTTTTTTGGGTACTGTTACTGGATGCAGAGTGACTGAGTCTCAGTCATCAGGAAAATGGCACTGGAACCTTTATTTAGCATGCATTTAGTACTTAAAAGCAGAGCCAATTTCCAAAAGATTATCTGCATTTCCCCACAAATTGAAAATGTTATTTTTGCTCAGTCCTTTACATCTAAATCATGAAGGAAAAGGCCTTGTAAAAGTCAGTGCAAGATATATGGCAAACTACTTCCAGCATCTGGCTTTGCCACAGACATGGTGCCTGGCTTAAAACAGCCCATGAATGTATGTGTCACAGGTGCTCCAGATGTAAAATTGCATCAAACATACTCACCCCTCCTCAGAGCTGCTGCCGAAAAGTTTTTTGAAAAGCATTATTACAGTGAAATTCAAAGGTGTTATTTCTTACCTGATAACTTTTAATTGCCAACTTATACACAATTAGGAGGGGAGGTGCTTCCATGTGCTGACAAATGCTGTGGGAATTAATGAATATGGCACAGTTGTTATGCTGTTCCATACATCTAACGTGGGATCGTAGCAGTCCAATGTTTTGCACCTCTGAATGCCAAAGTAGCCTCCAACCACATACAATTTGTTTCCAGATGCCACTGCATGGCAGCTCATTCGCTTTGCTGTCACATCTCCCACCTTAGTCCACTGGTATGCCTCACTGTTGAATTTATAAGCAGAGCATGCAGAGAATTCAGTATCTCCACCCATAATAAAAATCTGGTTTCCCAGAACAGCTGCAGCTGTGTAGCGCCAGGGCTGGGGGCAGGTGGCTGGTACTGTCCATCTGTTTTCACACTGATCGTAGCACTGGACTTTGGGCAGCTTGTCATGGCTAACACTGGTACCACCAAAAGCAAACAGCTTCAGCTTTGCACTGACTACAGCTGCATTGCTTACTCCCTCTCGCAGTGGGGCAACCATGGTCCATTTGTTGGTCACGGGGTCATACTGTTCTACCTGCTTCAAGGATACTGAAGGGGAAGCTGGAAGGCAACCAGTTGCTGCAGTGTGTCCTCCTACTACATACAAACAGTGCTTAAGTTCGGCAGAACCGTGGCCGAACCTAGCTACCAGCATGGGAGCAGCCTTTGACCACTCCTCGTGAAGGGTGTCATACACCCACACATCTTTGGAGACTCCATTTTCTGATCCTCGTCCCCCAGTGATGTACACTTTGCAGCCTATGGCACAAGCACTGAACTCTTTCCGTGGGCTTGGAATGTCAGCCTTTGGAATGATCTCCTTTGCCTTTTGATCCACCAGGTACAGCTTGTCACACATAAAGGTTTGGCCACCCAAAAGAAAAAGTGAGTGACCAGCTTTTCGGGGTCTGGCACACAAGCTGGTAACCACTCCATCATTCTGTAAGATCTTCAACTTGCATCTTATTGATTCTTCTACAATCTCCTTGCTTTTCCTTTGCTTGGTGATAAGTTCTTCCATGGCCACATTCTCCATAAGGTATATGGCTGGCAGGAGGGCCAGTCTCACTGTCTGCAGCAGCTCTGGCAGGTAACAGTGACGCTTACTCAGGTCATAGTTGACCCAGTTGATAGCTGATTCATATACCAGCCTTTCATCTTCAGTTTCTAATTCTTCGCTGGAAAGGAGCTGCACTACCATGTCTTTTGGCAGTTGAAGGAAGTCTTCACTTTTACTGATACTCTGGAAGTTGCTAAGGCACATCCTCCAAGAGAGCTCATACAGCTTGGTGCACTGATGAGCATCTGACAGCAGCAGCATACCGAGACAGTTGGTGGGATGAAGGTTTTTCTCCAGAAATTCTGCACAAGCATCCCGAATGTCCTGAAACTCCAGCATGTCACCAGCCTCCAGCAATGACTCTGCATTTTCCTCATTGATGATAACTCTGGAGGAATATGCATAGTCCAGAAGAAGCTCCAAGACTTCTGGGTGAATTGAATTGTGAAAGTTGACTTCACTGTCCTGGCTCTCTTTCAGTCCTCCACTGAACATTGCTTCAAAGTAGCGGCTACAAGCAGCTAGAACTGCTCTGTGGCAGGGGAATGACCTGTTTCCAGCATGGAGAAGTACATCTGTAAAGAGACGCTGCTGACGCAGGAGGTTCAGGTGAGTAAGGACACTATCAGCATAGGATGACTTGTGGAACAAGTATATGTTTATGGAGCCAGTACTGGCCCTAGACTTGCGATTTTCATGCATGCTGACTGACATTTTCTTTTACACCTATAAGCAAAGAAAAAATTTATATTAAATAAAAGTAAAATTCATTATTATTTTTACATATCAAAAAGTGTGTCTATTATTCACTATAGGATGGGGGAGAAAAAAGCCTTAATTTACAGCTGAGTGGACAAAGAATTGCATCTCCCTTTGGCATGTGTTTATTTTTTTGTAAGCTGAGATTCATAAATGACATAGTCTAAATTTGTTGCCCAAGAGCAGGTTTATCTTGGGAAACCTGATCTCCAACTTTCATAGCAATACAGTAAGCAAGCAAGTTAGAGAAAGAAAATGAACCAGGACTGATTTTCTCACCCTTCCCCAGCCTGGACCAGCTGATTCATTACATACATACACATGCACACGCTTGAAACATTCTCCTGTACTGAATCATAGCAGGAAGAGCTACCAGACAGAATACCTAAGGAATGTCAAAAGCTGTATAGGGAACAAAAACCTACTAATCCCATTAGGAAGCTTCCCTTTGGTATAGTGATTCCATATGCAACAGCACAAAATGGAAAAAAAAGGAACTTTAAAATAAAACCCTGGTATCAACCATACATTTAGGCTGGTGTAAATGTAAAAAAACCAAGACTAGTAAATTCTACAGATCCCACCTTTATTCCACAGAATTCAGTGGCTGCTTGCTATAGTGATATAGCATATATATAGGCAGGGTCAGCAGAAAAACATGTTTTGACTACCAGCTGAAGTCACTGAGACATGGCCTCTGAAGCCACCTGGAGAGTCAGGTCCTCAGAGCTTAAACCATTAGCTCATTCTGAAGTTTTGAGGAGGCATAAAACAGAAGACATATCCTATCCTGCTCTATTCCTAGCAAACAAAACGCTGTTCAGATCCTATTTAGAGGTGAATGTTACTGTTACCTGCCATGGTAACAGTAACCTACCTGCAAGTATATGTATAATTACAGCAGCGAGTTTCCAGATTTCAGTAAGTCAAAATAGTATGGAGTACAGGGAAAGGGAGGAATATTGCCAGACATATAAAGCTAATGGCCAAAAAGCCACAGTGCAAATAGTAGGAGATGAAACAGACAGAACTCAGTGCAAGCTGTGGCTGTTAATCAGTACTTTAATAATCTCACTTCTCTCTCTTCAAACTGCAGAGAAAACTCAGAGAAAGCCAAGAACCAAACTTGCCTAATTATTATGTTATTTGAATGTCCAGAGTACCTTTTACTGCACCTTCAAATAAAGAACTGGCCAGAAGGTCTACCTGGAAAGCATGCCGTGTCCTAAGTCAGAGCATGACCTGGGGCCACTTGTGAAGGTTTTTAATGTGGATACACTTTACTCTCACACAGACATTTTCATATACTTGAGCATCTTTAAGCACTGCAGAACTGTAGAATTTCATTCCCACATTTCATGCTTCAAGATAATACAAGAGCTTTACAAGCCTCAAAAAGAAGCATTTTTAAATACATGTATTTTTCTAGATTCATATGACCAGAAATAACAAAATCAAAACCACATGTTTAATTTGGACAGCAGACTCCATTTCAGAAGAAGCAATCTGTGTATATAGAACATGCAACACCTGCAGTATAAATGCAGCACAGCCAGTACCATCCTCCTCACTATCTGTGCTAATGTAATTGATTCACCATATTGAACAGCAAGTCTGTGATACACCTTTCCCTTCAGTTACAGCAAAAAAAAGCCCCTAAACCAAATTTAAAGCAAGGAATAAAGAGACACGTTACTGTAAAACTACTATAGCCCATTTCCTTTTATCTGAAACACAATTTGCCTGATGAAACTTAACTGGGATTGAAAAAAGCAAGTAACACAGCCCAATATATGGTGCTCAGCCCAAAGTCCTTCAAACCAGAGAGAAATCCTACACATCAGAGCTACAAGGCAGAGTATCTGTCTCTACCATGCAAAAGTTTAGAAAGGGATCCTACGAGTACTCCCTAGACCAACCTATTAAATACACTAAGCACAGAACAGCTTAAGGCAGCTGGTATGTCTTCAAAACACAAACTCTTTTACAAGGAAAATTAAATGACCTTTAATGGAATTGTATTGTCTGGCAAAAAAATACGCAGATAGCATTCAAGGATCTTGAGCACTAATCTCAGACTAAAATAACCCACTTAACCTATAGCCAAAAATATGATACTGACTATTTACAGGTTGAAATCTCCTGAAACTGAAGGATTACAGAAAGGTCATGGCCTGAAACACTAGTATACAAGCAGTTTGAAGACACAAACAGGAAGCTGAACACTTTACTGTAGTTTTTTTCAAACTTTTCCATGCACTTTACTATTTTAAATGATATTATGATGCAATGCAAAGTATTCACTGGATCTCTACAGGTGGGTTTTCCTCACACTGAGGACTTACTCTTTCAAGGTTCCTCACCAGGGAGCAGGATGGGAGCTAAACATTCCACTGATCAGAGACAGCAGAATAACCAGGATCTGAATATGCTCACTGCCCCTCACCCTCCATTCCAATTAACTGAATGTGTAGACATCACAGTCTAGGCATGTCAGGATCTCTATGAAAACACAGGTCCTCTTCTTTGCCCCCTCATATTGGGGGAATTCAGAGTATACTGAAAACTTTCTTTCATCATGCACACAGGGTTCAGAAACAGGGCAGGTAAAGTTCACATCAGAGGCTGTAAATGCAGGCATTTAAATCTTTCACCAGGCTGTGTACTACCATGAGCACCACTTGTTCAGCGCCACTCAGAATGAGCCCAGAACCACAACAAAATAGAGGCAAACATAAAAAAATCCACCCTGCAGTTATGCATACAGTGGAGACTAGTGAACTACAGACCACATGCAGAGGGGAGAAACAGATCACTGTCTGTTACCCAAAGCCCACTCACAGCCATAGTAAAAAATATCACTGTAAAAAAAAAAATTGCATAAGAACCCCTCTCAAACAGCTACTGAATAAGGCACTCACTATTTCACCCTGCTATAACAGAAGACTTAGTCTCTTGCTGAGAAGTAGATTTCACATATGCTAGTCTTGAACCGTTCCTGTAAGATTGCCTTTATCATTGCAATGTCATCTATTGAGAGGAATTTAAAATATGCCAATTCACATTTAAGATAAGTTAACATATTTCCCCAAACAGAACAAAGATACATATCTATACACATCTTTTTCCTCCACTATGGTGCTGAGATGAGTTCACACATGGACTACCTGAACAAACACCCTTAGAAGCAGTATCACCATTCACTAACAGGCAGTGTTTCCATAAACATCCTTTCTGAGTCTCTGGCAATTAGATCAATCCAGAATCTTATAAGAAAATCAAAATGTAAAAATGACATCTCCGATTTCTCTGTTTGGTGTTGAAAATTATGTAAGCCTCAAATTCTTCAACAGAGGTAATTTACAGTCAGTGATCAAGTGTTCATCTTGAATAATATTAGCCTTCATATATAAGGCTACATATATAATAGTTCCCTTCAGGCATTTTTTCCTTAGAAATAGTATTTGTATGTAAAAGACAAGAAGTGGTCAGTAAATTACAGATACAGATTTTATCTAGGAACAGAGGTTGAACCAAGACTTTGATTTATAATTACACTTCAACAGCCTACTTGTCACAGCAGCCCAGTAGTAAACACTACTTTATGACTAAACAACAGGCTCCTTGTCCCACTTAACAGTTCTACAGCATGCAGGTCTCAGCCTAAATAAACTGAAAAATTAAGTATTTTCAAATTACTGACACATCCCTGATGCAGGCTCATTTTAATACGACTGTATAATTACACGGTGGTTGCGTTTTTCTTTAGAGTCAGTGAAACAGCCGAAAGAGGAAATCTACTAATCATCCCATCGATGTAACTAACACCGCTTTCAATTGCTAAATCTGCACCGATACTATCGGCAGAAGCAAACCGTGAGCCTACCTAAAGTCTTCAAACTCAGTGGCTGCCTAGGACCTGCAGCGAGACAGAAAGCAGAACACGCTGCTCCTGCTAGGAATGCACTACAGCTCTGCAGACAAAGAAACGCAACTCTAAATTCCCCTCAGTTCGCTCCATCAAAGCACCTAAGTAACTTCGTCTCTGAAAAGAAACTTGCAGAGCTTCTTTCCAGCCTGATATAAAATCCAGTGGGAGAAGCTAAATGCATTTGGTTTCCTTTATAGAGCAATAACCACGTGCAAAAGTTTCTGTACCGGCGCAGGGAGAGCAGCGCCGCAGACAGCTCACGGAGCAGCGAGGCGCTCGCTCATTGCCTGCCCTGCCTTACGCCCGCTGAGGGATGCTCCGGACTGCCCGGGGCCCCGAGCAGGAAGCTGAAGCCCACCGGCGAGGCCAGCAGCCTTCGTAACGGGAGCCGACGCTTTCCGAGGGCAGCAGAATACAGGAGATCGCAAACCACCGCGGATGCCTACCTACCAGTGCCCCGCTGGTCCCTAGCGTTCCGGACAGGGCGGAGGAGGGCCAGGCTCCGCCTGTGCCGGGGACCAACAAGGCAGCCCGGCTCCAGCCGGAGAAGCACCGCAGGCAGCGAGGCGGCAGCTCTACCCCGCCGCTGCCCACCCGCCTCCCCTCCGCACCCGGCGCTGCACCGGATCGGCGGCACCAACTTACAGCGGCGGCTCCCGGGCGAGCGCGAAGGTGCCTGGGCGGCGCAGCGCCGCGCATGGGAGGGGAGCTGGGCTGTGCCGGTTCGGCGGGGCCGCGGAGACGCGGCGGGCGAGCGGCGGTGCCGGGAGCCGCGCAGAGCCGGGCGGAGCTGGTGCCGCTGGCGGGAGGCGGGTCGCGGAAGGGAGGGCGGGAGGTAGGGAAGAGGGACGGAAGGAATGGAAGAAGGGGCTGCTGCTACTGCTGGCACGCCGGCCGCAGCTCTGCCCCAGCGGCGGAGCGGAGAAGGGGTATATGGGCTGGGGGGCGGGGGGAGCCTTTATGCTAAGCCTGTGAGTGACAGGCGGGGGAGGGACGGCCGGCAGGACGAGGGGAGCGCGCTCGCAGTTGCTGTCCCGGCCGGCGGCAGGGAAGGTGTAGCGGGGCGCTTGCGTCGCCCCGGACGGGGACTGCAGGATGGCCTCTCCTGCCTGCCCTGCCCCGCACCCGAGCGGGGCGGCGTGGGGGCTCCGCAGGCTCGGACGGAGCAGCCACTCGCTGTACGAGCTCCTGCACCGCGCTCGGGGTGAACAAGGGGTGCGCCCGGCTGCGCAGACACCGAAACAGCTGTGCGGGATGGGGAGAGCCGCGCGGACAGGAGGGGTCTCTGTCCTCATGGCGTGTCCCAGTGGGTGGCGAAGACCGAACAAAGCAGCCGGTGGAAAATCCCTCCTCGGCGCCCTGGGAGCGGCCGGGAGGGCGCGGAGGAGCGCGGGCATCGCGGGCGCTGAACCCGTTGCCGGGCGCTGCTCCTCCCGCGGCGGCGGGGCGGTGCCGCGGAGCTACCGCGGGCCGTGCGGCCACTGCGCTCTCGGGAGGCCTTCACAGAGCTGCCGCTTCATAGCTGCCCAGCGGAATGCTCCCCCAGCACAAAGGGAAGCCTGGCTTTAATTATTTCCCAATTAACAAAGTATGTAAAAAACGCATGTGTGCAAAAGGCTGATTTCAACAATAAACATATTCTAGACATAACAACAGTGCTTACATAATATCATTGTGTGGCTCTGTACAAGAAAAACACAAGGTACCATACTAAACATTGCACATATTTCTAGTTTACTATTTGCTAATACCACTTAAAACAATGATATTAGTCTAAAGAGGCTTTAAGGAAGATAAGAGCAATTACTCGCACCAGCGGGAAGCTTCTTGTTGAATATAATAGTTTGGAGAATTTGCTCGTTCTTCATAATGAAATGTCACCCAAAATTCTCCTGTTAAAAAAAAAAAATGCCCTGCAAGCAATTTGCTTACATGCAGGGGGTTATTTATATTTGTGTTGCTGGACTCCAGAGTCTGCCGATAAGCACACACTTAGTGTACAGCAGGACACATCTGTAATTCTAGACAGCCTGCGGGCATATGCAAGCCTGGAGAGCATGGCTGAACAGGGAGCAGATGAAAGAGTAATTTGTTTCATAGATTATTTCTTTTTATGATATTGTTTTATTACAACATGAAGTATTGCAGGTTGCATGGTCTAAAAATGTTGCACATCTGTATGTAATAAAGTATGTTTCAAAGTTGTTTAGGTGTGAGAAGCTGTTGTAAATTGTAAACAACCTCGCACAAGGGGTATTCACAGACACCCATGTTAACCTGACTCATGTACCTGTAGAGGATTTTGGATTTGACTGTGAAATTTCAACCTGTGTTGCACGTTGTATTTTCCATGTTATGAGTCCAGCTTTTCCTTTTGCGTAACATAACCATAAAATGCCTTGATCCTATTTTCCCACATTTCCCCCCAACTAAACCTGCAGAGATTCTACCCAAATCCTGTCCATTATGGTGAATCTTCCACAATGTGATCAGAAAGTCAGATTATCTCATTCTATGCAACTAAAAACACAGGGACACATTACTTCATACAGTGACACTTTGAACAGGCAGAGTTATCACTATGAGTGATAAGCCAAAATGAGAGAATAATGTTACCTATCATTGCTTAGCAACATCTGAACTATAGCTGTAAGGAATGGTCAGTGAAAAACAAGTTCCACAGAGAGGACAACATACGGGACTTACGTGGATTCCCACAGCATGCAGATTTGGGCAGTACCCTGCATGAACAAAATGGGGCAATAATCCTGTAAGCGAGTGACCAGATGAGTACTGATCTTCCTTTTTTTCCATGAAATGAGGAACCTGTTGAAGTTAATCAGGGCAGAATGATTGGATGAAGCTTTAAGTCATCTGTTGGGGAAACAAGTACACAGCCAGACAGATACTTCTGTGTGTGTAAAGGAGTGGTACTGGTGAGAGCAGAGAGAGAATAAGAAGAAAAAGGAACTCCACAGTCCATGCTTACAAACCACAACAGTTGTTCTTTTGGATGTGCTCAGATGAGCTCTTATTTATGCTTAAGTGACAAAACACCCAAAGTGTTACTTCTTCTTTCTGCACAGGAGTTAGAAGTAGATAGCTTTGTCCCAGTATAGCTTATAGCACATTTAAAATAAGAGTGCTTGTTTTGCTAGGATGGAAAAAACACTCAAGAAATAAATCTGGTCCAACACAAATCTTTGGCCTGGTTTATGTTGGTCTGAGAACTAAGATCACAGTTAAGCACTGTTCTGGTTAAGCCAGTTTTGTAGATGGGCCAATCTGTATTTTGACATTGCTGAAAACAAAGCTGGCCTAGCCTATTCCAGGACATAGTTTGACATGCCCGCTGAACTAGTTGAAACATGTTTCTCCTAGTATTAGTATGCCAGGATAGATAGGATCTTTGCAGTGTTGCTAAATATCATGCTTTTATCACAAATCACAAGATAATTCGCCCTTTTCTCAAAGCTTCAGCTTCTAGAGTCATGTGAAATTGATAATCTCTTAGGGTTGGTTTTGTTGTTTGTTTGTTTGTTTGTTTGTTTTTAATAAGAAATCTGAAAGGATCAGTATGTCAATATAAACCCCCATTTTAATCTCTATAATTAAGTGCCACATTTGACTCTGAAAACATTGGGATAGGAAAAACTTCATTCAACTCAAATCCAGCTTGCTTGCTATGCAGAGAACTGTTGTTTTAACTAAATTATTTCACCTTGCTCTTTATTTAAATTGGTTTGACTTCTGTGTTGAGACAAGTTCTTGGAACCTTGAATGTATAGCAAACGTTATCATATGGCTTTATTGACACTTAAATGTTTTGCAGGCATACCTGTGTAGCTAAAAGATCTCCCAGATTACCCTAGCAGCACCAGCAAGAGTTCTATCACTGGCAGAGCTGTACTGGTAAAATAATCCATTTACCAGAGCAGGTTATTTCATTTGAGAGATGGAAATATGTATTTTGTTTTGTTTTGTTAGTATCAGCAGCATCTAAACTAGCAGGGTTTGCCAGTACAGCTATCTTGGCAAGCCTTTTAAATGCAAACAGGCAGTATGTGCCTGCAGCACAGTCTGAGATCTCATTTTTAATGCTATTAAACAGCTGTGTCTTGGGCTTTTGCCTTGTTAGACTCTTTTTAACCACATTATTTTGTTCAACTGCTAAATAAACAGCATGGGGTTAAATGTATTAGTGTAATTTATCTTCTTTCCTTCCTAATTTACACTTTGAATGAATTAATTAGAATGATTTAATTAACAATGTACAATAGCAGTACCAGTGCCAGAGCTCTCCCAGGGGGATATGGACAAGAACACCTCTCAGTGACCCACACCTGCTTTCCTTATCATTTGCCTTTGATGTGCTTCTCCAGGCTGGCCTGCAAACAGAGATTTGCGTGGATACAGCACAATGCATTATAGTGCTTGTTTAGTGCTAGAGACACACTAAAAGTGTTTGGGGAGGTCAACATTCAGTTACAGCAGTTTGTCCACCAGTTCTGGGAGTGAGAAACCCCTCTTTTCCCAGTTCTCCCTTTCTCATCTCTCGGTGTGTTTATTTTCAGAAGGGATTACATTCAGTCAGGCCGGCCCTTAGATGTAATTCATTCATGTCATGACAGCTCAGACCAAAAGGAAGAGAAAATACCTGCTGCTGTCTAAACCAGCAGCACGAAGGGGCAAATATTGTTGTATGTGACACATAACTGCTCCTCTCCAAAATATCAGTGTGGTAAATTGTTGTGAGGTGTGAATCCCTTGTCACTTTTAAAGTATATGAACATTAGCTCATTTGAAGTCAGTGAGTTGAAGTCAATGCCATCATATTATAGGAAAGAAGCAGGAAAAGTCATTCCATTAATATGTTTTGTACAGAAGATTTTCAGAAGGATCAGTTTGGCTGTAAATAATGTAATAAATATGGACAATGTCTGGAGTGAGAAAGATTTCCTTTTGAGATTTCTTGATTCTTAGGAGAAACCCTTGTAAAGCCCAACTACTGCATCTAGTCCAGAATCCACACTTCCAGCAGCGTGTACTTACAAAGATAAGTACTATTGAGAAAAAAAATGTCTCAAGACTATAAGGAGAAGCCATTCACTTCTCTTTTTTATGTAATTCCTCTGTCCATCTTATCCTTTTCCATTTTGTCTTGCTGTCTATAATTATTCCTCAAAAAGTCTCTGCCACCTGACATTTTTCCTACTCCGTATTATCTGTTCTCCTCCTTAGTAAGAAAAGTGACTCCTGTTCATGGACGACAGTGACGATGATGACCCACTTTTGAGCAGATTTGATTAGTAAGTGTTCCTAATTATTAGTGATATAGAAGCCCTTCCCAAAGATATGTGGATCAGCACAGGACTGGGAATAGCACTGCAAAGGGTGAGTGGTTGCTGCCACTTCTGCCGTCATTCATAGTGACATTTGGCAAAAGTCATGTGTTCATTGTTAGGAGATTTCAGTTCCCTGTGCGTATCTTTGCTGGCTATTCCCGTCTCGTAACAGCGACTCCACACTGGGTTATTTTCTTGCCTCTCTACAGGAGCTATCTCCAGTAGTGCAAACTCCAGGCCTTGCAGCAGCTTCCTTTTCCTTCTCTCTTGCTAAGTAGCAGTGGCCCCCAGTGGTGATAGCTAACCTGGCTCCTTATTTCAGGTTTTACCACGCTGCACTGAAAAGCCTCCATGCTGTAACAACCTTGGCGTAAGGAATTGTGTGAGTTTCCCACATCTTTCACTTCTGCAGGGACCACGGGCCAGTTTCTCCTGACCACCCCTCTTCCCCCCCCGAACTGACCAACACTGATGATGCTTTGAGAATAGAGGTATATGTTGTATTCTTCTCTAAGATATTTAGACTTTAAGAAGGAACCAGATAATTTAAATGGTACAGCATTTCCTCTAGGGAGACCCCTAAATGATGGAGACATTTTGCTTGTCTTCATCTTTTATGTTAGTATTACAAGCAGGAAGACAAAAGTGTGTTCATTCAAACAATTGCTTTGGCATTTTAAGGACAGTAATACGCCTCTAACTAGCTATTCTTACATTGCTGACTAGCATTGCACATTTAAATACAAGGCATTTAAGGACTTTTAATGCTTAAGGACTATTTAAGGACTTCATTGAATGTATTTAGGGGCAAGGATTTCTGACGTTAGATGGAAATACATAAATTCTTTTGGAGGTGCAGCTTTGAGTCACTGAATTCTGCAAACACAGACATGTATGTCTCAAAACAAACAAAAAAAAAACCCCAAACACGTTACCTTGGGGACTTGTTTCACTGTTCCACTCATTAGACGATATTTTGCCCTCAAGTCAAAATGGAACAAGATTTTCTCTTCTTCAGGTCTGCTGAAGAAGACAAGCCATACACCGACAGATGCCAGAGAAAAAGAAGGCAATGCACAGGAGCTGAAATGCCCTCACTCTGTCTCATACTTATCCAAGAGAGCTTATCAGATTTATTCAGGTGAATAAGAGTAAACATGAGAGAAAAACCTTTTTTTGCTCCTCCTGTTTTTCAGCACCCAGCAGACTTTAATTTGTCCTTATGAATATATATAGGTATATCAGGATCTTAGGTATAAGTCCAGATTGCTCACCTGTCAAAAGTCTATGCCTCAATGCTACTATCATCCAATGTACCAAACCAAAATGAGAGCAAAGAAACCTCATGTAGTCACACTTTCCATTATCATATACCTAGCTCTAAGTTTTCCGGCCATGAGGTTATGGGAAGTGGTCCACAGAACCAAAGAAAACTGTAAAGTGTATATTGTTTCCAGTTTAAAAAGTTTGATTATAAGAATACATAAGAAATTAGGAAGCTTAACATAATTTGTTGGAGATCACTGCTTTAGGGAGAAGGAAAGAACAGAATTCTGATTTTAGTGGGTTTAGGACAGATCCAGACAAGTATTTTAAAGCAAGCTTGTTTGTGTAAGTATGACTTTATTAATTTTCCTGCTCAGCAATTCACCACAAACATCTGGAACAGCACTATTAGTAGTTTTGAGGCCACATTAATTCTGGTTGTTCTTAAATAGCATTTTTAAAGATACTTCAGAACACTAAAGAAAGGAACACTTTTGAAGCCTCTTGGCAGAACATGAGAAGATTAAAACAGACTCACTCACCTTGTTCTAATCTGTGAAGTTTGATGGTTGTGAGGAAGTAATCTGATTCCAAACTTCTTAACAAAATGAAATGTGTCCTATGGAGTTGGTATTTGTGTGGTTTAGATCAAACTTTTGAACATATTGCCTACAGCAGGGGTTGTTTCTCAGGCATTAAATGCACAAGTAGCCTCAGCATCCCCATCAGGCTGTGTCTGTTTAATGAGAAGGACTTAAAAGGATGTATTTGCTTGTTTTAAAAGACTTGTTTATGTACTTTGACACTTCATGTTCTTGTGTACAAAGGAAACCAGTGAATTGGATTCTGCCACAGAGTCCGTGTATTATACAAAGGTTTAAAATCCTTCATGGTGTTGGTTTGAATTATTTTATCTTTTTTATGACCAAGCCTCTGTAGAAGATTAATTCACTGTTGGTGCAGTGTGATGAATTTAGGTCCGCACCTAAACTTTTTTTAAAAAACAAAAGTGAGTTTTTGAGTCAAGAAATGTCACATTATAACAGGCAAAGCCTTGCAAGTTACACGTCCAACAGCATGAGGAAACCAGATTTCTTAGGTGAACTGTATTCCAAAAACGGCTATTACTCCTCTGCTCTAAATGTCAATATGGATGATTCAGTTATGCCCAAGTTAATACAGTGGGCTTAAACTTGTAAGAATGTGTAGTATGGGCAAAGCTTCAAAAGTCTCTTAATACAGTGGCATTTATTCTGGTTATTGATTGTGTCTTCAAAGCTCTGCCTTATTTTAGGCTAATGGAATTTAATTAAACATCTGATTACTGCTGAAAGTAGTAAAAATGAAGCTGTTGATGCTTTATGTGAGCTAAACATTTTCTGGCATTTTTCCCAATCTCCAGGACATGTCTGAACATGTTTTTATTTCCTACCTGAAGAAGGAGCCACTTGGCATGTCAACATATTTATATCTTGGCTTAGAGAAAAGATAGTAGTTTGGAAATACAAAAGACAGCTTCTGTCTTTTGTAACAAGTCTTGTGTGTTAAGATGTAAAAGAGGTAATACATTAAATTAGAAAGAACTTGAAGTGCATAGTTGGAAGATAGCTGACTGATCACTTGTGCTTTCTTAAAGAAAGCTATTTAAGGTTTCAGTTAACAAGCAATTTCCTTTTCAGAATCTGCTTTCATCTATATGTGAACTTAGAATTTTGCTCAAATAGAGTAACAAAGCCCAGTGACTCACCACATCCAAATAATTGATTGGAAGAGTCTCAGATTTTCCTTAAAGGCCTAATGCAGATTAAGCTGTGGAAGCAATCTTATCTTGCGATGGCTAAAAGAATAGACTTCCACTCATACATTCTGTAGACATCTCTGAAATTCATTGCTTATTGTGATAAACCACACATATCATAAACATTCTGGATAGAAAAATATTTGGAAGCTTTGTCATATCACAATAAACAGATGGGAGTAGAGGCTGACAGTCTTGAAACAGTGGTATGGGACATACACAGAGCAGTTGTCAAACGTGTAAATGGATTTAGTAGTTCAAAAGTAATAGTTCACCAGAATATCTAGGCAGATATCTCTAGTGCTCAGTAGCTTGTGTCACATGCCAGTACATTTATGGCACACGTGCACACACACACAGAGCCTATTGTATGCAAAAGCGCAGCCAGAACTTGTGTTTGTATATGTGTAGTCACATTTTCTTATTTAGATTTTTTAAAAAAATAGAAATTTAAGGATGACCAATTATATGAAAATTCACCATATTTGGAAATCTGATATCAACATTATCTCAAGCAAATTTTACATGTTCATTGCTCATATGAAGATTGGAAATAACTGAAAATCTCAATACGCATTAATAGAACCGCCAGATTTTAATGCAAATGAAACCTGCATTCATATGCAAACAGAATCCTAAGATTTATCTAGAGTATCACCTGAGCTGCTATGATTAAGGTAGTTTGGAAAACCCTTTATTTGTCTTCTGCTCAAGTACTTTTGAAGAAGCTTTTCACTTGCTGGCAGTCTTTGAGATTCAGTTCTGTTAAATGAGGGAAAATCTTAGAGGTATAAAATATCTGACAAAAATCTTAAATGGTTTCATCAGATGCCATTGATTTTCCCATATCACAGGCAGATCAAAAGAAAAAAATAGATTAAAAAACAAAACAAAAAAAATCCTCCAACAACTTAGAATTCTCCTTTATGATTGACACAGCAGATTTCATTTAGTTTTTATAAAATTAATAAATAGAATTATTTTATGTTGCTTCTCTGAGCAGTGTAGTGAAGATGTGTTTCTGCAAAATAATTATGTTGCCTGAGAGCAAAACAGTTTTAAATCTTCTGGGCTTCCTTCATCTCATTTCCCACCAAATAGCATTAATGTGTGAACTTCTAGGGCATGCAGTAAGTAATGTGATGTGGTTAACTTTTTCATGCTAATGTACCTCAATAATCAGACTGCAGAAGTGAAAATACATTTAAAACACAGGACTCCCAGCCCATCCAAACACAAGGCATAAAATTTTGTCCATAATCTTTAGAAGAAATTTAAACAAGGACCAATCTTTAGACACCTTGTCAAGTTTTTTCTTTTAGGATATTATAAATGTTTTTATATTTCAACCTATACCTATATATTCCTGTATGAGAAATTATCTAAAAAAACCCAAAAAAAATCCAGTCCATTGTTTAAGGAGACAAAAGAAAAAGATACTTTAATAATCTATTACTTCAACAAGGCTTACAAGAAGAGGAAATCTCTTTAAAACTACATTTTTCTTCCACTGTTAGTTACAGCACCTACTAGTGTGGAATTAGCATCATCTTCAACTGTGTACTTGCTAGGTATAATGTTTTAGACTCCTCTTTTTAAACTGTGATAGTTGTAAAATCTGGGCTGAGTTCTGCAGCCGTCTCTCCCTATTCTCCCTGTGGTGAGGTGGCAGATGCCTGCCCCAACTCAGCACCTCTGCAGGCAGGGCAGGACATTAACATCCTCCCTGCCTGACTAGGAAACAAGCATATGGCACCAGGAAAGGCAAGAAACTGCCCAAAGCTCATGAGAAAGGATGTTAAACTCACTGTTGAGGCAATCCATTATCACGAACAAACTCAGACACCTGAAAGAGGAATGAGTATATCCTGGCTTTATTGAAGATAGCAATCTCAGATGATTGGAGACATGTTTTTTTCTCCCTAATTATTATAGAGTTAGACAATAATGCTTAGTGAAACAGACATGCATTTATATTACCTAGCCTCACAAATGTAAAACAATCTCCACCTTTCCCTCTTTAAATACATTCCTTTCCCCTTTCTTTATTATTTATGGTACAATTACTTATTCTTTATAGATAAACACATTCCTAAGGAACTCATTACAATGGCATTTTTCCTTTCTTTTCTGCATATATTCCTCTCTGCACAATTCCTGTTTTGCCCCACCTTTGCACAGTGCAATCATGTGCCTTAACTGTTAAAAACATACATTTCTCTTAGCTGCCCTCCTAGCTTAGCAGTGTTTGTCCATAAAGGTAAAAGGAGCTGCAGAGAGAGAAGCCTGCCAATTGCACAGCCAAAATATACTCAGTCACACCCTGGTAATGGACGGATTCTGGAAGGACTGCACAGATTCCACCCTGATAGGTTTTGGTACCACACGCCCTATCTGATCCACTTTTCAATGAATCCCACAGCCATGAAAAGATAGGTCTGACCTGTTAATGCCTGCAGGCATAGTTACCCACTCTACCCTGATCTGAACCAACAGATTAACCCAAAGTTTCTGAAGCACATTTTTTCAACATTATTTATTTAAGACTAAAACCCAGCTCCTGTGAAGTCAGAGGGAGTTTGCCAGTGAATGTCAACACCTCTGCTATTTTATTCTTTGGCTTCCCAAGCAGGAACTGCCAATCATACCTTATTACACAGTCATTTTATTAGGCATCCAATCATGCTTTCATGAAGTAGAGACAAGTTACCATTTGCCTTTGCCGGCTACCTTCAGAATCGGGCGCCTTCAGCAAACCACCACATTCTCTACATGTTTCTTTTCTTGGAAAACTAAACTTCAAACTATTCTGCCATGTGAACTGAAAAAAACCCTAAACATTATACCACCATGTATATATAGTATCAAACTTCTATCTGCAAGCCTATTCCCTGACATTTTTCCCCCTTTCAGGACCTAAGTGTTTTCCTATTTCTTACTGAATAACAAAGCCTGTAAAATAGACTTTGGAAGATTCAAAGTTTAGACAGTTTTGCAGAACTAGAACAAAGAGTCAAGGAAATGTAAGATAATATAAAGAATTGAATCTCCTTTTTCATCAGAAAATCAACTCAAGCTTATAAAAATGTGTAATTATGACTTCAGATTCCTTGTCTAGAGGTGTTTATTTCTGACTGAGGCATCTTCTTGTGTGATTATTCTTAAAAACAGCAAATCTACATATAACAAAACATATGCCTAATAATATTAGGCAATCTTCTTAAAATAATGACATAGCAACTCTTGGCAGAACTGAAAGCAGCAGATAGATATGGCTTAAACGGTCTTCCTCTGTTTGTTTTCTCCAGTTCCAGCTACAGCCAAGGCAAAAAGCCATCTCCAAGCTTCTTTTAACATTCAATAGCCCTTGGGGAGGGAAAGCAGAAAAATGGCAGTACACATGCGCTACTTAAGGAACACAAAATGGGAGTAACACAAGACTCCTCCACCCAGGGGATTGCTTTAAAGTCATTTTGCACTGTCAGCATCAGTCACAGCAGCTCTAAGCACCATGTGCCATTTGACTGCACATTCCCCCTATTTACACTGTTGACTTGAACAAAGCTGGCTTTCTAAGCCCTCTTCAGCTGACCAAACAAAGTGCTGAAATTAATAATAAAAGGCATTATAGATTAGTACAGTCTATTTTTGATACCACTCATTCATAGCAGTAATATGAGAACATTTACACAAAGCACCCAGGTCATACAAATACTAAGGACCAAAAGAAGCAGGAGCTAAATAACATGATCTGACCGCTTCTGACAAATTAAACTGCAAACAAAATACACAGGCCTTAGAGCTCATTGAACAAAAGAGATTACTTACGGATTGCCAAAAAAAAGCAACATCTGTTACTGGGGTCTATACAAAGAAAATATTACTGTTTAACTGCAATCAAAACCATTCTGCAGCTCTTAAAAGCCGCTGTTCAATTTAAATGTATTGTTTGGGGGTTTTTTGAAACTTAATATTTTGTAAGGTTTTCTTTATCACTTAAAAAAATGCTTTTCTCCAAAATATTTCCCAATCAATCTTGATTCTTTTCAACAGGTCTAAGTACACTGAACAATACTGCTTGCAAAAGATTTTTAGTTATATTGTGGCAGCTCTTTGGATTGTGAATCAGTGTTTAGATATATTTTCTTTGAGACTTTCCATAGTCACATCTTTCAGATCTCAACTCTCAGGCTCTACACTGTACTTTTAAAATGTTATCACAATAAATTAAATATTCACAGTAAAGATAAGGGACTTGGGGAGGTGTGCGTATCAATAATTACATTGATTATATATTGAAGGATCAATTATTCATTTTGTGAATACACAGAAAGTTTAGAATATTTCAAATTTAAAGTCTTTCTTATAAACAAACCACTTTAAATATAAACTCCATAAATTACATCAATTTTACTTTGCACTTACCCATTAAGTGCTTAATTAAAGTTAATTTTGAGACCTGAGGGATGACTATGATGACTAAAATATATCAGATTATTTTCTCTATTATGGAAAAATCATAAAATATTAGCTGGAAAGGGTCTTTCAAGGTCTCTAGTCCAATCTCTTGTTCAAAGGAGGGTTATTTTTGCTTAAATCAGGTTGCCTATGGCTTTTTCAAAAATCTCCATACAAATTCTGAAAAATCTTCAAGAATTGAGAATATTAACTTCCCTCAACCCACTGATGATCTTCCTTATACCACGCAGGATGCCATTCACCATCATTGCTGTGAGGTCACGCTCCTGCTCAGGTTCAACCCACTGTTCACCAAGAGGCCCAGTCCTTTTCTGCAAAGCTGGTCTTGTGACAGTCAGTGCCCAGCTTGCATCAGTGCATGGGGGTTTTCTGCCTGAAGTGCAGGACTTGTTGAGCTTGTTTCTGCTTGTTCCATGGTTGCAAGGCTCCATGGGTTTGTATATCTCCAGCTCATTTAAGTATATTCTGATTTGATCCTTCTCTGAGCTTTATTACAACAGTGTACAACAGAACACAATAGAATAGCCTAGTTCTGTTGAAAGGGAACTACAATGATCATCCAGTCCAACTGCCTGACTGAGACCAACCAGAAGTCAAAGCATGTTATTAAGGGCACTGTTCAAATGCCTCTTAAACACTGTGACAGGTTTAGGGCATTGACCACTTCTCCAGGAAGCCTGTTCCAGTGTTTGATTGCCCTCTCAGTAAAGAAATGCTTCCTAATGTCCAGTTTGACCCTTCCCTGGCACAGCTTTGCACCATTCCCACGGATTCCATCACTGGATCCTAGGGAGAAAAGATGGGGATCTCCTCTCACTTCCCCTTCTCAGGAAGCTGTAGAGAGCAATGAGGTCACCCCACAGCCTCCTTTTCGCCAAACTAGAGAAGCCCACAGTCCTTAGTGGCTTCTCATAGAACTTGCCTCCCAGAACTCTCACCAGCTTTGTTGCCCTCCTCAGTGCACATTCAAGGACTGTCACATCCTTCTTCTCTGATTCTATGATTTTTAAATCACAAGGCCCAGAACTGCACTCTACTCTCCAGAAGAGGCTGTACCAATGTTGAATACAGTGATAATAACCTCTCTTGCACTGGCAGTGCAGTGTTTGATGCATCCTGGGATTCTGTTTGCCTGCTGGGCTGTTAGGGCTCACTGCTAACTCACACTGAGCTGCTGCCGACCAGCTGCTGCTGACCAGCGCACCACATCCCTCTCTGCAGGGCTGCTCTCCTGCCACTCCTCTTCCAATTTATACTTGTATCCAGTCTTATCCTGTCCCAGGTACAGAATCCAGCATTCATACTTGAATTTCATGCCATTGATGATTGCCTAATGCTCTATTTAGATCCCCCTACAAAGCCTCTCATCACTCAAGAGAGTCAAAAGCACCTCCCAGTTTAGTATCACAACAAACTTACTAATGATGCATTCATCTCCTGCATCCAGATCACTGATAAAAAGATCAAACAGAACTGGCAGAACCTGGAAGGCTTAGCAGGAGGTTCTGCTAGTGAAGACTGAAAGAAGTGAAGCATTAGGTACCTCAGCATCTTTCATGCCCTTCATTAGTTGATCACCTGATTCACCATCAAGTCTGTGATTTCCCTGGTCTTATTTTTGCTGCCAATATACCTGCAGAAGCCCTTCTTGTTGCACTTCACATGCCTTGTATGTTTCAATACCAGCCAAACTTTGGCATTGCTAATTTCATCCTTGCATCCCCATATGGTGTTTCTATTCTTGGCAGTATATCCCATCTTCTGCTTTCCATACATTCCTTTCTTGTGTCTGAGCTTAATCAGATGATCTCTCTTTGACCACACTGGTTTCCTGTGGTGCCTGCTGTATGTCTTGAATATTGGTGTGATGTCAGTGGCCAATAAAGATTGAGTCAAAGCAGGTTGAGTCTACAGGAGTGGACAACTTTTTAAAAAAAATTGTTCCGCTTTGGACATCAGGCGTATTCTAATATTTTGGCTTAGAATTATTTTTTCCTGATGAAACCACTTGATGTCCCTCATATCTGAATTACACATTAAGGTTGAGACATGCTATCCCTCTCTGTCAGGGCTGTAGATTATTAATAAATCCATATGTGACAGTTTTGTTATTTTGTTATTTGTTACTGTAATGAAAGGGTTTACAGGAGCACTGGATCTTGAACTTGAATGTCAGGCCTTTTTCTCTACACCATGGTTTTCTTTTGCCTTCATCAATCTTGTTACCGAATTAAGCATGTATACCTACTCTGTTCATCACAGACTCAAAATTGGAAAAGGAGATCCAAATCCAGTGAGAATTCTAAAAATCAGGAGTTGATGTTGAACCTGAATTCAAAGATGCCTAACTGGAGGGATAGAGGGAGAATATCATGAAAAAGTAATCTAAGCACAGAATTCTGTGTCTCCTGAATCTTAAAAGTATAGGGATTTAGAAGAACTATAAAAGAAAGAGCTGAAAAAGCTGAGACAGGAAATGATTCAAGAATGAATAAGAATTTCAGTAGAGCCAGAGCTGAATCAAGGAAGAAGCCTAGCAGTGCTGTAGGGATTGGGAAAGGTCAGTGACACAGAAGCAAACTGTAAAGGAGGATAGAAGGTTTAGATCAGGTCAGACTTAAGGATGGTTTCAAGATTTTTGGTCTTCTCTTTAGCAGGGGGGGTCCCGAGTGCAGGGGAGCTGGCCAGAGTAACGACACAAACACCGATACGATTTGAGCATCGTTCTCCACTTTATTGTTTACTTTCACTAACTTATATCTACTTTGCAAAGATTCACACCCTATTCCCACAAGACAGCCTCTAATCCGCGGGGGAGCCGACCAGCGTATAACTTTGTCAAGGATTTTCAAGGCTGCCTGCTGCCAGGTGTCTTCCAGGCTTGCCTGCAGCCAGGGGCCAGTTCAGGGGTTCTTCCTCAGCAACCCTGGGTTGGCCAGACTTTCCTGAGTATCATATGCCCCTGTTCCACAAGGAATCCCTCTACACTTCACTACTGCAGAAGACAATTAAGCAAATTATTGCAATAGTTGGAGTCCTCTTACAAAGTTTAAAAAACCAAAATATATTTCATAGCTGCCAAACCAGCATCTCTGCAGGCTTTTGCTCCCTTTCAGTAAGAGTTAATGGAAGGAGGGATGCACTAATGGTATTCTGGTACTGACACCTGTCAAGGCTGGCCTCAAAGCACTTGCTTTAAAACAAGCTGTAATGTATTTGGAAATACACATATAGATGATTTATTTCTTTGAAGAGATATTGAAGAAAAAAAAAACAAATTAAAGAAACTGTAAGAGATTGACATTGACAGCTCTTGTACAGATAATAATCATATAAAAAGACATGGAACAAAGGATTATAGCAAATGCAGAATGTTGTGTAAACAAGGCTCAATGTGCTCAACAGAAATGGTAACAGTAAATGAAAGAAAGTTCCAAGTGCCATTTTTGAAAAAGAAGTGATGTTCCAGGATGAAAACAGTGAAAACCTTAGACAAAGAAAAGGTGTAGAGGAGAGAACAGCTCAGTTACCTGCTTTTCAGAGTTGTTCAGAAATTAACGAAGGCAAAAGCAAGGTGGGCATGATTCAGTGGAATCCCTTTTCCACTCAATAGAAGTTTAGTTCACCTTACATGAAAATGCCATGCAAGATTGTAAAAATAGAGACTTTGCAGCTGGCTTTTATGAAAAGCTGTTGTCCTAATGAGAAAATATGAAAGGCTGAAGAATAGATGTAAAAGAACAATAATTTCATAGACCTGTAAATCTAACAGACCACAGTCCTAGAGAAGAAATAAACAACTCTTAGATCAAAGGCTTCATAGATCACCTTCACTGGAGGAATAAGTAGAAATTTATTAGTCACTTTTTCTTTTTCCTTTTTTTTGGTTTTTTTGAAGCCAGCTCACAATAAGTATACAGTTTAATGTCAACTTAAATTACATCTACGGTTTTCTGACAGATTCATTTGCTTTTTCAGGTTTCTGTCTAACACACTGACAGTTTCTAATCAATAGGAGACAATTCCCTTTGAGAGTTATTAAAATATACCTTGCATTTAAATGCAATAAAAAGCATGACTGAACATGCCTCTGTTCCTCATAACACATAAATACCACATCTGGCCCATAAAAAACATGCATTATACAAAGGTTGTATGAATGCCAGATACGTATTATTACATGGAACTGTTTTATCCATCTAGCCTAATTTCCAGATGTTTTATTACTTGTAGACAAGAGTATTGTCAAAACTGTTGCTGCAAGTCCATTTATTTCAAGAGGGCAAGGGACAGGAATAGCAAGTTAAGCTACAGGAAATGTTTGTGATATAGTTAATGGCAAATCATGTGACTGAATCATCAGTGCTATCGTGTTTAAAGAGATGCATTTAAGAATTCAATTTCAGACCAAGATTTAACTTGACTGCATTTAAAATATGCACTTACTTATTCTTCCAGCAGTAAATGGCACATAATTGTAGGTAATATTTACAAAAACAGAGCAAGCAACTAATGAAAATGAAATGGAAACCATTAGTACAAAAATTGCTGGTAACTGTAACCATAACCAAAAACGTATCAAGCAGTTAGCTAAAAATTCTGAAGACACTGAAAACTAGTATCTTTTAATTCCTCCAATTTGGAATTGGGCTGTGGGATTCTTCTTGGGTTTTGGGGGTTTTTTGTTGTTTGTTTGTTTTTTTTAAAATCTGTAAGGAACAGAAGTATATTTTCAAATATTATTTGAAATTAGAGTGACAGTTCTCAAAGAACCATATGGCTTCTGAAAAGCTTGTTTGGGTCCCTCACAAAAGCCAGGTTTCTAGTGCAATAGTAAAAGTATGAGGTAGAGGAGAGGATGAAAATGCATGTAGGCGAGCACATCAAGGAAAGGAAAAGCAGCAGACACTATGTCATAAAAATGGTGTTTCACCAAGATGTCTGAAGAGACAGGACACAGAAGAGTTTAAGCACAGTGAAGTAGAAATGAAGAATCGTAAGAATACCACTAACAGGGTTTGGGCAGTAACCACTAGTTCTTCTTGCAATGAAAGTACATTTTATTAAATGCAGGGTTTGGTTTAATGAAATACAAGATATAAAAAGATGTGAAGGTTACCAAATGAAAACACACAGTTTTTGAATAATTGGTGTATCAGTGTGACATTTCTGATTTTATCCCTGAAAACAAACAAAAAAGCAACAATCTTAGAATTACTATAGTAAATATACTTCACAGTCCTATTCAAAATGGCATCATAACACAATCTCATAACTTCTTTTTATAATATAATAACGTTTCTAAAAAGTAACATTAACCCCAGGCTCTTCTCTGTCCTGTAATATTTCCTATACTGGCACTGAAAACCTAAAACTTCCTCTGCTCAATTCATTGTGAGTCCTGTTTCAAATTACACACTATTTCTCACACCATGCCTTATTTTTCAGTAAGTCCCAAGCAGAAGCACAGCCATTTAAAAAAAAACCCCAGACATTTCAGGTGAAGGGAGGCAGACCTAATAGGTTCTCAGAGAAACCTGGAGACTACAGTCTAGGGTTGACTTCATAGTTAAATGATTAATTTGTTTACCTCTCTTCAAATTAGCTAAACACCAACACTTAAAACAGGTTTACACTATATCCACTAAAAACCTAGAAAACATTTCCAAGTTTTTTGAGATACATAATGGCTGGGAGGGTAATTAATTTCCCATAATTCCCGTAATTAATGACCCCATAATTTGTATTTACCTGAAATCCAACATAGACTACAAAAATGTCCCAAGGTTTTAGACAGGACTCAAAAAATCAGAAAACATTCATCATTCTGTCCATGAAAAATATGATGGCTGATCCACCATCACTGATAATTCCTCAGAAGTTGAGCTAAGATGATGATCAGTAACTTACCCTGCTTCTCAAGTTAAGACCTGTCCTGCTGCAGCAATCAGTTCTCTTCTCTAAAGACAGCCCCAATGACTGTCTTATTGATTAGCATTTCAGCAGGCCCCCTAAACCAGTCAGAAAACTTAGGGCTTTATGTACTGCCAACTACAAGACAAGGACATTTAGAGCTACAGATTGAGTAGCACAGCACAGAAAATTATCCTTGGTAAACACAAAGTTGGCTATTGACTTGCCTTCCTGTGAATAGCCAGCTGAATGGCTTTTCAGTGTGGCTTGTGACCAAAGCCAGAAGACTTCTTACATCCCATGTCTAAAGGTTTGTGTATAATGATTGAGATAGCTGTGACAAGACTAAGGTGGTAATTAATATTTCTCACTGTATGTATCAGCCTTATTGCCAGTGCATTTCTCTTAGAAACTCTTTGTTCTTTTATTGTAAACAGAAAGCAATCTGGACCAAGAGCATATCTGATTCTGCTTGTACAACAGATTGCTCAAGGAGGACAGAGTACACAGAAATATTCTGTGTACTAACACCAGCAGGAAGAGAGAGACAATGCCCTCGTGCAATGCTGGAAGGAAAACATCCTGTACATTCCCTGCAGTGTTTCTGGGTTGGAAACATAAATTAATTTTTCATTTTTCAATCCCAAAAAGAAGTCCTGGTTAAATCAATCTTGAGACTCTGCATGACTCCTGCTATTGAAAATAAAAACTACTCAGACTCTCCGCACTGCTAAATATCCTGACACCTCTAGGGATCAAATCTGTCACTTAGAATATGTCTATAATATATCCAACAGAATAAAATAAAAATTGACTGATTACAGCAGTATAAACACATAGCAAAAAAAAAATTCAAAACAAGCAGCTTGTTACACATATCACAAGACTTAACATCTTTATGCTCAAATTACTTTGTTTTCAAAGCTAAGAACAAAAAGATATAAATACTACTAGTAGTGCTTATGTTAGGAGGTCTCCAAACACTTCGCAAAGGAGACACCTCTGTCTAAATGTAACATGCTAGCCAAAACCATGCTAACCACGTCAGAGACAGAACAATCACAAGCTAAATCAGAACAGATGCAAATTATATGGCAGGTAGAACTGGCCTCATCCTCAACCTTTAGAATAATGCATTCACCTGTGTCCCACTATCAGTTTTTATTGAAAGCATCTGCAAGCTCTCACTGCAACACTCTATTGTCCAAGAGAAAGACAAGTGTTGTTAAAAACAAAACAGTATCCTCAAAGTTTTCCTCTCTGGAGATTTTTTTATATACTGTTACTATATTATTGTCTAAAACATAGGGTATTCCTTTCACAGTTCTCCTGAAGTCCAAGGAAAAAAACTATATACATTTATCCTTGATTTTCTGGTCTAGAAAATGCATCTGCCTTGTAGGTACTCTGGGTCCTGTTTGCATACATGCTGTAATCCTAACACATGTTCTTGTTTCATTTTATAAGGACCAGTGGAAGAGTTTGTATGCACTGGCCTCTTTACAGCTCCATAAAGCACGACTCTTCTGTAATCAAAGTTCGTGTTAAAATGAAATGAGCCTAAGGAGGATAATTTATATCTCCTTCCTCCATATTCCCCCATCCATACCATCCTATATCGAGAAGACTGTAATTGACACTGCAAAAAAAAGGGGTTAGATTATTTTCTTCTTAACAGACTGCATGCAGCTTGCTGCTTTTGGGGATCATAATCCTGTATTAAAATAATAAAAAATCAGTAACAAGTTGCCAGCAGTGAACAATGCACCATATCTAGTCTGGCAATATACTAGAACACATCACTGGTGAGCAACACAATCTGACCTTTTGGACCTAAAGATACCAAATAGGTCACAGAATCATAGAATGGTTTGGGCTGGAAGTGGCCTCAAAGATCATCTAGTTCCATCCTCCTGCCATAGACAGGGATACCTCCCACTAGACCAGATTTCCCAGAGCTCCGTCCAACCTGGCCTTGAACACCTCCAGGGGTGGGGCATCCACAACTTGTCCGGGCAACTTGTTCCAGTGCCTCAGCACCCTCATAGTGAAGGATTTATTTCTAACGTCTAGTCTAAACCTAGCCTCTGTCATCTTACATCTATTTCCTCTTGTCCTATCACTACATGTCCTTGTAAAAAGTCCCTCTCCATCTCTCTTGTAGGCCCCCTTTATGTACTAGATGGTGTTCTAAGGTCTCCCAAGAACCTTCTCTTTTCCAGGCTGAACAATCCTAACTCTCTCAGTTTGCCTTCATAGGAGAGGTGTTCCTGCCCTGTGATCATCCCCATGGCTCTCATCTGGGCTAACTCCAACAAGCCCATGCCTTTTTTATGCTGGAGGCCCCAGTGGTCCAGGTGGGGTCTCAGCAGAGCAGAGCAGGGCAGAGGGGCAGAATCCCCTCCCTGGCCCCGTTGGCTGTGCTGCTTTGGATGCAGCCCAGGACACGTTTGGCTTTCTGGGCTGTGAGTGCCCATGGCTGGGTCATGTCCAGCCTCTCACCCACCAGTACCCACAAATCTTTTGACTCAAATCTGTTATCAATCCATTCTCTACCCAGCCTGTACTTGTGCTTGGGATTACCAGATGTAGGACCTTGCATTTGACCTTGTTGAACTTCATGAGGTTTACATAGGCCCAGCTAGGGCCTGCAAGGTCCTTGCAAATGGTATCCCTGCCCTCCAGTATATCAGCTGCACCACACAGCTTGGTGTGGTTGGCAGCCTTGCTGAGATCGCACTCAATCCCACTGTCCATGTAACCAACAAATATTTCAAACAGGGATAGTCACAATACTAACCCCTGAGGAGCTCCACACATCACTCGTCTCCACTTGGACATTGAGCCATAGGCTGAAACCCTTTGAGAGTGACCATCCAGCCAATTCTTTACCCACCAAATGATCACCCATCCAATCCACGTCTCCCCCAGTTCAGAGACAAAGATGTCATGCAGGACAGAGTCCTTTACAACAGAAAGAGCAACACAAGCACCCCATTTTTTGAGCATCTCTGCCTTTTACCTTTTACTAACCCTTTTCTTGCTAGGTGATCTGGCTGCTCTTGAGCCAGAACTTGATGTATGGGACTTTACCTCTATGGAAAAACTGGAGCACTGAGTGACACATGTACACATTTTTGTTCTTCTCTTTTGCTCTCCTACAAAACTTACTTCTCTGCCAGGATGACATAACTGCAGTCATAGATTTGTTCCATGTCCAAATCAGCTTTAGTAAACCCTACCTACGCCAGCACACAACAGTGAAGCTGTAGGGTCTCTCTGCTCAGCTGCAGCAGAGAGAGGCACAGTATGGCCAGGTGATGTAGAGTAGATGAATCTGGTTTAGGGTATCCAAGGTGAACAGAAGACAATATCATTAGGTTACTATTCCTAGTAACTTTTATGTCATACAGATTTCCCACTAATCAGTGCATATTCGTAATTTAAGTATAGTGTGTAATACAGATCTACTGCAGCTGGCACTAAGCCAAAGTAACATCTATGAAGGAGTACTAGCACGAAAGGACTTCTGCACAAAATGCATTAACAGCAACACCAGATGAGGTCAGCTTCAGCCAAGCTCAAAGGCCCTATGGATGAAACACCACAGCCTCTCCAGGGAGTTTGCTTCAGTGCTGCACTGAAGAAGTTACCAACCAGCCTGTTGTGATGTGCAGGGCACTGAAGTTCATGAGCTTTCTAACCAATCCTTAAATTTCTCAAAGTCTCTCTGAAGCTGTACATGTAGGCATGTCACCCTCTCTGACTGAAGGGTACTGTCCATAAATTGGATATTTCACCACAACAGACCGGTGGGTCTCCACTTGAAACCACTCTGTGTTTGTTTAGTGGGGACTTAGTTCAGAGTAAAATTAGGAGAAAGAGATGAAAACTTTTCCAAGGCCCCAGCAATTTAATTCATCCTAAATTTAACATTTTCAGTGACAGCAAGGAAGGAAGTAGAAACAAAACAAGATCTACTCAGGTCCTGAGAAATAATAATTTTATTTCTTGCCTCTCTAAATATAGATGGTTTAGCTTTTTTTTCCCACTGGAAAATTCTTTTAGTGTCCCTAAAGAGGACACAGACTTACCCCTCTAACACCAGCGCTCCTATTATCCTGTAATCTGTAATCCATAAATTTGAACGTTAACTACACAGAATAAAAACAGTCATTAAGTAGGCATCTGATTTGCATGGATTTCTTCAGACAAAATGCAGTAATATTTATTTTGCTGTATAAGCACAGTATGGAGGAACTCAGCAAAAAAATATGTGCATGGAATCCTGGGATGGTTTCTAATCAGCTAACAAAATGTGCAGACGAGACTAATTGTTGCCATCATGCCTGTAGTTCCACTTTCAGGGTGATGTCCCCAGGAATGACAGACACTGATTCAGTGAGAGCATAGCACCACCTGCTGGTGAATACATGGCTTCACAAGGGAGGAAAAAATTTGGTCATCTTTCCCCATTATAGATTTAATTAAATTAAAATTTAAAAAAAAAACCAAAAAAACCACAAAAAAAACCCCAAAAAAAACCAAAAAAACCAAACAAAAAAACCACAAACAAACAAACAAAAAACCCCAAACAACACCACCAAACCCAAAACATTCTGTATAGACTTTGCCCTCTTTGATTATTAAAGAAATCTCCAACATATAAAATTTGCAAGGGCTCTGCACCTCAGACATTGTGTGAGCACTCCTACTACATGTTTCTAGGCTATTTCAATTATTCCATCACATCCATATTCAGTTCTGACAAGGTGCTTCTCTAGAAAACACCCCTTTCAGAGCTTGTACACATGGGAAGTTTGGTCTAGTGTAAACGAAGGGATATAGAAGGATCTGTGGGTTCAATGTGTAATGTATTACAGTGACGCAACAGATAAGTGACTGAGTTGTTCTAACAGGAATATAACCTCAAACAAATGTACATTTTGCCCATGTGGGTCTGCCTTTGGATCATAATACATAAGCATTTGCCTTTCTGTGACTGTCCTCTTCCTGATTTACCAGTCTGCTCATGTGAATGTGTTCTGCTCTCTTGAGATCTTAGAAGTCTAATGTCATCTCAAGAAAAAAAAAAATGCTGAGGTACAGTCAGGCATATGGAGGTTTTGTGGCAGGGTTTTGTTAGTGGGGGGTTACAGGGGTGGGCCCTGTGAGAAGCTGACAGAAGTTTCCCCAATGTCCAAAAGAGCCAGTGCCACCAGCTCCCAGATGGACACATGACTGATCCCACCAGTAACAGTGGTAGCATCTCTGGGGTAATGTATTTAAGAAGGGGGTAAAATCCCTTGTGCAGCCTGAGAAAGAAGTGAGAATATCTGTGAGAAACAGCTCTGCAGACACCAAGGTCAGTGAAGGAAAGAGGTGCCCGAGGTGTCCCTGTGGTGCAGACCATGGTGAGGCAGCTGTGCAGCTTCAGCTGAAGCAGCCCAAGCTGGTTAATGGTGGATCAGATATACAGCTACAGCCCATGGAGGACCCCATGCTAGAGCAGGTAGATGCCCGAAGGAGGCTGTGACCCCTGTGGGAAGCCCAAGATGGAGCAGGCTCCTGGCAGGACCTGCCCATGGAAAGGAGCCCACACTGGAACAGCTTTGCTGGCAGGACTTGTGATCCCATGAGGATCCATGCTGAGGCAGTTGGTGCCTGAAGGACTGCACCCCGTGGGAGGGACCCATGCTGGAGTGGTTTGTGAAGAACTGCAGCCTGTGGGAAGGGCTCACGTTGGAGAAGTTAATGGAGGACTTCCTGCTGTGGGAGGGAACTAAACTGGAGCAGTGGAAGAGTGTGAGGAGTGTTCTTCTGAGGAGGGAGGAGTAGCAGAGACAGTGTATGTTGAACTGACCACAACCCCCTTTCCCTGACCCCCTGTGCTTCTCAGAGGTAGGAGGCAGAGGAAATTGTGAGTGAAGCTGAATCCAGGAAGAAGGGAGTAGAGGAGGAAAATGTTTCTAGGATTTGGGTTTATTTCTCATTATCCTACTCTGAATGGATTGGTATGAAATTAGTTTTTCCCCAACTCAAGTCTGTTTTCTCCATGACAGTAATTGATTATTTCTCCCTGTCCTTATCTTGACCCACAAGCCTTTCATCATAGATTCATCATCTAGCCTTTCATCCATCTTCTAGGTGTCCTTGGTTTTGGCAGGGGCATTAGAACCAGATGATCTTTAAGGTCCACTCCAACCCAAACCATTCTATGATTCTATGATATTCTCTGTCTCCTGTCCAGCTAAGGAGAAGGGTGATGGAACAGTTTTGGTGGGCATCTGGCAAACAGCCAGGGTCAACCCACCACACTGAGTTTGGTCCACTTTCCAGAAAACAGAGCATGTAACCAGCGAACTCAGTACCTGCCCTATGTTCTGTGTTGCCTTTTCATGTTATCAGCTGGAGCTTTGTTGGGTTGCTGGGATCCTGGATTCCCCTGGGAAGCAGCAAAGACATAGGATGCCCTGAATATTTAACATCAGAAAACTTTCAAGGAAATTCCTGTCTTGCACTGCTATCATAGTTATCTTGCACAGACAAATTAGGGGTCCTATCTAAGTCCCCTCTTACCAGATGAGTTTTACCCTCCATCTATAGGTACAATGAAGCACTAACATGATTAGAAGTTTTGCACTAAAACACCTTTTAGTATCACACACTTCCAGGACTGAGGGAATGTAGTTGCAGAAAGTGAGACACATAAGACTGGAGACTACAGTGTGTAATTCTGAAGAAGCCAGCCTAGAAGAAAGTCAAGAACATCCAGAGCTATTTTTAAGGACAACTGTATATAGGCAGAACTACTTGAATATTTGAGCTGTAGTGGTAAAACATCTGGAGATCTTCAGAGAAGTAGTCCTAGAAGTAAGAAATTCTCCTTCTGCTTGAATAGTCTTCTTCCTCTGTGCTCAAAATTGTTACCCTTTTGCTGACTACCTTGCTTCTGAAAGGAATGAGATGAATGTGTCTTTACAAAGACACCATAAGAATTTGTTTGGAGATAGGGCCAAGAACTTACAGATACGGAAGTAGTGGAAGAAACTATCAGTTCTAGAAAATGTTACTACTTGACACAGACTGCTGCTCAGCCAAGGTGGTGTTAAATTCCTCAACTTAGAGAAAAAGAACAAAGACTTAATAGAATTATGAACAGTGTTTTGTTATAAAAGAAAACAAAAAAAGGAGTGCATATTAGAGGGGGGCATAGAGCATGTGATTTGGGAAGTCTGTACCTTCCGAGTACCTTAGCCAATGGGGAAAGGAAGAGGGTGAAGTGGGCAGAAACTCAGGATAAAAAGGGGGATGTGTTCACCAACAATTTGAGAGACCCCAGGGAAATACCCCATGGCCTCTCCCTTTATGTGAATAAAGTTACTGGACTCCTCTGTTTCCTTTTTGGATGTAAACCTCTGGTGTTGTGAATTTTTCCACACACTTCTAATCCAGGACAGCTCTACTATGTCCTACTTGACAAACTGTGTCTGCAGTGATGGCCAAATGACTTTGAGAAATCAGCAGGTAATGAACAGGCACAAATCATTACTCAAATCAGACTGTACAAGAGGCCTTACTCAGCCTTTTTCTCCCTCTGACATCTCATTGCAATTGCTGCAGACCAAAGAACCAGTGCTGATGAAACCAAAGACCCCAGAGTAATCTATCTGAGAGCAGCATATCTCTATCAGAATAGGAGGCTCCATGAGTCTGAAGTCCCCAAGCCCAGAGGCAGCACTGCTCCAGACCTCACTTTCACAGAATTCCCAGACAGCTGTGAAACAAAAAAGACAAATCAACAGAAGACCATGAGGAGTTCTACAGCCAGCCAGTAGCCTAGAACCTTTCTCCATCTGGCATATGCTAGCACTTTCTCCCGACATGTTTTTCACACCTTCTAGGGGCTTAAGCACTGAAGCCACAGACCTGACTCAGTACTAGAATTATTCAGATTTCTTTCTATCCAAACAACACAACAAATACTAAAACACTAGTCAGACAGCAACACACAATGAGGCTGGCAGACTAAACCAGAATTCCCTTTACAAAAGAATATGTGTGTATTACATATGCTGTGTCCACAGTTTGCTTTCTAGCTGGTTCACCTACTTACACTAATCATGCATCTGGCATGTGCATCCATTCATAAACTGTCCTTGCTATTGTTTGAAACATTTTTAGTCTGTGAGTTTCCTTGAAATTACATCAGTTAAACATCCTGTTTTCATTAGTGCTGTTCCCTAATTATGTATGTCAACATCAGTACCAACATTCTCAGTGTGTAGCTCACACACAGCTCATGTATAATCTTCCATTTGGAAATTCTCTTCAGCCAACAAACATACTTAAAGTCAGACAGTTCTAAACCCATAATTCAAGCACTCACTGGTCACACATGGGATTTCTAGGCTGTCAGGGTTTCCAGTCTTCTAGATGTAAAAAGTGCCCGGATCCTCCTGATATATAAAAGACATCCATAAAAATATATCTATACAAAGTGTCCAGGATGAAAAAGAACATCTATCTGGAAAAATGTGGACATACCACACCCATACAGAAGAGTGTGTGCAAGCTAGATTAGGAACTTACAGTGCAGCAAGTGACTCCCTGCTAGAAGTTTATTACATTTCCAAACTGCAGCCCCCACTAGAAGTTTATTTCATTTCCAAGCTGCAGAATCTTCACTATCTTTCCCTATACAAAACTACTGTCAGCAGCTATGTATATGTAGTATGAAATTATCATCCTAACTTATTCAGTCACAACACCCCCTTGTAGGCAAGACCTTCATCTGAGGTAGCCTATGCCATTCACCTAGCAAGTAAGCAGCTGTGTGGAAAGATTCAGCCCCATCTGCAAAGGATATGTACTACTCATAGGATATGTTCCACTATTCAGATAGTGGAACAGCAGAACTTATTACAACCATGGTAAAAAGCATTTACTTGTGATCTGTCAGTTTCAGGTAACTTAGGAATTTAGCTTAGCTTGGAAATGCAGCAAATAAAATATCACCTGGTTCCCAAATACTGGGGGAGTTATACTTTTTACTAACAGTGATAAATTTCTTTCAAAATTTAATGGATAACTTTCAACATACTCCAAAAATGTCTTTGCGAGACATTGATGTGCAATTCCCAGGTCTGGTCTGAATTCACACCCTAGTCTACTGGGTAGTAACATTCCTATAAGTTGACTAGACTACAGTGGCCACAAAATATTAGTCAGTGGTAGTAAGTTGCTGCCTTGTTATTTCTCAAATAAGAAGTGGAGTCAACCATAGAGACTATATGGAACATTTCTTTGCACACCTGGAAATGCTCCTGAGAGATCTCCTATCACTTTGAAGTGACTGCTGTAGCCACAGAACAACTGCAAGAACTGAGAGCTACACAAATAAAAGAATTTCGTCCTGTAAATGTTACTGGTGTGCAGCCCAATTCCACCATTTGGGTTAGCAAGGTGAACTTTTGAGATTTCTAATGTTCAAAACTGATTTTTTTTAATTTTTTAAATTTTTTTAAATTCCTATTTAACCCAGGGATGTGCATGAAGGAATCTGTACAATTCTGTTGTAGGAGCCAAGCTCACCCTCATTTACCGTGTTTTTTTACTGTAGCAATTTTCTTCCTGTTTTCAAAAAGGGGTCATCTGCAACTAAACGACACATAACTTTTACCTTAGGGAATGGGAAAACCATCTCTGGTAGAACCAGGGGATCCAAGTTCCTTATCTGAGTAACTCATGATTGTACTTTTCAATTTTTCCACAAAAATGCAAAATAGTACTTTAGTACTCATTCAGTAGGTATGTATAACCTATAAAACCACGTAAGTCTTTACAAGCCTAGATAAGAGTACATTCCCATTTTAACACAGTTTACAATCTAGGCAAAAAGTGAACAATAAAGAAGATCAAAATCCATTCCTCTCAGCAGCACATCAAACTTGAAGAACAGGCAAAGGATAAAGCATGGTGGATTTCCACATTCAAGATTTTGAGTTGATATTGGAGCTTTTTTTTTTTTTTTTTTTTAAGAGCATGAAGCACACTGATGTCTTCTTTCATTGCACACATGCTGGAAACAATTACAGCCCTAGCTCTGCAGTTCCATCATTCTGCTGTGCTCGGTGGAAATCCCACTGAAATCACCTGGCCTCTGAAGAGAGCGACTTCAAGACTGCAGCCTGCAGTCCAACACTCTTCAATTCAATGTGTCCTGCTTATCCTCTACTGTGAGCTTAGAACCAGTCCTCACATGCAACATAAAACTGGGTTACATCATAGCACCTGAAACCGAAGTGTCTAAAAATGCCAAAGCAAACTGAGATTGTTTGTGGTAATCAAAGACACTACAGTCAGGTTTCCTTAGAAAATGAGGATAGCACATATCTGTCTGACTACTCCACCCAGTAATTTTTAAATCCCAGAGGCCAAATTCAAGCAAAACTGGCAGAGATGTAAATACCTCAAAGACACCAAGTTTCTACAATTTTATCCAGTATACCAATGGGTAAAAGAAAGAAACTATATCCATGGACTTACACAAGGAAAGACTACCTGATCTCTTAATTGGTCATCAAAAAATCTACCCAGAGAAAAAAAAAAGCAAAATTAATTTAATTAGCATTTTTTGCACTGAATAAGTATTTTAAAGAGTGGTAATAATAAATGATTAGGCAAATATTTATTAGGTGACAAATGAACAGGTGTGCTTCATTGGTGTAGAACAGCCTTACTCTACAGAAGATAGAGCCACTGAAAACAAATGAAAGCAAAAATTTTCAGTGTGTCTTCAGTAACCAGCCCTTAGGAGTGGCCAGGCTGCTTAATACTTATCTGTAAACAGAAGATTTTGTTTAGTATCTTACAGTCCCCTCTGCAACTGCAGCTACTTATTCTTACCCACTCCTTCTCTGAGAGCTTATTGATCTCTCAGATATCTCCAAGAAACCCATGAAACAATCCATAATTTCTAAGTATGTCTAAAAAGATGAACAGAAGTAGGCAGCATGAACAGTTGAATCAGCACAGTTGAGGAGACAATCACACCAGGCAAAGGAAAGATAAATAAGGTATACGTAACAGGCAACTGGAAACCTCTGCCACCGCTTGAAGAGTGTAACAATTGCCTCTGAGAGAGCCAGAAAAGACGGCTGCAGTGTTGCCATTTCCACCTATCTCCTGGCATGCAGAGAGCAGGAGGGTAGGTTTGCAGGTGTCATGTCCTGTGTGCCTCTTTGATATAATAAGGAATTGCTTTTACTTATAGCATTACAAGATTAAATAACATTCTGCTATGCATCAAACACTTTCCATCAAGCCTTTGCACTGTAACTGCATGGTTGGGCACAGCAAATGGCAACAACCAGGATGTTTTGTGATTCATTCCCTGCAGGACAGCTGACCAGCTCCTCAGTTACTCTGCAGAAGCAGCATGCAGGTGTCAGCTCCCCTCATCATTGCTGTGGTATTAACTGGTGCTTCAGCCAAAGCAACAACGATGACACTTCAGTGTTCACATTAAGCATTCAGTTAGAGGTGGCATGAAGCCTGAATTCCTCCCCACTGTGACTTTCAGTCTTGGAAAGCTTGAATTTCCTTCCTCACAAACAATTAAGAACAACTTTCCCAAGCTTGCATTGAGATTGGCCAAAACACCAGGTTTGTTTGGTTAAAGGTTGAAACACTTCACTGCAACTCAGACTCCAGCTTATTTACCATATAGCTTGTAACACATTCTGTAGAAAGCCTGTGAAAAAGTAGTTTCTGCTGAGACTGAAATTGTTTTATAGCACTACAAGAGATGTAGAGTCTTTCCTTCATAAAAGTGTAGCCTGCATCACACCCTGTCCATACAGAAATTAAGCTGGCCCAGCCACGCTCCTTTATTCTGTAGAGCAGTTCCATGTGCAGGACCTCATGGTGCCAGCTATTAATGGAATATGCTGAGCTGGACGGGACACATTAGGATCATTGAAGTCCAGCTCCTAGCCCTGAACAGGAGAGTCCCAAGAATCACACTACGTGCCCAAGAGTGTTGTCCAAACACTTTTTGAACTCTGTCAGGCTGGTGCTGTGACCACTTCCGTGAGGAGACTCTTCCAGTGCTCAATGACCCTCTGGGTGAAGAACCTTTTCCTGATAATAACCTGAACTTCTCCTGACTCAGCTTCACGCTGTTACCTCGAGTCTTGTCACTAGTTACCAGAGTAAAGAGATCGGGACCTGCCCCTCTGCTTCCCCTCACGAGGATGTTGAAGACCAGAATGACGTCTCCCCTCAGTCTCCTCTCCTCCAGGCTGAGCAGAGCAAGTGCCCTCAGCTGCTCCTCATACGGCTTCCCCTCCAGACCCATCACTATCCTCGTGGCTCTCCTTTGGAAGCTAATAGTTAATGTTTTTTATGTGCGAAAACCCCTCAGAGGAGAACAAAGAACCGACCCGCTCCACCAGAAGCCCACTCGAGACCCTCACCCTGCCGCACGCCCGCCGAGGAGCCACCGGGCGGACGGTGCCGTGGGCGGGCACTGAGGCTCCCGAGCCCGCCCCAGCCAGCCCCGTGGCGGCGGAGGCGGAGTCGGGCTACCCTGTGAGTGTAACAGGCGGGCTGAGGCAGCCGCCGCACTATGGGCAGAGCCATGGGGCTGGCTGGGTTGTTGCTGGGGCTCGTCGTGGTGCCCGCCGTGCTGGTGAGCACCAGCCTCCGCCACGGCGCCCCGCGGGCCGGGGCCGAGCCGGAGCCATCCGACTGGGAGGTGGCGGCGGACGCCGTCCCCGAGGACTCGCTGTGGCCGCTGCCGCAGTGGGTCCGCACGTACTCTCGCCAGCTGCAGCTGGCGCCCGGCCGCTTCCAGCTGGTGCACGGCGCCGGCTCCTCGGCGGGCCCGGGCTGCGGGTTGCTGCAGGACGCCTTCCGCAGGTGAGCGGCGGTGGGGTTGGGGGGGCTGCAACGGCGGCCCGGGGACGGGAGCAGCCGCCTCAGGGCCCCGCCGGCGCCTGTGCTTCCCCGGCAGGTACTACGAGTACATGTTCGGGCATTCCCGGCGGCGGACGCGGAGCCGCAGGCCGCTGGCTGCCCGAGCGGAGCCCGAGTTGTTCCAGCTGCAGGTGGTGATCGAGGCGGGGGACCCTGGCTGTGACAGGCACCCGCAGCTCACCTCCAGCGAGGCCTGTGAGTACCCGCACGGCCGCTCATCGCGCTCCTCCTTCCCCGGCTTAGGTGGCACCGTTAGGAGCTTGTTTTCCTATCACGTGTCTGGTATAGAAGTCAGCAGGTTTTGGGGTTCTTTTAAAGGAACTCGAAAGCAAGGGCTCTCGGAAGCGCTAAAAAACATTTCACAGCAGTGGCGACCAGAAGATAATTCTTGCTCTTGATGCTGTGGGAAATCCCAGCCCACAGTGGATCACGAAGCTCGTCAAGTGTCGCGCATGATTTTTGCAGTTCAGCTATCATACAGCTCATTTACCTGCTATTATCCTTTCTAGCAGCTAGCATTAGGAATCAGAGATACCATGCTGTGCAATACCCAGTTATCTTTTGTGAGATCTGTGCACAGTCAGGAGATTATTCCTTTCAGTACAGCTTATTTATTGAGTGAAGGCTGTCACTGCTTGCCGTCTCCTTAGAAATGACTACATTTGAATTGAAGCTACTTACACTGAGATATGTACATGGTATTTCCTGTTTTTCCAGGAAAACCAGAAAGTGCTCGTTGAACTTGTTACTCATCTTGCAGTTCTATAAACCTACTTCCTTTATATCTGTAAATACAAGAAAGGAATTAAAAACATGTTTATATTGGATTCATTTTTCTATGCTTCTTTAGTTCTGTGACTGAAGTCCAGAGTGGAGAAGTATTCTAAATAAAGTACTAATCACCAGAGAATTTCATTAACAGAAATAAGAATGAGCAATAGTATTGCTTTTTGTCTGGGCAGGCTAGCACAAAAATCAATATATTCAATTCATCTAGTTCTATTTTGAAATAATCTTCTGTTGTTTGGTATCCAGGATACAGATCCTTAGAAAAAAGATCCTTTTAATCTTAAATCATACATGTGCAGCAGGATTAATTCCACCTGACTTGTAGTAGAGTGTACTGATATTAAATTTACTAAATCCTTTTGAGACGTAAGCCAAAGAGTTCAGGTTTTTTGTGAAGCTTATAATACTTTTCAATGCAAATGAAATACAGCAGCCAACATGCTAATGCTCTCATTGTTCTGCCAGTCAGGTTATTGTGCTGCTTGATTTTTATTTGAACTTTGAACTAGTTTTTGAACTTCAGTTTTTAACCAAAGCTGATTCTTGTTTTCTGTCACGGAATCTGTCAGACCATGTGATTTTTAGGTTGCATTCTTTAGAACAGGCAGTTTTTTCCCTCTGCTCTAAGAAATAAGTTTCCTGTTACAAGTAACATATTTTCTTCATGTAATAAGCTAAACTTTCCAGACTTCAGTAAGTTTTAATTTTCTGGTTTTTGATGGGCTATCTTTTTAAGGGTACAAATTCTAAAAAATGCTGTTATTGCTGATTTGCTGGTTTGGGTGGTCTGGCTCCTTAATAAAGATAGTATGGACAGTCAGTGACTATCCTGTAGCAAGACAATTGGATATGTAATCAAAGTACAGGTTACCTGTCCTCTTACCTGCTTGTGTAAAATGTTCCAAGTAGCTTATTGTAAAATTATCCATCCAAAGTTAATTTAAGGTATGATATCTGTTCAGAAAAAAAAACCCTGCTGTGTTGGAAATAAATCCTTAACAATTTATCACATTTTCCCTACAGTTTACCTGTGGTGATTGCAGTAATCTTCTAAGTTCTCTTTCTTACCCCAAACTTCCAATACGTGCAATCAGTGCTTAGGTTAATATGGAAACTTGAGGTACCTTTTTCATATTGCTGAATGGCTTTTCTCTGGTAGTTTAGATAAATGTTTGAACTGTGTAGATTATACACACCAACCATTCTTTCATACTGACACAGATCAAATAAATGATTGTACAGCAATTCAACCCTTTGATTTTTTTCTCTGCTGTTTCAGATGTGCAGTTATTACTTTGATGTTTGAATAATATAAATCTATAGATTTCTAGATATAGTGTATTTTTATGCACATATATGTATGTGATTTTAAAAATATATTTTAAATGTATTTGTTTGTCCTTTAATATTTACTGAGTCGCCTTAAATTCAAAACCAAAATTAATTTAGGGTTGGTTTTTTTTTCACTAGTGCTTCATACTGTACTTCAGTACTCAAGGGAGGATTGTTACGGATTCCTTCAGATACCATTCTTCATTTTACTTACTGTACTTCACCTCACTGCCCCTATACTGATGCTCAGGTCAAGACGGTGACCTGACACCCTGTTGGTGCATCAGGCACAGCATCGCCAGCTGGGCAAGGGAGGGGATTGTGCGGCTCTGCTCTGCACTGGGGCGGCCTCACCTCGAGAAATAAACTGTAAACTATATAAAAGGAAGATAAAAGGAGAAGTAAACTTTTTGTGATTAGGTTTGGCTTAGCTACCCGACCCTTATCACATATGTCTTAAATGCAAAAATACAGTCTGTTATGTTTTAAATCAGGTGGGTTAAACTTTGCTGGAATGTACAATATTTTAACATTGCCATTACTAAGCACCTTACTTGTTTTATCTTCTTTCTGATTAGCTGTTGACTCTCTGAATAGTAGCTTGCTTTATATCAGGAAAACATAGATGAAAAATAATTGCATGCTATCACTTTTAAAAACAGGATTGATTGGAATTTAAAACACAAAGGGAGATGTGGCACTTGAAGAATCATTTTAATGCCTTTTGGCATTGTCCTGTCAATTCATGGTTTCTTGAGGAGTAAGCTTTTTTTTCCTTTCCTTTAGATCATTTAACTGTAACTGAGCCTGTGGCTATACTGAAAGCTTATGAGGTATGGGGTGCTTTAAGAGGTAAGCTGATAATTTTCACATTGAGCTATTTGTTTAGGGCTTATACAAACTTCATGGCAGACCAAGAACCAGCTGACCAGTTAGGCTTGCCCTCATTCAGTACCTCATTGGAAGTAAGCTTAGTCAAGCCAGAAGGATACTCAGATATGTATCAGTTAGACGTTTGGTCCAGATGCTCAGCATCTCAGATCCAGTGGCACACTGTGAGTACATTCTTGCTGTGCCTGAAATCAGCCAGGCCAAGCAAAAAGCTGTCTAAACTACAGTGTGACAGATTATTTTCTGACTGCACCTAATAACTGGACATGCTGAATTGCATCGCAAAGAATAAAAATCCTGACATTTCAGCCTGCTGTTCTTACTGGAATGTTGACTCTGTATATTAGTTACCTATAAATCAACAGATTTTTCATGCTGAATTAGAAACTTCACCAGTTCCAGAAATTACAGGAATAGATGCATAATGAGACCAGAAATTCCTACCTCACTCTCAGTAATTGTATTACTATTTGGGGATTAATCTGCTACAGCTGAGCGGTAGCACAAGTATTCGGTATCTGTGCATAATGGAGAGTTTGAATGGTTCTCTCCAGAGTTTTTTGAACAGTGGTGCTTAAGCAACTAAGGAAACTGTGCTAAAGAGAAAGAAACTCAGCTACAAGCATTCTTTCTAGCTATATGAATACCTGTAAAAAATTATGGTACTGTTTGTAACTAAAACTTTAAGGGCAAGTACTGGTTTGTAGTTGAGATCCCTTTCTTGGATATTTTTCCAGGCTTGGAAACCTTCAGCCAGTTGGTTCATGAAGATGACTATGGAAGCGTAAGTATAGCTGTTAACTACATCCACTGTCCTGGTAACTGGGTGCTTTTCTAGAAACAGCAGATCTACCAGTTTCATTCAGCAGCATTTCAGTCTGTTACAGATTTCCAAGAATCATTTTCTGAAAAAAAAAAGTATTTTCTGTTTGAAATTATGAATATTGAAATAAACATTAAATATTAAAATAAAATTCTAATTTTTAATTTTTTTCTCATAGTTTCTTGTCAATGAATCTGAAATCAATGACTTCCCAAGATTTGCTCATAGAGGAGTCTTATTAGACACTTCAAGGCATTATTTACCATTGAAATCTATTCTGACAAACCTGGTAAGTAGGCAGTTTTGTGTCATTAATAATGAAGGCTTTTTGTTGTTGTGTTTTGTCACCTGAAGTAGGTAGCAACTGGAGCTGGTATGAAAGAAGAACCCATCTTTTCTGTATGACTTTAAAAAGACAGAGTGAACTTTGCTAAGCAAAGGTCTGAACGTAGACTGGAGAAGCATTGAGTGGACAGACACAATGAGTATTAAATCTGTAAAGGGGACTGGTGTTTGTGGTACCTCAGATTCTCTGTATTTTCTGTTGCCTAAACCAGCTTATGTATTATTTCTTGGAAGCATGTTTTGAGACATCTGACTGTCATCAATCAATGCAAGGGATACCTTGCAAATTCTGGCTTCAGTGCCAGTGATTTCAGGAAAACTCCAGTCTTTTGGAACAGACTTTGGTAGTCCAGTAGCAGCCTTTGATAGTCCTTTCTTAGGCTACTAAGTGCAAGCCAGTAATTAAGTACTACAGAGCAAGGGAGAAAATTCAAAACCCTCACTGGAAGCTACTGAAAAATAGACAAACAAAAAAAAACAAACAAAACTTTCTCCAAAAAGCTTAAATAAGCACATTAAGAATTAATGTGCTCCAACCTTGATGGAAGGGTGATGTATTTGTATAAATTAGCAGCCAAAGCTGTGGGGTTTTCTGTTTTGCACTCCCCGTTTTTTTGTTGTTGTTGATGTCCTTGTAGGAGGGATTATTTAGTTATTTGAAGTGGAGGAATAGGCAGTTTCCTGTCTTGTCTCTGTCTTGCTTCTCCAAGGTGAAATAATATTCGAAATTTCCCCTCCATGTTGCAGAACTTTGCAAAACAGGTTTAAGATAAGCAGAAAGAGTGCACATAAAAACAGTCTTAATTTCTGAGGTCATCCTTGAACTATGCTCAGAACTTGTCCTTTGGGTATTTAACACTTGTATTCAAGGTCAGTGCCTGTTCAGCAAGTAATGCTTGTGTAGTGTTACATTTGCAACAGAGGATGCTTCAAAGTCTCAAGTAAATATTTGTGTCAGTATTTTTTGGTTTGTCTAAAAGAGATGTCCACAGAGACTTGCATTTCTAACTATTTTTGTGTTTCTGTAACTGCTGCTGTTCTGCTTTTTTTCCTTAAATTGCATGTCTGTCTCTAATACTATATCAGAGCTACATCTTATGCTCTTTTCATGGTTTTAAGAACAAGTATGCTTCTCCTCCCTCCTCTCTGCCTGCTTGAATCCAGAGTAATAAAAAGCATCAGTAATCTCTTACTCTGACATGTGGCGATTAGATGCTTAGGGCAGCAATTCAAGTACATTTCTAGTTTGTGTTCAACTGCTGCACTGTATTTCCAGGAAGGGCATTGTCCTTGAGGAAGGAGTAGGTGAACTGAAGGTTCAGAGATGTAATTTTCTATGTAGAAGGATGGTATGTGTTAGAAATGCATGAAGACATGTGGCAATTAAAAATTCTGCAGTGTCATTAAACAGATGAGATAAATTTGGGGAATGTACAAAATATGAATCTTCTTTTGGATTTGGTGGGAGTTCCTGAAGAGATTTTATCACCTCTGTAAATACCCCTAGGTAAAAAAAGAATGGGGGGAATGGGTGGTGAAAACAATTGTATTGTGGCAAGGGATTGGGAGCAGCTGTGTTGCAATCAGTCATGAATGATGTAAACACTTAATTTGGTCTGCTCACAGCACACACTTGTAGTCATTAACAAGCCAGCATAACCCAAGGTATGTATGTAACTGTCCAACTGGAGTCATAATTCTAAAATATGTGTGTTAACATTGATCTTGATTATCTTCAAGATCAAAAAAAGGGAAGTACTGACACTGTTATGAATGAAAACATAAAAGAAACACTGTCTTTTGCAGGGAAAATGCATAGTTTATTTTGCATGCATTTGAAATGGATTCTGCAGAAGTCACTAGCAAGAAGGGATGTACTATGTAGTAGGAAACTCTCATGTTGTTCTGTTTTCAAGTCCAAGGTATTTCGTTAGAAAAGTATAAGCTTTTCTGTAAGCTGAAATAGGTGATGGTGCATAGAGAATTACCCACAGAACCATCTGAGTTGAAAGGGACCCAGAAGGATCATCAAGTCCATCTGTTAAGTGAATGGCCCATATGGGGGTCAAACCTCCAACCTTGGTGTTAGCATCACCATGCTGTAGCCACCTGAGCTAATCTCAGGGTATGTGTTCTGAAGTGGAAGAAATTCATAAGTGTTCATAGCAGTTCATACTACACGGGCTGGTAGAATGGGGGTCAGATCAAGAGCTTGTTAACAGCAGTGGTGAGAACAGATTGCAGGGGGATGGAGCAGTAGAGGTGTGTGCTTCCAGGATTTAGTGAAACATAGAAAGGTTTTTTGGTTTGTTGGTGGGGGAATTGGGTGAGTTTTGGTTGGTTTTTTGGGTGGTTTGGTTTGTTAGAGGTTTTATTCTTTTTTAGGTGTTGCTCTAGGCATCCGGGATATGCTGGGACAAGACCACTTTTTTGCATAGGTTTTCTATGAGAATGAAGTGTTTAACTAAACTCTATTGCATTATTTGTTACAGGATGCCATGGCTTTTAATAAGTTCAATGTTCTCCACTGGCATATAGTAGATGATCAGTCCTTCCCTTACCAGAGCATTTATTTCCCTGAATTAAGTGACAAGGTGAGTAAACACCATTTGAGCAGGGTGGAAGGGCAGAAATCTGGCACATACTTCATGAAAATAAAATGCAGGGTTTACCAGTGCTTGAGTATATCCGATTTGGCTTATTGTAAAACAGTACAATGGGACCAGTAACCAGCAAGTCCACATTTAGGATCCTACCTGAGTGTCTGTGTGGACCATTTTTAAGTCTTCCCTGGTGGATACATGGTAAATGACCTTCTTAACTCTTCTGTGCAAATTTTCTGCATGATCTTCAGTGTTTGCAGGCCTTCAAACACTAATGGTGTGCAAATAAGTAGTGAACACTGCTTGGATTTCTGTTGATGGGATTCTTTAACTGGTTGACTTCTGCCACTCAAACAAATGTAGGAGATTTTCCTGCCAGCTCTTGGTCTGGAACCACTGCAATAGTACTTCTGTCCTGTCTGATACCTAGTTAGCTTTACAAAACACACCATGTCTGTAAGAGGTCCAAAAGTGCAAGGTTGTTTCCTAGACAAAATACAGTGCAATGTGTCTTATTTCTAGATGCGTAGTAGGCTTTGTTACATTAGTGAGAGCCATCATGAGGTTCTTGCTCAGTCACGGTACAGTAGGAGCCAAATCAAACATAGCTAAGTAGTTAAGAATAGTTAAGTAGACTAAGCCTAAGTACAAGATTTGTGATTCTGTTTTAAAATGCTTGCTAGAATCTGACCCTCATGAAAATTATGTTGGCAGTGCTTGAGCAGATGCTATGAAGAATTTTATAATTCAAAAATTTTATATGTTGCATAGTGCAGTCAGATTATTTTGTCCAGTAAAGGCTATGGAATTCTGTCGTATTTCCCATTGACAGCTAGAGAGAGGGAGATGGCCTGTGTCTGAACAAGCTTCTCTTTGAAAGGCTTGTTTACTGTTTCCTTTTTTGAGTAACTCAGCTGTGGAAACCATTTCCAGATAAACAGAAGCTTAAGGTGCTATTAATCATGAAGAGTCACGATGTATTCTTACGTAGTTTGGCTCTTTGGCAAGCATCTGTTTCACCAAACTGTAATAATCAGGGTCATTGTCACATTTGTTGGCTGTGTAGGAGTAGAATTACACTCAAATTCAGTGTCACAAAACAAACATGTCCTGATGCTAAATTGGTCACTATCAAAACTGAGAAGCAGAGATGTTGGAAGTTCTTTCTGACTTGGCAGAATTTTTCTATTAGTCGTGTATGTTATGTAGCAAGGGCCCAATGTTTCAGAGCTAATGGGGAACAACAACTTGCCTCTATACTATAGAATTGAAAAGCGTATCTTTCAAAATTCTGAAAGAATAGAAACAAGCTTTTCTGTGTTCTTCAGTAACAGTGAGCTAAGGAGGAAAGGAAGGTCTCGTCAGGGAGGTCTGTCTCAGTGTTGTGAGTTTGTTGGTTTGGTGGGTTTTTTTCTCTCCACAAGTTAACTGAAAAGTTCTGTGTGTGCAGTTGATAAACCAGAGCCAACCTTTTAAACTGCTCTCCAGTCTAAGTTAAAATATTTCCATCCAAATTTTGTGATCTGCTGCTATAGTGTGTTGCAAACTGTCTCTAAATGTGAATATTTTACAGGGGGCATACTCCTCTAATCTCATCTATACTCCTACTGACGTCCATCTGGTGATTGAGTATGCTCGGTTAAGAGGCATCAGAGTTATCCCGGAGTTTGATACCCCAGGACACACGCAGTCTTGGGGGAAAGGTATGCCCAAGAAAGTAGTAATTGTTAAGAGATTGTGGTGAGTAGTAGCGCAAAATGAATTTTTTAAGAAGTAACCAATAAAGTGCTTTGGAAGGCCCTTGATAAGGAAGAGGCACTAAGTAATGTCATGACCTTTACAGGTTAGAGGAAGTAAGATTAATGAAGAAAGTTGACATGTTCAGTGCTAGATGTGTGTGCAAGGGTACAGATATATTCTGCCTTAGACTTTGTTGTTGGTACCCCATCACTCAGAGCTTTTGAGTTTAGAATAATAAGGCAGTGTCTAGAAATAAGGAGTTGCTTGCTCTGGAGTTGCTTTGGGAAGGTTCTTTGGAAGTGACTGATGTTTCTTTGAAACTTTGAAACTTTGAAGTGGTAATCTGCCAGTGTATAAAGCACAGTGAACCTGGATGCTTCTTCACTGACTTATCTTCTGGGTCTCAGAGTAATACTTCTCTTGATAGAGAATGCTGGTATTTACTTGCACTCAAGGACCAGGAAACCGTGTGCTTTAATACCGTGTGCGCTGAATGCAATGTCACTGCAATTTACGTAAGATGACTTTGGCCAAAAGTAAAGATTTTTCTAGTGTTTCATAGTTTTAGCTTTAGCCATGGAATGAGTCTCGTAGTCATCCTGTGGGGATGTGGTCATAATGTTGGAAGATGTTTCAGGCTCTTTTCTCACTATTTAAAATGAGGAAGAAGGGAACCAAGCAAAACCTAAATTTGCTAAACACTCTTTTGGAATCTTCATCTGAAGCCGTCTTCACTCTTACAGAGGTCTGTTAAAACCATTGGCTTGCCTGGTGATATGTGAGGTGGTCTACATTCACTCAAAGAGCAACTTGATCTCCCTTTCCTAAAATCAGTTGTTCTCAATAGCTTCCTGCGTAGCTTTTTTTAATGCGATGCACAGAAGCCAGTTCTGGCTTTGCTTATGAACTTGGGCAGCTATGCTTTCTTTGCATTCAAATTGAAGATACTGGACAGAAGTCTTAAGGTTTGTGAGTTGAGTAGTAGAAGCAGTCTAGCACTAAGGTCTGTTTGGGGGAGATGTGCTCAGAGTAGGAAACACACAGCCAGGAAGGTGCTGCTGCTGCAACTACAGTGTACACCAAATAAACTAACTTTTTCCTGTTTAGTTTTCCTGGCTTATGTTGCTTCAGGTATCTTGACTTGAGAACCATTGCATAGTTTTGATCTCTGTTTAGCCTTCATTTTTTGTGTAAAGGTACATTCTTAGCAGAGTGAGATAGGACATCTACCTTGAGCTATGTACCTGACACCTACTTATATGTTAAAAAAGCAGAGTAATAAAAAGAGAAAAGAGGCGTCTGAAGCACACTCATTACGTTCAGCTTCCTTCTAATTGGCTTCCTTCTGATATTCATTAAAGCTTTTTTTGCTTTGTTCAAGTAGTTATCCAAGTAACGTTTTCCAGGTATTGTGACATGCTACGTGTATTAGTGTGTGTTAAGTCACAAATCTGAAATTAAGAGTCCCGATTGCCAGTTAGACCCTTCAGCATTTTACAAGTTGTCTTATTTCATCCTGCCTCTATTTGATTATACTTAAGATAGGTGAGCACTTAGGTCATGTTTACCTTTTTAATATGGATAACTGCTTTTTCCTGCTAGCAAAGTTAGCATAGCAACGAAACTGAATATCATCTATTAATTGTTTTTATTAGGTCAAAAAGATCTTCTCACTCCTTGCTACAATGGAGAACAGCCAACTGGGTCCTTTGGACCTGTAAATCCCGTTTGGAATACAACTTACGACTTCATGACTAAGTTCTTCAAAGAGATCAGCAGTGTATTTCCAGATGAATTCATTCATTTGGGAGGAGATGAAGTGGACTTCAGTTGTTGGTATGGTGACAATTCAAAGAACAAATATCTAGTGCCTCCTAAACCTGTCCACCTCCATCAATTACGGAACTCAGTTGCATGGGACAGTTTTCACTGCATAGACAAAAGATCTCCACTCCTACCTCTGTAACTATTTACAGGTAGATCATTTGCGATCCTCCACAAGCAACTGATGTGCAGAATTTTGCTTTGACTCATAGTTTCATAAATATTCTAAAGGATTTCTTTATGAAAATTACCCTGGCAGGAAAAAGAACTAGTATGTTAGAAAAATACTAGGTAAGAAAATTAATATTTAAATGCTTTGTGTTAAAGTAGATCTTACATTGAGTTCTGCCCTCCAGAAAATCTGCTAACAGTAAGAATTACCAAACAGATTCATGTGTGTTTGTATTAGAGGTACAGCATGTATTAATAGTGTTCTTAATTCAGTTGTGGATTTTGAATATTTTGGAGTCTCTCTGCTGGAGAGACTAACTAATAATAAAGAATTTGGAGCATTTTGATGAGTATTCAAATTGACCTAGTTAGTATTTCTGCATTCTCTTTAAAGATAAAATCCAAACACTCGGGACATTATTTAATTTTTATAGAGAAGGAAAACTTCTGGCAAATGCTTTAACACAAATGTGTTGGTTTGTTTTTATGGTGGAAACACAAAATTGTTGAGTTCTCAGACTGCTGACAACCTTAGCACAAAGTGGCTGAGATGCCAAGAACCCCAGAGCTCTTAAGAGTTTGGGGCAGCCTGCCAGAGACCACTTCAGAACAGGGACTCCAGCAGTTTTACCAGAGAATTAAGTCTATTGGCTTTATTTCAAATCAGGATGAAACTGTTTCAAAATACCTAAATCATGTTAACTTGCTGCTTCTGCTCTGCTGTGCATTCCAGGTTGTGGCATGCCTAAGGTATCAGCCAGTGTGCTGTGCATAGGTAGAAATGGTTGGGAAATCTGGTTTAAAATGTAACAAAAATAATCCTTTTTTTTTTTTTAAACTTGTTTTCTTGTTGCGATTTAAGGAAATCTAACCCTGAAGTGAAAAAGTTCATGAAGAAGCAAGGTTTTGGCACTGACTATGCTAAGCTGGAATCTTACTATGTTCAAAAGTATGTTGTTTTTTTAATTCTTGCTCAGTTTTTCGCATTCATTATTTGAGGGTGGTGTTGAGGTGCAGATACGGAAGCTGATTTAGTATCTATATTATTTTGAAAAATTGCCACATATTTGGGACTATCCACTTTATTTTCAAACACCAGGTCTGAAGTTCATAGCTTTAAAACGAGGGACACAGCACAGATATGTAGGCTGGTTTTACACACACTGTGAACGTATTGGGTATCTTAAACTATGGATCTGCAGTAGTGTCAGCACACACAGTGGGGAGGAAGTTTCTGCAGACATTTCTTTCTCTCCTTAAATAACACAGATTTAGTCACCCTGTATGAGTTGCTGGTAGTTCTGAACATCAGTTTGTGTAAATGCATGTGCACATTGTTCTACGTGGTAGAACATGCTCTGCAAGACAGAGCACTGAAGGCCAAAACCAGAACAACCTGCTTTTTCATGGTCTCCCATGCAGTGGTGGGAAAGGCCTGATGTGCCTTGGGGTAGAAAATGTTGCTAATTTGAGTGCTTGTACTTAATCTCATTGAAGTTCACAAAATTGATCTTATTTCTAAATTCTAGCATTGTGGACATTGTTTCTTCCTACAACAAAGGACAAATGGTCTGGCAAGAAGTGTTTGATCACAAAGCGCAGGTAAGATGGGAAAATTAGTAAGGTATTCTTGCGTAACAGCGCAATATTGTGTGAGGCTTCCTAAGTAGACTATTAAATAGGTCTGGCTTTGTCTCTTAAGAGTTAAAGCAAGTCTGCTGACATTAGCAAGTCTCCCCAGCTGTTGGAGCCTCCCTTGAAATTATCACTTGTTGAATATGTAATAGGAGAAACAGGAACACCAGCATTGAAGTGCATTTTAAAGGTGAACATAACCTGGTTATGTATTAACACAGTTAATATAACATGCTTTAAAATGTCAGAATAAAGGGTAGAGAAGTTTCTATGGGTTTTCTTTCTTTTTTTTTATCACTTAAGTGTGTGTCTGGTCCAGTAAGACCAAATGCTCAGCTTTTTAAAGAGCTGGTCAGATACACGGTGCATGTAGGAATCCCCTTAGAGCATTAACTGTCTATAGTATAACCTAGGCTTCTCTCTAGTACGAGTTGTGTTTAAAACCAGCAAAGAGCTAATCAGCTTTAGACTTCGGGGTAGGAGGGATGACAAAAGGTAGTTTCTAAAACATTCCTCTTCAAAACAAAATAGAGAGTTTTGAAATTCATGATCCTTTTCCTTGATAACAGCAATTAGGATTGCCATTAATGTTTTTGTGTTAAGTTGGTTAGTTAGTTGTTTTGTCTTTTCCTCTTTTAGCTGAAACCAGACACTGTAGTTCAAGTGTGGATGGCAAGTAACTATGCTCATGAACTGAGCAGTGTCACTGGAGCTGGGTTCACCACTATCCTGTCAGCACCCTGGTACTTAGACTACATTAGTTATGGGCAAGACTGGAAGAAATACTACGGTGTTGAACCACTTAACTTCCCTGGTTTGTTACTTTTTTTATACACATGTTCTGTGCATGAAACTCCTTGGTTTATAGTACAATGTACATGGAAAGAATAGGGCTCTTTAGAGTGGCCATTCCATCACTGTGATTATAGCATAATCAAAGGAATTATGGTCAGCTAGAACTCTGGAAAACTCTTAAATTAAAAAAAAGAAACTTTGTACTTCTCACAGGGAAAGGTGTAACCTTCCTCAAGCATCTAGTACTGGTGTTTGCATAAGAGAGAATGCTGGGCTAGGTGGGCAGATGATTTAGGAACAGAGTTGTGCAAAATGGCTGTTGGTAGACAGACACTGAATTTGTTATCAAGCTTCTTGAGTGCTAAGCTATTCTAGAGAAAGACGTTCTCTCCCTGTGTCTAAAGTTGATACAAACATCTTATGCTTTCAATGGGGCTTTCATTTTGTGCAAGGGACCTCTCAGAGCTCATTAAGAACACCTAACTAATTTTTTCAAGGAATGTTCTGCATGTGATAGAATGAACAGTTTCCATCAGGACTTAAATCTCTAGGAATGTCAAAAAGCTGAGGAATGTCTTCAGAGCATAAAAGGTAAAATCCTTTCCGACAGAGCAGAGAAGTGGCTTCTCTGGGCAAATGGCTTGGTAATTCTCACATTCAGTAACAAGACTAACAAAATGTTCAATTAGTGGTCAGGATAGGTATTTTATATGAAAACAACTGAACATCAGTCCTATCTTAATTGTTGATCATGCACATCTTCTGGACAGAGAGAAATTCTGACTTTCTGCTTTAAATTCAGGAACTGAAAAACAGAAGAAACTTGTAATAGGTGGAGAAGCCTGCCTGTGGGGGGAATTTGTAGATGCAACTAACCTGACACCAAGATTATGGTATGAACTGCTTTATCATTAGATTTTAGAAAGCCAGCTACAAGAAGTATTAATTAATCCAGCAGGACTGTATGATAGTGGTAACAGTGCTCTGTGCTGAGCCTTAGCAGCTATGAAAATTAATGCTTCTGGGTATTGAAGTATTATATTAGACCTGGTATTAAAAAAATGTATCCATTCTTGGTTAAAGATGATACCTACTCTAAAACGGAGTATACCTTTACAGGCCTCGAGCAAGTGCTGTTGGGGAAAGACTATGGAGCAGCAGCAATGTGACCAACTTGCAGGATGCCTACAAAAGGCTGACTAATCATCGATGCCGCATGCTCCGGTAAGATTTAGTAGCTACAGTGTATTTTGGTTCTCAAGTTTTATAACCACTGGAATAAAGGTACAGGCATGAACTGCTGGCCTGGAAATAGGGAAGAGAGCTAGCAGTTTAACCTGACTGAAAATGCAATCGCATATGGTTTTGTATCCACAGAAGAGGAAGACAGATACATTAAGAAAGGAGCTCTGGACAGTTTGGCAACTCAAATTTTCAGAACTCACTTTTTTCAGTGAAATACTAGGACTCACCTGTTTCTCTTTCCTATGAAGGAAAAACAAATACCATGATTGACTTATTTCAGACAAAAATTATATTAAAGGGTATGTGGGAGGAGTACACTGGCAGAAGGAAAAGCAGACTTCTAAAAAAAAAAAAGGTGGTGTTATTTATTTATTATTAATAATAATTAAAGACCTGCAGCAGGTAATCAAGTGGAGCTGTTTGCATGAGAGTTGAGCTTGGGCAAGCTATTCTTTCAAGTATTGCCTTACTTTAGGGGCTGAAAGGAGTGGATAAGCAGTCCATGACAAATTCTAATTCATTTATGAACTGACTTTGTTTACGGTAGTCCTAACACATTCTTCTCCCAGTTCTTTCCTAAAAAGTACCTACACAAGATACTGGTTATTTATTGCTAGTGTTGTCTTTGTACATTCAAAGTTGTAGATACCAGTGATTTCTAGGAATTAAGTCTAAATTTGACTTCACTTCGAAAGTATACAGTCAGAGAGCTGACTAGTTGAACTGCAGCAAGTGTGAAACATACCATTTTGTTTCTCTACAGAAGTTTATGACAAGTCATTGAAAATCTCAGCTCTGTGTGGTAGTAGGTCAAAGTAGATACAAATCAGTGTTTTAAAGAACAGGATACAACAGCAGTTATAGTCAGCACTTAAAACTCAAGCTCTCTGCTCATGTTCCTGAAGATGTCTTAGCATGACTATCTGTAGGAATCACTTACATTTAGTTTAGAATATACAGTATATGTTTAGCTTACAGTCACTCTTTAATCAAGAGTGACTGAAGGACTTGTAAGTTTTGACTTGATTGGGTTATTTCAAGCTGGCTTAAAATAATGATGTAGGAAAATAGCTGTATGTAAGTTGTGTTATCTCCCTCAGTCATGAGAAAAATAGATACATGACGAGAGAGCTGACAAATACATATTAAAATAATTTTAAGGGCTTTAAAAACTTCTGTCCTATTACTTAGTGGGATGGTGCATCTCTTGGGGGGCTCAGGTACAACTGAACAGTGAAGTGTACAGTAGCTGTACCACTAGGATTAGGGTTTTACAGTGAACTAAGCCATGATATTCTGGACCTGTTTAACTCCACTGCTGCATCTGCATCTTCTTCCTTAACACTTGTATTGCTGTGCAGGGAGCTGGTCCAGATGACAGCAGCTGCTCTGGTAGTGCTGGCATTAGTGATGCAGAATGCAGGGGCTACTCCCTGTACTTGTTGCACATACTTAGCATCAGAAAGAAGCCTAAGGAAAAACTGTTTTGCTGGCTTAAGATGAACAATTCCTGTTAGAAACTAACTACCTCAATAAAAAGATATGTTGTCCTGAAAATGAATCTTTTTATACAGGCTTTGAACCAGAAAAACACTAGAGAAACCATTCCCTTTCCATTGATGAAATGAACATTCCATGGACCTGCAGTTGTTGCCTTTCATGTATATGGGGCTTCCTCAAAGACCTGACTTAGTATCAGGCTGTTGCAGTCTTAGCATGTACGCAAGGACTGTTCCTACTAACGTTTTTATTCATCGTGTATACACAGACTGTGGCAGTTATAGCAGGACAAGGCGCCTTTCCAAGAGAATAAACAGCTCTGGCTTGCTATGCAGCTGGTTACCAGGGAGCAAGGGAATGGGTAGGTAGCACATTGTAACAGCTAGATCCTGGTCACTAGAAGAACAGTAACTGCCAATTTAAGATCAAGGCCACTGCTCTTGAAATATTACAGTGAACACAGTAGGTACTATTCAGATCTAAACTTAGCTTTCTCTAGGACACAGCAGGCCAGATTGCAGAGAAAGGGTGATGGGAGGAAGGAAACAAGAAGATGGGCATATATTCTAGAGCCCTAGATACCAACCCTTGTCTTAACTAAGAGTACGTTTTGCTTAGGGGCAGCAATCATTCAGCTGAGCTATTTCATTATTCAGTTTCTTCCACTGCACCACTTTTAAATATTAGTAGCACTATTATCTAGTTCTTAAACATTTAAGAAGTAGAATTTTGTTTTCAACTACTTTAACTCTGAAACATGTTTTTATACTATCTTACTGCACCATCATAAGCCACAGGTGTTGGTTTGTTTTTAAAGCCACATGAGAACATAATCATTTATGATAGTGTAAGCTGAAAGAAACCCTGACTCCCCCCAAAAATAATGAAAATTATGGAATTAGAGCTGCATATTAAGGAAGCATTGAGGCTGGGAGAGGGGAGAATATGCAAATATTAGTTGATTCACATTTGCCTTCATTATGACTTCTTTTCAATAAAAGCAATAGATTTTGCAGAACATCAAAAGAACTAGCCCCTGAATTTAAGTTTTCAACTTGTTTGCTAATAGTTTGGTGCCTCTTGATTGAAACAGAGGTTCAATCCAAAGTACAATCAAAAGTACAATAGGGCCCTTTTTCACTCCCTAAATAGGCCATATGTTCTTTCTTGGAAGTAGTTTTGTTTATATAATTACTAAAATAGATTGCCAGTATCTCTCTTCCTGCCTACACAAGCAGCCAGTTTTTCGATTGCACTCATACCCATTCTGCTTTATTTTAACAGCCGTGGCATAGCGGCCGAACCGGTGTTTGTTGGATACTGCGCCCATGAAGGTAGAGCGCCGTAACTGCTGCAAAGACTTCTTGTCAACAGCCTGAAGTGCCTCTGGGGGATAACTATATACATGCAGTTTTGTATCTGAATCAAGACTTAAAATTTTCACTTTTAAAATAAAATTATTTGACAGCCTTGGTGGAGTAAAAATGATCATTTTTAACCTTTCAAAGAACTGCGATTCTTCACTGTAAGATCATGAAACTTGATAACATAGAGTTACTAGTTTGAATTTACATACACTTTAAGGTTGAAGAAGAAGAAAGCTAAGACACTATTTAAGTAAGGAGCAAACAATCTTCTTTATTTCAAAGTATCACTTGCCACTTTTCTAGGTAAACCAGATACTTGCAATCTATAGCACATCAGAACATTACAGCTTAATTCACTCATTCCTAAAGGTAAACAAACAAATCCTTTCTCAACCTACTGCAGGATGGTAGGTAGGAATTACTGTCCTGGGACAACTGCCTTTCTTGTATTTTTCTTGCATGGATCTTACTTGATTTGCAGAATTATCCATTTCACTTGCTTGCTAATGGAAACTCAGGTAGAAATTATACCTAGCCCTGAACTCTGGTTCATAACTGGTTTCTACCAGTAAAAGTAATACTGGTAAGTTGTACAGTGTAAAGTGCTTATTAACAATATCCTTTTGTACAGCCAAAAACAAATCAAGATAGAGAGTGCCAAAACTGTAAAGTTATTTCACTGACAGACAAAAACTTTACAAATTTTATTTACTAGATTAAGAAAACAGTCCCAGTGGCACATTAACGTGGACTTAGTGCTCATTTCTATTAAGAGGATTTGCATCACTTCTCATTACAGATGTCTGCAAGATAAGAATTTGCAAACCAACAACTTCTGGTTGCATCCTTGCTTTACAATCACGAGGTTGTGCCAGCAGAACAGAGCCTCTTGAACCTTCCTCCCTGGACAGTTAAAACAGTCTGTTCATACAGTTGCTAACTCATTATTCACCATTACCAGTTCATCCCAGACAAACACACTGGTGTACATACGAAAATATTTAACAGGAGGATAGAAAATATCGTTCCTAAAGATCACACCAGCCCCATCCTCCTGTGAAGAAGTGCACTTTGCTCCTGACTGCTCAGGGCTTGATAACTGGCAAGCTCCAATGTGAAGGTTGCTGAGCCTGATGTTAGAGAACGCAAAACAGTGGAGTAGCCCTGGACAGAATGGAGAACACACATCACTCAATTTAGGATAAGGGGCAGATAAGTTAGCATACAAAGCTGCTTAGACCACAGAGAGAAAAAGAGTGTCAGACGTACACTGCAGTGTACTAGTAAGTTAACTTTTCAGTATTACTGTATTATAATTGCAATACATGCATGAGTCAATAATAATCTTTTTAAAAAACTGTTCTCTGTAAAACCTATTTTAGTAGTATCTACTACTTCTCAACTTACAGCTGAATATGTGGTGGTTTAGCAATCTGAATTGGGCATAAAAAAGCTACTCAATTTGTGGGCACTCCTTCTGACCTTCAGGAATTAAAATACAATTTAAAAAATCCATTCTAAATTTACTTACCCATAACAAAATGAAAAGTAAACTGAAGCCAAATTTTTTTAAAGCATATAAAAAAGATCAGTTTTGCAATTGGTAAGGTAATCACATACCATCATTTCTGCTAGTGGAACAGCAGCAACCACAACTCTGTTATCTTGACGAGACTGGATTTCCTGAATATTGCCTCTCCTCTGTGCAAGATCAGCAAGTGCTGCACTGAGATGATCTTCACTTACTGTGATTTCTAGGTTCATCAGGGGCTCCAGTATTTGTATACCAGCTTTTTTCAAAGCCTACATAGAAAGGTAGGAAGTTACTGATGTATTTGTACGGGTTTTTTTAAATAAAATTGACACAAGTACTTATATCACTAAAGCTGTCTCAAACTCTACTTTAAAAAGCTATAAAGTCCCCAGCAAGGGCATTACAAGGGCATGCAGAGAGGAACAATGACCAGGTATTGATACACATATATTCTCCCAGCAGTAGATCATACTGCTGTGTTCCACAGCAGCTTACGGTTTCACTGTACCTTTTGCATGCAACGGGAGACACAGGCTGATACCATTGTGTGTGAGGTGTCCGGATGCACTGTCAGTGATTGCACTGTCACATCTATATCTTGAACTGGGAATCCAAGCAAAGGTCCTGGGCAGGGCCAGGGAGAAGAGGTAAAAGGAAAGAGAAAGAAGTTCATTTGTTTTTCAGAGTATTAACACACATGCAAAAATTCTTCAGAATTAATTTGAAGCTTCTCACTTTCCTCTTTGCTCTCTCCTTCCCTGTCCTCCCCTCAGAGGTGTGGCTACTGGTCACGTCCCTCATTTTGAGGTTTTGTCATTACCTAACTTCGCCAAAAGAGACAAAGGAATGCAGACTCATACTTTCTTACTCACTTTATCAAAGGACAGATAATTTTCAAGAAGCTCCTGAATATACTCATCCAGACAACCATTGCCAAAAAGTTACTTTTAAATACATTATATTATCTAAAACTAGTCTGTTGAAAAAGCCATCATTTGAAAAAGTAGGGAGAACTTTTGTTACCCAGAAGCCAGAATATTTTCTATATTTTCCTTTTGAACACAATATAATCAGAGCAATGCCTGGTACTAACACATGACCAAAACTCCAGGGGTAACTCAATTCCATAAAGGATAAACTAGTATTCTACGCACATTGCCTCCCTCCAACCCAGGACTCTCAACCAGACCAAACTGTATTAGACTAGATGTGAGGCCTGAACCACATCTGAGAAAAAAAGCATCACTTTTTTTTACAGAGAACATGGCCAGGTATTTTTATTTTTTTAAAGCACTTAATGGCATCTATTTTAGGCTGGAGACAGCACAGTTCTGAAGTGTCTTCAAGGAGCACAAAGAAACCACATGGTTAAGAGTCACTCCACAGCCAAAGATGGGAGATGTTTTCCAATTCCACAAAACAACATTGAAAAATCACTTCATGCTGCTCCTTACAGAGAAATTCTCCTTTGTCAATCCACTACCTATTGATTTTACTGTAAGGCAGTTTTTTGCTCACAAGTTACTTAAGACTTTCTGTTTTTAATCAAATGTCAAGGATACTTTTAGTCCTTTAGAAAATGCAGACTTTGCAATTAGATAAGGCTTTTTACTGAAAAGTCATGATTTTAACATATTTAAAAATCAAAAAAATGCATTAGTAACAGTAATAGAAGTGTAATACATGCTGGCCTATGAAAGCATTTCTGTTACATCACTATGGTTTATGTGATGTCATCAAGAGGCCTCATCTCTTATACCAGATTAAAAAATAAACCAAAACAACTCCAAGCTCACTGTTGACTGACTGAGATGACATCAACCTTAAAAGCAAACCAAAGGCATTCTGCCTTCCATTCCTGGCGTAGAGAAAAAGGTGTTTGGCAATTTTTGTAGTTGAAGACATTTTGTAATTTTCCTTTGTACCTTACACAGATGTTAGTACGTACTATCTTTTAGTTTCCAAGCTACCAAGCAGGTTTTCCTTCTAGAGAATTGCTTCTTACAAAAATATTAGACCAGTATAGCTGTCATAGGACTTCCTTTACCTTGAATGCATGAATTTGTGATTCCATTTTCTATAGCTCCTTGGAGTTCTTTGGGTAGCACTTCACTGACACTCTCAGCATAGCTGATGATGGGTTTTGTTGTTGCTCCTTCTCCTGACCTGGGCCTTACCTCTACCTCTGCAGTTACAAAGTGTCGTTTATCTCCTACTGTTTTGTCCAATACATCTGCAGGGGAAGAAAAAAAAACCATAAAATTCATCTGAAAGTTACTCATTTATTATTTAAAGTAAATCAAGCTACAAAACCAGAAACAAGATGTTCCTTCCATTCACTTATTTTACCCGTAGCTTGGGCAGCATTTAAGATGGTTTCTCGGTATGCTATTTGAAGAGGTCCCAAGTAAGTCTCAATTCCATATTCACGTTTGATTCGGTCATGAATGATTTCTATGTGTAGTTCTCCCATGCCACAGAGGATAGTCTGGTGAGAGGATAGCAGAGAAGTGGAAAAACATGCAAAACTCAGGTTTTAATACAAATTCTTTAAGCAAGGATTTGCATGCTTTTGTCTCTTATAAATACTTCTAATTCTAAGGACCCTAGAGAAACACAATGCTTTAAGTCATCCGACATAGCCACCATTTAAGTGAGGGTTGTTACCAGTACTGTGACCACTGTAAAAAAGATAATCTTACCTAACCTTAAAGACTACGTAATTCAAACCTTTTTAAATACAGAATTGTCAAAAACATGCAGAGCATAGGGTGACTCCCTCTGTTCTGTAAAGCACAAGTGTCCAAGACTCCATTTTAGTTTCACAGAACCTTGTACATGTATCACAGAAACATTTAGAGAGTCCTTTTTATTGAAGAAAAATCTCAATATGCAAATGAACTAACTAAAGTGTGGTTTTGACATGCTAAAATAATGTTATAAGATGAGCAATAGAAGATTCATCTTACTTGTCCTGTGTCAGGATCTGGCTTCACTTTTAGACTTGGATCTTCACGCTGAAGGCAGCTCAATGCATTATCCAAGTCTGTACAGAAATATCAAACATTATATCTGAAGTGAATTCAGTAATTTGATAATCATAGTAAGTGCCTAAATATCACTTTATTTCCTCAAAACAATCAAAAGGATACTAGAGGAGCATAGATTTTGGCAAACAGTCAGGTCAAAATACAAGTAATCTGCAACTTCTGATTTTATTCCACAAATTAAGTGTGCTACAGAGTAATTTAATTATTATACATACTATTTACAGAGTGACATTTTGTGCTCCTATGAAGACAGACTGCAACCTACAAATTATTCACGAAGTCAGTAAAAGTACGGTCCTTTTGTACAGATAAAAAAATGTCAACTGTTACATGATTTACTTAAATATTTCAAGATGAGTTAGACATGAAATCATTCAAATGAAAATGTACATAGTTTTTTGTACAGGGTTATTTTTTTCTTCTGATTCCCCATTATCTTAACTGCTGAGGAAAGCAGCAGAATGATGAACCAAGAGCCGAGACTGCATTTATCTACCTCACAGTCTTAGGAAGAAAAAAGCAACAAAAGTGAACAAACAAACAAAAGCAAACTAAAACATCCAAACATCACAAAATCAGTAACACCCTACAACCCAGTGGCTCAGCCTGCAGACACGTTTCTTCAAATCTGTTTTCTGCCTTGCTCCATTCTATCACAGTACACTGGTAGTTATACCTCCTCCTCTTCACCCCCAAACAAGCTCAGCTTTGTTAGAATGAAGATAGAGAATTTAAAGGGTATTTCCAAAAAGAGTCAAATAACCAAGCCCTCTGGTACAGACTGTTGGGAAAGACAGTAAGATTACAGGTCTTAAGTAGGGATGCAAGGATGAACCCTAACGAGACACACAGAAGTCTTGGTATATGAAGACTTTCTAGAGTAAAACTGCGAGTGCCAACTGAAAAAACCCCCCACGTTTCAAGATTATTTGTACTCGGGACAGTAGGTACAGCCCACCAGTGTGACTGCAGCAAAACTCAGAATTCTGAGTGCCTCCACCTCTCCATTTCTAAATGATGAACTACTACTTTCCTAGACCCAAAAACTAGAAAAGTAGCAGTACCAGTCCTGCTTGACATAGAAATAGCAAAGGGTATGGACAACCATGATCTAAAGTATACCATCAGTGCCAAACACCAGAAAGAACCATACTAGACAGATCACTGGCCGTTAAGTTTGTGCAACTCATTCATCCAACTAGGTGGCTGCATTGTACCTTGTTGTCTGGCCATTGAAGGAGGTTCAATAGTACAGAAGAAGACAGGCTCAGGGATCTCAACACCTGCCAGCAGAAGACTGTCTACACCACTCACAGACGTCTTCTTTTCCCCAGCATCCCTCCTGGCTCGGCGTGCTGCAGCAACAGCTGAAGCCTTTGATGACACTATGGTATCTCCAGTGGCACTCTACAGACAACAGAGGAAGTGATGTGAAATAAAAAACCAAAAACCGTAAACCCAAATATATGCCGAAGCTGGTAACATTTTAGAAGATCTGTGCAAATGAGATTCATGCAGCCTATTCAGACAGTAAGAAATTAATTAATAAACTAATAGAAGCAAGCATGAAACAAACTTCTGTAACTTAAAACTGTTTCTTTTGGGTAATTGATTCGGAACATTATTCTCCATTCCCACAGGAGGTCTCTGTGGCATTACACTGCATTTTAAGAGTTACACTATTAATACAAGCTCAAACCCTAACAAAATACAACTTCAGCTTTCAGTCCTTTCCGATCAGCACTGCAGTTTCCAGGTCAATTACTGATATTTGTACACTGTGGTATTTAATTTTAGGAGGAAGTACATCTGAACATACTTCAAATAAAGCAAGTTTACATATGTCACCGTAATCAAGAACAGATCTGAGACAGAGTGCCATAGAAATAGAAAGCACTCTAGTGAAACAAGCTCCCTTACGGTATCAATATTTTTCATTACCTGTTTTAACCCAACAGTCAGGGCAATGTTGCCAGGCATTAGTGATGGTATTTCAATTTGCTGATCAGCAAAAGGCAGGAGCAGCCGGCTCATTCTCTCTCTAAAAATAAAATTCTCTGTTATTGAGGACTTTAACAGACATTCCAGTGCTACACTGAACCACACCCCTCTCTTACTCACGTGCAACTTTTGTTAATATTATATACAGCTGACTGAGGTTTCAATGAACCTGAGTAAACACGAACAAAAACTAGTGGTCCACGACATTTATCATGAAGAACTTTGAATGCCAGGGCACACAGATCATCCTTGTACCACTGTCTGCAAAATGAAAAGCACAACAAAAAGCATACTTGTAGGATTAATCCACTCAAACCCACATTTACCTAAATTTCCACTCATTTAAGAGGTGGTATGTTTCTTACTGTAATGTTAATGGAGGCAGACTTTCAAAAACCATAATTTGTACCAATAAATAATAATCTAAGCAGTTCCACCTCCAACAGGACATGTATGATGTCATGTGATTCAGTCAATACTAAAAAGGATCCCTAGACCACATTCTTATAAAATCCTCAGATTAAAAAAATACTTAAAAATTCTGAAGTGCAAGTTTGACAGCTGGAGATAAATGCATCCAGTTCCAGTAGAACTAATCAAAGCAGGTTCAGTACTCAAGTGTATTTTTCTGTCCACACATCTCCACTGCTATTTAATAACTAAAGAGGGTAAACATTTTTAAAGACTATGAATGCTTTGTTAATATATCTGATTTTCTCCTTTTGTGTTTTCTTACTTCTGAATCTCCTCTTCTACCCATACTTACAGAAACTCATATGAACGCTCATTAGGTGCGGGCAAGTACAGAGTAATAGCATCCAGTAATGGCTGCACCCCTTTGTTCTTCAGTGCACTGCCACAGAGGACAGGGACAGCCTTCTGAGCTAGTGTGATTCTGCGGATAGCAGACTGCAACTGCAAAAAAAGAATTATTTTCTGTTAATGCATGAATTACAATTTAGCCTTAAGTTGCTCCAGGTATCAGATACTGCTAACCAATCCCCAAAATCTAAAAAGTATGTCTGTAAATACATCACTGATCCAAACTCCTTTCACTGCTTTTAACAAGCTCCAAACCATAAACCTGAACATTTAGATGCTAAAACAGAAGCCACTGGTTTTAAGATTTCTAAACATTTCATATAGATCTGCTGCTGTTCTTGTTCTAACAGTCATTTTAATTCAGTATGTTGTACCTCAGTGCTATCAACATGCAGTGTCTAAAGATCCAACTATTTCAAAATAGTTGAGATGCTACTTTTGTTAGTGAGAATCAGCAGCTCAGTCACAAACTGCACTGAGTCCACCTGAAAGTTCCATCCACCTTTCCCTAAACTCTTTTGCAGCAGTAATTTTCAAAAAAAAAAGAAAACCCCAACTTCCTGAACAAATGTACCCAACTTTTAAAATTATGCCTAGCACACTGAAGAATCACAGTGCATTTTTATAAAATTCATACTAAGCCAGAATACATTCTATTCTAAATTCACACAACTGTTAATTCACTACAGAAGCTGGTGTGATCTATTTTTTGTTGATCAAACTGCAAAATCATAATTTGCATGAGCCAACGGAAGAATAACCCAAAACCTCAGAATAAGAGATAGTAAACACTTGTAAAAAATACCTTGTCAGCTGATATTAAGTCAAAATTTTCACTATGTTCTCCTAGAACCAGTTCAGCAAATTCATCATCCAGATCTGCAACCTTCAACAGAATCGTTCTTTATTATTTGGCATATAGCAGTTTCATATACAAGTCACAAATCTTACTTAGGATATATAGCTAAACAGAGCAGGAACAAAGCCTTTAAAGACATCAGCAATTACAAATCCGAATCACATAAAATTATGGAAATGAAGGCTTCAAGAACGGATGGGAGGAAAAAAACATTAAAATCCACTTATAAAGCTGCTGTCAAGCAAAACATCTGTGGGAGAGAGAATGCTTGTACTTGTCCCTGAAATGGAAAAAAACCTCCAGCCATAGAGGGTTTAACTGATGTACTTCAGTCCTGCAAACATGGTGAAGCCTGAAGTAAGCAGCAAGTAACCTTTGCAAGCCAACAGAGACTCAGCTGGAAAAAAACAGACAAGCTTCAGGGCATTTTGACCTTCTTCATGTCAAGGATTTGTAGGTCCAAGAGCACGTATCTGTTTCCAAATTGTACCAGTTATCTCGACACGTAACTTAACTCCTTAAACCATGTCTCACGTACACCCCTGCACTGTCACAGACTCAGGACACCTAAGCACAGGAAGGCACTTTGCCCCCTCTATTGGCTACAACACCAATTGGCCAAACTCTGAAATAAACCCTTGATGAGCAATTAGAAATCTTATCAAGTTAATAGTTAAAACATGAGAGATAAAGGAAATAATTCATTTAATTAAGTAAAAGGAAAGTGTGCAAAAGGGCCAGTATTCAAAATGCTACATTTTATAGTGTTTCTGATAAGGAATATTAACAGCATAGAAAGCATTTTGAAAAATAGTTTATGAACACAAGGTTATCTCAATTATCACACTACTGCTCCACCTCTTCCTCCTTCAGGAAGGGCCCAGAAAAAAAAGGGGAAAAAACCAACACTGTTCTTACAAACCTTTTTATCTGACAATATATTTCTTAAGATAAAAGGCTGAGTATTAATACAACCATTTAAAACCTAGTAAGTTTGAAAACCAGATTGTGCATATGTTCTACTGAACTCAGAGCAATATAAAACAGATCTCTCCAGTTTCAAAGGAAACAGAAAGCTAGCATCAATCTGTTTACGCACTTTCACAATGTTATTCAAAGTTGTGTGGAAGGCAGCCCTACCAATAAAAATCTATTTATGATTGGATTGAGCTGCTTCTAACACAGTATTTAGTGCTATTTTGACCAGCCTGCAACATCCCATCCAGCTTCTAGCTGTCACTTTAGAAGTGTATGGATACCCCGCAGGTTCTAAGTCACACCTGTCAGGCTTCGCATACCAAATACCTTTTGGCATCTAAGACAGTACAAGTACTGTCTGTTTTGAGCTTCCCCAGAACAGAAGAGACTGACAAATTGTACAAACTCCATTGGAAAACCGCTAGTGGGGCTGGAGAGCAGCTAGAGGCCCAGAGAGATGGGGTTGTCTGGCTTGGAGAGGCTAAAGGAGGATGCAAATACTGTCTCTTACTATTTGAAATAGTGGTAGTGGGCCTACTTCAGGGAAAACAGAACCAGATTCTCCTCAGAGGTACACAAGGAAAGCACCAGCATGGCTGTCTCAGCTTGCAACACTGGACATAAATTCCCATTGGACATAAAGAAATGAGCACTGGGACAGGCTGCCTACAGAGAATCATCGTTCTTTGACTTGAAAACTCAACTGAACAAGCCTGAACAAGTTGATCTAATGCTGAAGTCAGCCCTGCTTTGAGCAGGTCACTTAACCTGACACCTCCAGACGTCCCTCTCAGTCTATTTTTTCTACTGCTCTAAGTAATGGTTTCAAATATATTATGTATTTACTTTAGAACTTTACTTGTTCTATTAAGGTATTTCTTGCATCCTGGACTTCTTGGAACAGGTTTGGATCATCAGTCTCCTGCAGTGGCTTTCGCTCAAAATTTTTTCCATCATCCAAATCAGAAGTAGGTTTCCAAATTATTTGCTCCTTAGTCACAACATCAACCAGTCCTCTAAAGCTCTTGGCTTCCCCAATGGGCCACTGCAAATAGAACAAAAACTTCAGACAGCTGCAAAAAATTAAGAAAGGAGTTCCCATCAAAAGAAAGGAAGTAAGTATTTAATTTCTAATCTTACCTGTAATAGCAAAGGTTTTGTCTTCAACTTTTGTTTGATGCTCTCAACAGCATATGTAAAACTATAGAAAAAAAACAGATACTACGTTACACAAAAAGTTACGACATTAGTGACAATAGGTCAACCATTCCCTATTTACTGCAAAAATTACTCCTGTAATTACACAAAAATATGCATTTGCATAATCAAAGAAGTATATAGTAAGTATTAACATAATTGGGTTGCTCTGCGCTTAACAGGAAAATGCTAGACATTCTCTTACAAGCTTTTTAGCAATGATTAAAATAACTGCCTAAATACCTTGCCCTGTTTTTGTCCATCTTGTTTAAAAAGCAAATTCGTGGTATCTGGTGTTTGTCTGCTTGTCTCCAGACTGTCAGAGTTTGTGCCTAAAGCAAAAGACAAAAGACAAAATGGAAACATTAGTGCCAACAGCTGAACTATACGCTCCCCAACACCACTGAAGGTCTGAGTCTGGAGAAGAGAAGGGAACTGTGCTTTGTATTGTGACAATCCCATATCTAGCAACACAGATGAACTTCACAAGCAGCTTTGTCTCATCTTGTCTCAGCTGTTATCATTCCCTTTCCTGCATTAAGAGCAAGCAGGCATAGTGGCAAGGGAATATGGAGAGAAACTAAGCATTACGGGGGGCATATATGGGAAAAACTCAGTAATGAAGCAACTTTATGCTTTATTGCCAAATTACTTAGGCACACATAGGCAGGCATTTCTGTGGCTACATATACAACACTAAAAACTGCTGTGGTTTTGATAGTAATTTGTGCACTGCTGAGACATTTCTTTTTAGTTGAAAGTTAAAGCAGGTATATAGAAAAATGAGTTCAGATTCAGAAATAGTCTCTTACCAACACATGGAATAATCCAAGAATTTGCTACAGAGTTTCAGAAAAAAACAAGCAGATCTAATTGTTTTGTTGTTAGGGGTGGAGGCTATCGCTCAGTTCAGGTTCATATTTAATGGCAACTAAATGTTTTCCAGTAGCAAGTCAAATAATGTGATTTACAGTGATTAAGAGTTCTCTCATCCCTCATCCAGGGAAAAAGTATGTCCCATGCAAGAGAGATTTCACATGTAATTTTCTACAGGACTGAACTACTGAAATGTCTTATGCTATAAAAAGTCCAGTTCTAGCCTGCCTCCATCTTTTCTGCACTATGTTAAAAAGGCCATTGGGGAGGGAGAAAATCTGGCAGAAAATTACCTATTTTCTACATGAAACCTGAAAATGAGAAATTGACAGATATTAATTTCTTTCCATTTATGGAGCTAGTCAGAAGCATTCACCTCAATCACCATTTGTAACAACAACAATCAATTTGTAACAATCAACAACAACAAAACAACAAAAACATGCCAAACTTCTAATTGTAATCCCACTTATTTGCTGTTTATTACCATGGAAATTCCTGTGCACTACAGGATTTAAAATGAAATTCTCAGCTTCCTGAAGCTGAATTTTGATAAAAGCATCAAGAGAGAGAATACAGAACGAAATCTCTGTACATTATTTCAGTCTTATTTAAGTTATTAAGACACTGTGGGAAAATGACTGGGGGTGACTGGAGGTAAAATCAGAGAAAACTGGGAAGGTGCATTCATGCTCTAACAGAATTTATAGCAGTGTGGAAATTACAGGGTGAAATGCAGTTGCTACTCCCCAGATAGGATGCAATCAGCATGCCTGACTTCCCACACACAATATATGCTGAGGGGGAGCAGAGTGGAGACACTGTGTCCAGGCTCTGCCGAAATCCTTGCAAGAGGGGGAACTCAATGGTACTTTGTAGCTGATAAACCACATAGCAGCTGTCAACCAAGGGAGAAAAAAATAAGATTTCTTGCTGTTGAACCAGGAACTGTGGCAAGATCACAGACATACACCTCCATCTCAAAGGTCATCTCAGATGTAACCCTGACATTACCCACCTACAAGGTACGACCACCCCCACTGAACATGATGCATGACTACAGTCACTCAAGCTCCACCTAAACACAAAAATAGTATAAAAGTAAATTAAAAATGGGGAGAAGTTAGAGACTTCTGAAAACTTCTGGGATCAGTCCTGATGGACTGAACTTGTCTTCTCTCCCAGAGCAACACCGATTGGGTTAGAACCGTACTCTACGCACGCGGAATGACTACATCACGCTAGCTCTGGTTAGAGATTAGAGCTGCTTAGTATGTTGCATTGAATACATTTTTGCAGCCAGATGCTATCACCAGAAGCCTTCAAACCTTAATCTGTCACAGTTTTCGATTCTCTTAATGAGGAATGTTATTCCATGAACTGTTAAGTCTGAGTCCTTTTAGGGGGCTAACAGTTGCTGGCAGCAGGTAATGTACTCGGCTGTGGAGGACCAGGAAGGGGTTTCTCTTACGCTGTTGGCATGTGTTCCTGGGTCTTCCCTGAGGCACCAACAGACCAATTAAGGACACCCCAGGAGGGTGTCTTTCTGTTTGCACATGAACCTGAACAAGGTAGTTGAACCACACTCTGATCCAGTGGACCGTTCAGTGAAGGGTCCCCAGATACCCATAATGGGACACTGACTGACTGGGCACAGGGATCTCATCTTTCCTGGGGAACTGACAGACTAATCAAACACAAAGGATTTGAGAAAATCTCTCCCCTTTCCCATGACAGACTTCATGCACACACAAAAGAATCTAACAGTTGATTTTACCTCAACACCAGCTGAAGCATCAAACACTGCTACTGCTCCATCCAGGACTCTCAAACAACGCTCAACTTCCACTGTAAAGTCCACATGACCTAAAAAACAATTTTCCTTTTATACCATCATAATTCAAACAGGCAACATCAACAGGTCATTACACATGTAAACAATTTTTTTCTTTCAAATTATGTCAAAACAACTTTTTCTTTACTTGCAGGGAAATACACATGCTCTTTGAAATGAGAATTATAACAGTGAGAACAACTTAATGTGGAAACATCTGAACTTTCTTTATATAAGCTAGTTTTGGAATCAGCAAACAATAAATATCTAAAGCTGAACAGAGCTTAGTTTAGGCATTTTTACTGATGCAATTAAACCAATTAAATTTTGCACCATATTTAAGACACCCTGTGACACTCCACCTCACCCACTCTCCCTTAATAATATGAATACAGCTAAAAAGCAGTACCTGGGGTGTCAATCAGATTGATTCTGTAGTCCTTCCAGTCAAATGTAACAGCAGCAGACTGAATGGTAATACCACGTTCTCGCTCTTGTGCCATAAAATCTGTCACCGTGTCTCCATCATCAACATCTGTAAACAGAAAGCAGGATTGGGTAGGTAATCAATTCAAAATCTGAAATTGCCATTGAATACAGATGTCAAGAGAGAGTTAGAAATACAGTCCCTTTTACAAATACAGACGTATAAGCTATGAAAATTAGCTTTTTTAAAAATATTGTAGTGTCAGGTAATTTACCCAGGCTCCCTTTCCAAGGAACAAGTGCACTACGAGTGAAAGACAAGCAATTCCAAGAACCTTGTTGTTGTTCTTAATTCTATTAACACCATAAGCATCTTAAAGTCCAAAATCATGAACAAACTACAGCTTTTAAAAATCTGGCTGCCCTCACTGGGTGGAATGTGACTGACATTTTATAATTTGGTAATCACAAGGTAATTAAATCAAAAGTAAAGTACAAACAAACAAACCACCAAGTAAGAAGTTGGGTTTTCCTTAATTTTTAATAACAAGAGAAGCAGTTCCACATTTTTAAATTAGCAGGATGCAAGTTCAACCACTTCACAAGCCTAACATATTCTATCAGTCATACACAGTAGAGAACAGGGTATAAAATTTAAGAGGTCAAAAAGAAACACAGACAGAGGCTGCTGTGACCATTTCAATCTTGGAAGAATTCTATTAAAGTCGGTGTAGCAAGGAATTCTTCCTGCACTATGGCTTTCAAAAGAAATGGATACTTTTTTTTACTCTGGTTTCTTCACAGGTCAAAAGAGAACTCAACAAACTGCTTTACCAGAATGGCCAATGAGCAATCAGTAAAATAAGGAGATTCTCTAATTAAATGTTAAACAAAACATAATGTGCTAAAAGTAAAAGAAAAATACAAACCTTTGGTATCTCAAAGCAGCACTGCCTTAGAACACAAAGGAATATGCATTAAGATTCAATCAAATTGCAGCACAGTGTTGGAACAACTGCCTTCTACATGAGGTATTCCACCAGCAACTGTACTGCATGTAACTGTATTCTATTAAATTTCTTAAACCTACTGAAATACAGAAAGTATTTCTAACCTCCAAGTGTTCTTATATATCCAGAATAATACAGCATTCTCTCTGTTGTTGTAGTTTTGCCTGCATCAATATGAGCCATAATGCCAATGTTTCGGATTCTACATAAAGTGAAAACATTGTGGTTAGTGTGGTAATTTTTTTATCCTGTGATAATTCTTATTTGCATAAATGGTTAATATTCCCAAGAATACTACACCAGATTTATAGCATTATTCCTCTGCTGCATATCTGATACAGCGTACATTCTAACACTGAAGGAATGAATGAATGAATATCCTGGCATATGGTGGATTTTCTTCAAATCAGTAGTACTGAACAGTGTTGCAAAAGGTTTCCTAGACCCACTTCAGGGAAGGCCACTTCTTGGGCTCATCCTCACCAATCTGCCCTCCCCACAAACAGAAGCAGCCCCTCCCCTCTCTTGTCCATCCCAATCCCTGACCTGGTGCCCAAAACAATCTGTTGCATTTATACCCCAAATACAGCACTCAAGTTCCCATGAAGTTGTCCTTGATCTGGTTCAGCCTACTCTTCCTTTCTGAAGTGGCTCACCAGTAGCTTCCAGAACTGCTTCGCTTGCTCTGCGCAGCACAGGCTTGTCATCAGCCCCCATGCTCACCATTAATACTAGCTTGACCTCACCCTCAGGTACACCCGTACCTACCCTCAGCAGCCTCCCAAGGAACTTCAGCCCCAAGACATTTCTTTGGCAGCTTAGCCCCTAATTGTCTTGCCCCCACTTAACGTGGCAGAGTGCTCCCACGAACACAGAGCACACGGCCCTGCCCACAGCAGCAGTCTAGCTGCCAAGACATCCTTCCCCCTTCTTCAGCTCCCACCAAAAACCATGGCTTTGGAGCTTCTCCAACAGCCCAGTTTTGTTTATGATGGTGCAAGCAAGAGACAACCCAAGACCTCTGTGCCACCAGCAAGCACTATATATTGAAATGTCACAAGGGTAAAGGTAAGCAAGTACTAACTTTAAATTAAACATGCACATGTGACAGGCATGGCAACAACCTACGATTCTTTATCACACTGCTGACTGAAGTTACATCCAAACAATAAACTAGCTTGATGTACCTGGATATATGAGGATTAATGACAGAATGCAGAGACTTAACATCTCCTGGAAACAAACAAAATGAAACAACAACTTTTCAGACAGAACCCAACGTAGAAATATATTAAGAAAACTTCTAAAAACCTTATTTAAAACAAAGAGATTCAGAGCCGCAAGTCATGATAATCTGTAATCTCTACCACCTCACATTTCTAAAGACACATGCTTAATTTCAAATAAACCTCTCTTCACCTCAAAAAAAGAGAAACACTTCAAAAGACAGCTGTAATTTAGAAAGAACAGGAAAAAGCCAATACAGAAAAGTATCATCAGCACAGTAATATCTTACTCTGCAGAAGCATACCTCAGTTCAAGACAACTGTAATGCTGACATTCATCTGAACTGGTGATTATATAACATATCTGAAAAGTTATTTCTCCTTTAAGCCTTGAAGCTATACAGCATAATTTTCAGTGATAAAAGGCAAGCTGACCTGAGTTGAGAAAATATGGGACTGGGAAGTTTTAAATGCTATTTTCTTGCAAGATATATTCTTTCTCACACAATTCAGCTGGAAAATAAGTTGTCACGGTAATATTTTTTGAAACTAACCCAAATCCAGTCACTCAATCTATTGAAGTTGTGTTTCAGGAACTCTCATAGTACTTTAGTTCATCTTTGATAGGGCAAACAGAATTCAACAGTATTTAAGCTAACATTCCCTCACCATCTACAGATCATCTGTCTCACCAGAGAGACATTAAAGAAGCATCTTACAGGAACTGTTAATGAGGGGTTCCAGCACACTTCACAACTGACCTGTCCTCTTATAACGTGTACCTTTTCTTATTATTGCTTTCTAAAAGCTTTATACCATGAATGTACTGAGAAAAGAGCAGCAACACAAAACTCTTCAGTCCTTAAGCTACTTAAGTCCTCTATTTATGCTTCATGCACTAAATTCTAATAAACAATGACCAAAAGAATACAATGAAACAGAAAGTACACAGAAATAGACAGTATTTTTTATTCTTACTCACTTTTAAATTAATCTTTACTATTAAGGAACCAACATAAACTTATACCTGGTGGAGAACTGTAGTTTCTCAGACTGCAGTTTTGCTGTGTCACACTCACGATTCTCATTTTTGTCCTTCTGAAATACATGTACTTGAAAGAAAAAAGAATCATACGTAACGTTTATTGTTACAACTAGTTACTTTGTAGCTAAATTTTTGGCAGCTGTAGAAAAATTAACTAAAAAAAATACCTACAAGAACAGATACTGTTGGCAGGTACTCATATAAGGTAAAAACACCAACTATTTAGAAGCAGATGCTTGAAGATGATGCCTACACTGAGGTTTAAACCAGATTCAATCCCCATAATATTTGGGATGTTCAGTAAAAATCTATGGCAGCATCAAAGTATTTTGCCAATAGCCAAAATTTTTGAAATACATCTAATTATTTGTGCAAATAATTTAACAACGACAAGAGTTAAGTAGTCAAAAAATTTACACAAAAATTACAAATTCAACCTCCCGATTCTTAAGTCCCATTCCAACATGAAGTATGCATTGTCTGGAGGCCAACCGCTAAAGACAAAAAAAAACCACACAAAAACCAACACCCCAATTAAAAAAGTTTACTCAGAATAACCCAAGTGTTTCCTTTGCTCACAAAGTATCAAAATTGGGGGAAAGTTTACCTTAGTGCACAAACTTGATGACTTCAATACATTCACTGAAAATTTCCCCATAATTCTCAACATTCTGGCTCCCGTCTCTAAAGCTGTTCCCTGGCAAGGTAAGTAAACATTGTACAAAATGTTTATGACAGGAAATAGGTTAACTATGTTCCTTTGACATAAGCCAATCATAAAATGTCATTCTTTTTTAATGAAAATCAGGTTAATATTTTTCAGGTTATTGCTTTGCAGGTTAAATCAAGTGTCAGATCTGTAATAATAATGTCATTAAGCCTTAACAATACAGCATAAATGCATGCCTACAAACACTAAATATATTTCTCATGAAAATAATATACTTCTCAAGGAAACAGTTAAGCAGAATAATAAAAATCAGAGTTTACACTCACTCTCAGACAAGCTCCAGAGCATCGATTACTGGGTAGCAAAGTGCAAATAGCTTTTCTAGTCTTGAAGGAGGAAGGATTGCAGGGCAAAGTACCTATTTAGGACAGAAATAACAGAAAATACTAAGTATTATGACCTTTTAAGCATAGCCAAAAAACACTGCAACACAATGACCAAGTGCAGCAGCTTCAAAAGCATTCCTAGATGGCTTCTGGTTATTTGAGGAGACGTCACTGTCCAGCTCCCGTGACTTTATGCTTCGTAGTAGTTTCACGGTGAAGGGTAAGAGGCTCAGCGCACACGCTCACCTCCCCTCCCTCATCTCGCGAGCCGCACAGGTCTGGCGGTCAGCGCACTGCGCTGACCGGGGGAGCGGGACGAGCGCGGTGCCTTCACGCTGCCCGTGACGAGCCCCCAAGCCGAGCGCAGCCGAGTCCCGCGAGGGGCCGATCCCCGGTGGCGGTCCGCAAAGCGACAGCGCCTTCCCCGCCGCGTTACGAGCCCCGGCGGCGTTTCTGCGCCGGCTCCGGGCCGCCTTCCGCCCCCCGGACCGGCCCCACGGCCCAGCCCGGGACCCCGCCCCTGTCGGCACAGCCGCCGGAAAGCAAACGGCTTCTCCCTTCCCCCGCCACCTCACCTCCCTCCCGCGTTCCGCTCTCCTGCCACGACCTGACAGACCAGGCAGCAAAAACCGCCTCTTCAGCCTCTCCCGCTCCGTCTTTCCCCCTCTTCCCGGTCTCGCCTAGCCAGCCGCGAAGCCCTCGGGGGGCGCGGACCGCCGCCTCTCCGCCGGGAGGAACCAAAGCGGCGCGGGCGAGAGTTTCCAGCCGGGGCCGCTTCCCAAGAGGCCCGCCCTTTCCGCCGCGGAGGAGGCCGCGGGACTGCCGACATGGTGGGAGCCGGGGCTGCGGGATACGGGAGCTGGGGACACGGGACACGGGGCCGGGGCGGCGGGATGCAAACGGCGGGGACGGGGAGGCTGCGGAAGGCTGGGTGGGCCCCGCAGTGAGGGGTACCGCTGGGTGGGCCGCCGCCTCCCCGCGTGTGGCGGAGGCGCTGTGCCCGCCCCGCGGGCGCCCGTGCCCGCTGACCGCGCTGCCTTTGTGCCCACAGCCGCAGAACGAGCACATCGAGCTCCACCGCAAGCGCTATGGCTACCGGCTGGACTACCACGAGAAGCGGAGGAAGAAGGAGGGCCGGGAGGCGCACGAGCGGTCCCGCAAGGCCAAGAAAATGATCGGGCTGAAGGCGAAGCTCTACCATAAGCAGCGGCATGCCGAGAAGATACAGATGAAAAAGACGTGAGTGTCCGCTTCCTCTCTGGTGCCGTCCTGTCATCCTGACGCTTGAAGGCTGAGACGAGACGTTGATATTGTTACAAAGGGCTCGTTATTACTTGGGTCACATGTTACGGTTTTAAATAGCAGTCAGGCTGCAGGAGGATGAGGACTTAAATAAATGTTAACAGTTCCACTGCTAGTTCTCTCCGGGAGAAGTGTTGATGAGCAGTAATCGTGACTAATGTAATCGTGACAAAAAAAGTGAATGCATTTCCTTGGAGCATTATATCAGCTGCTGTGTTACTGTAGCAAGAGGCAGCAGGCGTTTTTTAATGGTTAATAGAAAATATACAGTAGCGTACACAGTATTTGAGCAGAAGGTGAGGCCTCTCTTCAAGGATAAATAACCGTGTCAAGTATAGATAAATAGAAGTATTTTCTGTAAATTTTACCTGTTGTCCAGAACTTGAAATAAAAGCTGTTAACAGTCTCATTAGTTGCTAATGAACGTCATACCTGTTCACCACGTTGTTTTTGCTGGTTTCAAAGTCTAGATAGCTGTTTTCCTCTGCTATTTTTAAAGATAGTGGGTTTATTAACTAGTTTGTGGGTCTTTTCTTCCCCACAGTAAATGACCTCAAAATTAACAAAACTTGGCCCCTTTTACAAACACATATTCCTCACATATGTAAGCATTGGCATCAAATCTCAGAGGAGGAGTAGAATGTTATTTTTTGTCACCAGAGAGGAAAGCTGCTATCTCTCAAAGTGCTTGGTGTTCACTTTAGGTCATTCAGAAGTTCCTTAAAGAGGTGCATGTCTTTCTTGAGTTCCTGTCCTAGTAGGAAGTGACAAGATTAGGTGAAGATAGTAGTTTACCTTGAAAATTATTTAGTATTATTCCTTAAATATAAATACATAATTCTTTACAAATATCTCTTAAAGGAAAATTTGAGCAGGCACAGGAATCAAAAGTCACTGTGCAGGCTGCCTGTTGGATTGTACTTCACTACTAGTTTGATGGTGTTACACAGCAGCCTTGGAAAGATTTTTATTGACACAGAAAAATTAAAGGGATGTATCTAAAAATAAGTATTTTTTCTTGTGTTGTTAATATTGGTTTTCTTTCTTTGCAGCATTAAAATGCATGAGAAGAGAAACACAAAGCAGAAGAGTGATGAAAAGACACCCAAAGGAGCTGTGCCAGCATACCTGCTGGACAGAGAGGGCCAGTCCCGGGCCAAGGTCCTGTCTAACATGATCAAACAAAAAAGAAAAGAAAAAGCTGTAAGTAAATGTATCAAAGTTCAGATACCTACAGTTACGTGTAACAATGACCACTTTGTGTTGCTGATGCCTGGTTCCCTAACAGCCTTCAAGCAAAGGCTAATTAAAGCATGAAACCTTGAGTAACTGCACAGTTTAGGACAATGCAGCATATGCTGTATCTTGATTTTTGTAACTTTTAAATGCTAATCAAAATAAGTGGCTATGAATTGCATAACAAGTATAGTCTACCCCTGTGCCTTACAGAAACTTAATTTTATGCTTTGGTTTTTCCCCTTTCATTTAACTGTGTGACATGTAAGAATATTGACCTTTTTTTTGTTTTACCCTCCTTCCAGGGGAAGTGGGAGGTTCCTGTGCCAAAGGTTCGTGCACAAGGAGAAACAGAAGTTTTAAAGGTGATTCGTACAGGGAAGAGAAAGAAGAAGGCATGGAAGAGGATGGTTACAAAAGTTTGTTTTGTTGGAGATGGCTTTACTAGGAAGCCTCCTAAGTACGAGCGATTCATTCGACCAATGGTAATGTTTTAGAGCCTTAAAGAACATTTAAGTGATAGTTCTTTTGATTTACTGCTTTGATTTTCTGTGGTGAGGAAACTTTCTTGTATGATAATGTACTTGATCACTACTTATGTAGAACATTCCTATTAGTTCCCTTGCAAAAATATAAACTTCTAATAGCATGGGGGGTGGGGAGATGCCTCTGTAGTCACAGTCTGTGTTGAAATACCTGCCTTTATTCCTGTAACTCAGATGATGCCAGTAAGTTAAAGCTACAGGCTCTCAAATTAGCATGGGAAAATGTTTATCAAAGGTACTTTGCATAGCTTTTAAAGCTGGAGGTGTCTTTTTCAAGCTGCTGTGATTCTCTGAACTGCAGAAGCCCACTCTGTTCTAGGACTTTGAATTCCCTCCTTTTGTCTTAGGTAATCTTGAAGCACAGTCGGGACTGTATGCAAGGGAAAGGCTGTGCCTCCAGCCTGACCTTTACTTACACAGCTGCAGGAACAGTGCCTGGGCTCTATCATCCTGGCAGTGCACAGGCAGAAGAGCTGGATTCAGTGATATAGTGTTATTTTTATACAAATACCCATTCCTGTTCCCTCACAGGAATCAACAGTCACTGTGCAGGCTGCCTGTTGGATTGTACTTCACTACTAGTTCGATGATGTTACACAGCAGCCTTGGAAAGATTTTTATTGACACAGAAAAATTTATGGTACATAATGGTGAAGTACCCTCTATGAGGTGCAGGTCACTAGATAAAAAGTGCTACAGGAGATGAGTATTTCATATTTTGCCATACTTTCTTCATGGAACAGAAATTGTCCAAGGTAACAAGTATTACTCTTGGGCTACTATTGAAAATTGACATCCTGAAAACATACATGGAAAGCTTTATCTTGTCATTAATCAGATTTTAAAATAAGTCTGGCAATCTACAGTAGGCAGATGGCATTCTGTATTTTAAGTTGTTTCATTCTTCCCAGTATCTCTAAACATATAAAGATGAGGACATAATTCTCAAAATGTTTAACCATATCAGTTGTGAGAGCTTAAAGCAAATACTAACTCATTCTAACACTCTTTATCAAACAGGGCTTACGTTTCAAGAAGGCACATGTGACTCATCCTGAACTTAAAGCTACTTTTTGCCTACCTATCCTGGGTGTAAAAAAGAATCCATCATCTCCTTTGTATACACAACTGGGAGTAATTACTAAGGGTACCGTCATTGAGGTGAACGTGAGTGAGCTTGGCCTTGTGACACAAGGGGGCAAAGTTATTTGGGGTAAGTTTAGCTAGTTATACTGCAGAACTATTTTTTAAAGTCTTTAGTCTTCATTGCATCATGTATTGTTAAGACCTCAGCCTCTAGTAATAATTGATCCATTGTTAAAAGTTAGGTTTGGGCTGTAGCAGAAGCAGCTAATAGCAACTCTAAAAATACAAGCTTTAAGTGTTAATTTGAGGCTTTTATTCGCGCTTCCAAAATCAAATCAGATGAAATTCAGAACAAAGACTCAGCTTGTTTGCCTGTGTATCACATTGAGCAATGCCACAAGTCTGTAAAGACTAACCATGTGAACCATGAACAATTGAGATTTTGCACCTGGGATGGGGCAGCCATGGTTGTGTGTATGGGCTGGGGAACAATAGGCTGGAAAGCAGTGCCCAGGAAAGGGACCAGTGGGTCCTGGTCAGTGGCAAGTTGAACATGAGTCAGCAGTGCCTGGCAGCCAGGAGGGCCACCTGTGCCCTGGGGGCATCAGGCACAGCATCACCAGCCGGGCAAGGGAGGGGATTGTCCCACTCTGCTCTGCACTGGGGCAGCCTCACCTCCAGTGCTGGGGGCAGTTTTGGGTGCCACAGGATAAGAGAGATACAAAGCTATTGGAGAGTGTCCAAAGGAGGGCCACGAGGATGGTGAAGGGTCTGGAGGGGAAGCCTTATGAGGAGCAGATGAGGGCACTTGGTCTGTTCAGCCTGGAGAAGAGGGGAGACCTCACTGTGGTCTTCAATATCCTCACGAGGGGAAGCAGAGGGGCAGGCACTGATCTCTTCACTCTCAGGGCCAGTGACAGGACTCGAGGTAACAGCAGGAAGCTGAGTCAGGGGAGATTTAGGTTGGATATCAGGAAAAGGTTCTTCACCCAGACTGCGGCTGAGCACTGGAACAGGCTCCCAAGGGAAGTAGTCACAACACCAAGCCTGACAGATTTTATGAGGCATTTGAACAATGCTTTCAGGCACATGGTGTGATTCTTGGGGGTGTCCTGTGCAGGGCCAGAAGTTGGACTCAATGATCCTGATGCATCCCTTCCAACTCAGCATATTTTGTGATTCTGTGGTCTTCATAGGATCAGACTGACTTCGTTTAACAGAGGGGTTCACTTGGACAGTAGGAAGCCTAAGAATTTTTTTTTTAATCTATTCAGAACTCTAAATGGTCCATTTATAAAAAAGAGCTTGAATATAATGTTTTGAGAGCATAAGTTTACAGCTCAGTAGAAGGTAGATTTAGATTTCAAAATGCATTTGAGTCCCTATACTTTAGAGACTTGCTGTTTGAATTTGCAAATATAGAAAGATCTAATCCATATGAACTACTTCAAGGTTTTGTACACAATATATTCCCTTTTCTCCCTAGGGAAATACGCCCAAGTAACTAACAATCCGGAAAATGATGGCTGTATTAATGCAATTCTACTTGTTTAAATTGGATACCAAGCATTGGATATGGGCACCTACAAAAGAAGAGGACTTTACACAAATTTACAAGATCTTTGGAACCTTCAGCCATTCCAGAACAGTGACCCCACATACTCACAAGCTGATGAGGAACTTCAGCCAGAAACAACTGCTCACATTTTTTTATTTATGTTTGGTCAGCTGAACATTGTCCAAATAAAGAGATTTAATTTTTATGCTTTGCTCATGTGCTATGGATTGGCTCTAAACCTTCTTGGTGGTTTTACAGTAGCAGTTTCCTTGCTTAAGTATGTTGTACCTAATTTAGCTCACATTCCCACTGATGGAAAATACAGCCACTGTCTCACACAATGTCCTGCTGTAATAACTAAATGTTCAACTAATAACTAAAGGCATGCTAATTTGTATTTGACTTCTGGGAAAGCAGAAGAGCTGGAAGGCTGCAGCTGGAATCCTACTGCAGACTGACATTAGAAATTAAACACCAAGTTTGATACTTGCCCCTGCAGAATCATGGGCTTGGGAACACGTGAGTTACATACGAGGTTTGAGATTGCTTAAAAAATCACTGGCAAGGGCACCAGAAAGGAACAGATTTAATATTACGCAGCAGTGCAACAAAGCAAAGTTCACTCTACTACTTACTAGACAGTTAAGGCATGATATGGAAAAAGCAAGGCAACAAACCAAAAACCAAAATTAGTCAATTGAAACAGTTCCTGGTTCATTTCTATCAGGGGTGGGTGTGTTTAGGTGTGTGTGACAAAAGGATAGAAAGGGCAATGATAAAAAGGAAAATGGCCTAAAAGCCAAACAGCATTCAAACTTAACTGTGCTTAACTTACACCTTAAACTTCACTTATAACTTAACAATTTAGCAGAGGAATAACACTTAACAGGACTTAACCTAACTTATAGCTTAACAACTTAGCAAAAGAACACTGGACAACATTAAACTTAGCTTATGTCTTTACCTTACAGGCCTAACTTAGATATCTAAGGTACTTAAACATCTAAGAAAGCAGCATTTCTCCCAGATTTGCTGTAGCATATGCATACATACGTGCACACAGACAAAGAATCAGTGCAAGGTACCTGTGAAACATTCCCCTCAAAGGCAGTGAAATACTCTGGATGCTTGGATGCTTTTCTGTCTCCTCAGTGGACGAAGGGTTGGGCCTCAAGGAGTGAGTATATCGGCCCAGGACTCCTCATCGTTCAGCAATCCTGTGACTACAGCAAACAAGATTTAGCTGGCTCTGAGAAGCCCCTCTGAGAGAGAGGTTGCTGGTCATAGCCTGCTGCAGTTCAGGAGAGCTCAAGGGGTCTCATTTTGGACCTGTGTTTATGGGCGGAGAGACAGTGGGCTTCAGTCATAACAATGTTTCACCCTGGCCGCAGTTTGGATCAGCACTTCCTCTGAAAGTGTTAGCACAACAATGCTACAGCCGTCAGGCAACAGAAACAGTTTCCAAGGTTGTTTATTATGGAAACAGGAGCTTGCTAGCTCCTGATAAGCTCAAGAGGAGCTGAGCCCCGGTGCTGTTCAGTCATGGCTGAGGCCTAACAAGAACTTGTCAGATCGCAGTGTGGCCTGGAAAAGGAGTGGGGGATGCACCACCAGAGTGTGGGGTGAAAGATAACCAGAAGGGCAGCTACTCTCCACCTGCCCCCTACCTTGTGCCTTTCTCCCCTTTGTTTCCACGACTGCATTAATGGAAAGAACAAATGTAGGAGAGTGTAGCGTCTTACTTTCAAGCAAGAGAACAGTTTCAGTAAGTTTAAATGTATGAATTTAAAAGGGCTTAAAGATATGAAATTTGAAAATGGTCTGACAGCCCTGATACTACAACTATTTGTAGCAATTTTGGTGGCTTTAACAAATATTGGACACAAACTAAAGGTCACAAGCCTCAGCTGATCAATATATATTTAGCTTGCATTCTTGAAATAAAAGGATCAAAACTGGATTAAAAGATAAAGGATAAAAGATTCTAAACTGGAAGCTTTCAGCAATGCTGTATATAACTGCATTGGTAATCTTCCAGTCATGAATATAGTGGTAAACAGAAGTATTTTATCACTATAAATAACCACACTCACCATTTTATATTCTTATTCTTAAGTAGTACTTCACTCATAGCCAAGGAGCTTTTAGCACTAATTAAAAGTAAAATCCATATAAATTTCCTCCTGTTTATGCAGGCACTAGTCACCTACAGCAGGTTTGAGTATATTCAGGGGTGGAGATTCCACCACCTCTCTGAGTAACCTGATCCAGCATTTGACCACTTCTGATTTAAACTGGTTTTTGTTTAAATAGAATTTCTTATATTCCAGTTTGTGCCCAACTGGGCACCCCTAAGTCTTAATCCATCTTTATATCCTGCAGTGATGCATGGCCTCTACCTCCTCCACAGGCTGCTCTATGATCTCATTAGGTTTTTGCCTTGATTAATGATTCTGCACAGTTAAGCTCCCCTTGAGCTTACCAGAAACACTCCATAAACAGGAACTTCTGATGCCTAACCAAGGAGGGGCACAAGAGATGATCAACCATCCCCAATAGTCTTGGAACATTACGTACCTGAACCATAGCCAGTGGTACAGTATTATTATTAGTGAACTTTTGAAGAATTGCAGTAATTACTTATGGCCAGGATGAAGATTAACTGATGTCTGAAATCAATAATCTTGCAATCCTATAAAAAAATGTTCCTTAGTGAGGCCCTTTTAACCCTCCTGGGCCACAGCAGGCTCCTCTGAGTGGAACACTTCCCAGAGCTCACCAACTTGAGAGTTTGAGATACTCAGAGGACCAGTGCCGAAAGCTGATGATGGGGCCTGGGCTGATAGCTCCCCACACTGCTTAAGGCTCAACCCTCACTCCTTCAGAAATGCAAAGGCATTCAATATGAGTATTTCACTGAACTCAAGGGAAACTTTAGCAGAGATCTTTATCTTTGTATGTATCTATCTATCTATAGATACACACACACACATATCTGTAAATTGATTTAAACACCCTGTAGCAAGTACAGTATAAGTGTTGCCATCTCAGACCTATAATTAAGTGATTGTTGAGTAAATCCTGGATGTTAAACTAGTCAATGATTAAGTTCTGCCAAGTCCTTTGCGCATAAACCACTAACAAAGTCCAGAACTAAGACTGGACTCAGTCATGCTCCATTGGGAGTTTGGAAAGCTGTGTTGTCCCATCTGTAGTTAGAAGGAAGCATCCAAGATTCATAGGTGCTTGTGGTTGAACAGAATGACAACAGAGGGTCCTCAAAATTCCATACTTAGCATGGAAATTGGCCTGTTAGCACACACAAGTGGGGTTTGGATAAAGGGTAGGGTGAAAAGGAAGAGAGAGATGGAGGGAAGATGGACAAGTGTTGAGCCAGCTGATGGGGTGTCCAGGTCCTGGGGCACATATGTACATGGGCTTTGTGGAGTCATGGGGGTACCTCAACCCCATTCCTGTGCCTGTTCTGTACTGTGTTGTGCTTTATTTTCAGGAAACAGAACAAGGATGTTTGTCCTGGAAAAGTGATACCCTACTTCTGTATGACCCCTGTATGACTGTACTTCAGTCCGTGTCCTGCTCTTTCTCAGTGTGTAATTACCAACAAACCTTATCTTCTATGCTTCTACAAAATTAAGGGGGTCCTCTCTGAACCTCATTACTCAGCAGGAGGTCTCCCTCACCCTTTTGCATCCTCTATCTCTGTAAATAATTTTAGATTGATCCTAATTCAATTTTCCTTTGTATGTTTCATCTCTCTAGTAAGTAATAGAGCGAATCTTGCTATAAAACTTTTTTAAGTCATGCTTTTGCATATTTATATTAAACCTGCTTTTGCTAATACCTTTGACAGTGATTCTTTAAGAAACCTAAACCACTCGTGACATACACTCCCCTTCCACCAGGTATGTGTATGCAAGGTAGGACCCTCCTGAGCTTTCTCTTCTTCAGGGAGAACTGCTGCTCCAGCTCTTCTATCACAGGTGCTTCTCCAGTCATGTTTCAGATCTGCAACTCCAGCAGGAAGTCAAGCTAGCTGCTTTTTACCATCTTTGTAACTTCTCTTACACGATCTGACAGAGGAAGTAACTATAACTACAACCATTATACATACTATTCCATTAGTTTAACACATTGCGCCAGTCTAGACTTAATAACTTAGTATGCATTTTACTTTGTGTAAGTGACAAGTGATTTGAAAATAAGAGAGGGTCACAAACCAGTAAGTTATTTGCTTAGAGAGAGGGCATTTTGTCAGAAAAGATAAACCTCCATGTATTCTTATAAAGCAAAATTCTTGTTGCTTTAGTCTTTGCTGGACATTAACAACATGAAGAGAATACTTCAATTTCCTACAACTGTTTTGAAAATCTTTATTACATTTAGTGCTATAAATACATGACTTGTTGGCTGAATAACACAATCGCATTTAGGACATTTTAATGTACCACACTCTAGGGGAGTGTGTTACAGCACCTCTAGTTGGCTTGTCTACAGCAAACTACATCCTAAGTTTACATCAACCTGCATAACTGATATAAACAGCAGAATACATGCTGTAACATTCAGAAGAGCCTATTCTGCTGCTTTTTAAAAATAAAATCTGATGCATAAGATAAAGAAAATTATTTTCATTGACATGAGATTTTTAAATTAATAATTTTTGATTTTTTAAAAACTTCTTTGTAGAAAATAGGTTGTAAAATGACAGTTCCAGCAAATTGAACCACTTTGAAATATGCTTCCTATATAGCAGAAAGGACCCAAAAACCAAGCAAACAATAATCACAAAATAAAAGTTTATTACTACTTCAAAACATTTCAAAAGCAGCAAAGACAGTACTTAAAAAAAGGAAAAATTAACACAGTAACAAGACCAATGTACAATACTATGCAATAGCAATACATCTTTAATAAGGTTTATAAACAGGGTATCACTAGTTTAGAAAACATCTAACACCACATTTGTGAAAATAAATTTAGAAGTGTATCCCCATAGTAATATTTTAGAACAGTCACTTAGAAGGAAGCTGAAACTTATGCCTATTTGTTGCTAATAGTGTCAATGACATTGTAAATGATCAATTTGATTACTGACATTTACAAATTAAATGGTACAGAAAAGCAGCAAGGTTGGACATAATTTGAAATAAGTTAAAGCACTTTTGAAATAAGATGTATACACTTTCATGCGAAGGACTATGAAACAGGAGAACAGCAAACAAGAATTCTGCATTAAATTAAAATTGACCCAGAGAGAATGTGGAAGAAGCAGTACAAGACAGACATTTGAACGAATATTGGATTCAAGTACAAAACCATTTACCATTTAAGTGCAAGGCTGAAGTCACAATTTAATGTTCTTTAAACTCTATTCCTAGACTAAATAAAGCTGAAAAATAATACTGCTTGCTTTCACTGTTCACACATAGTTCCACAGCATGTTGTAATAACATTTGGTACAAACTTGTATAAAGTTGATGTTTCAATCATTTGTTGCTGGTGCAATAAGATCTTAAAAATTATTTAAGAGTTTGATGTTAATAGGACAGTTAATAGTCCCCAAGGTAAAACACTCCCGTCAATATAGTTGTCAAACATGTTCCCTTACATAAGTGTAACAGAATTAATAAGGTATTGAACTACTGTTCCTGTGGGACAATCAGTACAGCAATAAAAACTATTACTTAAAGTCAGTATTTTGATTTTGCTACTCTGCATTTACTGGAGGAAGATTGATGCCAAAGAAGTTGTGGAAATAAAATGTGTCCTTTGGTTCAAAGTACTGCTGCGATCACTGTTAGAACAGTGTCCATTTTTCAAGACTGTACTGGTTATTGGAATTGGAATTGCACCACAACTGCCCACATTCTGTGTAAAAGTCTATATTCATCAGCTATTATGCCAGGTACCCTAGATTTATAAAGATACCTACTCAAGGGTATACTTTTCACATGTGAATTTAAGTTCAGTATTTAAAACTGACTCGCTGAAATGACATCAGAAATGTTATTATTGTTCTCATTAGAAACCCAGACTATCCTAATACCATAATCTCATAATATTTATGTATTTACTCTGCAAATGTCTCGAAAGACACTAATTGAAATTGTTCCAACTTAGCCATGAAAAGTAGAAGCCAGGTGAGTGAAATTACCTTCCCATGAGCAGTTTTCCAACCTCACAGGGACTATAAGTGATAAACATATGTATCAAAAATCCACCTATATATCAAAAATGCACCTAGAAGTAATTGAAATTACTACAGCTCATAAGCAAAAGAATCCTTAACTTTTTCAAAGTGGATACATTTGTATCAATTGAAGGATTCAGAAGATTAATCTTCAGTAAACTTGTCCTAAAAATGGAAGATGAGTTGCAATAAACTGTATACAACTGCTCTATTTTAGGCCACAAGTCCTCAAAAATCCCCAATTCTTAGCTATGCAATAGATGTGTTTTCTAGCCACTTCTTTTTTTTAAACAATTAATCTCAGCAGTAAAAGAGAAGCCATAGAGAAGATAACAGAGATTTTGTTTTATATGCTTTATATAAAAAGCTTTATGAGTTTCAGAAATGCTTAAGGTTCACTTGAATATGTTTACATACAATCAGAAAAGATCTTGAATATTTATCAGTCATGGAGTTCATAAAGAGTATCTGTATGTACGTTGATAAGATACTATAGCTACATGCAATAGTTTAAGAAACCCAGATTTAAATCCGTAATCTCACGCACCCTGAATCTAGAGTTTAGGTAACACACATTTTTTTAAAAACTGTTTGGTTTTTTTTTCTATAAGCTGCCCTTAACAGACTAAAAAGGAGCATGGTACTTCATCAGCTGAAAAAAATAGTATGAATGTATCTTATATAGTTAAAATATCTTATAAATAGAGTTAAACTGTATAAGCATAAAAATCCAAACCCAGATTTTTACATTACCTTCATGAAGGGATAAAAGTTAAGACAGCATTGCAACTATTCAAGTGAACCTAGCTCCTCTGTTTTTGAGACACTGTGAAAGACTAGTTCACTCATCTTGGAAAAGGCATACACAGGACAAAAAGTGGTGTAATTTCCTGTTATTAGAATCATTGTTCTGTTATTTCTGAGTTTTTAGCCAAATACGAAAGGAGCTGCATTTATTGGAAAGAAACGCATAGCGAACTAAGGAGTAACTTAGGTATGTGTGGCAAGTTAAATATATGGTTTGCCAAGAGAACCTCAGAAGGAAAATAAGCATGAAAAGTTTGGGTTTATTCCTGCCTGTATACAGCAAAGTTTGGTTGCTGCTTTTAAGAAAAGTCATGAACTGGGAAGCTATCATCCCAGGAATTACACTCAAGTTGGAAAACAAAAGTGAGAACCAGAAGTATTTGCAAGGTATCACCCACTAACTCCTAAAGGCATAGAAGTTTGGCAAACAAGCATTTGCTGAAATACCCACTAACACTCACACTAATGAATATCACAACCACCTGAAATGTCAGTGCTCACAGGAGTCACACACCTGGAAGACACAACATCTTAATAGTTACCCCACAGCACCAGCCAAGTATTTGGAAAACACAAAGAACCACTTCCATTTGGACCAAAACAAGATCAAGAGTTGTCATATCCTTCTCCTGTAATGCAACAAGTAATCAACTATCCACTCAACACATGCAAGTAGTTAGGAAGGCAGTTCAAATGATTCCATACGGAGGCTACATTCCATACACTCTGGAAAAACTTGGGCTTACCAAAATGCTTGCTTCGGAAGCTACAAATAGCTTACTGCGTAGGCATCTCTTAATCTTTGCGCAAGAAATCCATTATCAGGAAGCTCTATGGCAGATACTGCACTGGGTTCTATTCAGCTGTTTCAAGTGATTCTCTCGAAAGACAAGTGCTGCTCACGTTGCATTGATCTACTGAGCTACACCTTCTTGTACACTGTGAGACCTAGAATGAAGAATCTTACATTCTTTTAATCTCTTAAGCCTGTGGGAAGGGAACAAGAAGCAAAGAAGGATTTTCCCTTTTCTCTTCAGTTCTCCTTTTCTTCACAGTAGAGAACACAAAGTTATCAAAAAAAACCATTATCTAGAGTGATGTCCAGTGACATGGAAGTCAATAGCAATATAAGGGACCTTGACAGGGCCAGGATTTCACACTGCATTTTAATTCCATGACTGCCACCTCAAATACACAAACTGTTCCCTTTGATAGCACAACTGTATTTATTCAGCATGTATCCATTATGAAGGGAGGAAACTGGCTATTTATTTTCATACTATGAATAAGTTCAATTTCTAGTGGTTAAATTTAAAAAACAAACAAACCAAAACTTGAGGAAAGGTGATGAACTCAAGAGGAAATCTAACCCAGAATTTTAAACAAATGTGTCCTGTGCTGGATATGGTGCAGTTACACCCTAATGTTTTACACAAAATAGCCTTCTTATAAATAGATGAATTATCACTGTTTCATTTTTAAGCTGGCTTTCCTTTTTTCTTGGGTGGACCTTTGTAGCCTTTGGCCTTTCTTCGCAAGTTTCTCCGATCTACAATGGGTACCTCAATTTCTGCTTCCTCAGAGCTGCTGTCAGCAGCCCTCTCTGCCACTGTCTGCATGTAGTGATCCGTCTGCTCTGGAGACTCTTCTGAGGGCTCTTCCAACTGGTTCTTCTGTGCTTCCTGTCCAGAAGGCTGCTGAAAAGAAACACCCTCAAGTTCAACCATTACCAACGAGCTCTGACTCAAGGCAGCAGGGGCCTCCTGTGAGTTCTGCCCTGCTTCCTCATTTTGATCTTCTAATGAGGAAGGTAAGTTTTCAGAAACAGATTCTTCTGCTGATTCAGTTACCACAGAGTTGGGCAGGCCATTGTCAGAAGGCTCTTCCTTTGATGCCGATGCAGCTGCATCTTCAGTGCTGGTCTTTTCAGGTTCTTGCTGTTCTTCAGTGCCCTCCTTCTCTACGGATGTAACTTCCTCAGTCAGCATTTCTGAATCATTTTCATTTAAAACCTATGGGTGAAGGGTGCCAAGACAATCAAAAGGACAATTAGTTGAAGGTACAAGACACTGAACAACTACTGCCCCTAGCTAGCAACCTCAGAGGATACTTCAGCATTCAGTGGGCTTTTAATTCTACACACATAGCTTGACAAAACAGTCCTTTCCTCCTTTTTGCACAAGACTATTTTGTGACCTGCATTTGATATCCAGAGTTGCTCTCTGATTTTCAAATTATTCAAAATAGTACTGAGGTACAGAAAAAGCACTCTGATATGAATCTCAAGGAAAAAAAATTATTTTAGACAAATGTAATTATCATTTTGCTAGCATATAATAATCTGCTTTTGCACTATAAATAAAAAACCAGTAAAACCTGTGTTCTGAAAGCAAAGGCATTTTAGCAGTAGATGACTATTTGTACACCTCATCAGGCAAGAATTGCTAGACAAAATAAGTATGTGGCTTTTCACTCGAAGCAGTATTTTAGTGAGAAACAGCAATTTCAAGACAAACGGCTGCAAACATATCTTTCTTTTGGGTATCACATGCATGTAAGTCCCACTTCTGCACATTGAGACAGAAATGTTAGTGTATTCTCTTTATGGATTTACATCATCTGGCCTAATTATTACTTCTCCCAATAATTTCATGCAATGTTAGGGACTACTTGCTATCTGTTTACTTAACAAAAGAAAAAAAAAACCCTGCAAGATACATACAATTTGTAGTAAAAATGACTTCACGTTTTGTTTCAGTTCTCTCACCTTCTCTGATTCAGTGCCTTCTGGAGGTTTTGCTGGAGCCTCAAGGATTAATGGAACAAACAGCGTTACGGGTTCCTTTCCTTGACTCTCAGACAGCAATTTTGATTCGCCACTTGGAACTTCATTTATTGTTTCGCCTTCAGCCATGAGTGAGGTCTTACCAGTTTCTTCTGCTACCTCACCATTAAGAGGTTCTGATGGCATTTCCTAAAAAAATAAGTCACATTTGTAAGTCAAGAGTATGCCCAGCTATTGTTCCCCAGCACTAATTGCCATATATGTGATCCAAATTTGCAGCTTAATATGAGAAGCAGATAGCTCAGATACCTAGAGCTGAGAAGGCAGAACTGAGAAGGTAGAACTTAATGTAGATTAGCTAACTTAACCAGAGTATTAGTTTGTTGTTGTCACCTGCACTAAATTTCTGACCATAGCTTACACTGTTAGGAGCCAAGACAAGAAGTTTTTGTGCATCTCACATGCATGCATGCTGCAGTCCCTCCTTGATCTCAACACGTGTATGATCCACTTTCTCATCCACCAGTAAGAACATAAAAACCAGAGGGCATTGCTACGCACAAAGAATATTCAGAAATTTAAATTCAAGTTGTTAACAAGGTGAAGATAGAAGTTGGATTTAAACTTGATGTTTAAATCCAAAACAGAAGTTTTAAGTGGAGAAGCAAGAAGAGCCAAGAGAAGTCACTGAAGCATAACAGCTATTGACTTGGTCAAATAAACAGGTTTTTTATTTAAATTAGAGATACTGGGTCAGATCTTGACCTTATTCCAGTTCTCTGGAATTTCTTATTAGGAGAAATCAATGAAGAAAATTAGGATGGTAGACAAGTTAGAAACTCACCTTACTGAAGATCTATAAACTCTACTGTTCAAAATACGTACAGTGAAATATTCCCTGAAATTAATTCTGTACTAGCCTTAACTTCTCAGACACACTTCTTAAGAAGCACTGGTGCAAAAAATCAAAGAGCTGAGAGTTGCATGGAGCAAGGTAGCAAGGACCATATTTAACAGAAACTGTAGTTGTATTCCAAATTTATCTGCTATTGCTATTCCATCCAGCTCACCTCCGTCTCACTTTGTTTCTCAGAGGGCGACACATGCATCTCCACTTCTAATACAGACTGGCCCTCGTTTTCAACAATTATTTCCTCATCCTTCTCAACAGCATCCACCTTAGGCACTTCCACTAAGTCTTCAGAGCTTTCAGATGCAAGAAGTTCCGGCCTGTAGCAGGTATTAAGATACATCTTTTAGTGTGATACATCTAATTTTGGTGATCTCAGCAGAGAAATTCTTTCATGACCTATTATAAGGTGCTGTAATGCATTCTTGCCATCAGAAATACGGATCAAGAAAACTAAATGCATCTAAAAATGGCTAACTCCTCATTAGGAAAAAAAATGTCAACTAGAAAAATTGCTTTGGCAATTATAAAATGATATCTGTCTTACTTCCATTTTATGGGAAAGAAGTCTGAAATTTCTCTAAGTTTGTTATTTTAAATTTAGAAAGTATTGAAGTATTACATATTTGAAAGCCAAAAAGGGGTAAGAAAAGCAGCAGCTTCTTTTTCCCCCCAACCCCACTGTAGAAACAGTTTCAAATTTAGGAATTATGAAAAACTATATTTGTATAATCATTGAAAATACAGATATTACAAAGACCATGACTGGAAAATAATTCAAGGCAATAAACACATTATGGGTGAAGAAGTTGCCATCAGCTACAGATTACATTAGCAAACAGCTAAATATGAAGTGCTAATGCACTGCCCCACTACTGTAGGGTAATAGCAGTAACTCAAACATTCAGTTCTCATCTTTGAGATGACAAAATTTAGATTAACTGAAACTATTACATACAAGCAAAGAAAAAAGTACATGCAATCTATTTGCAGGAGTCTGCCTTGTGATCTCATAGTAAAGGCAGCACTGGAGGGTTTTGTCCTATGTGCCAGTCTTAAGATGAAGGATAGGAAAATCCATAGACTCCATAGAAAGTCCACAACAGAAGACCCTGTTTCATTTGTTGATGTGCATGGAAGGAAAGAACCAAGCTGATATCCTGTTCCCTTGCCTTCATTTTAGCATTCCTCTTAGCTCTGCTTAAAAACACCATGTAACATCTTGTGTAACAGCAACACCTCATTGACACAATTTTGCAAGGCCCAAAATTTGACATCCAGCATCAGGTAAGTCCTCTCCCATACCAACTAGAAAATCATTAGTAGTCACAGCATTTCTTAAGCTGTGGCAGCATCAAACGGTGCCACTTCACCTGTTTGAACCAGCTTAGGGAAGTACATTGACAGTGCAGTGCAGCAATACACTATCTGTAATTCCACAGAGTAATTTAAACACAAAAATTAGGCAGTACGTACCTAGCTGAAGGCCTCAACTTCACATAAAAAAACCCCACAACTAATTCTGCTTAAAGAAACCTAATGGAACAAGCTTGAGTGATTTCCTAGAAAATGATCAAGTTATCTTCAGTTTGTCAAGAGGCTTCGGGGGTTGAAGTAGGTTTCTTTGGAAAAGAATGAGAGGGAGACATATACACGGAGCAGGATGGGGTGGGCACAGTGTGTCTGAGGGACGAAGGGGCTATTTATTTACTTAAAATAGGTATTCTGAATGGAAGCCAGTGCAAATTATTACTCCAAGCCCTGTCCTGTAAGAACTGTTATGGTACATAAGTCATACTACTCCTCACATCCACATCTGATAATTGTTACACAGGTTAACATTATTTAAACTGGAAGTGTTTTTGTTTTGTTTTGTTTTTTTCAGGATGTTAGATCAGATATGATGGTTTAAAATATTGTCTGAGAAAAAGACTTTACTTCGAAGACATATGGCTCCCTGTAACACTTGTTATTAGCTGACAAGCAGTAACCAGCTCCCAAACTGACCAGTCAGACCATATTTTACTGCAATATACCAACTGTAACAAGAAGTCAGGAAGGGGTACCTCCTCAAAGACCACACAGAGTATTATGGATACAAGTCCAGATATATTATCTCAAGAAACTATGCTGTGAATACAAATATTTTTACCGTTGTACAGATTCAGTTACAACAGAACACTCTCAGCCTTCACTGTTTTCCTGTTACTTCTAGTATCTACTAAGCTTTCACAGGTACTACATTTTGGTGCAATCATTCTTCAGTTGATGCCTCACTTTTCTTTCTTTCTTCCTTTCTTGTATCAGACTTTATTTTAGTAATTTTAAAATCAAGCAAGTAAAGTAGGAAGAATGGAGAAGAAATACCAGTTGCACACTGAGACACTGCTGTAGTTTGTGACTGCCCAAGCAACAAAGTAAGAAATCAGTAAAAACAGGCTCCAAGTACCTGCTTTTGGACACTTGAAGAGCACTTTCCTCATCTCTTTGGGAAGTCTCAGGTCCAGGTTCCTGTCTGTTTTTATTTAGCCTCTGACGCTTTAAATGACTGCTTCGTGTCCAGATGGAAACATGAGCTGTGTTAGGGTCTTAGGAGAATAACACACACACACACACAAAAAAAAAAATTCAAGTGAACAAATTCAGTCTAAGATATTCATATAACCTCCCCACCCAAAATAGTTCAGGAAAGGAACTGAGTGCCCCTAAAACAGCATTTCATTGTGGTACTTTTTTTCTGAATAGTCTCTTTACCAAGACTCATAACAATTTTATCTGAATTCCTCTTAAAGTTTAATGGGTTGAGTCTCAGCACCTTAGAGGAAAGCCTGTTTTTATATATACTTTACTTATTAATGAAGTAAAATGTAAAGCTGCAAAATAGCCTGCAAAATTATTGATCTACAGTAATTGCAATACTGATAATCAAGGTTATTTTTACCTTCAGATGTACTTGCATGGACATCTGTTGATTCTTTACCTTTTTGAGAGTCAGTCTGTGAAGCAAAAGCAAAGCTAATGTTATTCTAAAACTTTCTGAATTGACGAAAATAGCTTCATAATCCTACCTATGGCTGCATCTTCCTAAAGCACTATTTCATAGTAATAATCCTATAAAACAGCAGCTACAATAATTCTTCATTTATATCTAAGTCTTCTGCCTCAACAAATTTAGTATTTTTTTTTAAATTTATCTTTATGTAATGGATGACTAGTTTTTCTGTGTTTTACTTTTGGCCTCAATGTAGACAATAAGATTTGAAAGTGACATGTCACTATAAACAATAGTGCTACCAAAGTTTTTTTCCTAACAGTTCTGTTTATAACAAGTGCCCATGTAACTCAATTATAGGAGCCTCTTTCTGTTTGTTTCCCCTTTCTGTATAAACCCAAGGGACTACACTACACTGGTTGGCAAAATTTAATTGCAAAGTCTTATTTTTATACTTGTATCCTATCTTATAGTTTTAGTTTTATCATTATATGCAACAGGATATGGCAAGCCATGTAAAAAATGGGAAAAAACAGAACTTGGTGATTCATCAGTAATGCAGCTTACATGCATAGTCAGCACAAGAGGCTGCTGCTTGGGTCCCTTGCCCTAGAGCTTTTTTGTCTCCTGTTTCTCCACACCATCCCAATACTTAAATTTTTTCTGCAGCTTAGCTGAGGATTCAGCACTTGATACACTAAAGTGAGTACAAGCTGTACACATTAAAATAAAATTATGTATGTTGGTTTTTCTTAGCTGCTAATAGTAATCTGGAACAGCAATTATCAGCATCCTGGTCCACTTCTCCAGTCTCACTTCCAATACTGTGGAAGAAGGCCAGCAAAAAGTGGCAATGTCTACATTCTGCTGTTGGAAGTAGTTTCAAGTGAATTTTAAATATATAAGAATTTGTAGACTAACAACAAATGCTTCTAGAATCAAAACACACAAAAATAGGAAGCATTAAGCAAAAAGTTGAACATTAAAGTTGGGGAATGTTTTTTCATGGTTTGGGGAAAGGTGGAGTATTTTCTTTTCTTAGATGGTCCAACAATTTTCAAACCATTGCAGAACTGCTTATAGATACTGCAGATGCCAATTGTAGAGCTGCCAGCAGTTTTACCAACCTATGAGGAGTTGGGGCACTTTGGTATCTACTGTCTTTTCCTCTGGAAAAAGGCAAGAGGCAGGGTTTTACTTCTTAACTCACAGCAACAAAAATCAAAAGAACTACTATCAATCTGCTATTTTCTGCAAGTATACCCATATATCTCTATAACCAAAACATGTTAAGTTTTTAGATAATTTCGCTGATATCATTATTGGAATCTATCTAAAACTCAGGGATGAGGTTAAAGACACTGTTACAAAAGAAAGATAACTAAGAGTTATTGCGTCTGGTCATTGAGAGATTAAAACATCACTATTTTTCTGTCCATTTTGCTTTGGGAAATACTAATTTTCTCAATTGGGAAAACTTGACTTAAATTCCAAATCTAAAGTTTAAATATTAATAGCTGAGAGTATTGATTTAGCCATTATTTCCCATTTTTAATTAAAGCACTGACTTCTATGAAAGCATGGTTGTGTCAATAATACAGACAAGTCCTAAAGCACACAAATCCATGCTCATGGTATTTGGAGCTACAAATGACTGTCAAGCACATCCTGTGTGGCCTCAGAACACAAATGAAATAGAGGAAGAGCTTCATAATATTCAATGACCCAAATATATTCATGACCACACGTCCACGCGTAGCTGTAATCTGGTTGCTATATGAAATACAAAGAAAGCTGCAGTCTTTTTGTACGGACAATGTATAACTCTCCAAGCAAACTTAATATTTGTCATTGTATTGAACTGTGACATGGACACGTACCTCTAAAAACAGCCTCTCTAAACATTTTAATCTCAGAGACAGTTGAAATAATCTCCTTTACATAATCTGCTAGTAAATAGCTCAGATTGCAGGCGCTGACAGCTGTGGCACAGACTGCCTACGTGGTGGTAGCCCCATCACAAAAAAAACAAAACAAAAAAAAACCCAAAACACAAACCCAAAACCAAACAAAGCAAACAAACAAAACAAAAATAGAACAAAAATACTGAAAAACTACCAACCCAGCTTAGTCATTAGCATTACATCAGTGGGAAGCATTACACCCACACAGAAAGCAACAAAACCATTTGTCTTTTATATACATTATGGTCCTGAGCCCATTCAATTATAATGATACGGGCAAAAATAATTTCTCATAACTTGTTTTTCAGTAACAATGCAATCGAAACAAGAGGTAACAGACTGTGTACCTACACTTAGCTGTGTTTCTACCTCAGTCCTTGGTCCACTTGCTTCAGATACTGCAGACTGACAAAAATTATCCTCTGCTTGCAAACTCTTATTTTCCTTCTTCAAGGCTTCTCCTGTGAAGATTTAAGAAAGGAAACAGGGAAAGAGAAAATTATAGTACCTTTATATAACAATCAACCATTTGCCCTGCTTTCAGCTGGGATAGAGTTACTTTTCTTCCAAGTAGCTCTTACAGTGCTGTGTCTTGAATTTAGTGTGAGATAACACACTGAGGTTTTTGTTGTGCCAAATAGTCATTAACCTAAGTCAAGCGCTTTTCACGTTCTTATGCTGAGTGAGCAGGTGCACAAGAAGCTGGGGATGGGACACAGCCAGGACAATTGACCAAAGGAATATTCCACACAACAATGTCAAGCCCAGTATGGGAGGGGCTGGGAGGGGCTAGTCATGGCAACTGCATTGTGCACCAATTTTCTCTCCTGAGTTTTATTTTTCTGGTTTTGTTGTCTCCCTTTTCATTATAATTATTGTTATATTATGCTTCCGTTTAATTTTATTTCAATTATTAAGCTGTTCCAGTCTCAACCCAGAAGTTTTACATTTTTTTCAGATTCTCCTCCCTACCCCAGTAAGGGGGGAACAAGCAGGTGTGTGGCACTTAATTGCTTCTCAGTTGTGAAAGAAAGGTCTTCAAAGAAGACATTCCATGTCACCCAGGCAAGTGGACCACCATGGTGAGAGAAGTGTCTAGTACCTGAGGGAGCTAGCTGTACTAGAGCTGATTTGTTATGACCCAAAGAATGTGCAGTCACATACAGATCTAGACAAAGTCCAGTGCACATAACCCACATGGTAGATACTTGCATATGTAGTGCACTATCATCATGTGCCAACTCATTGGCATTAATAACCTGGAGAGATGAAGAAGTACCTATGGTGCATGAAGCAGCTTGCTAACTCTGGGACCACAAAGAAAATCTCTCTGCCTACCTATGGACTTGCCTCTCAGTTGTGAAAAAACCTGTTTAAAAAGTATTAAAAACAGCTCCAGGAGTTCCAGCAACAAAAAGAAGATAGGTTCTACTCCTTAGCTGTACAGACAACTATCTCAGCTATTAACAGTATTCACAGCTATTAACAGCATTCTTTTGCTCAAGAAAGAGGATATAGGGTAGGTACACACCAAGGTTTTTAAAATCCTGTGGGTTTACCTGTGGGTAAACCTAGAAATCCTAGAAAGGATATGAAAAAAATGAGATGGAAAATCCACCTCCACTCTAGAGGCATGGGCACATGAACTGCAAGGAAAAACAATCACAAATGTGGATTCTTCCGGGAAAATTGCTGCTCCAGTCTCCAGTAGGCAGTTCCCCAGACACAGTGGAATGGCTAACCTTACTTCTGATTCTATGGTGAAGAATTCTAATCCTTTTTCACAAGAAGTGGATGGAGAATTCTATATCCAGTACTAGAGGGCCCCTGCCTCCCGTCACTGGGAGAAGAAGATCAGTTAAGTTCACTGGACTGTGTGGATCCAGTGGCCTAGAATGTCAAACCCACAGGAGAATAAGGCTCTAATAGCATTAGTGCATAGTGTGCCATAATGCCATCAAGCATTTGTAGTTCTGGAGTGACAGGGGGATCCCAACAGCTGACTATACTGGAGGCTGAGACTAGCCTGACTGGGAATGAGTGGCAAAAGCATACCACTGTGACTGGCCCAGAGGCTCCATGCATCTTTGGCACAGACTATCTCAGGAGAGGATATTTCAAGGGCCCAAAAGAGTATCACCGGCTGCCTTGGAGACAAAGGAAATTTAAGCAGCTGTCTGCCTGGCCTCTTCTCTCAGAGGACACTTCTGTTGTGGGGTTGTTGAAGAATATCAGGAGCCAGTCACTACCACAATGGTGCACCAGCAGCAATACTGCACCAACCAGATTGTCCAGGAATCTTGAAAGTGATCAAGGACTGGCCTGAAAAGATTTTGGAACATTGCTACAGGAGAAGGTGACCCATACTGAAGAGGTCACCCTGTCTAATAAACTACCAGAAAATGAGGAGTAATATGCCTTATTTACTGATTGTTCTGCCACATTGTTGGAAAGGAGCAGAGATTGAGTCTCCTGTGACAAGTCACTGAAGGAGAAGGTGAATCAACTGAGTTTGCAGAGGAGAAAGCCATCCAGCTGGCTTTAAACACTGCTGAATGAAAAAAATGGCCAGTATTTTAGTTCTATACTGACTCATGTGCAGTGGCAAATGCTTTGTGGGGTGGTTGCAGTGATGGAAAGGAGAGCAACTGGCAGCACAAAGGTGAGGCCATCTGAGCTGCCACATTGTAACAAGATACTGCCATCTAGATGAGAACCTGGTTGTGAAAATACCTTAGAGATGGACACACCCAAGAACTGGGCCAGATAGGAACTTCAGAACAACCAGAAAGTGCATCAGGCGGCTAAGACTGAAGTGACTCAGGTGAATCAGAATTGGAACAGAAGGGAAAATTATTTCTAGCTTGGTGCACCCATGACACCTCAGATAATTAAGGATGAGATGCAAATTATAGATGGACACATGATCCAGGGGTGGACTTGACCATGGACACAATTGCACAGATTAGCCATGAATGTGAAACATGCACTGCAATTAAACAGGCCAAGTGGTTAAAGCCTCTCTCGTATGGAGAACGACAGCTGAAATAGAAATATGGTGAGACTGGGCAGATAGACTGTATCACACTCCCCCAAAACTGCCAAGGAAAGTGTCATGTGCTTTTAATGGTGGAAGCAACCACTAAAGGAGAAAGAACATAGCCTGTACTCCATATCACCACTAGGAACAGTGGGCCTTAAGAAGGAAACCCAAAGAAGGTGACAGAGTGTCCCAGAAATTCCAGAAAGAGTTAGTGGGATTCCTTTCCCAAACAACATCATAGACAGCTGAGCCAAAGACCATGGCATTGAGTGGGAATATCATGCTCTCTGTCAGGCACCAGCCTCCAGAAGAATGAAATTATACAACAGACTGTTACCCATTTACCCAGGAACACTGGGTGGCAGGACCTTCAAACATTGGGACACACATTTAGCAGAAGCCACCTGTTAAGTAAACACTAGGGAATCTGACAGTCAGTCTGGCGCAGCACAATCCAAACTTATACACACTGTAGAAAGGGATAAATTTCCTGTAGTGCTCATAAATACACAGGGGAAAACAGTCTGGGTTATTCCTGCTTCAGGAAAAGGCAAAAAAATTTGTGAAACTGAGTTTGCTCAAGCACCTGGGTCCACTTACAATGTAATGCAGGGAGATGGAGAAGTCCTTTGCATTCCTTATGGGGATTGGATTTTGGGTGAGGGTAGCCAAAAAATTAAATTGCATGTTGTTTATTGCAATATAACACTGTTTACTGTCTCTTTCATGGTTATGTGCCCATCACTGAACTGGGCACCTCACAGCACCTGCTTTCACCATTCTGAATTTTGGGATCTGAACCTGATTCCCATTCAATTGCCATTTCAAGAGTATTACAGTAAAAATCACCCAGACCCATGAAGAATTAACTTCATGAAACCAAGCAAGTGCAGTGGTGATGTACGCAGAACCGGTTTCAGCATGTAACAATCTAGCTTCATGCAAAATCTTTTCTGGCCAGAAAGACTGTTACGACAGATGGAGCTCAAAGTCATGGACTAAATGAACTCAACAGACATTTTAGAGGCATAGCCCATTGTCATAGGTTAGCAAGCATAGTCCTGGAAGGGATGTCCTTGCTAAGGGGTGCTTACAGTTTCCTCTGGGAACTGATAGAACCTATCAGCTGGCCAGTTTGAATATGGACAATTCTTTAAGCCACTTAAAGTTGTGGCCACCTCTGTGATCCACATTTAAGAACAGGCAAACTCCCCCCCAAGCTCTCTCTCGTTTCCGGCGCTGGCACAGGTGGCTGCAGGGCCCGAGTGGGGGCCAGCGGGCCCGGCCAGGCCCTGCTTGGGCCAGGCCGGGCCGGGCCACGGCCATCCTGGAGCCGATGGACCTGTTCCAGCCGTGGAACCCCCCCCCATAGCCCTGCTGTGGGCAGCCGGAGCGGCTCGGCTCTCCCCCCTCTCCACTTCGATAAGAAAAATTCAACATTCCAGCTGCAAAGCTGCAAGGCCGAGGTGAGATTAACCCTTTTATTGCTGTGAAGAGCTGAGAACCTGAGGGAAGAGAGAGAGGAGACGCTTAAAGCTGAAATTCTGTTGTGAAGCTATGATATATCAGAGTATCCCGTTGTAATTCCATGAAGATATGGGGGGTGGAGTGTTCAACTCGTAAGCAAAAGCACCTGCGCTGAGATAGGCAGATGCTGACGCAGCTGTAATTTCATGAGAAGTTTGGACAGGAAGAGATGGAAGCAATGAGGACTTTTGCTTCAAATGGAAAAGGAGAAACCTCAGTTCCTAGAGATGCTCCCAGAGATAGTCCTAACAATGAAGATGAGGAAGACCCTTTGCTCCCAGGAAAGGAGAAGGGCCTCTGTTTTTTTGTTTCTGAACGGCTCAACCTTAAAAAACTTCGAGAGTGGACCCTCGAAAGCAGTTGCGGGAAAAGCTGCAAGTCGGGGGAAGGGACTCACACGCAGGCAGAGAGACTCCTCTTCCTAAATGGACTGAACAATATTTGGAAGTGGGCAGCTGTCTCGTTGTGATAATGTTTTCATAGCATGAGCAAGAAGAGACTTCTCTTTCTAAATGGACTGAACAAGGTTATTATGGAAGTGGTAAACAGACTGAACATCTTAAGGGTTGTCTTTTCACACTGTCAGTGGGAGAAGGGAGGAAGGTGGGGGGAGGAAGAGAGTTCTGAAGGTGGTATAATTTTTTTTTCCCTTCTTTTAGGTCTGTTAATAAACTTCTTTATATTCTTTCAAGTTTGGTGCCTGCTTTGCGTTTCTCCTAATTCTTATCTCACAGAAGATAAACAGTAATGAGTATTTCAGACCAAACCACTACACCCATAGACTAAGGGAATAATACATGTGTGTGATGTATGTGTACGTAACAGAAGACAGGAAAGGTAATGGTGTATGGTAAATAATGGAACCCGGGCATGACATAAAAGACACACGAAATAAGGAGAGGATATCATCCCACTTCCAGGAGGGAAAGAATTAATTTTCTTCCTAGTAGATGGCACAGTGCTGTATTTTGAATTTAGTATGACAATAATGTTGATAACACACTGTTTTCACTGCTGCTGAGTAGTGTTCACCCTGTGTCAAGGATTTTCCAGTTTCAAGATGCTTTGCCAGTGAGCAGGCGCACAAGACTCTGGGAGGGACCATAGCTAGGACAACTGACCTGAACTGGCCAAAGGGATATTCCACACCACAGAACATCCTGTTCTGTATATAAACTGGGAACAGTTGGCTAGGAGGGGCTGATGGCTGTTTGGGGATTGGCTCAGCATCAGTCAGCAGGTAGTAAGCAACTGCATTGTGTACCCCTTCTCTCTTTTGGGTTTTATTTCTCTGTTTCTGTTTCCTTTTTTATTATATTTATTATATTTTATCTTATTTCAATTATTGAACTGTTCTTAATCTCAACCCACAGGTATTACTTTTTTTCCAGACTCTCCTTCCCATCCCACTGGGAGAGGACAGGGTGAACAAGCAGCTACATGGTACTTAGCTGCCAGCTGGGGTTAAACCACAACACTGTTCCAAATATGATCTCACAGGTCTCAGGACAAATAGAAATCTTTCTGCTAGTTTCTACTCAGTGTTCACAGAAGTCACTCTTGTAGAGTGTTTGTTCAACTTTTATAAAGTGCCAGAAAACAACAAAACAAAGAATCCATACCTGCAATTTTGAGATCTTCCTTTTGCACTACAGACATAATAGACTTTCTCTGGAACCAATCTCCTCCTCCCTCCACTTGCCACAAAAGGTTTTTATCCTCAGGGTACTTCTCAAGGTACTGCTTACAAGCTGAGCAAACACAAGAAAAAACACTATGTTACAGATACTATATACTCAGATATACCTATTTTTTAAAGTTTGTCTGAAATCAATTTACTTCGCAATCTACCATCATACACAAATAACAACAGAAAGAACTGTTTAACTAAATAGTTGAGTCTGAAATAAACAATATTGTTTTACCCTACACATCCTTCTTAATTAATTCTTTCTTCAGGTTTAAATACTTTGCATTATTATCTTAAACTGCAAACAAAGATGAATTAAATTTTCTTGTTTTCCTGGTACCCACTTGAGAGTTTTGAAACTTCACTAGTCACTGTTCCTGCCAATTACAAGATCCAATTTAAGACAGAAGGGTTTTTTCTTCAGCAGAGGAGGTAGTCAAGTGTTTTTTGTCACCCCACACTGTAGTAGGCACCTGTGAAAGCACTCCCTGGGAGTGTTAACATGTTACCATTGAATGGTTAATCAAAGTTCATTTCTAGAATATTTCCTATGTTGCTGTCCTTCCATCTCTTTTCTCTCTATACCTGTATCAAATATACAGGTGAACAGGCATGCTTTAACATCATTTTTTGGCAGTTCCTAGAAAAACCACCATTTTTCACCTGGTTCACTACTGATGCACAGTTTCAGAGCACAGGATCCCCACTGTGTCATTTCTTGACCACAGAAATGAATTAGTCATTAAATTCTGCTCAAGTAACTTTCCTTGAAGCCTAAAAATCAGGTCTTATCAGATCCAGCGACAGACTGTGCTGCTTGGAAAAGCAGAACATTTCTACAGGTTAAGAAGGCCAGATAAGTGTGTTCATAGAAGGAACCCTGGCAAATGGCCCAAGAACAGAACATGCCTTGAGAAACAGGGCAAAAGAAATGTGCTTCTTGTCTGAACACAGTCCCAAGAACATAGTTTCCACAATCCATGTAATTTCCTGTATGACATAGCCTCCTAGGTTGCTAAAGGAAGAACCATAAGTGTTTTCCTTGTATTTTAGAACTGTGCCTTCTCATACAAAGTTAAAGGAGAGCCTAGAATGTCCTCTTGACCAGAAGTTCAGAGAAAGCATGAATTAAACAACCTCATGACATTTAGGTGTGAGCAAGGAAAAGGTGCAACAAGGCAGATACACATTAGATCCCATACAGAAACACTTCAGCCCATTCTGCAGGCTTGTTGGGGGAAAAGGAACAGCGGTAAACTTCACAGTATCAGAAAGCCAACAGAGTTCAAATAACCTAGTTTTACACAGAGGATTAAAAATTGAATCAGGAACTACTTCATCTTAAACAAATCAGGATTTTTAGCATCCACCAAAGCGCAGAAATTAATGTAGAGCCTGAGGATGAGGCCACAAACATGGAACTTGAATGACAGTACTCATTTGGATATGTAAAGAAACCACAAAGAAGATCTAAAGAAAAAATTAAAGAGCTTGCCTGTATACATGAACGGTGACAGTGGATATCGTAGGCCAAGAGGCTCTTCAGTAAAGGAATCCACAAAGTCTTCCAACATGATTAGCCCAGAGTCTTTCCCACGATGTTTCTTTCTAACAAACATTGTGTCTAGCACTGGCAACTTATACTTCTGACGAAGAAGAGAGCTACAAACACTTCCTGAAATAATCAGAGGGAAAACAATATCCATCAGTATGGATGACATAACTGCATGCTGACTGACGTGCTGCAGCATATTTAAATAAATACTTTTGTAAGTTATAAAAATTCCAAACTATATAATGGTAAGAGCAAGTAAAGTTATAAAAATAATGTATAACTTTATTAAAAATAAATAATTGCTATTAGTAATTTTTTATCTCTTTTGGGCAAGCTTCATAAGCTTGCCAAGATACATCAATTGAATAATGTAACAGAAAAAGTCTGTAGTACCAGAAAACAACAGAGAAGACAGAAGAAAGGCTCACTTTGAAATCTCACTATACAGTTCCATATGAAAACTATAGTAAAAATGAAGCTGAAAGATGGAGGAGGGGATAGGAGAAAACAAAATTATTTAATTATACTTTTATGCTGATTACATGACTTCTCATGATAATTATGAAGACTAATTCAGTTCTTGTTTAAAGACTGAAACAATTATTCCAATTTTTTAAATGAAGACACAAAAAACCCTAGGACATTTTACATTGAAATTCTCCCATAAACAACATATTATCTTAAATTAAACAAAGATGGAACAGATAGTCACAACATGTAGGTACCTGCTTATAAAGCCTGCTAATACAATATCCTTCAAATAGGCTCTCTATCTCCTCCCCTTTACTGCCCATATCCCACAGTCCTCAAGTGTTCTACCTGTAGGTTTAACAGAATAGAACCCAATAGCCTCTCCTTTTTTCCACATGATCTTAGCATAGTGGCTGCTACCATGACAGAGAAATGGGATCTCATTTCTTTCCATTTCTTGTGTTCGATAGATAATTCGATTCAAAACATAGAGAACAACCCTCTCTCCAACAGACTTCACCTAAGGGAATACAGAAGAAACATTTTAGAAGATTGGTCAGATCAGTTAATACCCATACATCAGAGACCTCATTTTCCAAAGCTGCCAGTTAACACAGCTGCAGACAGAATTCAAGGGAAGGCTGTAAGTTCTAAAGCAGGGTGACCCTCTGGGGTTTGTTAAAAGGCAAGGAGATGCTCAGAAGCCATTGCAATAGGTTAAGTACAAATCACTACCACAAGAGGATATTCCACGACTTCAATGTCACTCCTAATCCAACGTGCAAAAGCTGGGAGAAGGGCAATGGAGTGGGAATGTTATGATTGAATTCAAAACTATTTTTGGACTTAAGAAACATTCACCAAGCACAATAGCAGCACATCAGCCTCAGAATTCCCAGGCTAGCAGGTAACCGAAGCCTTACAAAGGAGAAATTATGAGCCTCGGGGTGGCAGGAGTTGGCACACTCAATCACTGCTGATAGAGTGGCAGGCAACAGGACATGATGCAGTGAAAACACTAGTTACAACAGTTTCTGTGGCATGAAGTAAGGAATTCAATATCCTTCTCTCTGTCCTGCAAGGCTCTTTTTATATATGAAATTTGAGTTCACCACTATTCTACTTACTGTGAAGGAAGGAGGAACCATGCTCTCTTCCAGTGCTTACCTCCCTTGTAAAAGATTAAGCTTTTCTGATTCTCCTACCATTAAGTATGTGGAAAAAAAGGCTACATGCCAAACTCTCTATAGAAAATTTTTAAAATTGCAATAATCGAAGACAAGTGCCCAGACTTGAGCAGATATAAATTAAAGCCCTGGAAAAACACAGATTTCCAGTTTTGGAAAACACCATGCTACATAGGGTTAAATAATGGTAACAGAAGTCAATGACGAACAATAAAGCAGATACCAGGCAACTAACTTTTCCAAACCTTATGTATTGCCACTACAAGCCACAAGCTCCAACTCACTTCTGTCAAACACATTCCTGACAGTATTTCTGGTTTACTAGTCTCCTGATAAGACCAATAGGTACTGCTACGGTACAATACACAATTATACTAAGATGTTTCAACACAACCAGATAACAATATTCTTAAGAGTAAAGAAGAAAAACGGTAACACGGCTAACATCTAAGCTGTCTACATATGAAGCTGCTGTACAAAAGTCATTCTTGCTCTAGACACTATCTTCACATTGAGGTTCCTTTTCCCCTAGTACCTATTCCTCTATTACTCCCTTGCAACAGGCATCTCATATCTAAATGAAACTAAAACATGTTATATCTTGCACACTATCTATTTGCCATTATCTTGAATAATAAGATTGATTGCTAGGTGAATGTTGGAGCGCTTTACCTGATGAAGCCCCTGTCTAGCAGGGACAGATGTTCTCACAATGTCATCAATTGACCACCACTGGTCAGCAAGATACAGGGCTATAGCTTGAAAGAAACAAGGGAAATAAAAAGTTAGTGATTCTTACCATTCCAAAAGAAACATATTCATTAAAGCTGCTAAATAATCAGGAAGAACACCATAATAACCAAATCAAGCATCTTCTAGGTGGCACTGTATTAATGTAGCTCCTACTACCCTAGCACAACAAATGGGGCACTGTGCACCCCACCCATATGAAATGCTCCCTAGTCCAAAACTTCTTCTGGTAATTGAGACTAATAAACACTAATGCTTTTTTTTTTGCAGTATGATACACAGGAACTATTTTTCAGACATAAGCACTATCCTTCAATGCAGTGCTCTAACATCTCCTTCCACTAAAAACTCTGCCTGTCAAGATGAGTCTCACCCATACGTGTATTTTACTATTGGGTTGCTAATGGATATTGATATTGAAACTGTGCAAGTTTTAGGGAATTAGATGAATGTAAAAAGGCTGATGGCCATGTGAGCAGCAGTCAGGAAGAGTGTGATCTATAGTTATTTGTGGCAAACTTGGCAATCATATACACGGCACTAAATGGAAGAAGGAAACATGGAGGACTGGAAGGGGAGGAAGAAGGAAGGAAGGAAGAAAGGGAGGAGAAAACCCACAAAACCCATGTCATCTCAGCCAGAGGTATGCTAGGACTTCAAGCTAAAGACAAATTTACACATCATGCTGATCAATTCCTATTAATAAAGAGCATCTAAATTCATGGGCAAATTAATAGATTCTAGGAATGTTCAATAAATACCTTTTGAAGAGGTGAAGCATACATAAAGAGATCAAGAGATACATACTGTACTATGATCCAGACAAGCACCACAATATTTTGCTACATATCTTTTGAATTCATTGGGTCCAGTTCTGACCTGATTAGTCCGCAAAGTTCTAGCACTTGTGTATATAAACCCACAACAAAAAATAATAGCATGTGAACAAAAACACAAGTGGTAAAGTTAGGAGCTACAGTAGCATGAAATGAGCAAGGGCCTGGTTACATGTATTTTTCACAAAAAAAGAAGATATAGCAATAGAGAGAGATAATGAACTTAAAATGAAACCTGTGAGCGAGTCCCATGGTGCAAAGAGTGCAAGAACTTTGTGTGTCTGCTCTTCACCATAAAGAGGAACGAAGCCCACAGATGTCAAGCTAATAGGAACCTGAAACAAGAATGTACAGTAATTCAGTAGACTCTTGCTAAAACAACAGTAGTAAAATAAACAGAGAATGTTTATCAAGGTAAACAAGATGAATATTGAAAGTCAGGTCCTTAACAGCTAACTGTAAAAGACAAGCATCGGACCCTAGTCCTTACTTTAGACATTTCTTCTTAGAGACAAACAACATTCTAAAGAGCTCTGACTCTCAAGCTCTGGCAGATTTAGATACAGTAATTTGTACTGTTACAGCTCTCTTCTGCCAACAGCTTGCATTTGTGTGCACAACTGAAGTAAGGTGTGCAAGGAGCCAGCTTTATGTTCCCTTCAACAGTCCCAACTGTGCAAGCTGTCAAAGCCAACAGAAGAATGAGGCAGTCAGTCAAGCACTGAAACAAACTGGGAGAGCAAAACTGTGTTTGTTAGCAAGTTCTAATGCGCTACCGTGGGAAGGCGAATTCAAAAGGGTTTTGTTCCCTTAAATCACATGCATGTTAAAAATTCTGAAGTTGGCTACTTGATTTTGCTCCTGAGAAAAAACATGAAAAGGGTCAAATAATCTTCTTTTAAGGAATCAAGTACCTCTGTGGAAATGCATTTTCATATTTAAATTCACATGTTTCCACTACTAAATTGATGTATAAAAAACTTGACAGACATGAGTGGTGGGGTAGACAGACTTGCTTAACCAGTTTAAGATTATGACATGCTATTGTCACAAATGAGGATGTTAATACAAGCATATATTTAGCCATGCAGCACTCGCATAAATACAAGAAAATAGTCAAGGCTCTGCTTCTGCCAAGGAATCTGCAGTACTGTCCTTTAGATCCCACAGAAAATCCTCTCAGATCACTTAATTTTGATTAAAGCCATTCACTGTTGGTTTTATTGGTACTAGTTCTAATAGAAGCATTTGTCTGGACAGAACCAACATTGACCAACTTATCCCACAACGGAAAAGGGTTGAAAACATAGAAGTGTCACAGCTATTCTTTACTAGAGCTCAATAACAGCATGAAATATTTCAAATAAAGAAAAAAGTAACCACTATTGAAATTAGTGAACCTCATTAATCAAAACTTGAACCCAAAGACAAAGAACACTGAAGGACCGAGATACAAAAAGAGCCAGTTAGCTTAAGTAAATAATGAACTCCTTAGTGATGATGATAGGTTTTTGCAAATGTGTGAGGTACTTGGTTTTAGGTAAGAGTTTGATTCATCAATTGAAGATTTAAGGTTATAGTTGGGTTGGGGTTTTTTGGTTTTTTAAAAATTACTCAATATATGCAGATCCATTGCCTAGAAGCAGCATGCAGTCACTGATACAGAGATTTAAACCCAGTTACAGAGTGAAAAAAATAGAGTTTAACACAAAAAATTCTGAATTTGGAAAATACAAAAGCTTTGGTAAAATAATTCTGAAATTCAATAGGACTGGATATCTTAAATCTACAAGGAGTTAAAAACACCGGTATTACAGAATTCGTTGGTTCTTACCTTGCGGCGGTCTGGCAGAGAAAAGAATTCTGGGGAGTTCGGATTCCCCCAGCGAAGGTCAAAGAGGTAGTCCTCTGCTGAGTTCTCCAAGTCCTCATGACTGTAATTGTTCAATATATCCACAGGGAATGACATGCTCTTGAGAAATAAAGCAACATTTTTAACATAGGTTGTTTGAAACATACAATGCACATATAAATTAGACTGTTGAACACCCACACCCTGCTGTTCACTACAGCCTTCTATATCCATGACAGAAAGGAGAAATGTTCCAGGCATTTAGGATTAATTGGGATGACCATTAACACCCAATCCGTAAAAGAATCAAATCCGTGCTCATAAGCAGAAAAGGATGAGATTAGCCTATAGATCCCCCTATACCTCAGTCGTGGCAGACTTCCAACATAAAAGCCCCATGTTTGCAGCACAAGTACATACTGCTTTGAGGTGGCAGACTTAGTTCTATCTCTCTCCCAGATTATGTTTTTGATGCCAAAGGTCAAGCTATAATCAGGTGATAAACAAAAAGTAAACCACCCAGATGATAACAAGATGGAGTTAATTTGAGACTTTGCATTTAAATCCATCTCTGAAGAAACCAAAACACTGCTCAGGATTTTTCTGAGCAACTGGCCAGTTAGCATGCCTAACAGGTGGTTGTTTCCAAAAGCATTTCAGCTGTGAAAAGAAACTTTTACAAGCTCATTAAAAACAAGAGCCCACAACAGACTAAAGAAAGACACTTTAAGGAGGTGATGAGACAAGACTAGAGCACTGAAGCCAAACCATAGTGGCAATAACTCCTTGAAAGCTCTTAGATTCAAATTTTCCTTGTCAAAGGAGCATCCAATTAAAATGAGCAAGAGCTCCTGGAATCCACTGTGCGGTCTCCAGGTAAGGCTCTTCCAGCTCTATAAAACTACACAGAAACAGACCCCTCAGCTGCTTTCAAACTATGACTCAAACTCTCAGAAGCATGAACACAAGTTCATGAGAACCTACTCTGGTGTTCTGGAGGAACGCAGGGATCTTAATCTGTCTTGCTCAGCTCCTATGAACTCATCACACAAGTCTCTAAACACAGAAGTTTTATACAAGTTTTATGATTCCTAGTCTTCATTATGGAGTCTTTTTTTCTCAGTTTTATGTTAAATCTTAGTGCATAATGATTTTTTTTTCCTCTTTATCTTCAGTCCCCTCTATTTAATCCACCATTCATTATCCTACTGACACAGGTAAATCAAGTGCATAAGAACATCTTATTCTGACTCAGTAGAAATTAAAAGTCTGCATTTTAGAAGCTTTTAAACAGCAATAATATGCTACTACTAAGTTGATTGAAGAGAAGAGGCTGCTCTTCCTATAGGAGAGATTTTTTTCCCTGTTAAAATTGAACAACAAACCTGGACATTGGCACTTCATTGGCATCTACAACTGCCACCTTTAACACTGTTGCTGATGAAAACACTAATGTTTTCCATGAATGCTATTGTTCAGATATACACATGCATTCCTCAGAGCCATCTCCTTCCAAATTCAGGTCATTCTTTCCCCTCAGCTGTTATTTACGTTTTCTCCTGCCTTCCCTTCTAGTCTCTCACGTTCCTCCTACTATTGCTTACTGACCCTATCAGATACTTAGCTGCCTCTCTTAATTCTCCACCTGTTTCTTTCCACATTTCAGGGCTGCCCTTGCCCTTGTTAACACCAATTCCCTTGGCTCCTCCTGTTCACAAGCAAACTGATTTCCAGAGCCAAAGGTGAGGTGTGCATGTTTTTCAATGTAGCAGCAATGCACAGCAAACAGAGAAGCTGCTGTCAGGGGTGAAATTTATCCACCACCTCATCTCTAGCAGATGTGGCTTGCCTGCCCATATAACAGTTCTCAAACACACCAGCAATACTGCACTGACTATGCTGACATAAGCATGTTGCAAGAAAAAGCAAGAAGTATAAGACCCCGTGACGCTACTCCTACAAGCGGGTGAGGCTTTACCACCTGGTTAACTGCAACAGGCCAGGTAAATTCTGCTGTAAAGGAATACTGCTATGTGAAAAACAAAAAATTTAATTTTCTGTATGCTGGCAGAAAGCGCAACCCCCCTCTATTATTGAAAAAATACCGAAGCGCTTAGATAACTCCACTATTAACAAAGAAATTGAGCTGAAGTTTCATGATTACATGACAAACAGACAAACAAGCCACAAGCTATAACTTTAAGCCTCTAGGTAATAATTCCTGACATTTTTTTGGAACACAATAATGCAGGACCAAAGCAGAAAACATGCAGTAAGAAATCCAGTAGATTATCTGACTTCCAACCACTACACCACTATGAAAATAAAAGCAGCAACCATATCTTTGCTTATAAGCAAAAAAGGCTAATTAATACATTCATTAAATTACCCTCAAAATCATTCACAGACCTCTTTTCTGTTTCTGTTGGGCTATCTAATTTCTCATAGCACACTTTGATTTTATTTACTCTCAACTCACAGTAGTCACATTTGACTTCTTTTACAGCATTTACAGAGAACATGTCATGCAAAGGAAAACAATACAGAGAAATTTTCAAGACTAAACCAAGTAAAACCTACTCAGCACCCCTCCTAAATAACTATTTATCTTTTTTACCATGCAGCAGATTAGACATGTAAAATTACAAGCTCTCATACACTTGTGTGATGTATTTTGTCTCAGTGTTGATGAGGTCAGAAACAGTTCGCATTCAAGCTCACTACATCCCTGAAGAAATCAGTAACTGTTCACAAAGTTATCAAGTTATAATTAAAGCATTAAACAAGTGATGAAAGAAGAACGTTCAATGCCAATCTACAGCAGAGCATAAGGAAGTAGTTCACAATACAAAATACAAGCACCTCAAATATGAAATGCAAAATAACCTACCAAAGACAAATGATATGTCTTCCAACAGTAATGAATTAATATCACTGAAACACAATTGGTTTGTCAGTATTTTTAACAAAGTAAAAATACAAGTGGCTTCACATCTAGCCAGTCTCAAGTAGAACAGGAGAGAGAAAAAGGGCAGGACAAAACAGCTTTTCAGGTTTTCTTGACTGGAGGGCATTAACACGTTTTTGCTGCAGAGGCAGCAGGAGCAGCACAGGTCTCCGCCATGCAGTTCCACATGCCCCTTTTTGTTGCTCTAAGCCTCCATGCACTGCATGACTGTAAAACTGTCAGGTCAAATCTTTGTCACACGTTGCACGACCATGCTCTGCTCACAGGGTACAATTCCAATTGGTTAGCACACAGTCAGGCTGACTGAGCACATGCAAGGTAGCCCTAAGCAACCAAACTCATCATGACCATTTGTACATAAAAGCATATTAGAAGTGTGTGCTGGGGGGGGCCGGGGGGGGGGGGGGGGGGGGAGGTAAGAAAATTTATTTTATTTTTCAAATGAGGCAACTTAAGCATTTCATTTTTCAACTGAAAGAAAATAAATCTTACATTTTTCAAAAACATATCATTTCACAAAATAATATTAATGGTTTTGTGTAAAAAACTCACATGAACAATATTTGCTTTAACGTGGAATCATATGACTTTCTCCCTTGTCAGCATTATGCAAGCTATTACACGAGAAATGGCACGTCCTTTTTTAGGAACAGCTGCAGCACCAGAGGGTAACAGATCAATTCATGGAATGCCAACAAAAACCACATTTAACAGGATGAGTGAACAGATTCCTGTGCAGCACAGGCACTTCTTTAGTCACAAAATCTTTATTACTATTAGCATTAAGGCAAAAAAAAAAACCCAAACAACTCATGGAACAAGTGAGCAACATTGCAAATTGGTTTAATTATAAATTATATCTACAACCTCTTTTTCATCTCAGAAGTGCATGAAAGAGATGCAAGATGCACAGTACACACAGCTTCCAGCTCACATGTGGATTTGAGCAGGAATCAAGAGATATATTCATCCCCTTGCAGTTCCTCAATAATGAATGACACAAAACTGCAGAAAGATAGTAAGCCAAAAGCTATGTTATTTCTTACAGTATGTCAGAGGGCTTAAATACAGCTTAAAACTGGGTTTGGGTGCCTTTATCTCAGGGGAAGTGAAGTCTGAGTGGTTAGGCTGACAGACAAGGATTTAGAGGAATTTCCAGCAATAGCACAGACTTCATGTGAACACAGACATGTTACTTGATCTGCCTGAACTCCTCTACGAAACACAACTAATCATTACCTCAGAGAGACCAGTGTGAGAAATACTTTACGGAGATCATGAAATACTTGAACAAAGGTTGTATCAAATTTTGACAAGTACTGGAAATAGATAGTTACTTACACAGCACAGCTTACCCGAACAGCTCATTTTCCTTAAAAAAATAAAATCACAAAAAATCATCCAAGGCCTTTTCAACATAAGATAATAACTGGGACAAATAACCATGCAGGTGAACAATCTTCAGATTTAAATTTGTTTCTATTAATAATTACAACTGAATTAGTTGTTTTGGGGAGTCTTTTTACCTGTGATTTGCAGTTTAGAGAACAGCTGCCACGGTGCTCAAGCCATGACCTGCAAAACTTTTCTGCTAAACTGGGAAAACCAACCCAGACCCAGCCTGAAGGATACAAAGACAGGTCCAGTCCTGTGATGAAGCATTGGCCTATTCAGACAAAAAATTAACTGTAGTAATGTCTGACCCAAGCTTTGACCTGTTTCAGCAAGTGCAGAAGTATTGGATCACCAAACCCCTCAAGGACTGCCATGCATTTCCTATGAATCACCACACACCTTAAACCAAGTTCTGTTTTAAAAATATAATCCACGATCCTACCATGATCTCCCAGACTAGCTATGAGCCACACCTGGGCTCACATCATGAGAAGAGACATAAATAACAAACTAAACATATGTGCCCACACATACACCAGTTCCAGAGTAAGCCAAGCCTGGACTGCAGAAGTCCCCAGCAATGCTCCAGGCCCAGACTGATGATGCATCAAAGCAGCAACGACCTTGATCAGAGCAGCAGGAGCATCATTTCCATTTTGCTGTGTTTGTTTCCCACCTTGCAACATCCAGTTGCTGGTCTGGTGCAAGCTGTGAAACTACACAGAAGTTATAAGAAAACTTAAAATTTTTTAAAAGTAGTCTTTTCAGCCTTCTGGCTTCAACTACAAAACAAAATCATTACATCTGCCACTTCTAGAATTGTTAAGCTCTCTTAGCAGTCATTCTATCAACAGACAAATTACATAAACGTTTCTTTGCTTTTACTACTAGCTGTTACACACAGCATTTTCATTTTGTTTCTTCTTTATTCAACATCAAATACTTTAAACTGTGAGAGGTTGTTTTTAAAGTAGTTTTTTCTTGTTTCTGTAAAAATAGAGTCTGAAATACTTAGATAAAAGTTCACCATTTTCTATTATAAAAATAAGTAAATTTTAAACCTATGCTAAGATAATAAGTCATTTTAATATGTTTAAGAGAGTACATACTTGGTTTACCATGAGTCAACATAATTGAAATCCATAGAGAAAATCTGTCCCATAATTACCTATTTAGACCACTATTATAACAAAGCTTTTGTGTTTTATAAACAATCCCCATCTCTTAAAACTCTATTAATTTTAATCTGTAATGTAATGTATACTGACTATAGGAGGAGGAAGACATTTTAGGAAAGAGGTGTTAAAATTTTAAATAATAGAGTGTGTATTAGGATTTCTTGGAAATTGTACCAGCTTTTAGCAGCAACAATAATACACTGATCTGCCACATTGAATAGACAACTCAAGCCCTCCTCACACAAATAACTCCTTATTTAGAGGTAGGTTTTCTTGGGTTTTAAATTGCAAAATTGGGGGTTGGACAACAGGTCTTCAAACCATTACCTACACCTTAGCACCAGGGCATATAAATACTATTTCCCTGCAGTACAGCTTTTGTTCACATTTTTCAAGAATATGGGCAAATAAATCTTAAATACAAGTTCTTGATAGGTCAGATAAATTTGCTATGGTTTCTCTTTTTTTGTGTTTTCTTAAAAGGAAAAATAAGGCAGTTTTGTTTGTTTGTTTTGATTTTGTTTAAAGTAATAAAAACCCCAAACAACATCTATTCATACCCTACAAAATCAGAAATAGAAAGTTCTTAAGGAAACACAGGGCAGTGTCTAGAAACTGCTGTCAACATCAACCAAGATCTCTGGATTAATATGCCAGCCACATTACCCGTAATCTGCTTGAAGCAGCTTATGGAGCTCTGGTTTTCTATCGCACACAAATCAAAGCTGTTGATTTGAATGCAAATAAACAAACAAAAACAACAAATCCTTTCCATTCATTAATTAGCCACACAATGTAACTTACAAGTATAGCATAGAGTTATGAAATCTACATACAGCATTCAACTCCCCAGCAAGAATTATGGTAAGAAATTCTAAATACTGAGTTTGAACACTCTCTTATCAAATGAAACATGAACAAGGACAGAAGGAGAAAGAATCCTCCCCACTAAAAAAAGAAAAGGTATTTGCATCTGATTTCTTTCAATTAAAGGTGACAGGGTAGCATTAAGAGAAGACACACAACTTCCCTCTGAAACCCACCTTAGGCAGGTAAAATTCTTATGCATATGCCCAATTAGCCACTGGTGTAACACCACTGGCATTTTACTCAAGTGATTTAAATTAGATATTAGATAGCTTATTTAATCAACCACTAAGTTCTTAGATATGCAAACTACTAACCTGTTACATACATTTTTCTACAGTCTCACATTTTAATGATATTATCATCTGGTTTTTTGCAGAGCACTTCCTTCAGCAGGGAATTTTGGAAACTAATATGCGCAAGTGTTTCCTACAATGAAAATGTGCCAGAGATACACTAAATCAAAATTCTGTGTTTGAGACTGCTCAAAATAAACACAATTTAAAAATCTGTAAAATTAGTTTTTCTTAAAGAAACCTTTCATGCCTTCCCTTTCAACTACTCCAATTCAAGGTGACTATCTCCACCCTTAAAATGAAAACCATTCTAGTTGTGTTTGAAAATAATTAACATGTATAAGATAGAAAGATACAGTCAGGTGGGATTATCACCTCGGCAATCTGCCTCTCTCTGACATATACCTGATCTTTCCAGTGCTCAGCACTCACTCTTCTTTCTAACTTACCAGTTTCCTCTAACTTCCCTCCTCTACACGACAAACCTGTTTAGGGGCTAAGAAAATATCACCAAACCTGACAGAGATACCTCTAATGACCCACCTTTCCTCTCTGGTCACTACTCTTTCCCCCTTCCACGCCTTAGCAGTTTGATGTTGGTGTGCCATTTTCCAGCTCCATCCTCAGTACCCTCCAGTTTTGTTCCTGCAGTTTAGGCCTTACACCATCTGCTCCTAAAGACCTTAATGACCTTCCTATAGCTCAGCACTTATAGCCCCCACACAGCCTCTCTTCACAGGTGGCTGATGGGCCACCTGGGACATACACAGACACACTGCTCTTACCCCTGCTCATCTTCTACAATTTCCATAGGTTTACCTCCTGCTTCTCCAGGCATCTAACAAAGGCAATATTCTGAAGCTTAATTTGCTGCTTGTTATCAGAAGATCATTTCTTACTCCCACTAGGCACCCACATTTCTTGGCAACTTCTTCCATTTTCGAACCTTCGTATCCTCCTCTAACATCATCCCACTGGTTTGCAAGGGCCATCTCATAAATACATCTAGTGATTTCAGAGATAAGAACAAAAAAGAAAGCTCTTTTTTTGCCATACTTAAGAAAAAAAAAAATAAACGGGACAACAAACCCACCAAATCTGGGTAGACAGATGGCGGACTATCAAGCCTAACATAACTAACCTAACATCACAGTGAAACTGGAGTTGCAGTAACCCTATGTATACATTTGCATCTATTTTTAAAACGCTTGGTTGTGCTGTCCTATCCCCTATCCCCACAACTGGGGCGGACGTCAAAGCTGCACAGATTAGATTAGCCAATCACAGATACGTGTTAGCACAGTCTAATGAGCTACTTCTCATCAGCCGAAGAACAGCAGCTCTCTCTGTAGCTGATTCAAGAATATTCCACATGGAAATTCAAGTGATGGTGTCTATGGCTACTAACAGTGAGGAGCAGGTGATTGATCTTTGCAATCACAGTCTCCATACCCAAGGAGTTACTAAAACAGTTGTCTGAACTACAACTATGCCACATGAAGTCTGGCTTTCAGCAAAGGAGTTGTAGGAAAATTCAACAGTTAAGCAGTATTCAATCTCTTATTGTCTTGTTTAAATTATCTGAAGGTGGTTTTGCTGGTTTTGCCTGTTTTTTAATGTCATTTGCAGTGGGAAACCTACAACTAAGGAAACAGCATATAACTAAGAAAGCAGCAACTGCCTTGGTTTTGTGGGTGGTTCAAATGAAAATGTAGAAAGGGGAATAGAAATTAACATGAGATGTTCCTGGACACAGGATTGCAAACAAACAAGGCTGCAACAAGAGATCCCCGTCAGCCAGCCATAAAACTTTCTTGCAAACCAACAAGCACAGAGAATTGAGATGTTTTGGAGTCTCACTGTATGGCCCTATGGCCCATTTGCAACAGCCTGAGGATCAGAATTCTGAAAGTAGTAAGACAGCAAGTATAACTTACTGTCATTTAACTACAGCATTTGGAGCAGTGAAAATTTAAATCCCATCACAGATAAAAAATTTCTATTTTTCTCAGAAAGGGAATAGGCAGCTATCTCCAACTTCTCGATCCAACTCCAGTATCTTGAAGATATTACAATTATCTTCAGAAGATGACAGATGGTTAAAAAGACAGCATTTATTATGAGAGAATACTGAATTTTACCTGCTACTTGTGCTCAGTGTTTGACTGTAGCAAGTTCTCTCAGCTGCTTTGCACAACAAATGATGAACTACAAGAGGACGAACTTCACAGGCATACTCACAAAGTAGTTTGTGGACTTACCAAAACAGTGTGGGACTCCAAAAGAACTAGGGACACAGGTAACTAGAAAGAATTTTACCTTGCCTTTCTCAAAGGAAAGATAAAGTGGAAGTCACATGTCAAGATTATCACACACATCAAAAACATTGTTGAAAGGCTTTTAGACAACACGCTTGGGGCACAGACAGGATAAGGAGTCATTACTGAGTCCCAGTCTGAGCCCAGTCATGCTATGAAGAGCTATTACAAGTTACCATCCCAGGTGACAGAGACCATGCTCACAAATACAGTAACAGCTGTAAGCGGTCCCATATGCCCATGCAAAACAGCACCATTGCTTCCTCACCTTTACAAAGGCCACAAAAACTGACTACCCCTGTCTAGCTCACAGCTGTAGTCAGCAGTGACTATATTTATCTTTCTCATCTTCTCTTCAGAAGGATGGAAAACAAGGCACATACGAACTAAAACTAGAAAATTAGAAGTAAACTCCATCCTCTGAAAAATAAGCAAGTAAAAAAATAATATGCAAACCTAGCATCAAAATGATTAAATAGCTAGGAAAGAGTCAGGCATCTTGTAAGCTGCTCCAGCTAACAGAAAAAAAAAAGTTAGGAAGATCTGGTATGGTTGTGCAGAAATCCTGTTCCCAAAACAAAGGAAGAATAAAACATCAAAAAGAGTATTTCATTGCTCAGAATCAGCGTCAAGAATCTGTTCAGACAGACAGAATCAACTGACTTAGTCCCTCTTCAAAATGAATCTCCTCTCCCCAGTGTTCATACTTCCTTGTCATCCAAACCAATAAGCAACAAAACCCTTAGCAGATTGATTCCTGAGCAGCTCTGTGTTTGCCTTTTATTTCAGTAGTCTCATACTTGTGGATGGTTAATTTTTGTTTCTCACAATTGTCTGGGTACAACTGCTGGTTTTTCTCAACCCACGACAGCCACATTACAAAAAACCATCCATTAATGTGCATTCACAAGGTATCAGTAAACATGTTACTACAGGACTCAAGTTCTGCGTCCGCAAATTTTAGCAAGAATGTCTCTAATAGCAGAAAGGAATTCACACACAACCTCCTCCCTGGTGTCATCTGTCGTCATCTCCATCAGCAACCATCCTGACATTCCAAGAGCTCACAAGCTTCCGTCAGCATACTGCATTCCCCCTGTTTCTCACAGTAATACATGTCTGTAAGATTCAAACTTCGACGCTACTCCTTCTAATACCTAGGCTATCCTGTTACAGGTGTACTTGAATTTTTGAAAAAACAAATAAACAAACAAACTGCTTCAAAACCTTCAATAATCTGTCTTGTCTGGAAATGCAGACATTACTTTATTGTTAATGGTGGGTTTGGACACAGTACATAAGCTGCTCATACTTCTGCACATACCACCATACTTTACTTTGTTACAAAGCATACAAACAAACAAACAAAAACCCCAAACCAACAAACAAAAACCCCCAACAACAAAAAGAACAATATTAGCACTGCTGACTCATTATACTAACCCTAAATTAGTGCTCATCTTAAGACTGAGTTGCCAGGAATCAGTTCATTACCTCCTGATCCTTCAAAAAACTCCCTTCTGCAGTTTCCGACTAAATGTTGACAACATAAACTCTCAATATTGAGGTCTCAAAAGAAATAAATCATTCCAACATTTTAAAATCCTTTAAAGTTGTCTGTGCTGCACTGTAGTTACATTTACATTGCTATTGTTAAAACCCCCAGCTATTCTACCATTATCAACTCACAAATTATTCAAATTCTCCAGTTATAGTTATTGCTGGCTAACTCTACAACAGCTGTGAAATATTATTCAACCTAGAAAACATTTCTATTTGCAGAATTTGATGCCTGCAAAAGAGCTAGATAAAAGACTGGTCTTCCAGCAACACATTTGCTAACTTAAGCACACTTCACATTTTTACACCTGATGTTTTAGAAGCATGAAGCCAGTTAGAGTAAAGACAGCATTTCATACCATTCGAAGTTCACCGATTCTCCGTGCTGGGGAAAGGCAGGTGCAGCTGCAGGCTCACAGCCACTGCCACACCGGAACTTCTGAACTGGGTGTATTCTTCTAGCACTAGCCTCAGTGGCTACGGATTCAACAGAGACCACACCTTTACTGATTATTCTTTCTCTTCACTAATCCACAGAATTAAAGAAACCTATTTAAACACCTTTATTTTACATGTTTTGATGACATCTAGAAGAAAGGGTAACAGTGAATTCAATTCATCCTGGTCTGTAAACAATTTCTAATCAAACACAGTAGTGAGAGATGCTGGCCCTGTGAATATGGAGGCCCCCTGTCCTACAATATTCTGACAGAATATGCTAATGTACACAAAGTACAAGACAAAAAGAGGGACAACTCAGATTTGAAAACAAATCAAAAATCAAAACTATTACTTTGAATAACTGTACAACACACAGTTCAGTATACAACTCAGAGAAATAGATTTCCCTACATTTTCCATTCAAGGAATCATTTAGAACTTACAGACTTACCATTTACAACAGTAGGTTTTCCAGTTTACTTTGAAAATAAAGAAACACATACGTTAGTCCTGACAAACCTCACTAATTTCACTGAGATTTTAGGAAATATTTGGAAGCTCATTACTCTTTTGGGACAGGATTCTTTTACATATTTTAGCAAGTTATTTAAAAGCTTCTCTGAAATCTAAGACTTATTGGAGTACACCAACTAAATTTATAATGATTAAATAAATAAATGCTGTCACACCCCATTGTTCAGAAAAAAAAAATCAGCAATAGCAGACAAAACTGCAAGAGTGCAAGAGAATAGCTACCAAGATACTGCATATGCCATTTTGATCATATTTAAAACAATGCAGCAGAGGAAACACATTAGAGCAGGCTTTTCCACTCAGACTTGTTTAATCCACACTGCAACACTTGGAAGCATAAGTTTGAGAGGAGGGTTGAATTCTGTCTGAATGATTTTTTTTTTTAACCCATTTCTATTCTAAGAAAAAGGCTTTTTGTTTTGCAACAGGTTACAAAATGATTACCCAAGAGACATTGATTGACAAAAGCAGTTCCAAAGGAAACTGCACACCTCTACCACTGCTGCCCCAAAACCTTCACAGACAGAAGGATGACTGCAGCTTTCTGTAATGCATAGTTGATTCAATGTGATGAGTAAGTTACAACCTTGAGAGTCAGGAGTAAGGTATTTATCTGTGAGGAAACAAGAAGCTAGTATCTTGCACAGAAAAATATTTTAGGAATGCCAATGTGAAAATAAACCTAAGTAGACATTACTTTAGCTCTAATACTACTATTCATACTTGCAGTTTAGAAACATAATTGGTAACACCTTTAAATATCACTACTCCTTGATATTCATTGATCGGCAGAAAATAGAGATTGATACCAAGTCTTATCATATCTAAGAATGTAAAGCAAGTGAAGGGCTCTTCTACTCTGATGAGTTTTTCTAGCACCATCACATCCCATGTTCATCTTTTAGTGATTTTTGTATCAAACATGAAAATAAAAGCATTAGTAAGTGTCAGCCTTAATACAGAAGTGAACTTCCTCCATCTTTCACTTGCAAAGACTGCACTGGACTAGATATGCAAGTACAACTACTTAAAACAAATTGTGCTTATACAATGTGTGGATAAGAAGAGCTTTAAGATAATTTTGAGTTGTATTACCTTTACAGCGCTAACAGACATTGAAAAAGAAAAAAAGAACCCCACACGTATATAAACCTCCACCCTTTTGATTATTAAATCAAAGAGATATTATCTACCTTGATGTGCATACTGAAGAAATTAAGAGTATTTTCCAATTCATTTTGCAGAGTAATACCCCTTTGTAAAATGGCTAGTTACGTAATGCTCCAAAAAGAGTTCTGGATCACACATTACTAGAGAGATACTGTAAAAGTACAGTAGAATCCCATCTTAATTCCTCATCTTGCACAACAGGAAAGAGAGACACTGTAAAACATTTGATTCTGCACAAAGAAAACAATAAGGAACATCAGGAGAAAGAGAAACAAGAAAAGGACTTTAAAACCTGCCTGCTCTACCAGCAGCTCAAAAAACAGTGTTGAAATTGAGATGCTCACTGACATTAACAACACCTGAGTTTGAACATTAATTGTATAAACCACTCTCTGCCCTAACATTTTTCCACTATGAAACAGGTGATAAAATGCTTTTTTTTTCACTAGCCGCCATTAAGACAAAAAGCAAGAAGTTCTTCAGTACCTAAATCAAGCAGAGGTCAACTAAACAAGAAAGGTACCAGTGGCTGAGGAAACGGAGAGAAGATGCACTCCATTCCGATAGAGTTTGATGGAGGAGGAAGACCATGATCACTTTGCCGCAATCTTTTATAGGTCCTCCAGTGAGGCAGCACTGACTTTACTATTATACTGATCACTCTGACATAATGCTTATTCCCCATAAAAACTGGTGGGCTCTATACTAGGCTGTAACCAATAGTGCAGCCCAACACATAAAATGAGTAGGTGCACTTATGCAGAACAAGAAAAAGTTCCGTCCTCCTGCATGTATGTACACAAAAAAGTAAGTATTAGCTGAACGGTGTCTGCACACAAAAAGCTAGTTTTCCAAATTTCTGATTATTAATAACTGAAAACTCCACAGCTCAGAAGAGCTTAAAGATAATTCTTTAATGGCTTCCTCTAAATAGAGCATTAATACGTGCATAAAATTGGTGAGTTAATATATTTTGTTTTCCATTAATTCTAGTAAAACCTTTTGCTCTAGCTCTCAGTGTAACCCACTTTCTTAGGCTGCATTTAATACTCATAAGCAGGATAGCAATGCTACATCAATGGATATCTTAGGCAAGATGCTTCCCTATGTTTTAAGAGTAATGAATCAACCCTATCTCAAAATAAAATTCAAAGACTTTAACACCATATGTAGGAAAACAGAAAAGTGTGTGTGTGTGTGTGCGCTACTGTGCGTGTCCACATGTGTTTGCACACGTACACACACACAGAGCCATCTTTGTGGGAGACAGCAACTGTAGCATTGCATTTACAGTTCTCATACATACGTAAAGGTGTATGGACGTATACTGGATCTTACACGTGTGTGGCTATAATACGCCAATTTCAACGCTACAATAGAAGACCCCACAAAAGATGGCTGGTCCTGGCCAACACGGAGTGGCCTGGGCCAGAACTCACACCGAACTCGGCGTGGCGCAAGCTCCGCGCAGGCCGAGGGAGGAGGGGAGGTCGAGCCCGGCCGGGCTGCGCCCCGCCGCGGGGGAGCCGGACCGGTCCCACCGCCCGACCGAGCCGCCTCCGCCCATCGCCCGCGAGCTCGGCGCGGCCCTGCTCGCCCCGCGATGGCAGCGGCGGGCAGCGGGGTCGGGCACTGCCCCGGGGCGGGAGCGCGGCGCCCAGGGGCGGCGGCGGGGACGCGGGCTGGGATGCGGGCGGACACCTGGCGCCTGCCGCGGGCGAGGGGCCGCGGGGCAGCGGCCAGCCCGGCCCGCCCACTCGCCCTCCCGCCGGGCTGCGCGCCCCGCGCCCGCGGGCGGCCGCCCAGCGCTCCCCGCGTCCCGCCCGGCCGGGCCCGGCTGGGCTGCAGTGATGCGAGACGCCTCGGCAGGATACCCGCGACACCCCGCCGCGCCTCACCTCAGCCGGCCGGGCAGCCTGCCGCGGCGGCGCGGGGATAAACGAAGAAGGAGGCGGAGGCGGCCGGGCTCCCTGACACCGTTCACGGCACACCCCCGCTCACCTCCGGCTTCGCCCGGTCCTGCTGCCCAGCGCCTGATATCATCTCCCCCGGCGGCCTCCCCGCCCCTCGCCGCTGACGCACTCCCGCTGATACGCCTGGAGCCGCCGCCGCTCGCCCCGCGCCGCCCGCCATGACGGCTGCGGGGACCCCGCGTCGCCCCCCCGTCCGCGGCCGGGTGTGGTGCCCGCCCCGCTGCCACGGCCCACAGCGCCGTACCGGTGCCATCGCTCACCGCGGCGGCGGCCCTGCTACCTGTGCTGTGGTCAGCCTCGGGGGCGGACGTGGTACCCGCGCCATCGCTCACCACCGTGGGGCTGGTGGCACCTGTCCCGTGGCCCTGGCATACAGAGGGAGCCCGGAGCTGCCTCAGAGATCTGTGGTGCTTGCAAGGAGGAAGGAGCAAGGCCACACATCGTCTCCTAGTGCTGGGTAGCTCACCACGAACCTATGGGTGGCCTTATGGACCCAGGCAGTGAGGATTGCCTCCCCGTTTCCAACAACCTTCATCATGGAGCAGCCCGAGGCCTCACCACTGTTCCTGTTCACCAAATTGGGGTGCTGATTGAACTCAAGTTACTGGTAGAAGCCTGTTTTCCAAACAGAAACATTAATCCGTATTCCCCAGCACTGACCACCACGGGCCAGAGCACCTGAGTATCCACCCTCAAGAAGACCTGTATGCCAGAAAGCTGAAGAACACCAAAATGAATGAAGGTGTTCGTGAGAGGACAACACTTGCCCTTGACTCTGGCTATAAAATGTACCCTTGCTTTATACCTGTGGTGCTTTGTTCTGAGAATGGGAAGTAGTAGGTGCACACCTGTGGTAACATCTGTGGGACAGAGGAGGCTGGGGCAGTCTGTTCTGAAGGACTGTGCTCCATGGGAGGAACCCACACTGGAGCAGTTTGTGAAGAACTGCAACCCATGGTCCCATATTAGAGAATGTGGAGGAGTGTTTTCCTTAAGAGAGACCCCATGCTGGAGCAGGGGAAGAGTGTGAGGAGTCTTTCCTCTGAGGAGGACACAGCAGTAGAGACAGCATATGATGAAGTGACCAAAACCCCCATTCCCTATCACCTTGTGCTGCTTTGGTGGAGGAGGTAAAGCAAATCAGGAGTGAAGTTGAGCCTGGGAAGAAGGAAGGGGTTGGGGGCCAAAGTGTTTCAAGATTAGGGGTTATTTCTCATTATCCTACTGTGACTGGATTGGTAAGAAATAAAACTAATTTTCCCCAATTTGAGTCTGTTTTGCCCATAACAGTAATAGGTGAGTGATCTCTTCCTGCCCTTATGTCGACTCAGAAGCCTTTTGTTATACTTTTTCTCCCATGTCCACACTGAGAAGGGGAGAGACAGAGCAGCTTTGGTAGGCACCTGGCATCCAGGCATGGTCAAACCCATCACACCAAAATAATGTAACTTTGCTGAAACAGATTACAAGATGCAGGCTGGCAGATAGCATCAGCAGAACTTTTTTTGAATTAGTGGTCATCTTAAAACTCCATTTATGACAAGCTTTGGCAAAATTCTCTTGGCTAGAGAAAAAGGGTCAATGTTTATGCTCTCCTAATTTTTTCTTCCAGTTAGAGTAATACTGATTATATTTTGCACTTGCATTTCAAAGAAAAACATTTTTGAATGCAGTGTTCTGTAGTGAAAATTGTTCTGCAATACATAGTATACAAAGTAAGATTACTTTAAAGGAGTAACATTACAAATAATTTTCTCAGGAAATTCCTAAAATAAGTACCCCTGCTTCCTTTATTTTTTTCTTTCACAACAAATGAAGGAAAGGATCCAGAAACTGGTGGTAGTTTTCTACCTGCATTGTTGCTGACAGTTTCATGGAAGAACCAAGAACCTTTGGCCTTTCTTGGTGAAAAACTTTTTGGCCGTGGTTAATTACTAGATATTTTAAAGGAGATAAGGAAACTTGGACATGCACAATATAATTTAATAAAAATATTTCCCTTCCTAGTTGCTTGGGATATGGACATGCTATTAAAATCCTCTCATAAAACCTCTTAGGAGAGGAAAGAAAAAGACAGGTAAGATCTTAAGGCAGAAAAATAAATTCAGGCAGAAATCCTCCAATCAATTACTGCCTTTGTAGGTCACCTCCAGTATTATTTAGAAACAGATTTGCATGTAAATTTTTTTTTAACTATTACTATTTCTATCATGCCACCTCTTATGTCTGGAAGAGTCTCCTTGCAAACCCCACAAATAAATACACACTTCCTACTGTCACGAGGGTTACAGAGATCTTGACCAAAGATTCTTGGTTAAGACTAGTGCTTTTTCTGGTAATCATATTAATCTCACTGTGAGTTTGTATATCCACTTCTTCTCTTCTGTATCATGCTTATATTGCAAATTTTTAGAAGCATGTTCAACCTTACTAGTACAACTACTCACACCAGCACTAAATCTGTGCACTGGGAGACCTTATAGATCACTCTACATCATGCTAGGATGATCCTCTGAATATATGTGCAAGAGATCACACACATGCACACATTCCCACCTGCTGCAAGGAGACTTTAGCTCTCTTTCAACATTTTGGATTGCCATGGTAATTTTTACCTGAAAGACCATATGCCATCACATTTGTGGTAGTATATAGAAAACAGTGATACTCCCACAGCTAAATACTTCTGTCAAATTTTTGCATTAAAGAGAGAATGTAGACGTGGAAGGTCTGACATCTTACCCTGTATTTTCACATCTTCTGTCTCTGGTATCTTAGCACAATTGATACTTTCCAAGACATACCAAACTGGAAGAAACCCCAGTAAACTGTCTGGCACATCTGGCTGTCAGATGTTTTTCTAGGCTAATTTTTCTTAAATCTCAAGTGAGGAAGATGCCTGCAGCTTTCCTAGGGGGACTTCCAGATTTAAGGCTTTTCTGCTAAAAACAACTAAAAGGAAAGGTAGAAAGTTCTAATTTTACCATAGTCATGAATAGTGTATGCTAAATGGCAAGCACACTGTGTAGCATGCTAAATACAGGCATGCTACGTAGCTTGTATGACACAAGATATGCATCCAAATGTGCATTCAGCATAACTCCTGTGACTTGCACTCCAAACATGCATTCAAGTGACACAGGTGCTTGGAAACACAGAATCATAGAATTGTTTGGGTTGGAAGGGAGCTTTAAAGTTTATCTAGTTCAACTGCCCCTGCTTTAAGCAGGGACATCCTCTAGACCAGATTGACCAGAGCTCTGTCTACCTTGACCTTGAGCATTTTGAAGATGGGGCATCCATAACTTCCCTGGGCAACCTGCTCCAGTGTCTCGCTACCCTCACAATAAAAAAAAATAAATATAGAAATATATTAACTAATAGACATTATAGCTAATGATCGTGAGACTTCTCAATAGAGAAAATCAAGAATTTAACAGGCAAAATTCTGGGTCAGGCAAGAACTGATGGCAGATATTGCTGGGTGGCTCTGATGTCTATACACCTGTTGAAGGGCACAGGTAGGGCCAGCAGGATTTGGCAGCCAAGGAGTTAGTTCTTTATTGCTAATGACTCAGGAGTGCCTAACCCACGTAGAAAAAGGGACAACCCTGCTCTTGGCAAGATTTACATAACAGACCAAAGCATAACAAAACAAGCATACAAAGTATGCAAAATGACAAACTACTGACCACTTCACTGTATTTCTTTCCTTTCATCCCCAGAAAATGGCAATCTTAGGGATATTATTAAATTATGTGTAAAGAAAGAAAGGTTTAAAGAAAGAAACATGCGTCTTGGACTTCCTTTTACTGACAGGTTCTTTGAGAGCATGTCAAGCAGTTATGTCAGGTCCAGCTACCACTCCTTTCTCTTCTTTAACCTCTCCCACCAACCTCCACAGCAAGGACAAATGCAGCCTTGGCATCCTTTGCACAGATGTGTTCACTCCAGAGGGAGTGATGTTACCTCCTCATCTTTATTGATGATATATTTCCATCCATGTGACTTATTAGCAAAAGTCTGTATGTTCCACTGTGGTGGGTTGATCTTGGCTGCTGCCACATGCTCACCAAGCCACTCTTATCACTCCTCCTTCTCATCTGTACAGGGAAGAGGGAATATAATGAAAGACTCATGGGTTGAGATAAGGGCAGGGAGGGATCACTCACCAACCATTGTCACAGGCAAAACAGGCTCAACTCGGGGTATTTAATTTAGTTTATTTTTTAGCCAAACAAATCAGAGTCGGATAATGAGAAATAAGAACAAATCTTAAAAACACCTTTCTCCTTCCCCTCCCTTCTTCCCAAGATAAACTTCACTCCCAATTTCTCTACACTCTCTCCCAGAGTCTCACAGGGGAACGTGGAATGGGAGTTGCAGTCAGTCTATCGTGCATTGTCTCTGCTGCTCCTTCCTCCTCACACTCTTTCCCTGCTCCATCATGGAGTCCCACACACGGGAGAACAGTCCTCCACAAACTTCTCCAGTGTGAGTCCTTCTTCAAAAACTGCTTCAGCATGTTTGGTAGGGGACAGCCTACTTCACCACTGTCTTCATCACAGGCTGCAAGGGAATCTCAGCTCCAGCACATGAAGCATCTCCTTCCCCTGCTTCTTCACTGTCCTCAGTGCCTCTGACGTTTTCTCACTCCTCTCTCATGCTGTTACCCTTTCTTAAATACATTATCAGAGAGGCACTGTGATAACAGCTAAACACTACTGATGTTTAGGTCAGCTTTGGCCATTGGTAGGTACAACTTGGAGCCAACTAGAACTGCCTCAGCTGGACAGAAGGGAGGCTTTTGGCAGTTTCTCACAGAAGCAACTTCCTGCTACCAAATCTTTGCCACACAAACCCAGTACAATTCACTATCGCACTACGAAGTTTGTCTCTCTTCTTACATTCCTGTAGGCTAGAAACATCTCCTTTTCTGGTCAGCTTATTTCACACATGAAAGGCTTTTTATGTCTCATTGGAAGTTTCATTATCCAACACATGCAATAGAAATAACAGTACCTCAGTTAGCACTTCTTTTCAATCTCCAGTTTCATAGTCTGAAATCTCCCTTTTCACTCCAAGTACTGTAGGAGTTTTTCTTTCCCAGTCTGACCTTATTTTGCCTAGCCCCTATTCTCTCAAAGACTCCATATTCTGTCTTCTGGTATGAAAACATTTTTGAGTGATCATAACAAGTTTTACCAAGAGGTAAAACTTTTGGAGCATTTTGGGATTATTTCATAAACTTTTGTCTGCATCTTCCATTTCTTGACTTAAGTTTCTTACTCCCCAAGTACAGAATGGGCATTTATACATAAACCAAAGGTTCTCTAAATGAGCCAAATGGAAAGCTTTCTCCTGTAAAAGCAATGTGAAGGTGAGAATAAAATCTGGACAGTTCTTCCTTACCTTGTGTTGAGGAGTCACTTCATACATATAGAGGTCTTCTGACCTCACACAAGTGGAATTCCTTTGTAAATCACCAACAGAGGCTCAGTCTTGCACCATGTTGATGTTGCACTCAGATGTGTGGCTGCCACACAGGCAAACACATTAATGTGCATGCAGTGTGCAGGCCTTTAACCAGGTCAGCTCTTTTATTCATAGCAAGAGGGCATTAGTAATGCAAAAACCTGTGACTGTTTTGAAAGATGCCACATGGAATTATCAATGTAGAAAGTTGTCTAGGGGAGCTCTATCATAGAGCAATCCAAGAGAAGACGCTTCACAAAGGCTTTAAAACATCTTTACCTTTCTAAGACTGGTCAAATTTTTTTACTCAAACATATAGGTTCATTAGTTTTTCTTCACCCTCCGCATCTTCCAGTAAGGACTGCCTGTAATCAGCAGCCTGGCTTCTGCAGGATGTATATGCCCTACTCCCCCACTCTCCCAGTACAAAGGTCTTATTATGCACTTAATTTAAAACCTGGCCTTGTGGCCCCTGCCCTCTTGCTGGCCTCATGACTTACTGCTCCTTCTGGCTGCAAGACTTATGGCCCCTCACAGCTTTCCTAGTGTGAAATGAAATACGGCAGCAGTCCCATCTGCTCTGTGCAGGAGAAAGTCAACAAGGCATTTAGTAGTTGCAGTCTTTGGGAGTTAGAGAGGCCCTCAGCAGGGCACACATGGGAAGAATGAGGGATAAGACACAAAATGAAAAATTGGCAGTTAAAGTGTGCTGAAAAACGTGGATCAAATTTGCAGTACATTACTTAAATGGTGAAGAGCAGAAAGCGTTAAGGTAAGCAAGGTCAACCTATCTCAATATGTAGTGACAAACTGAGATTAGCTCAGAGGCTTAGAGCAGGGTGCTAATAACACTAAGGTTCAATCCCTGTATGGGCCATTCATTTAAGATCTGGACTTGATGATCTTGACTTGTGGGCACCTTCCAACTCAGAATATTCTGTGACTCTGTGGCAGGAGAAAGTTGGTCTGAAGCAATTCTTCATGTGGGTTTAAATAATCTATAGTAAATACCTATAAAAATACCTTTACCCAGGTTTGAATAATGTGACTGTAAGGGGGTTACACTTTTCATTAAAAAATCAAACAAACTACTGTGCAGTTACCCTTAACTGCTGGCAGAAATAAACACTTTCATTGGACTTAAATGATATTTTCATAAATACCAAAGTAGTTCTCCATGGCTCCCTTCAAGTCCTTTCTTAATGCATTTTTTTGTTTGTGGTAGCTGCAAATACCTGATAGGAGGTGGGTAGAGGCAGACAACTCACAAGCTTGACCACTCCTTGTGAGACTGGTCACTGTTGTGTCCCTGTTGCCTCATGCTTCTTCTGTCAGCTCATAAACCCTCGTATTTCCTTTCCTACCATGAGACTGTCAATTCTTTAAACAGAAACCATCTTCTGGTCATAGATAAGATTCACTTATGACAGAATTAACATTTTATGGTAGAGAAGAAAAACAAAGGATGGCCTTTGCCCTAAAATACCACACAGAGATCACCACAGACAAATGGTAACCCTGAGGCCAGGATTTCATCCCATAGCTTCAATAGTACCAGAAGAACTGTAGGTTCTTATGTATGTGACAGGAATGTGGCTTATATTGTGCTTTTGAAGATAAAAATCTCTCACAACCTCATCTTTTCACACATCTAATATGGTGATTTTTAACATGGATAAATTCGTGTGTGGGTTTGTGAAAATTTTAAAAATAATTTTGAAGAATAACTAAATAAAAGGCAAATTGCTGTCTTTATACTTAATTTTACTGCATAGAAGTAGGCATAGTGATATAGAAGTCTGCAATGTGGGAAAGAATGAAAACAATTGCTCTAACTGACCATACTTTTAATATCAAAAAGCTGGAAAACAGCAAATCCTTTATTTCACCTTCAGGTTATCTTTGTATATGTATTACTACAAAACATAAATTTGCTTACTTAGCACTTCAGTGACCTTACCTACTTTGTCAGGAAAAAAAAAGTTCCACCTTTTTTACTCCCCAAATTCACAGCAAAAATTACTTTTAAAATTTGCTTGCAGCTCTCCCTGTGCACCAAGTTCTATACATTGATTCCCGCATTGCTGCAGAGGGTGTGTCTGTTCATCCTGATGCATAGGACAATGGTGACATTAGCTTTCACTGCTGTGTGGCTGTGCCTACACTCTCAAGCTCCAGAGGGGATGACCATGTGAGAAGAGCAGCTTCTGCTATGTGTTTCTGAAGCGAGTGAATACAAATTTCAAGTCTTAGTTCTTGCAGTCACTATCAACTAGCATTCTGTGTGAGGAAGAGGGATACTTCAGCCTCAGATGTCTTGTGGAGTTTCCTGAGAAGCAGTCTTCATAGATAGGTGGGAGCTATGGGCTCAGTGATCTAGTCTTGAAGGTGACACTTGAACTAAAGTCTCAAATGTACGTTCATGTTCCATTCTCTTCAAATTACACACATCCTTCGACATTTCCAAACACAAGTCTGAGATTTTTATCCTGCAAAGTCAAACATTCAAGAGGATGAGCAAATGTGAATGTAGAATAAAATGAAACTGTTGGGTAAGTGACTCTGATAATGTCTTACCTTAAAATGCTACAATACCTGTAACCTTAATTCAGGTCTTCATTTTTAAAGGATAAACACTTAAGGAAGTTTGAATAGAACCTCCTCACCTGGGAAAAGGCAGATCTCAACACCTGCCAAGAAAAATTTTTCAGGTTTCTGAGAGGAGTGATCTGCAAGAACTGTTCTTTGAAGCAATTGTGATCAGGAGCCCTTAACTTCAATTTGTCTACAGGCAAAGGAATTAAAGATTTTTCCTTGAAACAAGGATACTCTTTAGTGATACCTGTTCTGTAGTCAACCTTCATTAAAAAAAACCCCAAAAAAATCAACTTCTTTCTTGATTACAAGAAGCAAGTATAGATTTACTACCTGTGTTTAGCATTCTGCTTGTTCAGAGTGAATACTGTTAAGAAATTAAGTACTTGTGTATGTTCCTGCAGGACCAGGAGCTATATTTCTTTTAATTTTTGATGTTATACTCTTTGTAAAAATGACAGAATGACAGCTACATTGTCCAGAGAGAAAAGCAACAATTTCTTGTTTTGCTTTGTTTGTACATATGGTTTTTGCTTTGCCTACTAAGTTGTCTTTACCTACATCCGTAAGTTTTTTATCTTGTACCCTTCTAATTCTCCTGCATCAGAAGGAGTAGAGGAGGAGGGTGGCAAGTGAGTGAGTGGCTGTGTCAGGCTCATCTGCCTGCTGCAGATAAACCATAAACCGTGATAGAGATACTGGGAAGAGCATTTGGGGATTATTTAAGACTTAATGAATGTTGGTTAGGGGAGAAAGCAAGGGATCAAGACATTTTGGGGAGGAACAAGAACAGGAAATAGAGGGATAAGAGAATAAAAGGGATAGTGACATTTAGACATATTCATTGCTGCTCCACTTGCTTCTCTGGCCATACCATGTGCCTGGTCACCACAGTCAGGTGGTGTTCTGTCTTCCCACTAAAATCCATTCCTAAGCAATTTCCTGGGTAAAGGACTGTCTATGCATGCACATGTGGGCATGGGTGTCTGAGTCCCAGGTGCACCAGTGGCCTTGCACTGTTCACTTCTCTGGTGCCTCAGGATGGAGCAGGGACCATGTGTCATAGGAGTCCTTCCATCCATGGTGCCAGGGACTGGCATGAGTGCAAGCGTGCAAGCTGGCTAACTGGAAGCATTGGCAGCCCAGGCCAGGAAGTAAGGGATGGGGTCAACTGAAAGACCTGTTTCTATCTGTATGTGTGTGTTTGTGTGTGTGAGACAAGTGGAGACAAGAGGTTCCAGGTGACACTTTCTGTGGAGCTGTAGTGTGCTTATGTCCACGTGTAAGGCTGCAGGCACTGGGAGCATGTGTGCAGAGGTGTTAGCAACCATGTAAACTAAGGATCCCGGACCACTTAGGGAGGGTCTCAGTTGCTGGAGCAATCCATATTTTGTTTAAACATATAGGTGTGTCTCCCATCAATTGACCTTCATCCTGATGAGCCAGAGAAGGCTACAGTGCAAGGTTATTGGTGCAGTTTGTGTGAGTGCTGCATTTTTGTGTCTGAATCCATCAACGTGGCCAGCTATGTGCATATGTATATGTATGTGTGTATTGTATACGAGTATCTGCATATGTAGTCCGGGATGAAGCTGGCAGTGTGGAGCTGCAATGGTTTTCCCTTTGTTGGACTACCTGATATGCCCTCTCCATTATGAGCTTTTGATGTCATATGAACACAATCTCATTGCAAAGAGTTTTTATTTTGTTTATAATAATAAAATCTTACCCCAGGCTCAAATTCCTTTGACTAGGAGAGAGTCTGGCTTCTTGTTTCAAATTAAAAGAACAAGAATCCCAAATACAGAATTTTTAATGGGGAGAAAGAATTCCTCATCACTTGTATTTCTGAGAGTCTCTAGCAATTCCAGAAAGTGTAAACAAATTACGAGAAATTTTGCATTACTATATACTTGTTAGGCTGAATTTGAAATTAAAAAAGAATTGCCATAGATTGAACTGAGCAAACAATTCCATGGTGCAGTTTTCGAGTACTTGTATCTACACAGACAATCGTTTCAAAAGGCCCAGGATAACCTGAGGAGAATATCCTCATTTTACCTCAATCAGTTATGCTGCAACTGAAAAGTTGTTGTCCTAGTTCCACTGCAATTAAAACTGCTCATTAGTCCCAGTGAAAATTTCTTCTCTTACAACACCCCTCGTGTACTATAATAAATGAGGGGCAGACTGCTCCAGTATTGTATTCCTGTTTAATGGGCACTGATACACAGTGGGATGCCCAATATCCTCATGGTGCTGCTGGAGTTGGACAATTAGGCTACTGGGAACACAAGCAGCAGTTTAGGACAAGAAATAATGTCTCATGTCCTATCCAGCTGAAATTGTGGGGCAGAATTTAAACAGGCAGAATCAGCCATCCAGACTGGTATTAGAGTGGACCAGAACAAAAAATCCCAGCCCACTTTTTTTCATATTTTCTTCCCAGGGGAGATCCAGAGACATCTAAAAAGCTTTTGTAAAGGTTGTCAAAAAAAGTTTAACTTTACTTCTGCTTGTAGACTTTAGATTTTTCTGACGACAATTTTAGTTTTCTGAGGTACTGCACAGAATTTACCATTAATTCAGGCATAAAATGCAGTAGTTAACAATTTTAGTTTACCATTTTATTCTGCGTCTAGAGCTCATCTTAAAGTCATGGTGGGCTGTCTAAAGAGACTTATTCAAGAAGACAATCACAATTTCCTTAGTTCAAGTATGTTACAAAACAGATCTCTACAGCCTGATAAATGATAAATTCTGTGATAAGCTTAAATTTAACTTGGAAAGTTCAATGTAGACCAAAATTATTTCTCAAATTCAAAAAGTGAGAAGTAAGTATTAATACAACATACTGCTCTTGCTTAACTCCATGACCAAATATGATCTTTTTAAGGTGGTCCATATCATGTGTATTGACACCTTAGTTATGATTCACATTTATTTATGATTGAATGTAATGTGTTTTTAACACTACAAACTGAGATCTAAACATAGGCTTTCAAATACATACGAATAAATCTGACATAATACCTGCACATAGTTTTTGTTGATTTCAGTATTTCACTGATCATTCCTGCCTCAGCTGTGCTCCCAAGAAATTCCCAGAGCTTCAGGATACAGCAATGCCTGTAGTGTGATAATGTTATATGAAAGCAGGGGAGTTTTCTGAGGCACAGCTCACTGGTCCCTCCCTTCTTAACCAGAGCAAATCTATCCAAGTTTGTTCACATTTATGCTGGAGCTCACACTGTACCCACCAGCCAGAGACTGAGTTCTGCATCTCCCAGCTGACTCCTGCAATGTCCATCACTAAAGTTTGGCTGGCAGAGGGGAAGGAGCATGAAATCTAAATCTCACCAGTTTGACAACTGAAATTATTAATGTCTTGAAAAGGCAACTGTGGTCCATTATGGTCATCAGCACCAAAACCAAAATAAAACCACAATGAATTGTGAAAGCCCTTCAGGATTGTGTAGGTCACTTCACACTGTATATAGAGAATCATGTAGGGAGGGAGAGAGAAATTAAAAGTGACACAGAAAGGAGGAAATTACTTTTTCACATTTCTTTTGCTCAGTGCTCCTTCCTATCCCCTGCAGGGGCTCTGGGTACAGAACTGTTCAACTCATGTTTCTCACTTGTCAGCCCTGTGGCTTCAGAGTCTGCAGATCAGCCATCACGCAGAAAGCACTGTTCCCATTTATACCACCAGCTTTACCACTGTACCTGGATATGTGTTACACAGTACTTTCCTCTGGGACTGCCTTTCACTACCCAAGAGACAAGCTTGGCTGTTTGCCATTTGACAGCGGGGGGATCACTTTTTGCACTGGTCTGAAAAGCAATCACCTTCCACCTCACGCAATTGTCTGGAGGCAGGAGGGAGCTCAGCAAGAGGTCTTGTCTATGTCTTTCTCAGTTTCCATAGATAATCTTGCTAAGTGCATGCAAGAAGGAGGTAGCAGCAACCTTTATTCTGCTTTTCTCACAGCTTCTCCCATTTCAGAGCAAGCCGGTCATACATAACTTGTAACAGAATTCCTGAAGCCAGAAACCTTAACAGAATTGCTAATTACACTCTTCTGCTTGCTTGTCTTCTAGGAATTTCTTCTGTACTGCACTGTACTCCATGCACCATCACTCACACTGGAAGACCCCTAACTGAGAAGAGACAGCCTGAGTGGTTGCTAATGGAAAATAATGGAAGAATTTACCAATAAAAGGCAACATATGATAGTGCTTGTTATCTCCCTGAATATCTTGATGTATATTGATGGGAGTAGTGTGGATACCAAAATGCTGCTAGCAAGGATTTTCTTGCTATTTTCTAAGTCCGTGAGAGACTTTTCTCTCTCACAGAAGAGGCAGCAGAGTATGTAAACAATGAAAGACCTGCAGCCTTGAAAGGTGTTGTTTATACTACAGTAGAAAAATATTTTGACAATGGATGTTTTAGGATTTTAGCCAATCACCCCAAGGGGTGGCTGATCCTTTGTCCAATTAGACTATGAAGAAAAATGTCTATAAAAGAGTTTGTAAAATAATCTAAAAAATCAATCTTGCTGCAGAATTCTTGCCTGCTGTCTCTTCTCTCCTCCTCCTCCCTATGGCTGCAGGACACGGTGATATACCCTAGGGTATTTTTTTTTTAATAGACTAGTGCTACCATTTCAGGTTTCTCTAAGCCTGACATGGACTCACTGCCATCAGGATGCTTGAGCAGGAGAATGACAAATGCATCACAGGAAGACTCACAGAACAGGCACCATCAGAGGGACCATTCTGTCATCTGGGTGGTGGGCACAGAGGTCACACAGTTTCCTTTCTGCTACATAACAACTGCTCTGCTCTGCAGCCAGGCAGCCAATGAATTACTGTCTTGCTTTTAATAAAAATATTTATTTACTTAGTAACTATAAATCTAGCCATCTAAGAAAGGGAAGTTATTTCCAGAAAATCTTTGGGTTGGGCATAGCTATTAGATATGTTTCCTTTAAAATGTTTTTGCTTCACCTACAGCAAAACTGAGCTTCATTCTCTTATCCTGTCTGAAGTCCATGTTCAATCCACAATGCATTTGTATATTGCAAAATGTAAGATTATATTCCACCACCAGTGGAACATGAAGGATGTTGTTTTATTAGGCAATCTATTCTTAATTCTGGAAGCCATGGTTTATTAGCTCAAGCAAGCACAGCACACATGAATGACAGCAGTGAAAGCATTAGCTGAAGTCAGATTGACCCCGAGTTTAGTTTTAATCAGATTTAACAAAGATAGATAGTTTAGACTGGAAATGGGGAGAAAAAAAATAAAAGGATGACGCTGATTGGAGTGTTAAACCAAACTGCTTCTCCTGTCCCTGAATGAAAACAAAAGCAAGTTTTGTTGCAAGTCCCCTGTTTGTCTTCAGTAATGTAACATTTTGTGGAAGAGATGCAAGGGAACTGAATGCACATAAAAGTCTTCTGTGAAGGGTCAGGCTGAGAGTCACAGACTCAGAAGAAAAACAAAAAGAAAGATGCAGTATTGAAGAAGAGACTTGAAAGCTAGATGTGTGTTATTAGCTGAGATTCCAAATGAGTTGATACACACTTAGCAATAACTATGGTTTCCCATAATGACTTACAGGAAAAAGATGTTACATTGGGAATTACACACTATCCTCTCACTTGCTGTAAAAGAAGCAAGGGCTGACAGTATTTAGTGATAAACCTTAAGATACAGAATGATTATCTGTTTTTTTCAAGGTGCTATTTTAAGGCCAAGCAATGCCCCCATGGACATCTATGTGACTTAATTCTTGAAACACAACTTGGTTGTTGAGTTAAAGATAAGAAAGCAGAGCATCTTGTCCTGTCACTGGTTCATCTTCAGGCTACGTTTATCTGGAGAGAGTAAAATTCAGTCATATCTCAAGCATTAAAAAAACTAGTGGGTAGTATAAGGAGTGGTCTTCAAATCAGGGCATGGGCAAAAAATGTTCAATTAAAAGATTAATATAAGTGCAAAGTAAAAGGCTGTGGCAAATAATTTTACTACCAGGAAAATCACTCTAGCAGTGAGCAAAGTGTGCATTTACCTAGCCCTCAATTAAGATGGTATAAATACAAAAGACAGAATGCAACACTTGACAGGAACAATATAGGCAAATCTAGATTTTAATATTAAAATTCTACATAATGCCAAATACAACATTTCTGATTTCACTATTCAAATTATCCCCTCAGGTTTATTAACTGGTCATTAGCTAATTTTTAGGAGGTTTGTATGTGTTTGATTGATAATTTATATGTGATAACTCACTGGTGTGGCAAAGCTTGTCAAATTATCTAAATTTGACTAATCTAAATCATGTGACTATTTAGTTGCTATCTACTTGCATGTGTTCAAGTGAGATGACACTGCTGTTCTTAAGCAAGATCGTACTGTGATACAAGATGAGCACGTTCGTGGAGCATATTCTCACTCCTCTCTTTGGCTGCAGTTGCTGTTGCCCAGTAGTGTTTTCCCCCTTATGAAATACGTTACACCAGAGGTGCTACCACCATTGCCGATGGGCTTGGCAGATTCACCATGGAGCTGTCTGGAACAGGCTCTGACAGATACAGGGGAAGCTTCTGGCAGTGTCTCACACAGGTCACCCTCGCAGGCCCCTGCTATCAAGTCTTGCCTTGAAAAAACCAATACACTTTGATTTTTCTTTTATTTTCTTTGTTACCTTTAAGAAAAATCAGGTTTCAGATAAAGGCTCTAGAGAAAATGTAAAATTAGTTTAGCGTGGGTTGCAGGTTACTAACTCAAGGGCTTTCAGTTGGCCTTCTGAGGACATGCTGACATGTCCCTGTGGAGAATATGGTGTACCCACAAATTTTACACTGACAAAACTTCTCCTATGCATGTGTCGTATTTGGTTCATGGTTTACATGGGTTACATGAAAAAACATGCATGGGTGGTATTCAGTTATTGCTGAAGCAATAATTTGGTAGCAGTAGGGAATACATTAACCACGGTACCAGTTTAAATGACTGGTAGTAGTTTCAGGAAAAAATTGCATTCTGACGATTTAGAAAAGCGAAGCCATATGAGTCATTTCCAGGAGATGGTGCTATTCTCAAGCCTTTTGCTCGAGCCTTGGCCTCCCAGGGAAAAGACTCAGAGGATCACCATGCTTTCCCTGCTAAGCTCCGGGTTTGTATCTTTTATAATTAAAATAACCACGAATTTGATTGGGTTCCTGAATTGCATGTTGAAGGGTCCACACTGCTGAAATCCCCCCAAAAAATGCCCTGTGCCGTTAGCTAGGGGATGAAGAAGGCTTCCTGCACCCACATTGAGAGAATCAGTCTCCACCAGAAAGGGCGTCTTAAGGGTATGAGCCTCTGGGGTTTTTTAGCTTTTGTTTTTCAGAATCAAACACTCATGTCTTATTCTAAACAAGAAATTTAAGCCCAGATCTGTAATGTGAGTCAGCCATTGAGTCTCACAGCATCACCTCTGCAGAGAACTCCCTCCTCAGGTCCCTGTTCAGTTTCCAAACAAATGCCAGTGGGAATTAATGGCTTTGAACTAGAAACCGTAACAGGCAGCAAAGAGAAGGGAGTTGCTGAAAATAGCCGGAAAAGGTGATGCCAGTGAGAGGAGTGCCTCTCAAAGCCTTGTCCACATTAAGCCTTCACCGCCACACCAGACTACAGGTCTTTTTTGTGCCTCCAACTAAGCTGCTGGGACCAGGAGTCATCCCCTTTGCCAATCGGCTACTGCTCAGATGAGTTACAGGCTACAGAAGAGACAGCTCCTATTCTCACTTTTTCCTGACAATGCTAAACCACATGTCTCCAGAAAGTGTTCTAGACACCTACTAGTCTGTTTTTCAGGAGAAAAGCTGTTTTTGTATTCTGTTATAAGCCAAGAAAGAGTTGTGAGAGAACTTAAAACTAAAGGTTAGGGAAATCAACTGGAAATCAGAGACTCAGTTAACAAAATTGCACAGGTCGGATTTGGAGCATGGATGCCCATTCCCAAAGATGCCAAACCATTTGGCTGTCACTCTACATCTTATTTATTTTTGCTAGTAGCATATGGCTTCATGTGGAGACCTTGGTCATTTTCCCCAGCTTGTCCTTCAAATCAATGAACCTGTGTCCTGATGCTTAGAGCAAATCTGCCAGGCACGTGGGGAAAGTGAGGTCAAACCTCCTGACTCAGGCCATGAAGAACACAAAGGTCTTGCATCATCCATTGCTCCAGAAGAAAGAATCTGCATTTTACATGAAGGCCAGTGCAGCAGGTCTCTGGGAACACATGAGAAATGGTCCTTTAAAAAGGCTGAGTGAGGAATCAGCACTTTTGTGAATCTTGACAAGCTTGATCTTCAACTGCAAGATCATCCATGTATCAGCAGGAACAAAGAGCCTCCAGATGTATCTCGGAGAAGTCCTTCAGGCATCAAATTAATTTCAAAATATCAGACACTGGGAGGCTCAGACAGCAGACAAGAGGGCAGGTAGACTTTGGATAGTACTGCCTAAATCTTCTGATCTCTCAGACACTTGGTCCTTCAGCTGTAAAAAGGAAAGTAATGTTTATCTTAGGGTTGCCAGACATGCTTGAGTAATGCTCCTTCTCTTTTTTCTTATATTCACTACATTTTTTGCTACTGCTTTTTTGAATGTGCAAGAGAAATTCTTTGCTTCTGTTCCCCTAATTATAAAACCACACTGAAGAGTTAAATATATTTTAGTTGAGGTGTGTAATTGTAATTTGTCTTCTTTGGTTTCTAGGTAGACAAACACTGCTGGTTTTGGTAGAAGTTTAGAAAAGCCTCTTTGTTCTGGGAAAACATTTAAGCACACACTCCAGTTTTAAAATATATTTGAGGCTTGTTGGAGTTGTGATCAAACACTTTCCTGATGATTTCAGTGAAAGAATTGGGATATTCAGTTGGTATGTGTTTTACTTACCAGGAAAGCCTGCAACAAGAAGCTATAAACAGTGAATTAGTGAATCAATACTTTAGACCAGGAAGCTGCTCTGATTTACATTTTTTCAGCTTTTGAAGTATTGCATTAAGCTCTGAGAATGAGTCATTGGGGATAAAGAGTGGATCATAAGAATCCATTATGAATATATTAGCTACACTGTATTTTAGTCTTGTAAAAGAATAGTTTCCCTGCTCAGCTTAAGGACTTACTGAAAAAAAGTTCAGAAGCATGTTATGCTGTTTCATGACTCCTTACACCATTTGTGCATGTGCAAACAAAATAAGAGATTGTTTTGTGTAATTTGTTCAATATGCATAAATTTGTCCACATAGTTGCTCCATTGACTTAAAAATAAGGACTGCATTTGGCTGTGTATCAGTAACAGAGAAGTAGATAAATGAGAAAAGCTTTCGGGGCTTTTTTCCCATGCTGGTATTGGGAAATCAAAGAACAAATGAGTTTGTTGTTTATTATTGATGTACTTAGCAGATAGAAAACATTATAGCCACCCTGCATGAAGTCCATTTATGGTACTAAGAAGTAGTAAAAAAAAATTAACTAGTGTCTCTATCAAAGAACCTCTGCAAAAATTAGAATTTTATTAAAAAATAAGATTTGCAGCAGACATCTGTTAAATCTTATATGTAACATTCACATGCAAGCATTACAGCTCCAGTGTTATAATGCACAAGACTACAGGGAACAGCTGCACCTGCACAAACTTCTCAGGTCCCTCTGCACCTGGACAGTGTGGAGGTACAGGAAAGGCACAGTGCCTGCCCAGGTTATGGCCCCTACCTCTTCCCTTCTGACTGGGAATTTTCTGCCAGTTTACACCAATTTATGTATTGTCTTAATAACTAAATAGGACTTCTATTAAAATAAGGATATCCACTGATGTGGGAGATCTCAAGACATCTCCTCTTTATGCCAGGTACTATCCTTTAGGCTTGAATATCTTTGCAAAACTGGCCCTGTTTTCACTGAAGATTCACAGAGATTCAGGTGCATCTTCCATTGAACTTCAATATAATTAAGTTCCTTTGAAAATATCAGCTAAGCTTTTTCCACTGATAGTGGAAATAGTTTGATAAACTGCAGATTTGCGTACAATAAAATAGATATGAAAAAAGCTCCATTCAAGAAATACACTACTCCTCTAACCCGAGGACAGGCTGAATACCTGTGCACCTGAATTAAACCAGAGCCAGCCAAGCTGTTCCAAAAAAATCTGTATTTTTAATCTTTAATCTTTATGGTGTCCTGACAGCATCCTCTTTATTAGCTCCTTAGGTCAGGTTTGTACATAGAGACTCAAAACCAAACACAGACATTCTGACTAGTGCTGAGTCTGAGCCAACAGTCTTTTCATGGCCTGGAAGGAAGTGCTCTCCCAAGGCACTCAAAGTCCTGTCAGTCTGCCTTGGCATGGGTCAGTCCTTGTCAAGGTGGAGCCACCCCTGCCCCTAATCCCTTTGCTCCATAGGCATGGATGCCAGCACTCTCCTGTGATGGTCAGCACTTGAATGTAAAGTTATGCAAGGAGGCAAAGGCTTCATGAAAAGCAATAGATATTGTCAGCTTACAGTGAAATGCTGAGGTTTGGCAACTCTGACTGCACTTGAAGCTTCCCAGAGCAGAGCTCCCAAGAGATCTGTACTGCTGGCTCCAAGCTCCTTAAGCTCAATACAAAATTGCTGTAAGACTATTCCTCCCATCAGTTGAAGCTCCAACACAGCTCCTACCAAGTCATGCAAACTATTCCATGACTGTAGGAAGTGTAGCAGAGAATTTTGGATGCTCTCTGGAGGCCAGAATCCCTGATACATGTTTGAGGACTCTCAGAACATACTTATGTAGGGTAGAAGTATTAAAAATTCTTTAAGCAATGGAGTATTCTTTATCCTTGTAGTTAACTGATGGAGATAAAACACACTGAGAGAGAGGGCCACACGATGCTCTTCTTGGACTTGTTCATTCTGTAGAGTTTTATAAAAAGATTTGGTCATTCTACACAAGCAGTTTGAAATGAGTTTTAATGCATGAACTGCATTTCAAGAACCATTTCTGTTCTGCAGTTACTTTACAAACTTCACACCTTATCCCCATCTCTAGCCTACTGAAGCTGGGCAGAGCTTTGCTCTCATTGGGACCAGTAATATCACATAAGGTTCGCTCATAAAGCTGCTTTTAATCTCACCTCATGAAGTTATTCAGTCTGCACATCAGGCAATGCTGCCATCTGTTCAGCTTTGCTGGTGCAGAAATGGCTTTAAACCAGCAGGTGGTGGGGTCTGAGTGCACAAGCTCAGCCTGGCATCACGATGCGGGGGAGAGAGAGTCTCTGTGCCACTCCTGCCCTCTCAGAACATTGTCTGCTGTATCTCACTTTCTTAACAAGTTAAGCAAATTCAGCATTGTGTCAAAATACCAATTATTTCCTTCAATAAAAACTAAATCTGCTTTTCTAGCTGTTTCCATGTTTCATTGCTTTTGTCTTTCACTGCAAGTTTGTGTGGAAGCGTACCACACAGTCTCCGGCACATTCCCGGAAAGTTAGAGCTAAACAGCTACAACTGCTCAGAATTTCATAGGACTTCTATTACGTGGTCATGTTTTACAGTGTAAAATATTTTTAGCTGATTTTTTTTAAGTTTGTGTGCACTCTCTGATATAAATCAAACCGCAAGCCAGTTTATAATTTCTGATAGGATGACAGAAATGGTAATGAATGTACTGAACTCAGAAAATGAACTAGCCACTAGGGGACAGGAGAAATCCTACTATTATGCCATACAATAAATAATATTTAGTATAACAAGCAAAGAGATGTCAAACCCAAATACATTGTTGTATCTCTTTGGATTAAGATACCTCTCATTTTGTCAGGGAGCTGCCCATCAAATTTAGTTATTTGGGTGCCATAATTAAAAATTGTTTAAAATACTGCAATAAGGAATGCTACAAACCTTTACAAAAACAACTTGAAAAACTAACTGTGCTTAATTTTATCAGAGACAATATTCTTTCTCACAAACCACCTCTACAGAAAAAGACAAATTAGTGTAAATTAATTAGTGTAAAATAAATTAATGTGTGAAGGCACTAGCTCCCAGACATGGGAGCTAGAGTTGGATTTTCTGAAAATAGATCAACATTATCCAGAGAGAGTGAAAATTTTTAGTAGCATTAAACAGAACGATCTGAAGATGTTTGTGGACAGAAGGGTTTTTAGAAGAGTCATTCTTCTAAACTATTCAGTTGTCTCATGCTGTTTTACAGGAAGACAAAGGAGGTCATAATCTCCTGATAAAAATTTTCAGCAGGTAACCTGATTCTATGTTCAAAATTTAGATGCATTTTTATCCTTCAGAGAAGGAAACCTAAAAAGGTCACACATGTTGATAAATGCAGCTCCAAAAGACATGGCACAAGTGCAGTCAGAGGGTGGTGTTACACTCTGAACTCTCATTCTCCAGCTAATGCAAACCTATCTGCCCCCTGTTGTCCAGGTCCCTTCTTCCAGAAGGGAGACGGTTTGGGGCTGTTCAAGGCTCTTTCCAAAGAGGTGCATTGACCGAGGTTCACATTAATTGATGAAATGTTTCATTTCCCTGTAATGAATGTTTAAACAATGGGGGCTTTGCTAATGCATTTTGCAACTGCATACTAAGGTCTGTGCCAAGACAATACCACAAACATAGTCTGAAACCAACAGACGATAAATAATCTATTGCTGCTCCTGTTATCAGATAGTGGCTTGCAATCTAATAGCTTTTACTGTTTTCCATTAGACTTACTGGGCATTCATTTAGTCCCTGTGAAGAGGTACTGCACAAAATGGAGGAAGAGGGATGGTCTGGTCTGGACAGTTTATCAAGGAATTTCAGCTGCCCAGTCTGAGCAGGAGGCTCTTGATGAACAGCGCAGGAGGAGGATGCCCACCAGGCAGCATTCAAACACGTCAGCAAACAGAGTAAATAAACACCAAGCTCCTTTGCCCACCAACAGGTTCAAGACTAAGGGCATACCTGGTTCCTCCTAGTCACAAGAAGAATGCCTTAAATAAATTGTGATATAAAACAATAATAAAAGGAATATTTAGGCCTGCTTTCTGATCCGGGGGCCCCCAACCTTTGGTATTTCAAGTTGTCCCACACAAGTGAGGAGGTTCCACTCCTCTGGGGCTTTAATTAGGACAGCAGTAAATGACTACTCTTGCTGTCAGTTTAAATTAATGACACTGCAAAAATTCTTGGAAAATTTTTATATGGAGTGCATACTTATATGTAATCTAAATGAAATCTTAAATTTTTCATGGAATATGTTAAAAAAAGATTCCTTTTCTTGTAATCATAATTGTACAGTTTGGACAACCTTACAAGACAGATGGTAATGAGTAGGGAATCTGCCAAAATCCTGATATGATGCTGATATTAAAGATACTTTTGAAGGCAGGGAATTAACAGGTGCATGTAGATACCAAAATGCTGCTAGCAAGGATTTTCTTGCTATTTTCTAAGTCCGTGAGAGACTTTTCTCTCTCACAGAAGAGGTAGCAGAGTATGTAAACAACCAAGCCACCTGCAACCTTGAAAAGTCTTATGGTATAGTAGAAAAATATTTTGACAATGGATGTTTTAGGATTTTAGCCAATCACCCCCAAGGGGTGGCTGGTCCTTTGTCCAATTAGACTATGAAGAAAAAAGTCTATGAAAGAGTTTGTAAAATAATTTTAAAAATCAATGTTGCTGCAGAATTCCTGCCTGCTGGATCTTCTCTCCTCCTCCTCCCTATGGCTGCAGGACACCGTGATATACCCTAGGGCCCAGGCCTGCGGTAATATTTGGTGCTGCCCGACGTGATCTGCACTCTCTGACGTGTCCTGCACGCTGCGAGCCAAGCCGAATTCCCCTAGAGGTACACTGTTCCCCTTCCCCCCCAGGACCGGGAAGTCCGACAGGACTGAGAAATGGCGAACAGCGGCTCACAAACCAACGCTGTGGTAATGGTCTGGAAAGGTGTGTTTAGTATATTGCACACCTCCATTCCTGAGAACTCAGTTTGGGAATTATTAGAGTGGGCTACCTTAAAAGGGATTTCCATGGACAGAGATACTGCCCTGCACTTTGCCTTATGGCAGGAACTTGGCTGTGCTGTGCTGTCCGTCTGGGGACCCAGCAGTGTTAGAATTATACCAAACCTGGCGTTTGTTATTTATTCTGCTGACAGCCCTTGACTGTAGCAGCCGAGCTGGCTCGCCTATTTCGGTGATGAGTGACGGAGGAATGTCCGAGGGGGCAAGTGATGGTGAATCAGAAAAACCCCCCGGGCTCCACAGGCAGAGCCTGTGCCGCCTCACCCTGCACAGTCGCAGGACTCCGCGGCCCCCAGGGACCCCGCGCTGGCAGAGGTGGGGGTGTCGGGGCAGCAGGAGGGCGCACAGCCTATCTTATCGCTCAGCTCGGCGGCAGCCACAGCTTATCCAGGGCCGCAAATTGGCGGCTTAGCAAATTGGACCCCCAGAGCGGCTCCTAGCCCGTTTGCATATGCACCGGCACGGCCAAAATCGCCTGGATCTAACTTCTTAGCCGGCGTAGTGCCGGGCGTGCCTGCTCCGAGACTGCCTGGGTGTGGTCCGCTGCCCTTCTTGGCGCTGGACTGTTTTGCACTGGTGCAGAACCGAGCCATCGACCTTTTAATACAGCATCTGCCTTTGCTGACAGAGTTACTGAACATATCGCGGCAGCTGGGAGAATTGCTCAGCCTGCAAAAGCAGCTGCTGCTGATAACAGAGGCACCCTGCAGCGCGGGGTGCACCGGGCCCACACCGCCAGCACCACTCGCGCAGCCCGCGGGAGCCGCGGCTCCAAACCAAGGAGTGGCGTGGCCAGCGGCGAACCTGAAAGTGGCGCTGCCATGGGAAAACCCGGAAGCGGCTGTGGCTGCAGAGCGGCGGCCAGGGGCAGCGGCGCCGAACGCAGACGGGGAGCGAGAAACAGCAGCAGTTTCGGCAGCGGCGCCAAGCGCTGCCGCGGAGCAAGAGACGAGTGTGGCACCAGGTGCGGCCGTAGCCCCAGAAACGGCAGCAGCAGCTCCAGTACCAGTTCGGTCGGGACTGGTCGAGATGGCATCCCGTAAAGAGGCTGCCGTCCAAACTGCAGTGCTGCAAGCTGTAGTCTGTGCTGTCTGTTCTGGCTCTAGCGAACTTAGCCAAAGTGCCCCTCTCCGTCCACCTCTGTTTGCTCCCAGCGTCTCAGAGTTGCCTTTGCCTGATGATTCCTCATCAGGCAGTGAGGCAGATGAGGTTCTGGCCCCAGGTCGTCAGGCGGCTGTAGCCGTGCGGCGAAGGAAAAGGCTGCTCCGGTCTCGCCCCTGGACCTTTCCGGACTGCACGGTAACAGTGCGTCCGACCCACTACACTCGCTTCTTAGAATCAGTTAAAATGCGAGCATTGGAGGAGGGTGACTGGAGGTTATTAGAAACCCTTGGAATGCCAAATAGATTTGAGGATTCTGGGGGTAATCGAGAAGCTGTTACACTTCACCCACAGGCTGTTCCAGAAGTTCAGGATGGTAGTGACTCCCCAAAAGGGGAGATCCGAGCTTTCCCAGTGTATAAGGCTCTCCCAAATTCAGGCAAGCGTGATAAGCATGAGGTGATTGCTTGGAAAGTTGCCCAGGACCTCCAATCCAAGGTGGCACAACATGGGCTAGGTTCTGCTGAGGTTATGCAGATAATAAGGGTGATGAATACAGATTTGCTTGCTCCATTTGATATCAGACACTTAGGTCAAATTCTATTTCAACCTGTACAATTTACAGTTTTTAAGAAAACCTGGAGGAAGCTGGCCAACAAGGCTGCATTAGGGAATATGCAGCTCCCTGCTGCCGATCCTAGACAGACAGCAGGAATGGATGCTTTGATGGGGACTGGTCCCTTCTCTGATCCCAGTCTACAAGGTACCTTGTCCTCTAGCGTCCTGCAGCAAGCTCAACAGGTCAGCATGGCTGCCCTGTTGAAAACCATAGAGTTGTCAGCACCCAGAAAGCGATATACTGAAATAGTTCAAGGCAAATCAAAGTCATTCCTCTCTTTTGTAGAGAAAGTCGCTGCTTCTCTCGAGAAGCAGGTTGAGGATGACGGGTTAAGACAGTTGTTGTTAAGGCAGTTAGTGAGAGATAATGCAAACGAGGAGTGCAGAAAAATCATAGATGCTTTACCAGGAGAACCTGAGGTAACAGACAGGGTCGAAACCTGCGCTAAGGTGGGATCTGGGAACCAGAAAAGGCCTGCTTTGGCTGCGTTCCTGCAGCCTGGTCACGCATCTTCTGGTCGTGAACCAAAGCAACCAAAACAGGCGAAAAAACGGAAGCGGCCTAAGCTGAGCCAAAAAGAAAACACAGCAATCCCCCAGTGCAAGAGGTGTGGCAGGCCAGGGCATTGCTCGGACTATTGTAGATCCCGGACTCATGCCGATGGTCAGCCTTTGTCGGGAAACTTCCGCCGGGGTGCAAGGAGGGGGAATTGCTCTCCAATGCAGTCGCTCCCCCAGAGAGTGGCACAGGTACAGGCACAGGCCTACCCAGCCACCCTAGAGACGGCACCCACGGATCAGACGGGTTTGACGTCCACACTGCAGCTGCAGTTGTCTTACACTCTAGTGGTATTTATAAGGTTCCCTTGGATGCATATGGACCCTTAGCCCAGGGATCCAGTGCGATGCTGGTGGGAAAACCTGATGTTACCCATCAAGGAATCTTAGTGTATTACCGCAGGCCTGGTTCCTACGGTATATCACCATGTCCCGCAGCCATAGGGAGGAGAAGGAGAGAAGATCCAGCAGGCAGGAATTCTGCAGCAACACTGATTTTTAAAATTATTTTACAAACTCTTTTATAGACTTTTTTCTTCATAGTCTAATTGGACAAAGGACCAGCCACCCCTTGGGGGTGATTGGCTAAAATCCTAAAACATCCACTGTCAAAATATTTTCTACTATACTATAAACAAGACTTTTCAAGGTTGCTGGTGGCTTGGTTGTTTACATTCCCTGCTACCTCTTCTGTGAGAGAGAAAAATCTCTCACGGACTTAGAAAATAGCAAGAAAATCCTCGCTAGCAGCATTTTTGTACCTACAATTCCCCCTTTATGTTTGATAAGAGAACAACTCCACTATTAATCCTAAATAGAAATCTACATCAGTTATTAATTCTAAATATGTCCTTCAGGCTTTAACTATCTGACTCCATAACAAGAATTTTAAAGTTCAGTCTCTGCTTGTGGAAGGACCATCCCAGTCTCTGCTTGTAGAAGGACCATCTGCCTGATGGTTGACATCCTGGTCATCATCAGAAGAGTCATTAGGCTGATGATCTACATTCTGGTCGCCATTTGGATGGTTGGCGTTCTGGTCATCATTTGGAGGTTGCCTGTTCTGCCTCTGGTGCCGTAGGTCAGGGCGAACGCATTTTGCAGGTAGCCACCGTACCCCAGTATCTGTGGAAACGCAAGCATACCCACGACCCCAAACGATAAGCTCATGTGGGCCTTCCCACTGGTTAGTGAGTAAATTCCGCACCCAGACTTTTGCCCAGGGCAATTGTATGTCTCCTGCAGACTGCAATGAGAGAAAATGATTCAGAATAACAGGATTATTTGAATTTTGTGGTAGTGTAAGGTGATTAATTGTATACAAAGCTTTTGCTAGTCGGCTCTGTGGGGTTTCTCCATGCATCCCCCTTTTCTGTTTGTCCAAAACACACTTCAATGTACCATGAGCGCGTTCAACGATGGCTTGGCCAGTAGGAGAATGTGGGATACCAAAGGTATGGTCTACACCCCATAGGTATAAGAACTGCTGCGTCTTCTCCGAGGCGTAGGCAGGACCATATCGGTTTTCACAGAAGCTGGCACGCCCGGGACTGAGAAAGCCAATTTCCAGTGGGCAATGACATCACGGCCCTTCTCTCCAGTGTGAGCAGTAGCCCACATAGCCGAGGAGAAAGGGTCAGCAGACACGTGCATGTATTTAAACCGGCCAGATTTGGGGATGTGCGTTACATCCGTTTGCCAAATCTGCAAGGCTTTTAGCCCTCTGGCGTTTACCCCCGCTGGCAAAGGCGCAGTGAGTCTGTGACAGTCAGCTCAAGCGCTGACAATGTCGCACGCCTCGGTTGGCGTTAAATGGAACTGCTTCTGCAGGGTATGTGCACTTTGATGGAAGAAACTGTGCGATGCCTTGGCTTGTGCAATTCTGTCAGGCTGAGGCCCTACCCACGCACGGTTAGTCAGCATGTCAGCCCTGGCATTGCCTTCTGTTAGAAACCCTGGTAAATTGGTGTGGCTTCGAATGTGCAGAATGTAATACGGATGCACTCGAGCCTGAATTGCAGACCACAAGGTTTGCAACAGTGAAAACAGAGCCGCATTGTTCACCTCCTTCAGAAGTGAACAATCTAAGCGGTGGGTGATATCTGCTCCATAAGCAGAGTCAATAATCAAATTCAAAGGCTCCTGTGAGAATCATTGAAAAGCCATGATAACAGCCCTTAATTCAACTAACTGAGCAGAGTCTGACTCGGATTGGTGTGTTAGTCAACCACTGCAAAGGCAGTGTAGGATACTGTGTGCCCTTACGCACAGTGACCCCTGCTATAAATTTGTCCCAATACGTACGCCCCAAGCTGCCAACACGTCCCGTCCCCAAAGGTTAAGGGGAGTGGTAGCAACATAAGGCCTAATTGTAGCTGTGTGCCCCAATGGGTCCCTCACCACCACAAGTCATTCGCTTAAATAGCTCTGTGTAGTTCCTCCTACTCCTGCGATGGCCGATCCCACAGGGGCTAAAGGCCATGAGGGAGGCCATGCAGAGAAGGAGATGACAGTTACATCAGCACCCGCATCAATCAAACCTCGAAGCTGAGTCCGGGGTGGACGGGCGTTTGGCAGGATCAGGGTACCTGTCATCTGTGGCCTTTGGTCAGAAATGTCTGCAGCCCCGAAGGCCTGCGGAAGTTCCATAGATCCACTGCCGTTATCTTCATGAGTTTGTTGTTCTATCCTGGGGACACAAGACTTAAAAGGCACTAATTTAGCACGGCAGGTCTTTTCAGGAATAGTTACAGGGGGTTTTAGCGCAAATCTGACCTTTAAAGTCAGCGTCAAAAACTCCTGAGTGCACTAAGATTCCTTGATGGGCAAGATCAGGTTTTCCCACCACCATTGCACTGGATCCCTGGGCTAAGGGTCCATATATGCGTCCAAGGGAACCTTATAAATACCACTAGAGTCTAAGACGACTGCGGCTGTGGTGTGGAAGTCAAACCCGTCTGATCCCTGGGTGCTGTCTCTAGGGTGGCTGGGTAGGCCTGTGCTTGTACCTGTGCCTGTGCCACTCTGCATCTGAGAGCAATTCCCCCTCCCCGCACCCCGGCGGAAGTTTCCCAACAACGGCCGACCATCGGCATGAGTCCGGGATCTACAATAGTCCGAGCAATGCCCTGGCCTGCCACACCTCTTGCACTGGGGGATTGCTGTGTTTTCTTTTTGGCTCGGCTTAGGCCGCTTCCGTTTTTTCGCCTGTTTTGGTTGCTTTGGTTCACGACCAGAAGATGCGTGACCAGGCTGCAGGAACGCAGCCAAAGCAGGCCTTTTCTGGTTCCCAGATCCCACCTTAGCGCAGGTTTCGACCCTGTCTGTTACCTCAGGATCCCCTGGTAAAGCATCTATGATTTTTCTGCACTCCTCGTTTGCATTATCTCTCACTAACTGCCTTAACAACAACTGTCTTAACCCGTCATCCTCAACCTGCTTCTCGAGAGAAGCAGCGACTTTCTCTACAAAAGAGAGGAATGACTTTGATTTGCCTTGAACTATTTCAGTATATCGCTTTCTGGGTGCTGACAACTCTATGGTTTTCAACAGGGCAGCCATGCTGACCTGTTGAGCTTGCTGCAGGACGCTAGAGGACAAGGTACCTTGTAGACTGGGATCAGAGAAGGGACCAGTCCCCATCAAAGCATCCATTCCTGCTGTCCGTCTAGGATCGGCAGCAGGGAGCTGCATATTCCCTAATGCAGCCCTGTCGGCCAGCTTTCTCCAGGTTTTCTTAAAAACTGTAAATTGTACAGGTTGAAATAGAATTTGACCTAAGTGTCTGATATCAAATGGAGCAAGTAAATCTGTATTTATCACCCTTATTATCTGCATAACCTCAGCAGAACCTAGCCCATGTTGTGCCACCTTGGATTGCAGGTCCTGGGCAACTTTCCAAGCAATCACCTCATGCTTATCACGCTTGCCTGAATTTGGGAGAGCCTTATACACTGGGAAAGCTCGGATCTCCCCTTTTGGGGAGTCACTACCATCCTGAACTTCTGGAACAGCCTGTGGGTGAAGTGTAACAGCTTCTCGATTACCCCCAGAATCCTCAGATCTATTTGGCATTCCAAGGGTTTCTAATAACCTCCAGTCACCCTCCTCCAATGCTCGCATTTTAACTGATTCTAAGAAGCGACTGCAGTGGGTCGGACGTACAGTTACCGTGCAGTCCGGAAAGGTCCAGGGGCGAGACCGGCGCAGCCTTTTCCTTCGCTGCGCGGCTACAGCCGCCTGACGACCTGGGGCCAGAACCTCATCTGCCTCACTGCCTGATGAGGAATCATCAGGCAAAGGCAACTCTGAGACGCTGGGAGTGAACAGAAATGGACGGAGAGGGGCACTTTGGCTAAGTTCGCTAGAGGCAGAACAGACAGTACAGACTGCAGTTGGCTGTGCTGCAGTTTGGACAGCAGCCTCTTTACGGGATGCTGTCTCGGCCGGTCCCAACAAAGTCGGTACTGAAGCTGCTGCCGCCATCTCTAGGGCTACGGCCGCGCTTGGCGCCGCACTTGTCTCTCGCACAGCAGCCGCGTTCGGCGCGGTCGCTGCTTCCACTGCTGTTTCTCACTCCCCGGCTGCGCTCGGCACCACTGCTGGCCCGTGCTCTGTGGCCGCGTTTGGTGCCGCTGCTGGCCCGTGCTCTGCGGCCGTGCCTGGCGCCGCCGCCCCCCGCCATGTCTCTGCAGCCGCTGCCGCTTCCGGGTTTTCCCACGGCAGCGCTGCTTCCGGGTTCGCCGCCGGCCGCGCCGTTTCCTGGCTCGGAGCCGCGTCTCCCACGGCCGGCGTGGGCAGTGCTGGCGGCGCGGGCTCAGCGTGCCCCGCACAGCAGGGTTGCTCTAGCATCCGCTGCTCTAGCAAGCTGAGCAGGTCCTCCATCCTTAGGGAGAGGTTCAGTAACTCTGTCAGCAAAGGCAGATGCTGTATTAAAAGGTCGATGGCTCAGTTCTGCAACTGTGCATAACAGTCCAGTGCCAAGGAGGGCAGTGGACCACAGCCAGGCAGTCTCGGAGCAGGCACGCCCAGTGCTATTCTGGCTATAAAGTTAGATCCAGGTGCATACGCAACCGGGCTAGGAGCCGCTCTGGGGGTCCAATTTGCTAAGCCGCCAATTTGCGGCCCTGGATAAGCTGTGGCTGCCGCCGAGCTGAGCGATAAGATAGGCTGTGCGCCCTCCTGCTGCCCCGACACCCCCACCTCTGCCAGCGCGGGGTCCCTGGGGGCCGCGGAGTCCTGCGACTGTGCAGGGTGAGGCGGCGCAGGCTCTGCCTGTGGAGCCCGGGGGGTTTTTCTGATTCACCATCACTTGCCCCGGCAGCCCAGTCCGCGGGGTCCCCCTCGGACATTCCTCCGTCACTCATCACCGAAATAGGCGATCCAGCCCTGCTATCACAGTCAAGGGCTGTCAGCAGAATAAATAACGAATGCCAGGTTTGATATAATTCTAACGCTGCCCGCTCCCCAGTCGGGAGCTCGTATCAGACAGCACAGCCAAGTTCCTGCCATAAGGCAAAGTGCAGGGCAGTATCTCTGTCCATGGAAATCCCTTTTAAGGTAGCCCACTCTAATAATTCCCAAACTGAGTTCTCAGGAATGGAGGTGTGCAATATACTAAACACACCTTTCCAGACCAGTACCACAGCGTTGGTTTGTGAGCCGCTGTTCGCCATTTCTCAGTCCTGTCGGACTTCCCGGTCCTGGGGGGGAAGGGGAACAGTGTACCTCTAGGGGAATTCGGCTTGGCTCGCAGCGTGCAGGACACGTCAGAGAGTGCAGATCACGTCGGGCAGCACCAAATATTACCGCAGGCCTGGGCCCTAGGGTATATCACGGTGTCCTGCAGCCATAGGGAGGAGGAGGAGAGAAGATCCAGCAGGCAGGAATTCTGCAGCAAGATTGATTTTTAAAATTATTTTACAAATTCTTTTATAGACTTTTTTCTTCATAGTCTAATTGGACAAAGGACCAGCCACCCCTTGGGGGTGATTGGCTAAAATCCTAAAACATCCATTGTCAAAATATTTTTCTACTATACCATAAGACTTTTCAAGGTTGCAGGTGGCTTGGTTGTTTACATACTCTGCTACCTCTTCTGTGAGAGAGAAAAATCTCTCACGGACTTAGAAAATAGCAAGAAAATCTTTGCTAGCAGCATTTTTGTACCTACATTAGTGCACTCAGGAGTTATTGACGCTGACTTTAAAGGTCAGATTTGCGCTATGGTCTCCATGCAAAAACCCCCTGTAACTATTCCTGAAAAGACCTGCCTTGCTAAATTAGTGCCTTTTAAGTCTTGTGTCCCCAGGATAGAACAACAAACTCATGAAGATAATGGCAGTGGATCTACGGGACTTCCGCAGGCCTTCTGGACTGCAGACATCTCTGACCAAAGGCCACAGATGACAGGTACCCTGACCCTGCCAAACGCCAATCCACCCCGGACTCAGCTTCGAGGTTTGATTGATGCGGGTGCTGATGTAACTGTCATCTCCTTCTCTGCATGGCCTCCCTCATGGCCTTTAGCCCCGGTGGGATCGGCCATCGCAGGATTAGGAGGAACCACACAGAGCTATTTAAGTGAACGGCCTGTGATGGTGAAGGATTCAGAGGGGCACACAGCTACAATCAGGCCTTATGTTGCTACCACTTCCCTTAACCTTTGGGGACAGGACGTGTTGGCAGCTTGGGGCGTACAGATTGGGACAAATTTATAGCAGGGGTCACTGTGCGTAAGGGCACACAGTATCCTACACTGCCTTTGCAGTGGTTGACTGACACACCAATCCGAGTCAGACTCTGCTCAGTTAGTTGAATTAAGGGCTGTTATCATGGCTTTTCAATGATTCTCACAGGAGCCTTTGAATTTGGTTACTGAAACCGACTAGCAAAAGCTTTGTATACAATTAGTCACCTTACACTACCACAAAATTCAAATAATCCTGTTATTCTGAATCATTTTCTCTCATTGCAGTCTGCAGGTGAGACACAACTGCCCTGGGCAAAAGTCTGGGTGCGGAATTTACTCACTAACCAGTGGGAAAGCCCACATGAGCTTATCGTTTGGGGTCGCGGGTATGCTTGCGTTTCCACAGATACTGGGGTACGGTGGCTACCTGCAAAATGCGTTCGCCCTGACCTACAGCACCAGAGGCAGAACAGGCAACCTCCAAATGATGACCAGAACGCCAACCATCCAAATGGCAACCAGAATGTAGATCATCAGCCTAATGACTCTTCTGATGATGACCAGGATGTCAACCATCAGGCAGATGGTCCTTCTACAAGCAGAGACTGGGATGGTCCTTCCACAAGCAGAGACTGAACTTTAAAATTCTTGTTACGGCGTCAGATAGTTAAAGCCTGAAGGACATATTTAGAATTAATAACTGATGTAGATTTCTATTTAGGATTAATAGTGGAGTTGTTCTCTTATCAAACATAAAGGGGGAATTGTAGGTACAAAAATGCTGCTAGCGAGGATTTTCTTGCTATTTTCTAAGTCCGTGAGAGATTTTTCTCTCTCACAGAAGAGGTAGCAGGGAATGTAAACAACCAAGCCTCCTGCAACCTTGAAAAGTCTTGTTTATGGTATAGTAGAAAATATTTTGACAATGGATGTTTTAGGATTTTAGCCAATCACCCCAAGGGTGATCCTTTGTCCAATTAGACTATGAAGAAAAAAGTCTATAAAAGAGTTTGTAAAATAATTTTAAAAATCAGTGTTGCTGCAGAATTCCTGCCTGCTGGATCTTCTCTCCTCCTCCTCCCTATGGCTGCAGGACACGGTGATATATCCTAGGGCCCAGGCCTGCGGTAACAGGTGCAAGAACTACAACTTGCCTATTTTGACATCGAGCTGTTGGGAGTGAGAGGCGGCCACCAAGCTGATTAGAGGGATGGAGCATCTATCCTATGGGGAAAGGCTAAAGCAACTGGGATTGTTTAGCCTGGAGAAGGATTTGGAGCAACTTAATTGCAGTCTTCCATTACCTGGAGGAAGTCTACAGGCAAGATGGAGCAGAACTTTTTACAAGAGCATGCAGTGAGAGTATGTTGTGGTTTAACCCCAGCCAGATGAAACCAGTTTCAGGACAAGGGGAAATGGGTTCAAACTGAAAAGAAACAGGCTGAGATTAGATATTAGGAAAGAAGTTCTTTACTGTAAGGGTGATGAGGCCTTGGCACAGGTTACTCAGAAAAGCTGTGGATGACCCATCCTTGGCAGTGTTCAGGCTGGATGGAACTCTGAGCAACCCAGTCAAGCAGAAAGTGTCCCTGCCCATGGCAGGGGGATTGGAATCAGATGAGCTTTCAGGCATCTTCCAATCCAAACCATTCCATGACTCTGTGATTTTTGTGGCCATCTCCTTTGCTCCAGCCCCAGCAGCTCCCCAGTAATCTGTTATTTATAAATCCCCCACACCTGTGTGAGAGCTGCTGCTGCTGCACACACATAATTACATATAATACAAGGCTTATCTCAGTGAAATGTTTGATCTTGAAAATGAAACTTAGATGCCACAGCAACTGATCTCTGATGTTTTCACAGAGGCACAAAGTGATACCAAAAACAGGGATAGAGATTCATCTAAAAATACTGAAAGCAGGTAAGGTTTGCTAGTGTAGAGATAGGTAGGCTCTCCAACTGAATAAAATGTATATGGCAAAATATTGCCCAAAAATTGCTGCTTGGGTCAGTACTGTTTCTCAATCAAAGAAATTGTATAGGCAAGACTTTTATTCTTCTAAGAGCATCCATGCAACCTGCTTTCACTGCAATAAACATGAGTAAAGATGAAGTAAAATAATCCCCCTAGCCAGTATTTCTGTCTCATGAAAGTATGGACTTTTTGTGTATAGTTTCCCAAAAAGAGAGAGTGTTCCTAAATTTCCTTGTGCTTTTGAAAACCTCCACATCATATAGTCTACGTGCCTCAGTGCCCCTTTAATGTCTCTGCTAACTGTGTTCTAAATCTATATGCTAATTTCATCTGGGGCTAAAAAGGGCAGAGTTCTCTGAAGGTTTTACTCACATACACAAAATTAACAGAGACAGAAAAAACACTGGTTGATCAGTCATCTATGTAGGTAGTGCCTACTTGTGCAGCAGTTTTGAAATTAGCCACAGGCAGATCAGAAAAGAACATGAGAAGAAAATGAAGGCATGACAGCAGGGTGCAATGGGAAGAGGGGAAGAAGCTGAAGACGGTCTTGGAAGAACTGAAGGTGCTGGGGATGGTGAAGTCTAGGAGGATCTACACTGCCTTGGCAGTATGGTACTTGGGATGTGAGGAAGGCTGGAGAGGAAAAGGGACAGAAATCTTCTCTAATTCCTCTGCTCATGGAATTACTTTATACAAGTACAACTATTTGAAGAGCTGTTAGGCAATCCTTGAAGAGACTAACCAACTTTCCAGGATTCTTAGAGATATTTGGGCACCTGGAGATACAAATGCATGAAGTTCTACTACACAAAAACCACCTGCACAATTTTTACATTCTTTTGTTTGATCACTACTAAGGTCACAGAAATTACCACTGTTTATGCCACACAGACACAGATTGATGGAAAAGAACGTTATTTCTTTGTTTTGTTTCTTTTACACGTCTTTCCAGCTGCTCCAATGTGCAGTAACATCAGATGCCACAGAAAAGAGATCTTAAATAAAATTACTGACACTCCAGAAAACAGGCACAGGAAGATGTCCTACCTCCAAGGATATAGGCAGCTCTAATTCACTATATTTGGAAGAGGCAATGGGAATCCAGATGTGAAGGCTGCAACATAATACCAGCACACAAAGTTCTTATCTTGATCTACAAAATCTAACCCTCTAGACACAATCAGCAACTGGATGCACCATATGCACATGGGAGGAGGATACAAGAAGGGTAGGAGAGACATCTAAAGGAAGTGAGGTGATCATATATGCACTGAGGTATTGGAGGCAAGGGGGGAGGTGGAATTGAGGCAGTGGTATGAAAAGGAAACCAAGGGCTTTAGGAAACTCTGGCTATGCTCCTCCTACAGAACACAAAACCTCAGGCTCTCCTGCAAACTTAAGACAACGATGAACATGTTGGGACATTGGCAGCATTCTTCCTGTTTTTTCAAGATATTTATGCTGAGAGCTTTTCCTCTTAAGACAAGCAAATTCCTGGAAAACAGACCCTAGAGGAAATCCCTAATGCTTGACTAGCTTTCCACGTCTGAACGCTACTGAATGTTGAACCGCTCAGGATTAATCTGCCTTCACTGTGAACATCATAATCTATAGCTAAGATGCTCTAAGAAGTTCTAGCAATCAGTCTCATCTGATCAATGAAGCATCATTCTTCTGTTATGGTGCTGAAGATTTTACTGTACGTGTGAGTCAACCATTAAGCCTTGCTCTTAAAAAATCAATAAAGAGAATGACCTTCATTGTGATAAAATATTCAGTCCTAAATATAATGATTCTACAAGCAAAATTCATCCTATCTTGACTTCCTTTCAAGTTAACTTTGGGGTCACCTTTTTCATTTACCACTATTTCTTTATAGTAAATATAGTACAAATGGTACTAGAAAAGTCTTAAAGTGCTAGAAAAATGTTTAAATTATTAAGTGGAATATCTCAAGATATATTAGCATATAAAGAGAGTGTAAAGCCCAGATATGCTTTCCTTTAGGCTTTGATTTTCTTACACAAAAGAAAATTGACAGAAAATGTCTCCCATGAACATGTGAGATACAGTCAGCCATATCACAATGGTACATGCATTCCTTTTTCTGTATTTTCCTCTGCATCTGCTTCCAAAATTTAATCTGAAATTTCCTGTCTTCTCATCTTGTTGCAGATGGGAAAAACCTTATAAAACGAAGGCCTTGTTAGCCTCGTAAAATCATGGTTCACTTCTGTTACTTTGGCTAAGCAGAAAAGGATTCTGGGTAATGACTCAGCTGGAACAGAGGTAGAAAACAAGTTACATAACTGTAGAAAACAAGTCATATAACCATCACGTGTTCACATTGCGGTTTATGGCGGTTGGTTGAACTATGGTTGTTGCACTTTAACAGAATGTTACTGATAAAGGCCGAATTGCTTTAAATGGCCTGGTTTTTGGAATAAACAAGCTCCCTTTTGCACCTGCCTGCAGACTTCATGTCGCTTCTTACACCAACATCATCTAATGTCTGAAAGCCATCCAAACTCTCAATAGACAAGTTCTTTAAAAAAATTAATCTTTGTCTTTTACCTTCATGGCAAAACTCATGTCAGGTGACCATACCAAAGAGACTTCTGTGCGAGACCTAACAAAAAGGAGACTTATCTTACGTTTTTAAAACTCTTATCCTAAACTTCAATCAAAAGCACAGATTCAAAAATTATTATATGATCTCTTCTATAATAGAAGATTCCACAAATCTCTAGCAACACAAAAATTCCTCACTAAATTATAGTATACTTTTCAAAGCATTTTCCTTCTCAGTTTGAACCTCACAGGTGGGCATGAAAATCTCCATGGGGAGAGAAAAGGATTACATTAAGTTGTTCAAATAGTTACTTGTACTAACATGTAAGAGTAAGCCATCAATCCTCTCTCCTCTTTGCTCCCCTCCTTCCTAGAATTTCTTTGACGGTCACTTTCAGCCCTTGTTACAAGTTGGCTGTTAAACTCTTATCCTGCTCTAATTGTTAGACAAGTTTGATTATGCCAATGTATTTTCTATCACATGATTTGCATTACAGGTCTTTACTGCATTTTTTAACTAAAATATATGAAACCTCCTCATGAAGAGAGTTCATTTCCCTAGAAACCTGGCATAGAATCTTTAAAGGCATGTGACTAATTTTCTGCCTCTCTGCGGTTTCAAAATTAATTTTTTTATGTACTCAGAATTTGAGTAATTAGTCAATAGAGATCAGCCTGTCCCAGTGTCTAAATAATAGTTCTTGCGAGATAGTGAAAATTGTTCGTATCCAAGGACTACAAAAGGAAGCCCTCTGTTAAATATTTTGCAATAATTGAGTATTATCTCTATTTCAAATGGACCTAAAATTTTATTATGACTTACCTCTTTATGAAGCTTATTTGATTAAATTGTGGTTAAAAGGTCATTGTGATCACACTGGATGTATCCAGGCTCAGGAAGCCCAGCTGTCTGTGCTCAAGAACCACTTCTGCACATACTTTTGATGAAGAGAAATTGAATGATGGAAAATAATCTAGAAAACAAACAGAGTAGAAACATCCAGACAATTGAGGCAGATTTTCCCTCTTAGTGGCACAGTTGCAGGCTTTCTAATACAACTGCCAAGGAGCTAATTCCTTTTACCCTGGCCATTTAAAGCTTTTTTTTTTTTTTTTAATTTTAGAGCCAGATGAAAGATTTAGAGACAGAAGCCCTACTACTTCCAGAAAGCCTTATGTTCTGACGACAAATTCCCCAAATGCTTCTGATGTCTCCATGCATGCAGTTTCTCTATGTTTGAAATAGTGGGCCAGTGAATCAGAACATCAGCAAATGTCAGGTTAACAGTGAGTCCCCAAACATATTTAAGTATGTCATGTCCAGCTCCTGATAGCCAGTTCCTTGTCTCTGACTCATTTTTGAAGGCTGACTACCTACCACTTCCTCCTAGCCTATGGAAGAATGATGAAATACTGGATTCTAAAAGATATCTGTCTGCTAGGTCATTCTGTCTGGCCATCACATCTATGGATGTGTTTCCTGGAAGGGTCATGTCACCTTTTTCAGTGGAGGACATTGACCTAATGTATCAATGTATTGGAAGGGAAGGGTACAAGGTACTCCTTCCTCTGCAGGGAGATCACAGAAAAACATAAGATTGGAGGAGACTGTCAGAGCCAGCCACACATGAGCATGTTTATGAGGCAATTCACTCAGAGGAACTACACCTATCAGACATCCACTATGCCCATTCCCAGAAAGTTCTGGACACTGCCTAACACTTGTCAAAGATGACCCAAAAGGAACAGAAGCATAGTCGTGTAAAAGTCAACAGGGCTTAATCTCACACTGACATCTTGGTTTAATGCTAATAAAGCTCACAGAACAGATTGTCAGCATCTTGGTACTCCTAATCTCACAACACCTCACCAGTGCGCCTATAGTACTTCGGCAAAGTGGTTAACACGTTTATTTAAAAATGAGTATGTTAAGACACTGACATGTTGGCATTTGCCTACGATGGATTGTACTGTGGTTTACAGAATGATAGCATGGTTGGGATTGGGAGGGGCCTTTTGAGGTCATCTTGTCCAGCCCCTCTGCTCAAACAGGGCCAGGACCACACCCAGATGGCTCTTCAGTATCTCCAAGAATGGAGACTCCACATTCTTTCGGGGCAACCTGTGGTAGTGCTCAGTCACTTTCACAGGAAAAATGTGCTTCCTAACATTCAGACAGAATATCATGTTTCAATTTGTAAATACTCCCTTGGTGAATCCATCCTGAGCACTCCTGATTTTCTTGTTCTTCATATGCTTGAGAATGGTTTCCAGGGCTATCTGTTCCCTCACTGTCCCAAGAATCAAGGGAAGGTTAACTGACCTGTAGTTTTTATTTCTACTGATGTCATAGGACCTCTGTGACTTCAACAGGCTTTAGTTCAAGTCATAAAGAAAATGAGAATAGACCCAGGAACTTTACCTTTTATTTAGCCACCAAATACACCTCTTAACATTAGTGATGATCTACACTGAGCCAGTTGTTGCCTTGTGGACACAGAAAAAGTAGATCATTTGTTTGGACAGCTGAGTAGTGAAGTGTCTTCCAGTATCACCTCTGAAGAAATCACAAACAATAAGAATATACTAAATATTCTACTTACTACAAAAAGGCACAAGTCTCTCTTACTACATATGGCAAACCTGCCACCCTACACAGTTCAGAGGGATTTCCATAACTGTCTGGCTAGTACTTAAAGTGAGACATTTTTCTCCAAAGTACAAAAGACACTCTCTGCATCTGACTGGCCTTTTGTTTTCTGCAGGATTTTTTTGTCTGATTGCATATCATCTCTCACTTGAACTCCATTTTCGTAGCCCTGCAGTGAACAGACACACTCTCACTGTCATATCCTTTTCCAAGCCTCTTTTATTAAAATCTCATCTAACTTCATTATTTTTTAAATATAAAAGGGAAAAATCTATTCAATTTCCATTGCACTAATTTATTTCTCGACTACATGCATCATTCCAAAACGTAGTCCAATTGTAAGAGAGGAAGATGGAAATTCAACTTGGACATCACATCTACAATCCCTTCTGGGTTGTGCGACAGAGAAGAGATACTAAATATAGAAATTAAATAGCTTCCATAGTTAATCAAGATAAAATTAAAATTTTAATATTGGAATTGACTATCTAATGTGGCATTTAATCAGTATACTAATGGAATCATGTTTCAAAATATGAAACAGAAAATAGAACATTTAATATTTTCCACCTCAGAATCCAGTCTGTCTCTTAGGATCTGTATCAGTTTTTGCTTAGGTGCTTTTAATTCCCCTCATACACCTTAACAGATAAAACAATTTTAAACTACAGGAAGGCTTGGCCACAGCCCAGATGAAGATGTGCTGCTGGGTCTCTCTTGGCATTTACAACACCTGGCACAGGCCCCAGTGGCTTAAAATTGGCTTGGGAGACACTGCAAAGCAAAACTGCTGCCAAGCCAGCAGCAGGTTGCTGCCTGGCATGAGCTGCTCTGTGCTGATTTAAATCCAAATCTCCTCAGAACAGCTGTGCTCTGTTGAGAAATCTTACTCCTGCTTGGATGCTGCCAATGACTCATTCTTGCACAAACATCTGCTGCAAACAGCAATTTAAATATCAGAGGACCTCGTGCCATCTCAGAACTGATAGAAGCCCAGTGACCCCCAGCTAGGGAGCTGCCTTCTGTGTCCCTTTCCCTGGATGCTGCTGTGTCTCCTTCCTTATCTTGCGTATCTCCACAGTTCGGGAGCACTGCCTTATCTTGTCGGGGTATGGAGGCTCTCAGCTCCCCTTAGCCCTGGGGAGCAGCTGGGCATAGCAGCAGGCTTGGGTGAACCTGTCACGACCAGGGGCCAAGGGGCTGGAAGTAGCAACTCTCTCTCCTAAAGGTTTCATGAACTACTCTCCATTAGCTCTCTGCAACTATTGGTGCATGAATCTGGAAACCTCACATCGTTTCTGTACCCTGTTCCTGTATGTCCTTCAGGGCTTCACTTCAGATAATGGACACATTTGGGTTCCCCGAGCAAGCTGTGTTCCTCAAGGTACCAAAGCTCCCAGATTATTTTGTCATAATATTGCTAATGCCAAAGGCTTGCAAAGCTGTCTCTGAAGTATATTCCTGCACCCAGATACCTTAATAATTTATAAAGTCAGCAAATCACAGTGTTGGCACAAAGATGCTTTAATATTAAGCTGCTCTAAGTTTGGACCAGACATGTTCTGCTGAGTCCAATGAAAGGCAAATTGCAATAATGTGACAAGACAGTTGAAATATTCAGTACATTTGGAAAGACAGTTGGAAACCCAAATATTTAACAATTTATGCATTGCTTTTGCAGATGCTTAAAAAGGATTTGATTTGTCGGAACACAAAACTAAGCTACAAATAAGGTCAAAACCAATCTATGTATTTACAATACACAGCATAGTGTTATACAAGAGAGCAAACCCCTCAAAAGGACCACATGTATTTCTTTCACAACATGCTATATAATTGTAAAGTAATTCCTCTCATCTACTTCTAGTCATGTCAGGCACATAGCATGGGAGATAGAAATGAATGATGAAAAAAATACCCAGCTGAATAAACTTGCATAATTTTGCCCCTATAGGAAAAATGGCAGTCACAAGCAGTCAGCTCTGTGGAACAGCAGGTTCCAATAGCACTGACAAATGCCACATATGTGCTTTGGGATGGGCGGGAGACCTGTGTGATACAAGAGACATAAAGCAGAAAGCAGTGCCACAACTGTGTGCTTAGTCTGTATGGGCATGCTTTACTATCCACAGCAGGAGTAGTTTTCCAGCATGTCAAGTTTTTCTTCACTTCAGAGAAACCCAGAATATGTGAGCAAAGAAAACATAGAGTTTGTGAATAAGAAAAATGGCATTGCAGCAAATAGAAAAATAGTAGGTCCCAGACTGAAAGGATCAAAGCTGGAGTAACAAAAAAAAGGTCTGATAATATGAAGCACAGCACATTTGTACTGGTTGTGGCTGGGGTAGACTTAACGTTCTTCACAGAAAAAGAATTTTGGCTGGGGTTAAACCACAATAACATTGCAAGATTAGAGTTTTTAAAAAACCCAACAGTCATAAGGTAAGGCAATTCACAGATTCACAAGCGCTATCTTTGTCTACATTCATTTGCATTAAAAACCAGTGTTATGACACCTCCCAACCAAGTCTCTAAGAGAAAAAGGCATTATATGTAGACCACAAAGTTTTGTCCGTATCTCCCATTATGACTTCGTACCAACCCTTCTCCAGTTTCCTTTGCCAGCCACCTCCTATCATTCATACTGTCTTCCAGACACTGGTTTCACCTTTCTATACCCAATCCTACCCAGAGGGCTATCCAGCAACTACTGTTTCAGCAACAAAACTAAATGTTAAATTATCCAGCCAGTTGACTTTGACTTTCTAAACTGTGAATTTGAGGTTTCATACTTGGAATTTGAAACAAAAAATTTCCCAGCCTAGAGCTGAGAAATGCCGGGTGAATACCAGATGAAATGGAAAAAGTGGAAAGGTGTTTCATCTAGATTAGAGGAATTTTCCAACCAACTGTGATGAGCTGCAGCACCTCAGTACATTTACGCCCTTCAAAGAGAAGTACATTTAAGTTCTAATACTAAAATAACTTGTGCATATAGATGGCAACTTAACAAAGCAGAAGTCTGCAATGGAGCTTAGAGCATGCTTTGGCAAAGTCCCAGTAGAATACAAACATTCCTTGGAAAGATAATATTGACAATATCCCACTGAAATAATTGAAATCATTGATCATTTCTTCAATTCAGACACAAGTCCTTATACACAAACAATAAAGGTCTATGGCTTTGTGCATCTGTACTGTGCACTGCACCCTACGAGAAGTATAGCCTTAGCCTATCATTCTGCCTCAAGCCCTGGTTTGCCTGACATCAGCACCATCCCTGTCCCAAACTCATGCAGTGATAAGCTGAGGGAGGTCTCTATCTACTCAGAGGCAATTTCTCCACGGGTGCAGTTCTGTCTCTGTCTGCTCTTTATAAAGAAATGCTACTCGAAATGAGGTAGGGGTAGAGGAGCTCTGCAGCCAGGTATCTGGAGTGCCTTGCAAGCTGGGGCTGTGGTGCAGCCAGTCGTGCAGTGCCAGCCCCGTGGCTGCCCGTGCTGACGATGCGCCAGGGCAAGGCACCCACGGGTGCTGCCTGCGCAGGAGTGCAGCTGGCGATGCTGCTGCAGAGCACACAGCTGCTCCTCTCTGCCTTGGTGGGGCCACCAAACCTCACAGTCCTGTCATCAAGGAGCGAATATTTCAGAGGAAAATTTTATTTCATCAGTTTCATACACATTTTAAAGTTGATTTTAACCACTTTTGTACTACTGCTTACTTCTTGCCCTTGTTGTGTAGATCTTGTTTCCATCGAATTCAATGAAGGCCTCTTCACTGGACTCAACGGGGCTGCTTCACAACTCTCACAACCACCACCACATTTCTGACTTCAGAATGCTGTATTCCAGCTTTGTGTTTGATCTTGTGTCTCTGTCTTGCCTGATCTCAGCAGCTATAGCACCCTGCCACTCACAGCTAATGGGTCCCATTTTCAGTGCAAGTGATAGATGTCTGCCTTTTCAAGCTGATTATTTCCCAGCTGCTGCACTTTACTGCAGGCAAAGAGTTAGTTAGAAAAGCAGGTGGGGAGTTGTATTTTATAAGAAATTTTTTTTTTCATTTCATTTAGTCATAGAGGTAGGTAGACTAGATGCACACAGAGATCAAGTAACGTATATAAAATAACAGTAATTTAAGTTCATGATCTGTTTCCCAGATCCCTAGCCAGAGAGAGGAGAAAAAAAAAGCAGGATTTACACAGATACTCAGCATTAGGAAAACTCTGCGCCAGTCTCCTGATGATGAGTGTAGCGGGTTTGGTTTGTAACGGGGCAGAAACACCAATTTAGTGTAGTGGTTTGGTCTAAAATACTCATTAGTGTTAACCTTCTGAGAGATAAGAATTAGGAGAATCGCAAAGCAGGCACCAAACTTGAAAGAATATAAAGAAGTTTATTAACAGACCTAAAAGAAGAAGAAAAAAAATCATACCACACCTTCAGATCACTTCTCCCCCCACCTTTCTCCCTGCTCCCAGTGACAATGTAAAAAGACAGCCCTTGAGATGTTCAGTCTGTTTATCACTTCCATAATAACCTTGTTCAGTCCATTTAGGAAGAGGAGTCTCTCTTGCCCATGATATGAAAACATTATCACAACGAGACAGCCGCCCGGGTTGGTTCTCTGCTCACATGTGAGTCCCTTCCCACGACTTGCAGCTTTCCCCACAGCTGCTTTCGAGGGTCCACTCTTGAAATTACTGGGGTAAAATTTTAAGGTTGAGCCATTCAGAAACAAAAGTTCTCTTCACCCATCTCTGGGAGCATTTCATCTCTAAGAATAGAGGCCCTCCTCCTTCCCTGGAGCAAAGGGTCCTCCTCATCTTCATCTTTAGGACTATCTCTGGGAGCATCTCTAGGAACTGAGGTTTTCTCCTTTTCCATTTGGAGCAAAAGTCCTCATTGCTTCCATCTCTCCCTGTTCAAACTTCTCATGAAATTACAGCTGCTTCAGCATCTGCCTAGCTCAGCTCAGGTGCTTTTGCTCTCAAGTACAAGTTGAAGGCTCCACCCCCCATGCCTTCATGAAATTACAACAGGTACTCTGATGCATCATAGCTTTACAACAGAATTTCAGCTCTAAGCATCTCCTCCTTCTTCTCCCTCAGGTTTTCAGCTCTTCACAGCACTAAAAGGGTTAATCTCACCTAGGCCTTGCAGCTGGAATGTCGCTTATCTCTGTTGCTCACATGATCTTTTGCCAGACAGAGGTGCAGCTTCAGCTGAATCTTGGCCGCACTGGAGAGGGGGAGCCGGGCTGCTCTGTCTGCACATAGCAGGGCTGTGGGGGGGTTCCACGGCTGGAACAGGTCCATCGGCTCCAGGATGGCCGTGGCCCGGCCCGGCCTGGCCCAAGCAGGGCCTGCTGGGCCCGCTGGCCCCCACACGGGGCCCGCAGCCACCTGTCCCTGCACTGGAAGCGAGAGCGAGCTTGGAGGGGGAGTTTGTCTATTCTTAAGTGTGGATCACAGAGGCGGTCACAATTTTAAGTGGCTTAAAGAATTGTCCATATTCAAACTGGACAGCTGATAGGTTCTGTCAGGTCACAGAGGAAGCTGTAAGCACCCCTTAGCAAGGACATCCCTTCCAGGACTATGCTTGCTAACCCATGACAATGAGGGACACAGAAACCAGAGAGAAAAAGAAAAGAACTGATAAAACATGGTTTTATCTTGTCCTGCTGTCTTTTTAGAAAAAGTGAACATCAAATAAGTGTGAATGTCTTCAAGTATTTTCCCCCTTAGGAAAAAAATACTGCTGGAAAAGCTTTCATCTTCCAAATGAGCTGCTTCTTAACAAACTACATTGGCTGCTTGCCATATCAGGCTTGGCTCCTGTTTTTTCTTTTAGCAGTAGTTAATGAGAATGTCTGATCAGATTGTTAGACTCAACAGACTTCAGCAGTAAGAAACAAAAACCCCAAACAGGCTTGGTGTTGACTACCCTGCCTGTCTGCCAAATACATCAGTCCAGGAGAGTCACCAGTTTTGCTCTGTTCTGCTGAGCTGCATGGGATGTATAGATTACAACAGGGTTAATGAGCTTTGTTTGTCAATCCCAAAGCACACCACATAAACCCCACATGTTCATAGGGCAGTGTCTCCTCCAGGGCTGGGAGAGACCTAGGGGAAAAAGAGACCTGGCCAACTAGCTTCTGAAGAGAAGAAACCTAATGAATGATGAAAATTCCTTCCTTTTAACATTGCTGCCCTCAGGGATACACAGATGTTTCTTCAGGAGGCAAAAACTGAGTGTGAAAATGGGTAGTGGTTTGATTTGGTATGGTTTTGTCTGTATGCCGCAGAAATGTGAAGCTTGCTTCCCTGATCAAGTTACATGTTGTCTAATGTTTGCCCACAGACTCAGCAGTAGAGTAGGAAAGGTGTAAAGCATTTTATGTTCTCTCCTAACATGTGGCCATACGGTTGACCTGATGCCCAGAAAAATTCTGAGTTTCAGTGTTTCACATGGTGTGAAACCTTTTAATGTAATCTTTTGGCTTTTGTAGCTAGAGTCAAAGAAATTTAATGTCTTAATTACCCAAAAAAAAAACCCAAAACCCACAACAGCAATTTCTGCCCTGCACATGTTCTGTCTGCTTTCTGTTCCCACCTCTTCTGAACCACTTTGCCCACACCCTAGTTTTATGATATGTTACCATATCCTGTTCAGCAGTGAGCAGGAAATTTTAAAAATACCAACAAAAAAGCAATGAAGTATCACCATAACATAATTCCCACCAGAGGAGATGGTGCCCTCTTCACTGGAGACCATCACATATATATATATATATATATATATATATATATATAACACATAACCTTTAACATGTAACATATAACATACATCACATATATAATACTTTTATTTTTTAATACATGTCATATAATGATATTGCTTCACTGGTATCAGTGCAGAAACTACTGAGAAACAGATCAAGACAGACATTTCTGTGTCTTGAACGACATAAATAGAAAAGAAATAGGAGGGCAGAGAATTAGAGGTGGAAAAACCCTCCTGAGACTTACTGAGCATTAGGCTTGGACATAATCAGATGAAAACGGACCACACATATTTGTAGATGACAAAGTAAGTTGTGATGATACCAGTCCACAGTGTGTTGCAGAGCATGCAATTCTCACCCAAGGGCAAGTAAAATAAGGTTACTTATAAACAATTTGAGTAGGAACCTGATTTGTATCCAGGATATCTCTGTCAATAAAAACAAACATCCCAGGCTGCTCTCTCTTCCTCATTTCCTTTTCTTCCCGGTTGTTAGCGAGCACTGTCTTATCCACAAGTCAGTACAGAAGCCCCATCAAACATACTTTAATCTGGCCACTGGCCAGAAGAAACCAACTTTTTGTTGAATTCCAGGATATGCTTTACCCTGTTTGACTGACACACTGAAGGCATACCTTAACTCTAAGTAAGCTGGAAAGCCATCTTCCTGAAATTAATGCCTATGTTCCCAAGAAAGAAGATACACGACAGACCAGCCTGCCTGAGGATAGCTGCCTAAGTAGGATCCAGTAATCCCAAGTGTCTTGATTTGGCTTATTTCATCACTGAGCCAAGTGCATCCTGATTTAGTGGGTGGGTTGTACTTGTTGACAGTGGCAGAGCTTACTGCCCTGTTTCACACCACAATGCAGTACAGGGTATCTCCAAAAACTTTGAAGGCAAATATAGATCAGTTCTCTTGGATGCAGCCATCTCTTTGGCTACAGATTTTGATTGAGCCTGCTGTCCTAATGCCAGTGGGGCTGAATTTCAGAATACAGGGCCACGTGCTTTGGATACTTCAGCAAAACAAAATACTCATAACAATAGGCAGATCTAAGCTTCCTCTTTAACTAAATGCCCTAAGAACTGTGAAGGTATCTTCATCTCCTCTGACCAGCAGTTACGTATGAATAGAACAGAAAGAAGAGTATCAAAATTACTCCATGCTGTGTCTGAGCTGTATTTCTCTTTTATTTTCCTTTCAGAGAACACAAATGTTCCCCATCCCATGCCTGGGAGAACCAGCTGCAGATTCAGCTGTGCATTTTTGCTGCAGAGCTGCCTCGAGGCTTCTCTGGAGACATAGAAAGAAGGGCGAGGGCTGGACCAAGGTCATGTTGTTGTGCATCCTGGAAAGGAAGAAGTAATAAGAAGGGATTGTAGAGAATTAGTCTTCATGTTCCTTTACCATCAGCTGTGAGAGATTTTGGGAAGAGATGTGTTGCCACTTACACAGTGCAAGCTCTGCACAGCTCAATCCCTTTTCTGGGCAGAAGTGTCCCCCCCCAGCTCAGCTTCCCAGATATCTGGACCAGGCTAAAAGGAGGCCATGCCATTTTCCTGCCCTGATCCCTTTCATTCTCTGACTTGGCTACAGCTTGCCCTGTTTTCTCCTAGGTCCGGGCTGGTGATGCAGGTGCTGCTATACAATATTACGTTCCAAAGCTGAAGTGCTGCTTCATCTGACTGATTTTGTCATTGTGTGCGCCCTGAGCCACAAGCTGAAGTGTGGTAAATCCTTTCTCCTCTTTCAGTCTGATTTCCACCTCCTGTGTGCCTGCTACAAAACCATGATAAACACCAATCAAGGTGATACTAACTGGAGAGGTCAGCCAGCAAAGGGGCACATGCACCTCACTTCAGTGGCCTATCACTGAATAGTCACTGAGTGAGGAAGATTTTGTTGTACTTGTTCTTTCACTAATTAATGTCAGCATGACAGCTTTCAAGAGAGGTCAGACAGCACCTCAGGGAGGCTGCTAAATGCAGAACTCATTTGAGCATGGAGGTTGCTGCAACTGCAGCCCTTAATAAAAAACTCAGTATATTCAAATATTGTGAGTAACTAGTATTTTCCCTATTGGAAGTTGCCTGAGAATTATATGATAGTGAACTTAGTTCCTGTAAAGAGTCAGGATATATTTTAGAAGTTTATGACTCTGCAATCAGACAGATATGAAAGTTCTGAAGGCTGAAAATTTATATATCCTAATTTTTTACTTCCGTGCTTTGTTCCAGTACTCTCTTGGGCCTTGCAAACAGCTGACATAAATTCTAACAGCAAAGACTGCTCCAAAATTAGGGCTCCAAAGCCTTGATATTACTGATAATTCTAGAAAAACGAGGACAACGATGGAAAATCCTTTCCCCATGTGGCATTCACACACAGGTCTGTGAAACATTTGCCTGGAAAATCATTTATCCACTGTATTTCACAGCAGATCGATTGCAACCTGTAGTTATATCTCCATGGACAGAACTACTCACATTCATACCGATGCTTAAGTTTCATGTTCTGCCAAATACCCCGGGCTTTTAATAGGACATGATCTACAAAGGCCTCAGTGATAATCTAATATATTGATTTTTCCCTTCTATATCTGCTCACATGTAGTATCGTTATGACCAGATAGTTTCTTCTTGATTCTGCTTAGTTCCTAGTATTAATACTACCCAAATGCACACCCTCACAGACTCCTAACAACAAATCTGTTCAAAGCACTGAAAGGGTGCTTTGTGATTTTTCACCTACTGGTACTGATAAAGAGATGTTGAATTTCCAAGGTGTTTTGTAGGTATTTATGCATCGATGAACTTAAAATTCAATGGTCACATTTTGTGCTTCTCCAAACATTTTCAGAATAATTAACACCTTTTGGCCAGGTTCTTACCTCCAGCACAATGAAACCAGCAGATCCAACAGTGTGGAAAAACCTACTGTAGATTTTTTGCTGTAACTTACAATCTGAATCACAAATTTCTCTTCAGCTCACATAAAGCCTGCTCACCTCTGCAAAACCCAGAAGACTTTACATTAAACTATCATTGAGTGAGTGGCAGGAACAAACGCTGTGTCAGGAAAGCACTTGCTAGGAATAGAGGATATAGTCAGCAACAACGGCTTACAGATATTGTGCCAGGTAGTGACAACCTCTTGAAGGTGGTAGGAGATTTACTTTTATCATCAGAAGAGAAGATCAGGACAACATGAAAAAGTGTTTTATTTTAAAGACACAAGGAAGGAGGTCTCTGCTATGTGGGATACAGTGGAAGCTGGTGTGAAGAAAGAAGGGGGAGAAATAATTGAATGTTTTGACACTCTAGAGCAGAGCAAAGCAAAAAGGAACATGAGCAAATCACTCTGGATACAGATCATGCAGGACTAGCAAAAGCACAAAGGAGCAGATCCTGAATGCTGATCTGCCAGCTGCCAGGAAACCTCCCCACATTTTATGCAACATATGTTATGTCCATGTGCTAGACCTGCATGGGGATATTTTTGAATCCTGAAAGAATGGATGGGAAGGCAGAAAAAGTCCTGCACTCTCCCTGCTGGATCAGGCTGTGCTGGACCAGAACAGCTCAAAAGGACAAAGAATTGTATGCTCTGCTTAGTGACTGGGACAAATGCTGCTGTTAGAGTCAGGGTAATATGCCTAAATCAACAGTCCTCACTCTTCTCTTTTTAACATATGCTTTCCAAAATTCCTGGGGAGAGCCACGGGAAGTGTCAAAAGGAGATCCCAAAAATTAAATCAAAGCAATGTCACAATAAAGCCAGTAGAAGCAAGGAAAAAGTGGAAAAGTTAAGTTCATTCTTATCTGAACAACATAACATAAAATGCTCTAATAACCATGCCAATAAAACAGGAAGAAATTGACCAGAAATCATTAATATGCATTTTGTACTCATGAAAACACCTACCTAAGTAGAGAGAGCAACACGGAAGTCCTTAAGCAGAGGTCAAAGAGAAAGACACGAACTGTACATGCTTTCATTTGGAAAGTTGCAACAGCAAAATTATCTGTGCCTGAGGAAAGCAAAGACAAAGCCTTTTTTTTAGAATATGTATTTTGTGTCTCTATTTACATGAAAGTGTGTATTTATACATCTCCATAAATACACACAGAAATACATCTTTATATTTATGCACATACACGTGCTTGCATGGGGATGCCATGTTTGCTGTCTCTGGCACAGTGAGTAAACAGAGACAGCCCCACTAAATTCTACCTCCAGTGAGTGAACGGGTGCAAAAGTCTTGCTTCAGAAAAACAACTTGCTTTGAACCCAGTGTGGGCTGATGCAGTAACCCAAGTATCTCCTTACAGTAGCTGGCACAAAGGAGCCCCTGCTGCCCTGCTCAATGCATGCTGGTGACATCTTGCCAAGTGACAGAGCTCGCCAAGCACGGGAAGTAGCAGAACTTCCTGCCATGTAAAAGAGCTTGCTCACCAAGAGAGAGTTTCTTGTTTTCCCCAAAACTCTTAGAGCTGCCTTCCTAGCAGCCTCAGAGAGCATTCTCAGCAGTACAGAAGCAACAGTATATAAAAATATCACCAGAAGGAAATAGGAGAGGCAGCTTGTCTTGATTCTTGCAGCATCCCTCCTATTCTCCACACAGAGCATATCAGATGTGCTCTTCCATTTAATGAACAGTGCAAAAAGCTAGCTTTTTCAAACTTTATTTCTCCCTAGAGGATATTAATTCTGAAAATGCAAGGGACTTTTCCATTTGGGAATACCTTTGGAAACCTATCTGTGTTTTATATTAAATTCCTCCTCAGACTGCATCACAAAGCCCTGTTTTCATCAGTCTCTTCAGATTTTAGCCTTTAAGCTTGCAGCATCCTTGGAGTTTGTCCAGAGACTCAAGAAGCCTTCCACTTCTCAGTATGCAGCCTATGACCCTGTCACTCACAGCTCAGGAGCAACACCATTGCTTTCAGAACCCAAAGCATACAGTTTTCAGTCATGTGCATCCACCTGAACATGGTTTCAAAACAAAGGATTTTTACCTGCCAACACAGCATCTCTTCACCATCCTTAAGCCTCCGTGGTGCTATGCACACAGCCGAGAGGAGTGAGCTCTCCTAGCGACACAGGCTCAGGATCTTTGCTGATTTAATTGCCCAAGCTCTTAGGGTTTTTTATCACTTTCTTATGTACATAACACTTAAATGTCTGAAGTAAAATTAACCCACCAGCTTCAAATCAAAACCCTTCTATGGCCTCTTCTAATTTTTTTTTTTTACCGTCTTAAAAAGCACTCTTCACACCGTAAAACACAGTTCAGCTGTGAGCTTCAAGCAAAACCCACACCCATCTACCAGGACACACAGTAGCCAAGCACAGGCAGCCACATCCTGCAATACTGCACCTGCTGCTGAGCTTCTGAGCACCTTCACCTGTTTAGAGTATTGAGAGTGCAGTATTTAAAACTGTGAGAAATCAGCAACAGAATGAAGAGCTGAACAACCTGAAGTTTCAGTCTCATCACTCTGCACATTTGCAGTGTCTAAGCCACCTTCCACTGTCCTCAGAGGAGGAGCACCTCAATGGCACTTGTTCCAGGATCCATTACTAGAAGCAGACACACCCCTCCAGAGGACAGCATCATTACCATTAACATCACCTTGCCTGTCTGCATGCTGTGGCTCCTACAGATCATTATCTCTACTTAAAGCCACATCTGTCAGATGAAGGAGTTGTAAAACACATTGAAAAAAGGAAGTGCTTTGATCACTGAGAAAAACACACTGAGCTTCTTTTATTCCCAGAGTCAATCCCCTGGTCCAGACAATGGTACCTTTCTGTGAGTATTAGAAAAAAAAACTGCCTGTAAGTTTTACAGTGGGATAGTCTGCTACTTGCTCTATAGGATTTTTTCAGCCACCCGTGAGAAAGACCACTTCCTGCCAAACCCTCAAGGATTTGCCTGTAGAAGTTCTGGTCTCATGATGTTCTCAGGCACCTTGCAGAGGCTGAGACCCTTTCTCCAGGGGACAGTGAATGAATGCCCACTAAAACACGATCTTCTCTTCCACTTTCCAGAAGCAAACACAATGGTCTTCAGTACAAAGGAGGAAACCCTTACCAGCAAATCAGGTTTCTGGGTAGCAACAAACATGACTCATTGCTCAGGCTTACAAGAGACAAAACCACAGGCTGCTGGATACCAATTTATTTTGGAAAATCCAAATTAACTCAACTGTATAGTGGAAAATTGGACTTCCTCAATTTCTACAGAGTCATCAATCATTCTCTGACAAGTTCCTCGTGTGCAAGCAACCCAGATAGCACTGCCCTTTTATTCAGCTTCATCCTACCTCTACCCATTTCTTTTGCCAGTTTGCCTATTTTTTGCTACTTTTGACTGCCCTTCCAGCATAGGTCTTCTGTGTTCTGAGCTTCCATTCTTGCAGATAGTGACTTGATTGAATCTCACTCCCATCTCCCAGCTACAAATTCTTCTCCATATTTCTCTGGTTTCTAGCTAAACTCAGCCTTACTTCTCATCATTTGGATTACTTTTAATGGGCCAGTGTTACTGGGTTATGGTTAGTGTATCCGGGCAGCACCTGGCTTTTTGTCTGTCACTAGTCATCACACTTTCCATTGAGTGTATCACACAGCATGTCACTTACCATCACCACCAGACAATCACTGGAAACAGGACACCAGATTGCTTTTAAGAGCTATCTCTGTGAAATACATGTAGTATCATTCATCCTTGACCAGCGAATGGGTTTCTGTTTTGGGAAAGAGGAGAAGAATTGTTGCAAATGTACAAAATTAAATCCTCATGTCATTTAATATAAATCCTCTTACTGATTATAAATGTATATGACTAGCTGACCCATATTACAGCAACCTGTTCTAATTTTAATGTAATTTTTCATTGTATTAATCATAATTTCTGGTTCATTTTTTTGAAGTCTTAAATACCAGGAGTTATATTATGCAGAATGGGAAGATTTTCCTAGGTCACTAGTTATCCCTGCAAATAAGTGTCCTAAAAACACTACATAATATCTTAATAGCTTTTGCATAAAATATATTGGTATTAAAACCTGGGGATTAATGTTTGTGCAGTAGATAGTGCAAAAGGCATCACATCTTGCTCCCAGCTTTTAGGGCTTGCCTACACAAAACATCTGCTATCACTGTGATTTTTCCCACTGACTACAGCAGGCTGCACAAGTCTCCCCTGAACCATTGCACCCTGGAGAGTAAGTATTATACAGTATCATTATTTGATCCAAATTTCTCCTAGGAATAACCAAATACCACAGTCATGGCTGGAACTTCAGTAGGTCACATCTCTTTCCCATGGGACATTGCACATCTCTCCTACTAAAGAAGATGCATCAAAGATGTTCAGGTGAGAAACTGAAGACATTAGCCCTTATGCTCATTGAGGATCTCATTTCTTTTTCACATGGGAGCACACGGTAAGCTTTACTGTAAACTCCAGAGAACAAAATACTAAGAAAAGTTGAGCTCAATGCTCTAACTGTGGTGGAAAAGGAGCAAACTAACTTCTTCTGAATTATACTCTTGTCCCTGCAGTAATTTTTATACTTTTCTTAGAGGATGGCACATTCTTCTTGTGGCTGAGGAAGTCTGCTGTGGGCTGAGTGGGTTACTCTGAGCTTCTGTAGGAAGTGAAAGTGCAAAGGCACAAGTTCATGGAGGCTGAGTACAGAAGAGATTTTCCACCTGGAGCGAGGAGAAGGAGACCTGCCATGACATCAGACTGACCCCTCCCAGGACCTGGCCCAGCCAGAGCAAACCCACAGTGAGTCAGACCCATGGCACAGCACCTGGCACAATGATCCCTCAAAATCTGAGAAGCCTGGAGAAGCAGAGACACGCCTTTCCTCCATTTGACAACACCAACTAAGCACAGGTCTGAGTAGTTGGATGAGTAGTGCATTACATTATTATACATTGATACATACACTAATATTTCAGATGAGCCATAAAATTTTCCTCAAGGCAGCCCTGATGACCAATCTGAGTCATGTACAGCACAAGGAAACCACAGCCCAAGTGGTGGAATGTTAATTTTGTTAAAAAAAAAACACAGAAGGACAACTCAGTGCAAAGCACCAAGGTGACTGGCATGCACATGGACACCTTTAAGCATACACAGACACAGACACACACACGCAGACATCTGGTGGGGAAGCTGTCCCAAGCTTTCCACTTGCAAAACCATGTGGATGCTCTTTGCAAATCACACTCACTGCTTGGAAGTGGTGCCTTGGGTCACCACCACCGTTTTTCATCCTCTTGAAGCACTGACACTCACAAAAGCAAAGGCAGCAATTTTGTTAAATGTGTTTCTGCATTGCTTCCGTCACTGGCTGACTCACTGTTTTGAAGGTCAGTATTTTCAAGAGATGACTAGATGAGATTTATGTATCAAAGCTCCTTCCAGATGGTTCATGAGGGCTCTCATGAACTATTAAAGAGCAAAATCATCCCTATGACACAGAGTACATAAATGACCTTCCTTATTTGTCTTCTTTGAGATAAGGCCCAGACTAAACCAATCTTTCAGTGGCTCTTTCAGGTCATTACCATGTGCTTCAGGAAGGCACAGTAAGTACCTTTTCCTCAAGGGGTTCAGTACAAAAATGTGACACATTGTTTTTCAGTGAGTTTTCCTAATAGCTTTTCCTATCAGGGCTGTCTAAGATGAAAAGTGAAGTGAAGCATTAGACCTGGTAAGTCAGTAACCTGCTACATAATGCATTTGTCCTACATAAGACGGCAAACTAACTGAATTGGGGGTTTTCTCCCCCTTCCTGCAAATTCTACTATTTGCAGCCCGTGGTTAGGTAAACTGCCCTGAATCCTGTGTGCCACAGCTAGCCCCTCATGTGAAATTCACAGGAACATCATACACAAAACTCAGACCAGTTATTTTCAGGAATTAAAACTTTCTGGTGTTTTTCACTTCTCCTTACTGTTTATCCTTATCACTTTGCCTGCATTTGATGCAGTAGTTTTTCCAAGATTTATTTTCAGTTCAGTTACACTGCTCCCTGGCCCAGCAACCAATGTCACTACTTGAACTACATGGCTGTTTAAAGGCATACACAGCACACCTGGCTTATAGGCAGAAGGGTAACAGTCCCCTCTCATGACAGCACACGTCTGCGGGAGAACTGAATGGGTTCCTCAAACAATAACCACATCCTTTGGGACAAGAGATGTAGTTGTGCTTTCTAGCCTATAAAGCTATGGATAACTTTAAGAAGGGCACATGAGTAAGGTGAATGTAAGCTAATATGGACAGATAATAAGCAAATTGCTATTAGGAAACTGCTTTGGCCATAACTTTGTTAGTTCTCCAAAGGCAGCCTCTAAGGTCTGCCTGGGCAGTGCAATTGCAGCAGGATGTATTGCATTTGCTCTCTTACATGCATTTCCTGCTGGCCCCAGATTCTGAAGCATAAAATCATATTTATTCTAGCCAAGCTCAGCCTTATTGAAGTCTGCTGTTCAGCCGCTGTGTTCCCACAAGCAGCACAAGAACTGCTCGGTAGGTTTCTAGGTGACTGCAAGACAATTATGTAGGTTAGAAAGGAAAGAAACACAAATTAACCAATTGGCAGGTCAAATAAGGACATGAAGCCCCTAATCAGTGTCTGTGAGATCGCAGTGAAAGCATATACATGTCCATCTGTTTATACCCATCTATATTAACTGGCAGAATATACTGAGCAGCGACGTTTTTTCTTTCATACTGTGGGAGGAAGCCAATATGAAGCAAGAAATAAAAAAATCCTCAGAGTGACCTTCTGGGCTGATGCATGCTGCAGACATTCCCAAAGCTGATAGAGACAGCATGATTAATTTTCATAAATTATTGAACCAAAACCAACTTTCAGCATCTAGAAATACATATCACATTGGTAACTGTTGCATTATTCACCATACATGGCCTGAATCTATTTGCCAAGTAGTGAGTCAAATGTTTATTCATGGCAGCAAGGCAACAAGGACATGCACACACACACACAGAGCCACAGCATGTTTGCAGAGGTTCACATCCTAACAGAGGTACCACACGTTTATTATTTACTTCTGGCTTGCTTTGCAAGAGCCATTTGCACTTTTAATGGTGACATCTCCATTCAGTTTTTATTCTAAACACCCCAGTTCTGTGAATGCTCTTTGGGTGGCCAAGTCCAAAGTATTAGCTCCTGTTCATACTGCTTTCTTGCTTATTTTAGGGCACACATGTGAAAAATATGAAAAAACGTTTTCCTTTCCCCTGGTCAAAGGCCATATACGCCTCGGTAATTCATTCTTCTTGAGTTTATCTGGACAAATGGTATTGCAGACAGGCTGCAGAGCAGAATTCACTCAGCCACAAATGCAGAAAGTGCCATACAAGACAAATCAGGAGGGAAAGATGTGAAAAAGGGGCCTGCAGAAGAATAAGTATATTTTGGAGAGGATTTTCAGAGTATATACATGCCATCAAGTTATTAATATTTGGTCAAAAATTTCTGGAGATTTGTTTGCATAATTTTCACTAACACTTCTGTTCTTCAACATATCTTGCAGACAGATTCACTTCCAATAGCACAATACCTATTACAATGTCACAGCATCTAGTAGTATTTTCACTGAGAAACTGGGAAAATTTTTCACCTGGAAATCTGAGTTTTTCACACTCAAGGGACAGTAAGCCCAGGGTGAACTTTAAAACATAACTTTTTTCCAAAAGAAAGTCAATATGGTTGCAGAGGAAATAACTTCATCAGAAGTCCAGAATTCTGTAGAACAACAGTTTCAGCAGGTTATGTTCTGACAAGTTGACTGGTAGCTTCCTAGAAACCTCATATAATTTAATATCAAGCTCAGAGTTTGCTTCAAATCTAACTATAACTATCATCCAACTGATGTTATTTAAATGGCTTTGTCATAGCAGAAGCCAAGTAGAACTAATTTCTTTGTACTTTTCAATGCTTTCTTTTCAGAGATACTCTGCACCTATGATGTCTTGACTCTTCTTTTTCATGCTTTGCTCTCATACCTGGTTACTTGCAATGTCAAAACTACGAAATTCAGGGACTGCCTGTATTTATACCTTCGTACAGACATGGGAGGGGACAGAGACAAAACAAATTCCACTTAAATGATGGCTCACTTGAGCATAATACAAACAGCATATAAACGTTAGTACTATTGTGACTATATTCAGGCCCTCAAAAATTGCTCTTTCTTTATATATAGATCCAGGAAGAAGGTAAGATCCCAAGTACGTGATTAAGATACTGGCCACTGTCTTAAACTGGAGGTCATGTTAGATAACCTGCATTTTTCAAAGCAATGAAAGTAGTAACAGAAAAATACTAACAAAAATTAAAACAACAAAATGCATATCGGGGGGCAGGGAAAAAGAGCCTTCATACCATCCAGATCTTACCTATACTACACAAGGAGAGTAAATATACTGTCTTTACACAGACACACCCTTCTCTCCTCTCCCCAGGTTTCATCTTTCTCCCTCAGCATCCTGTGCAGCCCCCAGCCTCCTTACCTGGCCCACAGAGTTCCCTCCCCTCCCAGCAGGGAGGGAGGGCTGCAGAGCTCCTTCTCCTTGGCTGTGGCACAGCCATGCCAGGGGGATCATCCCTCCCTCCCTGCCTGCCTGCCTCCTGCCACCCCCATGCAGCAGCAAGTCCTTCAGCTATGCCACCAGCCCCAGGAGAAACTGGTGTCTTCATAAAGAAGTCCTGCTCTCAGAGTAGTATCTACAAACAGAATACTATTTTTAACCGATTTGATTATGAAATAAACAGTTCATAAATGTAGGGTAATGCAGATTGCCCGTGGGGAAAAGCCAGTTGATCGGTCCAATGCAGCTGCAGGATCATTGTCCACTTACAAACACTCCAATTGCCCTGACACATCAGTACCCATTTCAGAGTCATTAAATTTAAGACATTTTTCAGCAGAAGTGTAAAACTGATTTGCTATGGAAGCCATTCCTGACACTGGAAAACAAGCGAAAAAACAGGCTGAGCTGCTGCAGCCACAGCAGGAAGGGATCAGTCCCTTGGAGCATGCTCCTGTAAACGACAGCCTGAATTACAGGCAGAAATTACATTTTACTTCTGTGGCTCATTTACGCCATTTCTCTTTCCTCCCAATATTTAGTTAAACTGTAATCTTTCTCTGAGGGGGCCCCCACAGAGTCTAGAAAACTGAAGTTTAAAACTGTTTTAGGAAATGGAAGAAAAATTTCTGGAGCTGAAAAAATTGCTTGGCGACTCTCAAGGCTTCCTGAGAAGCCTTTGAGTAAGACTCACTTACAATTTTTAAGGCAAACTGGTGGCAGGAAGGGGATCCTTGTGCAGGCAACAAACAGCCAAGAGCAACACTTTGAAGTGGGATTGTGCTGGGAGAGAAAGTGATTACCTTACACCAAGGAGGAACTGAAGTATGACTGTGCAGCACCAGTACCTCTTCATTAACTTCAGTTAGAGGTGGTGTTTTCAGTAGCATATGACTTCAAAAACTCCGTCTTGGCTTCTAGACTGAGTTTGCATCACTAGTTGGTGGCTTTCCTTCAGCCTGTAGGCCGACACTGAGTAGGTGTATTAATACAGAAGGATGTAGCATAAAATCTCACAAGCACCATTCTACTGCTGCAGGAGCAGCAATGACAAGTGCCAGTGCAGACTTTTCCCCCATACCCAACCCAGGAGCACCATTAGCTGTGACTGACAGCACTTAAAAGTCCCAGGGCCACAGTTACCAGTTGGATTACTGGATCTCAGGTCTTCTGACCTTTACATTGAAGTATCTGTACTGGTCTAATATCTTTGATTAAGGTTATGACTCATTACTGATGTAGCTGCTTTTTTATGTGCTGTGCAGATGATCATCCTTTTTACTCTTTATTCTCCTTCCTAACAAGATTAAACTACATAAGGATAAACTACACTGCTAAACAGGTGCAACTTCTCCTACTAGTATGGTTTCAGCTGATTGAACAAGAGCAGAAAAAATAAAGATAACCACTTTTAAGTGTAGACCACCATCACTGGAGCTAATTAAGGCAAGGGCCCTTTATGTTCATAATGCTGGGTATGTGCAACTCCCACTCCCACTTGAGTTTAGCTGTACTTTTTTTCCTAAGCTGATTCTATGAATCTGTCTGCAGCCTTGAGCAAATGTATCCTGCCTTCTGCATAGTACAGACCATGAAAAATCAGAGCAATTCCCACTTCAAGCCTTGAAATTACTGCTAAACTACTAATACCTTCACATGACAAAGAATCAAACATACTCCTTGACAATTTGTTCCAAAGGCAAATTCCTTTGCTGAAAAAGAGTTATAATTTTAATTTTATTTCAAATATCTGGCATCATGGTCCAACTACTAGACCTCCATTATATTTCTGCCTGCTAGATAAAGCAATATGTAGCAGCTGATGTGCTCATTTTCTTCATTATGGTCCAAGATCAAGTTGCTTGGGGTTAAAAAAAGGCAGGTATTTCCACTTACCAGAAGCACTGACATAATTTCTTCTTGGCTGCTTTCCCTTCCCTCTGGGTGTTATTTTACTTTTATCCGGTCAAGTCACTCATCCATAACTCAGTTTCCATTAAACATTCAGCACATGGTTCATTCGCATCAGCATGGTCAACTGCAGCGCTGAACAATGGCCCAGCTGTGCCTTCCAGGACTCCTCAGCAAGGAGATGCTTATGGAATTGCTTTTTTGTACACATCACACAAAAGGACAAATGGTTGATCATAACAACAGAGTCAAAAGAAAACAAATAAAAGAATATTGCAGCAGCATTTACCCAGCAGCCAGAGGAGAAGAGAATTAATCCGTTAGACTGCTGGATCAGTTTGTTGTGAAGCAAAGTAACCACGCAGGGATATACCCAGCAGCTACACAACTGGTTTGGCATTCCAGTCTTCAAACATACCCTATCCCAACCTTGGAGACAAGAGAAGCTCCTGGATGCCCTACCCTTTGAGTGACAACACTCCAGGATGGCATCACGTTTTGACTCCATGCAAAAACCAGCCAAATACTAACTGAACTGTCTGAGCAGGCACCTCTCACATCCCTGTGACTTGACTGTGTGGACAAGCATGATCCTATTGTGAGTCTTGCCATCTAACCCAGTCTTGGACACTGAGCTCAGTCAACAGCACCCAAAAGAGAATGCAGGTCTTTGCCCCTCACAGTCCAGCAGTCCCTGTGGATTACTGGAGTGCAAAGGTTCATCACGCCTCTGCTGAAGGAGAAGGCACCAGCCACCAAGACTGTGGATATTCAGAGCCGTCTCTCTCAGACGCTATGCAAAGTGCCACTTGTTTAACAGAAAACATTTCAATTTAGTTTTAAACTCTCTGTGAACAATACTTAAACTTCATGCTACCATCAGCTAACCTGGAAAATATGGAAAGTCTATGGAAAGGCAGCTGAAGACATTGTCAAATCATGTCACTCTACCCCTCAGCTGGACTTGAATATCATGCAGAACTCAGGAGTTCAGCTGGTGAAAAATTTGAAACAAGTTTGAAAAAATAAATCTGTCAAAAATCCCAAGCAAACACAAATCATAGAAATATGCCAGCAGAAAAAACTCTTTTGATGAAGTGGTGGCCAAATATTCTTGGGCTAAGCAAACGAGTTCTTGCTGCAGGTTAAACTGGCTTTCAGAGTGCACTTATCATTTTATCACAACCCAAACCTCCACTTCCTGTATCTGGTCATCTGAAGGGAACATGTGTGCATGCCTAAGTGTTTTTTCTTGTTGGGATCCATGCAGCCCAGCCCTTGCCTCCTCTCTTTTCCCAGGCCGCAATATTGGAGCTCATCTGCCATGTTCATCTACTCTAATGGCCTTGAAACACTGCTAGGTAGGATCACTGCCCAAAGGGTGATTTCTAGAATGGTGGGACACAGGCCACCTCTTCTGCCCCCTCACCTAGTGCCTGCAGTGAGTAGTGCCTCAGTGGTGGAGAGTGCAGCCTCTGAGGCACTGGGGAAACTGGTGATGGTGCCACAGTGCCAGCAGCAGCTCTATCAGGTCCACATCTGTCCAACAACTGAAATGGAAGCATATGACTTCACACAGACTGAAAAAAACCTTTCAGGTAAGTGCTCTGGGTAAATTTTTCTTTAATATCTACTCTTCTTGGTATCCTGCTTTATTAAATGTCTCAGAAACCGAATGTAAAATTGTCCCCTCAATGACTGCATAGAAGTAAAATGCTACAGCTACTCAAATTTAGGATGACTCAGTTTTTCATGTCTTCAGCTCTATGGTTTTATTACTGCAGAACCTGATTTGGCTGCCTTGGTTTCAAATGAGGACAAGACATACAGTAATAGAAGACATACTGTATCTGCTCCAAGACATACTCTGATCTGCTCTGTATCCATGTACAGAGACTTTAAATAAATCCTAATTTAAGAAAGCGATAAGAGAGAATACCATGATTTTTCAGCCAATAAAAACAACACAGATAATAAAATTAGCTGGCTGGTCTGGAAAATTATAATGCTGATGTGCTCTAATGAAATGAAACAGAGACAATGCTTGCTCTGCTGGCTGAGTGGGCTGATTCCTGCTCCAGGTTTGCGGAGGCAGTTGCATCTTCAAGAGGCTGCCTTGTCCAGTAACGTGCATGCCAACAGACACATGCTTTTCTGATTCTGCTCTACCTTACTGAATTCCAGAATCTGAGACTTAGAAAAAAAATAAACCAAAACCTGTTCATGGTTTCACAGAGTACAATTCTGTTCTGCAAAGAGGGATGAAGTTTTACCAGTTGTATGCATCCACATTCCCGTTGAGCAACAGCTTGGAACTAAGAGTGGATTTTTAAGAATATTGTTAGCAATACAAAAGTCAGAGAAGTGACTCCAGCTTTTTGCAATAACAGCTGTATGTTATCCCTATTCAAGTCACAGCATCATCTGTTTTTTCTTCAATTACTTGAAATTAATTAATTTTCCAAAACAACTTTTTTTTTTTTTTTTTTTTTTTTTTTTTTTTTTTTTGGTGATACACATGATTTTACTGCTTTGGATGCATCTTCTTGACACAGCCTTATATATCTGTATCTATCCATATCTATATCTATATCTACATCTGTATATCTCCTGTACCACACAGAATTCTACACAAGAGGAAGAAGTTAAGTTTGGCATAGGAACAAAGGATATCTTTGATAATTTTCCCTTCAAAGACAAGATGAGTAAAATATGGTTAAACTCCCAGTGATGCAAGCACATAAATGTACCAGTTCAGGCCCAGGATAGCTGAGCATATGGACATGTCCCACTAAAGTCAATTAAACAGAAATCCACCCATGCCACACACTGATTGCAGTAAGAACCCTTAGAACTGCTTCAGCGACAGAAAGGAAGTTTTGGACTCCAAAGCAGCTTAGAATAAGTGAGGAGTAAGTAATAAAATTTAATTGATATGGGTATCTTACAGCCATAAAGAAGCTGGGGCTGCTGCACTAAAAGGTAAGAAACAATTGTAGGGGGAAAAAAAGCAAGCATAACATTGCTTGGAGAAAGTAAATTGGTGCCTTCCATTCTGCTATTTAAAACCTCTGTAGCAAGAATACTTCTGCTTTCTGCTATCTGAAAGGTCTCGCAGTGCATCCACAGCTAATTGTTCCATGCATCAGATAAAAATGCATATACCACCTGTATTTTCATCCTACTTCCTATGGTCCCTAGCAATTTAGAGCTTAAATATTTGTGTCTAGTTATTTCCAAGTGTGATTTCCAATTCCTGTCACATTTATTAATAAATGGTGATTTGAACCTCTACAGTATAAGATGCAGTTATTCTTATTTTCCAGCTATTATGCCACAACAACATTAATAGCATAATGGCTATATATATAGTAGCATAACAGCTGGTGTGGTGGTAATAATGCCACCTGCAGCATCTCTGTATACTCTCTAATCTTCTCATTGCCCCAGGTAAAACTTACACTTCCCATCCTTTCCATCTAAGAGCACAAACTCAGGAAGAGAAAAGAGGCTCAGCAATAGAAAAGCTGTTGCCTTTAATCACAAAGAAGTCTCTAATTGAAGACCAGGGAAGAGTCTTTTAAATAAGACCACGTGTTAGAAGCAAATGCTGGAGATGCAAGGGGAAAGTCAGTCAGTAGTTTTTCAAACTAGCTCATATTAAGAATTGGTTACTACATATAATACAGAAAGCATCATTAAAAACCATTGACCTGCCATGAGCAAAAAAACCAGCTGCACCTTTTTCTGCCCTCTCTGATGCAAACAGCACAGTCTCCTGAGTCCTTCCGTAACCTCCTAGTTGAATTTCAGTAAATTTTTAAGCACCTATTTTTGTACAAGACAAGAAATTGATACAGGCTCCAGGAATTTCTTTGCTAAATTATCTTTGGTTTTAAAATGTACTAACTCAAGTTTCACTTACCTCAATCAGAGATGGCAGCAGCAACACTGCTATATGTAAGCATTTCTACCTAAACAGGTCTCTGCTAAGACATATAAGTGGAGGCACAGTAGCAATAAAACTTACTGTCCTTGTCCCCCTTAAAAAAATACCATCTAACTCCTTGCCATCTGTGTTGGGTTGACCCTGTCTGGATGCCTGCTGCCCACCAAAGCCATTCTGTCATTCCCCTCTTCAACTGGCCAGGGGAGAAAAAATATAATTAAAACCTTTTGGGTTGAGATAAGGATAAGGAGAGATTGCTCATGTATTAATTACTGTCATGGACAAAACCAACTCAACTTGGGGAAAATAAATTTCTTACCAGTCTGGACTAGGGAAATGTGAACTTAAAAAGAAACCTTAAAAAACCTACCTTCCCTCACCCCTCCCTTCTTCCTGGGCTCAACTTCACTCCTTATCTTATCTACCGCCTCCCCTCCAGCAGCACAAGGGAATGGGGAGAGGGGTTTGTGGTCAGTTCACCTCAGGTTGTCCCTACTGCTCCTCCCCCCTCACACTCTTCTCCTTCCCCAGCATGAGGTCCCTCCCGCAGGAGGCAGTCCTTCATGAACTTCTCCCATGTGAGCCCTTCCCACATGCTGCCCTTCTTTACAAACTGCTCCAGCATGCCTACCTTCCTCAGGGTGCAGTCCTTCAGACACAGCCTGCTCTAGCATGGGACCCTCAGGGGTCAAAAGTTCTGCCAGTAAACCTGTTCTAGCATGAAATCCTCTCTCCGTGGGGCCACAGGTCTTGCCAGGACCCTGCTCCAGTGTGGACTTCCAAAGGGGTTGCAGCCACCTTTGGGCATCCACTTGTTCCAGTGTGGGCTCCTCAGTGGGTGCATCTCTGCTCTTCCATGGATCTCCATGGGCTGCAGGGGCACAGCTGCTTCACCATGGGCTGCACCATGGGCTACAGGGAAATCTCAGCTCCAGCATGTGGAGCACCTCCTGCCCTTCCTTCTTCACTGACCTGAGACCTACTGAGCTGTTTCTCACAGTCTCAATCCGCTCCTTGCTGGCTGTAGTTGCTGTTTCCCAGTATGTTTTTTCCCTTTGCTAAATACGTTATCCCAGAGGTGCTACCACCGTCACCATTGGGCTCAGCCTTGTCCAGCAGCAAGTCCACCTTGGAGCTGGCTGGCACAGGCTCTGTCAGACATGTTGGGAAATTCCTGACATCTTCTCACAGAATGCACCCCCATGCTCCTCCTGCTACCAAAAACTGATCATGCAAGAGCAGTAGACTTTCTCACTTGAGAAAATGCCTCATACAAAGTTTTGTGGTTTTTCTTTCTCCCTTTGCTAAAAAAAATTGGTATTATAAAGATTAGTATCCCTTAGCCATAGAAAATGAAAGAGTTTTGTAGCCCTGAAGAAACAGGACCAGGATAGAGTGCGTAACTGTCAGCTTGAAATACTAAACAGCACTGGGGTACTTTCAGGACAGATTTACTGCATCTTAGTAACAGATCACATTATTCTGAAGTATCACTTCTATGAGTGGAAATTATCACTACCAAGAACAACCAAAGGTCTGTAAAAACACTGAGTTAAAGCAGATATTATACCTGAAATAAAACTCAAGGTCACACTGTAAACACGCATTAGTGTGCCCCATACACTCCACATTTACTGCCCTAAAACTGGTTTTCTTATGTTTATACATTCTGACTTAAATGCCACAGTAATGACATTAAAGTAATAGAAATACTCAACAGGCCAAGTCTGTTTTAATTACAATTACAGATTAGATGTCTAATTCCTAGTCTTTCCTTTCACATCCTTTTATTCCCATGTCAAAGAAAACACATAGTGAGGCATTTATGTTTGTATATACTATTCTCCAGACTCCATGTCTAGCCTAATAAATTCATTAACAAGACAAGTAGTACAAATGTTGGCTCTGCATCTCTTTCACTAAAGCTCATTATTTCCTTTTCTTCCTTACTTAACTTGTCAATGTTGGAATGCATTCAGCATTTTTGCTGTTTTCAGCCACTAATAAAACAGGGGGCCTGGACATACACACCAGTGCTGACAGCCAGGAGCAGTACTTGTGCCTGGCTCATGCATCCTTCCTGAATGGGAAAACTAGGTCAACTGATAGTCCAGATTCTCCATGTGACAAGCATGGGGCAGGGGGGGTAGAAGAAGGCCAGCAGAACAATGCAGAAGAAATCAGTACGTGTAAATGTATGTGTACTTCAAATTTGTGAAATAACTTACAAGAGGGATCTCTCAGAAGTGAGGAAAAGAATAAAGAGGAAAAGAATATCTAAGCTTTACTAAGGAAAACAAAATGAAACCAACAAACAAAGAAAACCACCCAAAAAACCCCCGCAAACCATGTGAGAGCAGGTAAGTGCCTATAATCTAAGTTTTGTCTCAAGTAAAACTTATTTGTCTTGCCACAAACTAGGTTCAGCCACTTTCCTCACAGGTAATTTGTGGATCATGCCGTGGGTCCATTTTAAGCAATGGCGGACCTACCTGTGTAGAGAGCAATGATGATGATGAAGGTGTTACCTACTTCTACAGTCTAATCACTTAACTGTGATACAGGCATCAGTATGGCAACACTACTGAATGCAAAGCCAAAAAACAGAGACAAAACTATTCAAAAGTTAAAACGCTTATATTTTTACTGTTCTTGTCTTTGGAAACAATGGAAAGCATTCCTCCTTCCTTAGAGATCTGCAAGAGTCCCTGGAAAACCCAAGAAACCCAGCTGAAATTTAGTGTTGATCCTGTTGTGAGCAAGAGGCTGGACTAGAAGATCTTCCAGCCACATCAATCCATGATTGATTTTCATGAACTGCCTTTCTACAACCCTGAATAGCCTCTAAAGTTACTTTCAGAAAAGCAGAAACATCTAGAATTCATTAGAAAATCAGCACTTCATAAAGTTGCAACTATGTCTGTACATCTCCCACTTCCCCACCCAGCAAACACACTGCTTTAATGGCTGATGCTGCATCCCACTGTGCCACATCCACAGCTGCTTCTCCACCACCTTGGAAACATGAGGTGCCTTATTTAAAACTAGTTAAATGACAGGCATCATTCAAACCAATTAGTCAATTAAAATAGCACAAAGTTGCATGTTAATTAAAATTATGTATTTTGATGAAGTTTAATGTGCTGGTGGATCATTTCTATAAATTTATGGTAGATCAAACAACTACAATTAAACCCAAATGTGTATGTGTGTACATACATACATAAATCCAGTTTAAATAAATACAAAATTTCAAATATATCATTAAGCATCAATTTATATGTACAGAAGGCTGTAGCTTGGCCCTCTGGGATCCTAACATTCTCTTTTTTTAACCTTTTTACCACACGGGGAGTCTATTTTACATGCAAGTATTAATGTATGAATCTGTAAATACTATCAATATTTGATTTTCTACAAAGTGTCTATAAATTACATCAAGTCGGGACAGCCTTGGGTAGACATGGCATGTCACTGAAGTAAGCAACACAGACTTTAAAAATAATCCCCATTTATTTCAGAAACAGTACATTTAAGAAATACTTGACCTGTGCAGCCACAGACTCCATAAATAGTTTGATAAATAATTAGTACTGTGCAACCAAACCCACAATACCCACAGGTTTCAAAGTGCTTAGCAAGACAACAGAATATTATGGTTCCCATTTTACAACAGGAACAGCTGAAACAGAAAACTCAGGTGGCTTGTCTGAGGTCATACTGAAAATCAGTGTCACAAATGTGGAAAAAGGCCTGAGAATCCTGACTCTCAAACCAATCCTAAGCCACAGATGACTTCACTGTGACTAAATTTATAAGCAGAAACTGAAACCAAAAAGTAACTTGGCTCATTCAGGTCAAATGAGGAACAAAGATTGCCTATAGATACGAGTCATTACTGCAGCAATCTGTAGATCAGTAAGACCACATACAGATATCCCAAAGTCACTCATGGGGACAGGCCCCTCAATAAAGACAGGTGGCTAGAAAGAAGAGAGTGGCATGGAGAAAGCTAAACCCCAGGGTCCACTGAAACCACCGAAACGGAACTTGTGGCAGAACAACACACCAGGGAACCTCCAGCAACACTCCAACTGGCATGTCTGAGTTGCAGGAGTTTCTGTGGGGACCCGTGCTCTTGCAAACACTTCCCTCATTCTGTAGCGTGGGAAGCCCAGCTGCAAGAAGGCTCCTGAGCCACTTTATTACCAGGAGGCCTGGTAGGGCCATGGCAAGCAGGGGCTGTTGGAGAACTCTTGCTCTACAGCTGAACCAGGGCCCATTCAGGCACCTGTCAGCCTGGGATCATGGTAGTGCAAAGCCACAGGACTTGCACAGAAAAACACTTCATGCAGGGTCTTCTGTTCTGCAATATGGCTATTCTTATGATTACTGCTCAATTTTGTGTGTTCTGCACTTCAACAAAGCACCACACTGCTGAACACTAACTAGAAATAGCACTTGTTATCCACGGTGCATAGACATACTGTCTCAAGATGACTGGGATTTCACAGAAACATATTCCTACAGGCAGACATAGAAATGAAGATTGACCTCTTTTGGCACTGATACCTCCCCCAGGTGGCTGCAGAGACTGCCCTTAGGGCACACAAGTATTCTGCCTTTGGAGAACACACAACTGTGTGCACTCAACAGTGCACAGCTGTTCCAACCAACTTTCACTGTTCATGAAACCAGCAGTGTTGGCACAGCATATGCTTCGTAGAAGGAAAAGCAATGCACAGGTTAGCGGAGAGAAGAGAAAAATGGTACACACAATGCAGTATATATAGGGATCTTCTTTCCCTTATAATCATCCAGTCATATTCACACTGCAAAGATCTGTGCAGCTCCCCAGATGAGAAGAGTGGAACTTTCAGGTGAGGTCACATGGCTCATTTGGTGTCATGCTGATCTCTTGGTTTTGTCTGTGAGATGGGCACTTGCAGTTTTCCTGAGGTAGCAGGTGCAGAGGTTTTTGCTTTATTCCCTTAAGAAAAGCAAAAGTGAAGGAAAAGAGGACAGGCAGACAGAAGTGCTGGAGTTTCTTACAAAAGATAAAAACGCACTTTAAGTAAAATACATTTCTGAAACACTCCACTGGGACAGACAGCACAAGAGCCTCCAAAAGCAAACTTCACCATCTCAGAATCACCCTGAAGACAATTACATGTTTATTGTGGCAAAACAGTTAATCAGAGAGAAATAACTTTTCATAAATAAATAGCTGAGCACCTGGCTCTGCAGGGCCCTGGACATTATATAGAATGGACGTTTTTCTCACTGCCATCCTGCAGCAGGTCAAGGCAGCAGAACTGCAGGTGCTGTGCTACAGCACCACACAGACAGCAGAGAGCACAGCACTGCTATATCAAGGCCTTTGTAGAACTTAAGTGCAGAAAGTGTTCATCAGAGGACAAATGCACCCACTCCTTCTGTTGTTCTGCCACCTTTTCTGCCAAGCATTTTACCAAGACAGGGTCTACTTTGGAGTCGATCTTGTTGGCGAACCAGTGCCCATAATTCAGAAGCCATCTTAATTCTCCGGCCCCGTAGATGCAGACACTGCGAAGGTGAGTACCAGTGCATGGAGGATACAAATAGTCTTCAAAATAATTCCATTTCACCAGACGAGTTTTGCTTTGTAAGTCTGTTACATCTTGGGATGACCTGGGAACTTCCCCAGGGACCCCGGGAACACGTACAAGAGTGGCCCAGAAATGTTCATCTGGAGAGTACGTGTCCCTTGACCACTCAAAAAAATCTTTTGCAAGTGAGCTTTCAAGGGTATATTGAATAAATTCTCGGCTTAAAACAAAATAGGCACTGCCTACAAATATCTCAATATTATGAGGTGGCGGATTCTTGGAAATGTTGGTTTTTACAGGCATCTGCATGTATTCATAAGGCACTTTCATAAGTTCATAGTGGTAAGTAAATCGTTCTCTTTTGCTACTGCTTGGCTTTGAAGTTTCCAGCATGTTTCCTCCACTGAGTTTCTTCAGTTCAGCGACCAACTCAAAATTTGATCTCAAAGGGAAATCTTGGCCACACAAATTGATAACATACTTCCAAGGAACTGGAGAGTCCATCAAATCAGACAAACAATTAAAATCTGCTTGCAGACGTGAAATATGTGCATAGTCCACTGTCTCCAATTTTGATGCAATGAAAATATTTGGGAAACATTTAGCTATATTGTTCAAAGCAGATTTGAAACTTTTTGCTGCTTTTCGGTCATAATGGATGCAGTAAATATTTTGACGACTGTACAATGAATGTATGAGTCTTTCTACCATTGCTGCATCTTTGTGAACAACCAAAGAATAAGCAATTGGAAAACTCTCCTCCTCTGGAGAAACAGGTTTTAGGTGGTATTTCCTAAGTGAACGATACACATGGCAGTCACTTGTCATTGCTACAACATCTTCATCAGCTAAATCAACTATTTCTTTTCTTCGTATCTCTAAACTCTTGCCAATTTCATGAGGATCTTGTTCATATATAGATGAACAATTAATTTCATACTGGAACTCATTTCTAGGGTACGTATACCTGTTTCTAACATAAGGAGAAGTGCTCAAGAAGTGCTCAACCAAGTAAATGTCTTTAGAGGGAAAAAAGTGTCTTTCAACATGGAGGAGCTTCAACAGTGCAATCAGCCACCCAGTAACACACAGAATCAGGATCTTCCTTTGTGAGGGACATTTGTAGGACCACTTGCATCTCTTCATTCTGCAAGAAAAAAGAGACAAGGTGTTATTTTAAATCAGAAATCATCAGAGACAATTCCAACCTCTAAGAAAGACATGAGTGCACCAGTCTGCCTACAGCATAAACACCACGTTATGAGGACGGGGCACTGGTAATCTCTAGTTTCTTCTTAATCATCATTTTGAAATTTCATTCCCCAGAATGAGCTGAGTGCAGGCAATAAACCAGATGATCTCCAGTTAAATAAGAGTACCAGAACAAGACTCCCACTGGTTTTTTTCCAAACCATTTTAAAATTTATAATGAGCCACAAAATGAAGTACAGCAACCCCTGTACTGGCAAAAACATTACTGTCATCCATTTGAGTAGGAAGTATTGTTTATTTTCCTGAGTAACTACAAGGGATTCAATGAGAGCAGCACAGGGATCTCTAATAAGTCTGCAAAGAATATGTGCTTAATGGTAGATATTAGTATTGTTTTTAAAAAAAGGCATGAAACAGAAAGCTTTAGAATTCAAACACTGCATCCTCATTATCTCTAACACTGGAGCTGGCTCATAAAGATGTCCAAGGGGAAATTAATTTCCTTCCTGTCCTATGCCAACAGGATGTGATGAGCCCAAAGTCCTTTCTCTCTTCAGATTTCTTCTGGAAAATACTTCTAACTTGCCCTGAAGATAGAGGTGGATAAAGACATAGCACTTTCATGCACTAGTGTGAACATATAAGCAATGTACCATTCTAAAGGCAGAAGGGTAGTAGTAAGCAACAGTGCATCTGTCCTGCTCTCTGCCATGTGACCCAACCTTGGATGTGACCACAAAAATACACGTGGCCCCTTTTTATACAGCGTGTTATTTAAAAACATTCCTGTGTAGCACATTAACAACTGAGGTATCACCACAACAAAAGCTAAACACCAAGATCCTCCTCCATATAGCTTTGCTTTACTGGCTGATTGCAAGCAGCATTGTTTCTATCCCTGAATTAAAATTATACCAGAACCACATACAAGGGCAACAGTAAACTTAGCTCTACTTAGCTCAAGCAAAGCTCTACTTTGTCTTTCAATTGAACAGCTCCCAATATTTTCTTTCAAATAGAAGATGTTCCAGCATGCTTCCAGAGTCAATAAAATGGTGAGGCCAGTGGAAGTGGCTCAGGTGACTGCACATCTCACGTATGCATGTAAAATCAAGTACTGAGATGTGCATTCAAATATATTGCAAGACTAACTTGGGCATCTTTAGCATCCCCTTAAATGTCAAGTCTTGTAAGCTGTAGCTACATTTAAATTGCAACTTGTCAAGGCAGAGCTTTTTCATTTGTCTGTTCTCCCTTGACTTTGCCTTTTTCTGTGCATCTTTGTCCTTAATATTTCTATTCCAGGGCAACAGAAAGAAGGAAATCTTCTTGTTTCACCAGGGGGTGCCATATACAAACCAGGGTAAGCCAACACATACCTATTTTGTAGAAACCAAAGCTCAGCAACTCTCTGCAGGTTTTAAACACAGTTTCCAGGTATGCTAACAAAGAAAGAGAAAAAACAGATCTATCTCATAGAATCATAGAATAGAATAGTTTGAGTTGGAAGGGACCTTAAAGATCATCTCATTCCAAAATCCCTGCCATGAGAGCAGTGAACCTTCCACTAGACCTTGAATACTGTCAGGGATGGGGAATCCACAACTTCTCTGGGCAACCTGTTCCAGTGCCTCGTCATCGTCAAAATGAAGTGAGGCATTCGTATCTCTACGAAGCCAAAAATCCCAAATTCCCTCACAGCAAGAGGTGTTTTCCTCCATATCTTCTTCAAATTAATCCCAGCCCAATGTCTAATCTTAGTTTCCCCTTTACCTACTTCCTTCATGTATCTGTGTTCCTGGAGAAAATCACTCTCAAAAGCTGCTCCTAACCAAAGGAAGGTTTTCAGCCATATGATAAAAGCCCTGTAGAGGGAAACACAGGTAACCTGCCCCATTTTTTTCTCTGGAGGGAGAAGACCTGTGTGATGTGGCCTTTCTGTGAAGCCCACCCCATGCCTCTGCCCAGTGTCTCCCTGGCTACCAAGGACAACACCTACCACCCCTGGCTGAACAGGGATTGCCTAATTCAAGGAGCAAATCTTCTCTTACTTTCTCCTTCAAAAAGGTGTGTCTGGACAAAGAAAAATGAGGCAAAAAAACCAACACATTCCAAACTTCTCCAAAACCTCTCTATCTGTGTGGCCAGCTTCTGCCCAGTGCCAAACATTCTGTTGCTATGAAACCAAACAACGCCATAGAATCTTAGAATGTCTTGAGTTGGAAGGGACCCACAAGAATCATCAAAGTACAACTCCTGGCCTGGCACAGGATACCCCAAGAGTCACACCATGTGCCTGAGAGCATGGTCCACCTCAGAGTATTGAACTCTGTCAGGCTGCTGCTGTGACCCCTTCCATGGGGAGCTTCTTCCAGGGCCCAGCCACCCCCTGGGTGAAGAACCTTTTCCTTATATTCAACCTAAACCTCCCCAACACAACTTCAGACTGTTCCCTCAGGTCCTGCCACTGTCCACCACACAGAAGAAATCTCAGTGCCCACCCACCCCTTTCCCCTCACGAGAAAGTTTTATGTCATGGTGAGACCTCCCCTAGTCTCCTCCAGGCTGACCAGACCAAGTGCCCTCAGCTGCTCCTCATACGGCTTCCCCTCCAGACCCTTCACCATCCTCGTGGCCCTCCTTTGGACACTCTCCAATAGCTTTATATCTCTCTTATCCTGTGGCACCCAAAGCTGCCCCAGCACTGGGGGTGAGGCCGCCCCAGTGCAGAGCAGAGGGGGACAATCCCCTCCCTTGCCCGGCTGGTGATGCTGTGCCTGATGCCCCCAGGACACAGGTGGCCCTCCTGGCTGCCAGGCACTGCTGACTCATGTTCAACTTGCCACTGACCAGGACCCACTGGTCTGTTTCCACGGGGCTGCTCTCCCAGCCTTTTGTATCCCAGTCTGTCTGTACCTCCAGGCTTGCCCTGTCCCAGGTGCAGAATCCAGCACTTGTCTTTGTTAAACTTCATAGGATTGGTGATTGCCCAGCCCTCTAATTAGTTGAGCTCTATCTGCCTTCAACAGCTCCTCCCAATTTAGTGTCCCAGTTTATACCTTTGAGTCCTGCATCCAAGTCATCAATGAAGATGTTGAAGAGCACAGAGCCTAAGGTGAAGCCCTGTGGAACCCCACTGGTCACAGGCCACCAGCCTGATGTCACCCCATTCACTGTAACCCCTTGTGTCTGACCCGTCAGCCAGCTGCTCACCCATGGCATGACATATCCAGAAGGATCCTGTGAGAGACAGTACCAAAAGCTTTACTGAAATCCAAAAAGATCACATCACCTGGCTTCCCTTGATCAGCTAGGTGAGTTACCTTGTCATAAGAATTAGTTTGTCAAGCAGGACCCTCCCCTCATGAAGCTGTGCTGACTGCAACCAATGATTGCATTGTCTTTCAGGTGTTTTTCAGTAACTTCCAGAATAATCTTCTCCATAATTTAATCAGGCACTGGACTGAGACTGACAGGCCTGTAGTTACCAGGGTCATCCCTCTTGCCTTGAAGGAATTCTTCCTCATGTCCAGCCTGAACCTTCCCTGGTGCAGCTTGAGGCCATTTCTTATCCTGTTGCTGGTTGCTTGGGAGAAGAGGCTGACCCCCACGTTGCTACAGCCTTCTTTCAGGTAGCTGTAGAGAGCAGTAAGGTCTCCCCTGAGCCTACTCTTTTCCAGGCTAAATAACCCCAGCTCCCTCACTCCTCATATGACTTACTTTCTAAATCCTTCACCACCTTTGTTGCCCTTCTAAATCATTTTTCTCTCACCAGTATAAAGCTAATTTCAGTAAAAGGCTGAGATTTCTTGAGGAACAGTGTGAGACCAGATAACTAAATCTCTTGGGACAGAAGGGTCATCACAAACCTCACTGGGTTTTTACTCAACTTCAAAACTCTTTATTTTTGACCACATGAAGACTCAAAGCCCTACTCAGACATCGAGGTGTACTGTACGCACCCTCCTCTTCGGAGAAGCATGGAATGAATGAACATGGCACATGAGAACAGGAAGCTATTGCTGCCCAAAGTGCTTATCTTGGGTAGCACTGACCAGATGGTAACTCTGGTTATCTTGCCCACAAAAACATTTTCCTCGGGTGATGCCATACAATACACAGGCAAGGTTCCATCTTTTGTATCAAGATTTTCTATTATGATTTTATACTATGAGCTTGGCATTGACATGTTGCCTTGTTCTGTAAAAGGTGTTACTTGTCTTTTCTACATGTGAGAAGATTCTTGAGGTACACTTGCTTGACCCAGGACTTGAGGAGGGCAGAAGCCCCAGGTCTTCACCCAGCATAAGACTTCTGTCCAGATCCTCCCCAGGTTATACAGCCCTTTGATGAACCTTGGGTCCAAGGAAATCCTCTTCTCCTGCCTCCGCACCACACTATTAATAAAACTCCCAGATTTTACCCTCTCCATGTGGGCCAGAACAAACACATGCACTTGTATCTGATTAACAGATCCATTATCAATTTATTATGTCAAAAAACCTGCACTTCCCTTGTCACTAGCAGTGTAATGCAAAACACAAAAAACCAATTTTATTAAAGTCTGGCAGTTGTCTCTCCCTTCACAACTGCTGCTCAAGTTCAGAGAAGATGTATGAAGGCTAAGTATCCATCCCTCAGGACCAGCTACAGCTCAGCCTCACAAAGATCATGCCATCAGCTGCAAAGTCTGCTGTCTCAAAGTTTTATGAATTCATAAAGCCATGCCCACTACTCAGGATCCAATTGCAAAATGAAAATGGGTGAAGTTGTCAGGAAAAGCAGGAAATCCTCTCCCCGGGTCCTCAGACTTCACATGGGAGGACTCCCACTTCAGGAGTGTGGTCACTGGGAAGTGGCCCAGCAAAAAGCTTCCAGTCATGAACCACAGACACTAATTGCAACTCTTCTGATTAACAGCAAGGTTCTAAGTGTGTCTTCTGTGATACTGAAGTTTAAAAATGTTAGGCAAGGGTAAGGTGTTCTGCTAACACCAGATGCAACCTGGTTGAAAAACTCTGAACATGCTGCTCTTTGAATCATGTGAAAAACTGAATGATTTTGCATTTCACTGGCACCCCCAAGAAACACACGCATTGCCTCACATCAATGTATGTCTTATAAACTCAACAGAAATACTTCCTATTTCAGGATTTTTTGTTTAAACTGAATTGAGTTCTAAAAGAAATTCAGTTTTGAATGAGAACAAAATTTTACAGAGGGCAACAGTTCACATATTGGCTTGTTTTACAAATTAGGGTATTTTCATCAAAATTAGGATAGATTAGAACAATGTTTTCTTCTTCATTTGCATCTTTTAATAACTAAAAAAGCATTCTTTTCTGTAAAAATTTATAAAAGCAGCAGTGGGACTCCTTGCCTCCAAGGCAGACTCTAAGAGGGAGTGATGATGTGCCCAAAAAACTATTCTGCTGTTTCACCTGAGCACTGTGTAATTTTTGTTGCATTCTGATCTAAATACACAGGCTAAGGCCACTGTGCACTATTGGTTATCAAGGTTATTGCAATATTGAAGGTATGATTCCTATATTACTTAATTTTTGTTATTAATAGTTCCATAACATTGAATATCTAAGATGCTGTGGAAACAATACCAATCAGTGTAGGCTAGCTTTAAATTGGTTTTGAGTGTGCCCACCAGAATGCTCACTGTATTTACCAAATCAGTGTAAAGTGAGCCTTATAAACTTTGCATCTTCTCAGTGCTATGCAAAGAAATTTTTGTGGGCCAGCTGGTAAACTGCGTATCTGGGTAGCATTGGATACCTCTTACCAGTCCAGCATCTTTTCCCTGGAGGGAAGCAAACCACACATACAGAAAGAGGAGCAGAGAGAAGTCTTATCCACCACCTCCATGTAAGCCCACAGCCCTTGAAAGAAAAAATAGGAACTGCTGTTGCTGTTAATTGGAAGAAGAACACAGCAGTCAGGTGAAACTGTACATTATCAGATCTGGTGGTCCAAACTGCTCTGAAGAACCTCATGTGAGCACATACATTAATTCATTTGGAATAACATTTGTACAAAGTGTACATCCCTTCCTTCAGGGTAAAATTAAGCTCAAATTAACACTCCTACTAAAAAACTGTACACCCTCACACATTGTTTCATAGAATTACAGAAACATGGAAATACTTGAATTGGAAGGGGACTTTAAATGTCATCTAGTCCAACTCCTCTACCATGGGCAGGAACATTTCCACTAGACTGCTTGAGGTTGTCCCACAACATCTGGTCATACTTTATGCTAGGAAGCAGAACTTAATGTGGTGAAACTACCCAGACTACTTCTAGATTTGGTCTTGAAAAAACCAGCAGAGAACCTGTTCTGCATCCTAGTTGCTCTACTATGCACATGAGACACACCTTGCCCAAGCTAAGATCTGAGGCCCTCTGCAGGTGCTGGAAAGATGTAAGATACAAAAGGATCACCAATTCGTCCCAAAGCATGAACCATGAGATGGGCTGGATGAAGCATCCCTGGTAAAGTCACGGTCACAACAAACAGAAGCCAGGAAAAAGCCCAGCTTTTGCATGACAACTGCCAGCTCTGCCAGCTCTGCTTGCAATGGCACAGCCTTGTTGCACCTCCAGTGCGAAGAATTACAGGAGCAGCAGTATTTCACCCATCTGTGATCCTCTGCCAGGAACACCCAGCAGCTCCTCCATCCCAGAGTGGCACTCAGAAGCAACGGAGAAAAGCCAGGAAGATGCTCTAGCCAGCGCAAGTCTGAGTTAGCTCAGAGAACCAAGATCCTGCTCTGGCTGACCTCCAATGTCTCATATACACCAGCGCTGCAGCAGCTTCAGCCCTCCTTCAGGCCACCCCTCTGTAAATGTTTAAGGAGACATTTGAGCAACTCAGAGGAATGGACAGGTTCCATTCATGAGCACAAAGAAATTGGCAGGCTTTGGGCTCACATTGTGTCTCTGAAAGTGTGTTTCCACTTTAGTAAGACTCTAATAATATATATATGGAGACCTTGTTCCTGTGAGAGACCAGGGCTTTACTGCAGCAGCTCACACTATTATTTTTGTTTTTTCTGTAAACTCAGTGAACCCAGACTCCCAGTCTGTGCAACTTTGTGATACCAATGTCAGTCTTCCACAGGAGGAGTCTAGAGCTCCCTTCACATTGAGCAGGAGCAAATTACCAACTCTCACATTTCTCTTGCTCTGCATGGTGAGTCTCACCTGCCATCCACATAGTGCAGAGTTCCCAGTTTGTTTGTATTCAGAGCACACTGCTTTATTAGCAGCTTCTGAACTACCTTGTTTGAGAAAATACAGAATTTTTCAACTCCCTAGCACTTCAGTCCCTTTCCTCATTGTGTCTTTTCTGATACAGCTTGTGCTGCATTAAACTCAAGTGCTTCAGAGATTAAAGGTAGAAGCTTCTTACAATGGGTGGATCTGCAATGCCTAGAAGATCCCTGAATGTCGCCTGCAGGTTGGAGCCACTATGAACCATCCGGCTCCATCACAGGAAGCACAGAGCCTGGTGGAGCCAAGATACGAGATGTACCTCCAGGCAGAAGGAAAAAACTCCTGCTTTGAAGGTTGGGTTTTGTTCAGGAAAAATGAAGGGATCCATGCTCAAAGAGGGCTGACACCATGGAGAAGGAAAAGCATTCCTTTGATGTTGGAAGCAACAGGCTCAGCAGCAGGCATGCGGGCAGGGCTACCTGAGGAAGACTGTAACTTGTCTGCCTGTAATAACCAATGCATCACAACTTTCCTGAGGAGCACAAGGCATGTATCAATGTCCACTGGCCCCTCTGCTCTGCCCTCTCCCAGTCCTTCCCAAAGGACCTGCTCAGTAGCAAGCAAACGTCCAATCTCAACCACCAGCTACACTGAGCTACAGAAAACAAAAGGCAGGCTCTCTCCTAATGCATAGTGCTACCAAATTTATCATACTTCTTTTCTACTTTAGCAATACTGATCAAAGAAGTCTGTGACTTTCGATAGATGCCACAAATTACTTTTGGTGTCATGCCAGATGGCCAGCTGGAAGGAACCATCTCTTGTCTGTTGTCACATCAGCTTGGGACTGGTTTACCCAGGGCACAGACTGACAAGAAATGTTGACTGCTACTAGAATAGGGATTATTGGAAAGTTCAGGCTGTGAGGAGGCAGTGCTCTCTCCTCAGTGGATCTGAAATACATAGTGCTTGCTATGAAAGCTGTTGTGAGCCAGCCTACTTCTCTGCTTGCCACAGAGCAAGAGTTATGTGAAAAGGTCAAGTTTGAGTGTAAGTCTGTGGAAGGAGACAAAAGAGAGAGAGCAGATGTAGGGGAACAGAAGTGCTTTTACCCCATCATGTGATTTTCTCTTGCATGAAGAAACCCTTCTGCATATGTACAGCATGAACCAAGCTCCTTGCTGTCACCTAGGTAAAAAAACAAAAAGGGAATGGGTGCTGAGAAGAGCAGGGGCAGCAGAACAGAGGTTGGGAAATTATGAAAAAGGAGAATGGAGAGAGGCAAAAACAGTGTCTACACCTTTCCTTGGAAACCAGGTCACAGTGTATTTCAGCAGCTAACACCATTACCACATAAAGCAGGAACTATGGGAACAATTCCCTCTCCTCTGGGTAAAAACACTTTAGAAAAGTTCTCCCTGATAAAATATCTCTGTTTGCTTAATACACACCTGCTCCCACAGCAATGCAAACTTGGTGGTTTGCATGACCAACTCCGTGGAAAAATTTAGTTAGCTCCTCCTGGTTTTCCCTCTGGTCTATACAAATCAAGTCTGGGTCTTGATAGGTCTATGGGAAAGACAGAGGGGATGATGTTCCTGGGAAACTGGGGAAGTGGAAAAGTAATCATGTGCTTTCCTAAGCTATTTATTTTATTTTTTAGTAAACTGTCTGTCTGAATTAAACTTTTAACACTACTTGACTATTCAATGCTGCTAACTAGAAAAGTTAATTTATTAATGTGCTAATTTTTTTACTGCTGCTAGCTGGTTATTTCCATTGCAAAATTATCTATTGATAGGGATCATGGGATTTCTGTAGGAGTACTTTTTATTGGCATTAAATCTTAATTAGTTGATTCTATCAAGTTTGTCTGGTTTTCCACCCACTTGCCCTGCATGGGAGCCTCAGCCTGTGCCCCTCTAACACAGTCACACCACCAGCCTCATTCTACACAGCTCACCCCCTTGTTTTGGCTTGCCTAGCTGATGTAAGATTACTTACTTTTCACTTACAGTTTCTCTGAATGATGAACAACTAAAGAGCTAAGTAACTACAATTACTTACACACTTAATTGCAAGATGCGGAAAACTATGTCACTACTTTTAGACCTAATTAAATGATAAACCTGCTGATTTTAAGACCCTGAAGACTTAAAACAACATAATGTCCCAATGAAAAACAGTAAGAAAAGACTACAGTTAGCAGAGTATGGTTTGTGCTTCTGGAAGAGGAAAGACAGGTTCTTGCCACACACATGGGAAACACAGACCTGGCAATTATGAATATTGCACACGACTTTGTCCTGATATTAATCATGAGGAAGGACTCTTTCTTGCATAGGATCTGTATTTCCCAGCAGAACTTTCTGTGCAGACACTAAGTTGCTTTGCTTGTCTGTTTGCCACTCAGTTCCAGCTCTCTGTATACTCTTTAGAAAAGCTGGATTCTCCTTTCCAGTTGCCTCCAGTGGCAATCTCCATAGTTTCAGTAAAATATCTTACATTAATTTCAGCGTGTTCATGTCCCAGAGATATGCCAAGGTAAAGAAAGTCAATGTCTCAGCTCTTTGGCTAGGAAAAGAGGCAAGCAACTTCTGCAGGGTCATACACGCAGCACAAAAGAGAATGTGGTTCCTCTGCAACCCCAACTAATCTGAGCTGCTTTACAGTAACTTTTCATGAAAGCTCTTTTGCTGGAGGCCTGAAAAGAAAAGTCTCTCAGCAAATCCCTTGGTACACCTCATACTACTGCACCATGCCAGTCAGAGGATTTGCAGCCCTCTTAAAGCAAAAAAGTGTTAAGAAGGCCCAGAGATAATCAGTCATCAAAATTCCCAAGCGTGATGCTCATACATTCAGAATTCTAATTCTCTGGCTTTGTGAGATGGGGGTGTCCGTGCTTGCCAAGGACTTAGTGTACTATAAAGGCAGAAGTCAAGAAAACAAACAAACCATCAAATCCCACTAACAGAGTTTACTCCCTTCTGATTTGTGGCAATCTAGAGTTTAACAGCTTTGTTCCACCTATATGGGAGTTTAAAGCAATAGTACTACAGTGGAGACAGGGTTAACATTTAAACTATAGTATAACACAAAAATTAGGCCCAAAGGGACAGAATTTGTGTTCATTGGCAAGGAGAAGCACTGTAAAAGATGGTGGAAGTTTCCTGTTAGACAGGGAAGCAGGAGAAACTGCACTACACTGCAGAAAAGCTCCCATTAACAGCTCAAAATATTTCTCCATTTCCTTCACCTCCTCGCCAAGCTGCCTGCAAAGTCTTCTCTGCAACCCCCCACTGTAAATCAACCTCTTTAAGTCATTTCCTCCCCCTCCTCCCCCCTCACCAAAGTCACAGCTTGTCATATCAGCAAGATCACATCAAAGAGAGCTGCACACCTACCTCCTGGACTTAGCTGTGGTCTCTTCCCCTCCTTAGGATGCTCTGTCCCAGGACATCAATATGGGCACAGCCCGCTCAGTGGGCGAACAAAGTCGTGGTGTCTGCTCCATTCTGCCACTGCCTGCAGCCTCCACCAGTATCAGTGCTTCAAGTCCATATGAAGTTGGACATACAGAAGTAGTAGGGATGACATTATTTCTTGCACAAATTACAAAAGAAAATTGTAAAATGTTAGCTGAAAATTAATGAACATGGAGGCGTTGCACGGTAAGTACTAGGGCGGGTGGGCATGAAGGGTAGCAATGTCTGCAGTTGTGATATAAAAAGCCTCTGCTTTTTAGCAGGTTGGTTGGGAAGGTTTTATTATTATTATTATTATTATTATTATTATTATTAAGCTGTGGAAGGCATTATCTGTATAAGAAGCATGTATTTTTGTTTACTCACGTAGCATTTCTAAGCACCAAGAAGGCAGGGACAAAGAAACACCATAAAAAGAGCAGATCACATCAAAGCAACGTAATTTCCTTCTCCACCAGAGTAAAGAGGACTTGGGGAGAGGCAGGAAAGCACTGGGACATGAGGAATCTGTCAAAAGCCTCACCAAGTTTAAGATACACACGGTACTTCTGGTACCAAGACTCCAGGTCTCAGAGGCCTGCTCCCTCCACAAATAAAATAGCTCTGACACTAAGCCAAGGTGAGAAGTTTGGGCTACTGTTATGACACTCACAGTCCTCATGATACTTCCTGAAATTCTCCTTAGATCTGATGACCTGCATTGCAAGTTCACCTATACATAAGTACTTTGTATGGTATACAATGCCTCTGTGGCAAGAAATACATTTCTGGGTTATTATACCTAACTTTTCTCTGTGTGATGCTTAAAAAGAAATTTGAGGAACTAAACACTGTACTATTTGCGTATATCACAAACAACTATCATGGTATTTTCCCTCGAGGAAAGCAGCAGTATTCCTAAGGCATATGTAGCATTCTCCTCCTCTCCATCCACATTTTGACCAAAATACTGTGCACACTAGCCTCCTCTTCATCACCAGTCTTCCAGCTGATACAGAATTATAAACTGCACTTTTGTGACTGAAGTAGGCTGAGTCTCATAAGCCCCAAAGAGGGCTCTGGGTGTCACAGATTCAAGGGATCCTGCAGTCCTGCCTTAGCTTGTTGTCCCCAGCATTGCAAAATTATACAGAGAGAACAGTATCCAGATTCCTTAATATGGAATATTAATACTTAGTATTGGCACACTGTGTTTGCATAAGATGCAATGTGGCAAGACAGTAGCTGGGTCAACTTTACCTCTTTTCAGTGTGGTGGGAGGGTACAGTGGCCAATTGTACCATGTATTATAAATTGATTAAAAAATTAAGAAAATGGGACATTTTCTGTGAGAAAAAAGCTCCCAACACATACAAAACTGGAAAAGGTCTGCAGAGGGCTATGCATCTTTTGAGTAAGATTTAGGGTGCTGACTTGTCCCTGCCTGGAAATTAAGCATGCAGAAAGACCTCCACCAGCAAAGAACAATGCACCACAAAAACACACACAGGCCAACTGCACTCCACAGTCAATCCAAAAGGAAATTGATTGGCACCAGGGAATCCTGCACAGGCCAGGGGCTAGCTACTTGACCCACCAGACAAGCCATGCAGCAGTTAGATACTACAACAGAGCCCTGTTGTAGGAGGATGGGTGGGTCTCTGACAGGCTGGTATGTACCCTGTCACCTGCCTTTGTCTGAGTGTGGTGCAATTACAGAGCTCCTCTTTCCTCACAGCTGGCTCTCTTGTACTAAAAGCAGAGGGACCTCTGCCTCACACTTGGTCACATCACAAACCCTGGTGAAGCCTTTTTCATTTTTTAGTGTTTCAGTGAGATGTCTGATGAGGCTTGACTTGTTGACAATTACGCAAAATGCACTCCCTTGCTGGATTCGGCACCCTGCTGGTTATGTTGCAGAAATGAGCTTTTTATGACTCATCTGGTACATTTCTTAGTTCCTTTATCAGTATTTCTTGGAAGACCTCAAAAGCTGGAGTCACCATATGACTCCTGATGACTCTTTCTGTATCTGTAACTCCTACATAAATGCTTTAAGCTGAATTCCTCTGAACTCACCTGGACTACTTATTTCAGGTACAGTCTCTTGCCTCTCACCAAGGCATTTATAGGATCACAACCAGGCTGTTGACTGACTAGAATAATTTGCACATATTAGGCCATAAAATAGCATGCATATTATAGGTTATGAACCACAAAACCCACAGAACCAGGTACATAAGCAGTTTTCAGTGTGTGGATCCCATTCTTGGGGATCTGGATCCCCAGTGTAATATCACACAGAGGTGGTGCTAACACAAGCATCTGAAACCTGAATGTATTCCTTATCACCATTACAGCTTTTCAAAAAGTTATAATCCTTAGGAATTACTAATTTATATGATACATATGTCAAAAAGCATTAGCCAGGTTTGTTGGTAATCTTTAAATGCCTTTACAGCTGGGCAGTATACACAAAAATACAAAAAAACTGGGCCAAAACCCACCACTAACAGATGTACAAAACCAGAAACCACAGTTGCACAAATGTAGTAGCATTTCACTTCGCTGTCTATGACCATCTCAGAAAAACTACATGCATGAAAGAACAATCACATCATATCCATGGAGCCCATCCAGCCCAGGATGTTGTCTCATAGTAGTCAAAAGCTGATACTTTCTCCTGGAAACAGCAGAAAGGACAAGTATTCTTGAACAGTTTCTCCGCATGCCCTTTCCGCTTCCATTTGCTTACAGCTTAGAAGTTTTCAAAGACAGTTTACAAATGTCTGTTTCTTCAGAAATTTTGAGCTCTTTCATCTAGTCATTTTTGAACCTACACAAGCTTTCTGACATACAGAGACTAGGGAGTGTGGGGGTGGGGGGCAACATGCTACAGCTGACTTGAGCATGGTGTAAAAACCACTTTCTTGTATTTGCTTTCAATCTTTTGCCTTCCAGTGTCACTTGACTGTTGTAATTCCCTGTCTGAAAGAAGCAAACAGCTCTTCCTTGTTAATTATCTCCACTTTGGTTGCAAGTTTATCTACCCTCTCTACCTCTCAGCTGTTTCTCTTACAAGCAAGCAAATGCAAAATTTATTTATGCAAAAAGGCTACTGTTAAGGAAATGTGCCTATCTCAAAATGAAACAGACTGGTTTATGGATTAGATGTTTGGAATGAGTTAGAGGATGTTCAATGGAGCAGAGCCCCAGGTGGGACACAGTGGAGGTTCCCCATAAGGTCTTCTTTTTCTAAGCCTTACTCTGGTATTAGTAAATTTGTTCACCCGCTAATGAGGGGCAAGATGCTACTGTCTCTCTTCGAGAAAAAAGAAGAAGAAAAAAAAAAAAAAGGAAAGAGTTCTGACAGATTCTTCCTGTTCTTACTTTCTGTTTTCTCACAAGGAAGAAGAACCTCTTTCCATCCTAAAGAAATGACTAAGTGCACTTGGCAAATTTGAACATAGCTACACGAACGTTTTGAGCAATTTACTGAGAAACGAAAAAATGCCAACATCACAGCAACCCTGACTCCTCTTACCAAACCTCACTCTAAGTTGGTGTAACTGTTGCTTCTGGAAAGAAGCTTACGCGGCTGCAACATCTGGGCACGCCGCCTACCAGCCGGGCTGCAGGCAGGTGTGTTCCCCGGCTCCGGACACCCGCAAAATCCCCCCGTAACTAACTTTTAAAACAAACGGCGCCTTCTTACCGGAGCTCTCCCGCAGCACCAGCACCGACCCTCCTCCTCCTGCTCCGGCCGCCTCCAGCGCCGCGCCCGGCCCGGCCCTCTCGCCCCCGCGCAGCACCGCCCCGCCTGCGCTCCCGCGGAGTCACACAGTGCCGCCCTTTCCTCCCCCTCCCCCTCCTCCTCCTCCCAAACTCCGCGGCCGCGGCCGAGCATCCAAGTTTGTGCCTTCGGCGAAGCCCCCGGGAGGGGGACGGGAGCTGCTGCGACCCCAATGCACCGCTCCTCGAAGTTAGGGCTCAGCTTCGCGGGCCGGGACCCCTCGTTGCCGCTGTCCCGGGACGTGCCCACCGGCCGCGCACTCACCCGAGCGGATCGCGGCCGTCCCGGGGCGGCGCGGTGCTCGGCTCGTGTGTGAACGGGTGTGTGATGGGTGTGCGGCACAGCATTTTCCTCCATGACGTGGAGGAAAAAAGAAGAGCCGCCGCCCGCCCCGAAACCTGGCGGGCAGGAGGAGGAGGACGAGTGGGAGGTGGCGGTGAGGTCCCCGCCAGCACCTGGGACCGGGAGGAACCTGCCGCCTCCACGCCGCCCCTCCGGCAAACGCGGCGCCGAATTCCTCACGGCTGCCCTGCGGAGGCGGAGCAGCCGAGGAGCTCCGCAACCTCGGCCGGGAGGCAAGACAGGGCTGCGAGTGGGCTGGGCTGGCGACGAGCCCCCGGCCCGAGCTCCTCATCCTCTGCTCGGCTGCCCCGAGAGCGCACAGCCCTGAAGCGGGATGAGCTGCAGCGGTCGGGTGGGCACGAGGGCGGCAATGGCTGCAGTTCTGAACTGATAAGCTGTAGCCCGCCGTTAAGCCTCTGCTTTTGAGCAGGTTGGTTGGGGAGGTTTTATTATTATTTTTTATTTAGCAGTGAAATAACTTGCCGCTGCACTGGAATACTGCAGCTCCCCAACGACTTCCAGGCAAAGGTGTTTTAAGGTCAGGCCGAGCTGTTGGCTCTGCTCGCAGAGAGCCTCGGGCCCTGGTGCACTGGCTCGGTGGGAAATGTAGAAGACGCCACCACACCAGAGAGCATCTGTCTGCTGCTGTAGCGCTGACCCTGCAGATGGGCATCGCTGTGACAGCTCGGCTTAAGGCTGGTAATTGATTGCATAAGCCACCGTGACCAAGTTGTAACTGAGTGTTTGAGCTCTCACTACAGAAAAGTGTAAGTGAAATCAAAAGGCCACAGATGATACAAAACTCACCTGTGGGTTACTCTGCTACAGCAGTATTGGAGTAAGTGATAAAACCTTCTGCCACAGAGAAAGCCAAAGCCTTAGTAAAAACAAATACCCCAACAAACAAAAAACCCCACATCCATAACCCAGAAAAACATATAGATACAAAAATCACATAAAAGTTTTTTGAATCCTGTTCTGAAGTCCCATTCCTTAGAAATGTTTTACTCCCTTCTTGTGTCATGTTTTTCTTGCTACAGCCAGTAATTTAGCAATTCAAATTTCAGATCACCTAGATAATTTCCTAACCAACTAGTCAACTGACTACTGGTGACCAGAAAAAGGGCCCAAGTCTTATGTAGGCAATGCTCGTTCTCTTGATTTAAACAGTGTATTTTCCTCCAGTATAGTATTAAGGTTTGAAGACCAGGAAAAAAGTCTTTGTGTCATCATGACAAAACACTTGCCAACTGCAACTGCTTCAAGAATTTATCCAAACTCCTATGGCAGCATTATTCATCTCTCTCCCTCCCTCCTAGCTGCATTTCCACCATCAAAAACCCAAGCAGTATTTGTGCCTTGAGTACTGTAAGTACCTCTTCCAAGCTGGTTTTCGTTCCTATTATATTCCCCCCTGACCTGCTCTGCTTTGCCTGGCAAAAAGGTGCAATGTTTTGTGTTGATCCTCTGCTTAGAATCAGTTTAGTTCTCTTGGCACCTGCCTTTACTTCTCTTCTCTTTTCCATGTGTTTCTCTTGCTTACAGAGCTTCATGACCTCTGATCTGTGTTACTCAGGAGGTCACATTGGTTCCTGCTGGCCTTAAAATCTATGGATGTTGTGTTGTATCATCTACCTCCCAGCTGCTTATCTTCCTCTTTACTCATTCTTTTGAGTCTTGCATTCTTCCTTACTGGTATTAATCTCCCCGCTTAATTTTTTTTCAATTCCATCTCAGCAATAAATAAATAGATAATTCTGTGGAAATATGAATCTGAATTCGTGGCTTTTGTTCACTGCATCATCTTTTTCTCCTTCTATTTCCCATGTGAATATTGAGAGCAGTCAGAATGCCAGGAGTTTTGTCTTACTATTTGCATTATATCCTTTTTTACTTTAGCCTGTACCACATAAAGTAAGTGCTAACTTACAGCCTAGAAATGGAGAAGAGGTCTACTAAATAAAAGAACTGAATCATGAAAGCAGCAGGAGGGGCTGGGAGAATAAACTGCCACTTGTGAGTCGAAGCTTTTTTACTCTGCTGCAGTTAGCATCACTAACAGCTGCCTATCTTTGACCAGTGACAACCACTTACAGTTTTATGCAAAAATCACTTAAAAAGTATAAATTTAAAACGAGAAAACATGATGGTTTAAGTTTTTTCTAAGTCTTAATAGGTCTTTACACAAAGACCAAAGGATTCCAGCAGGGAGATTAGAGAATATTCACAGTTTTAAGATTTGGGGAGCAGAATCATATATTTGTTAGTCATATTAAGCCATATATTGTCAAGCTAATGCTTTTCTCAAGATGCTTATATACAGTTTAAAAACTGAAAAAAGCCTCACTGGTAGATTACTTTTACATACAGCATCTGTACGAGACAGTGGTTTTCATGTAGCACTTTGCATTTTTACTTCTTTGCTCAGCTTGAATCAATTCAATTTTCTGTCACTGCATCTTAGGATTGCCTTAGGTCATGTAATCACATTAATATAATGGACCAAAATATTACTGTCAAATTCTCTTGTACATTAATTTTATTAGACATCTTGCAACAAAGAAAAAAATGTCAAACAAACAGGTAATTCAGAGGTCATTTTAACAGTCAAATCTCTTTTACTTTTCAGTGAAAGTGCAGTATTTGAATGAGCACTTCCTTTGAAACAATATGCCTTCAGGTTTGTTTTGCTGCTGCAGTTGTGAGACCACTCCATTTTCTTTCTTTGTGAAACTGACTTTACAAAATACCTGTTACTAAGGAGCTTTTACCTTTTTTGACTTCCAGGCCATTTGCATTTCTTTAATATTACAGCCCATGAGGCTATGATTGCTCATGCATCCTAGGGCACAGTACTCTAGCTCTCTGCACATCAGACCCCTCTCACTTCTCCAAACAAACTTCTGTTTAAGACACTAATAAAATCTTTGCAGAAGAGCTCTTCACACTCCAAATAGCTTGCTGACGTTATGTATTAACAGGAGATACTTCCCATCCTATTCACTGGAGTTAGGAGCAGCAGATACTATTATTCCATCTCTTCTTATAATCCAAAGAACGAATGAGCAAGAATGCCACTTGAATGCAAATTAACAGTCAAATGTGTTACAAATATGCTGCTAAAGCAGATTCAAACACTGTAAAATTAAAACAAATAGAAATCCTCCAGACATTGGGATGAATATGTAAGATACTGTTAACTGGCGAAATTCGTGTTCAGCAAACAGGCTAATAGCATTTCCTGTCCTATGCCAGCACACTTTCTGCCTATCAGAGAGATTTGGCTGGAACATGAATGGAATTTTCCTGAGCACTTCCAGTAGCTAAGATTCCCCTTTTAACCTCTCTGAGAACCTGCTCCCATTCTCAAATGTTTATATATATATATATATATATATATATATATATATGCCACATAAAACAAAGCTGCTGATGATTTTGAAGGCTGCTTATCTTGATTTTTTGCCTAATCAACAGGTTATGTTTTTACACAAATATGGACTGCCATTTCTGATAGCCCACGCTCAGCCAGAGCAGTTCAAGGTTTCAGTGTAAGAAATGACTGTCAGTGTTGATGCCTGTCTGTTTCTGTGCTGCCCCATCAAGCATGGGCAGTTACTTTATTCTTAAATTAAAACTTAAAAGTTCATACCACGTTATCAACCTGGAGTATAATTCACAATGAGCATCACTGTGTAAGTCTTATCTACTTCCCCATTTCTTAATCTTGCAGCACAAAATTAAATATTGACAGTTATCCTTACTTGCTACTCAGTACTTCCCTGTTCCTCACGTACCCAAACAAACTTTCCATCATTCCAAGTGCTGGAAAAATGATTTATCAAAATGACAGTAACAAAGTACTTAGTTCTAAAAGCTCAATTGTTTACTTTTAAGTGATGGCAAAGAAAAAAGTTTCAGCACTCAAGAAGTCTTCAGAATCCAAAATTTTTGCATTCTTTGTAGAAACTCCAGTACTTTTCCATTGCAGAGCATGGTAGAAATTCCTCTTTATGTACCAGTACTGTCTCATGGAATTGAAGATAATGTGTCAGGCTTTCCACTGAGTTGAACTGGACAGAAGAGCCTGTTGAAAAGGAATGCAAATGATTACAGAGTGTAAATTACAATAATGGAAAGCAATCACTGGCACTATTACCTAGAAAGGTGTTTGCAGTTTGTTAGAACCTTGTAAGCACTAGTGATCCCTAAGAATCTGTAATGTCCTCTAGGAATCTTGTGGGGTAAGGCTTGCGACATCTTACCACTACACCTCACTCAGACTCAGCCTTCAATGAGACAAGGGTCATACTACACTTCCTGGTGCTCAGCCTGAGAAGCCATTCCAGACATTTCCAATTATATAATAGGAAAATGCAGTTGTTCTTTGATACTGCTTGAATTTCACGTATTATGTCCACAAAGAGACACGTTTAAAGTACTTTCCCAAAATAAGGAATCTCTCCCATAGAGAATGACCATCCTAAAACGACTTTATAAAAAGGAAAGTGTACACCTGTACAGAAGAAACTGCAGGACTGAACAATAAGTATTTGCAATATTCAAGTATTTGCTGGACTGAATTAACTATTGCAATGCATAAGTTCAGGGCACTTGTGTCAGTACAGGAGAAGTGGAACTTTTTTCACTGTTAAAAATCAGTAACAAAGTAACTTTGTAAAGATCCACCAGTAAGAAATATTAGAAGACATTGCTCCATAACAGCACAGACTCCAAAAGGCACTTGGAACTGTGGATTTCAGAGTTACTTTAATACATCTTTCATCCCCACTTTCTCCCTTCAGTATCCTTGCACAAAGTAACAGAGCTGCTGAGCTGCCACAACCAGCCCAACACAGAAAACTGCCAGTGAGGGCAGAACTGTCACACATAGCAGATGGTGTCAAGAGAGAGAACTCTCATGGAAGTGGAGATGGTTTCTGTTTAAAAAAACAACAAAACCAAAACAACAAACCACAACAAAATACTGCGTCTAAACAACATTCAAGTGTCTCAAGAAGCAAAACAGGATACGTATTTCAGGATTATTAGATCAGTCAAGATAAATCCTTGTCAAAATGCAGAGAAAACATGTTTGAAATGACATCAGTTGGCCATTTAGCTTGTACTTATTACTGGGCGCTCATATGCCATCCCAAGAATCTTTCTTTGTTACCACTGTTTTTCATTTGTGTCACTACACTGATTCTAAAAAGCAAAATATATTCACTGAATGGACAACATCATTGGTGCCAGTGATAAAACAAACAGTGCTACTTGGCAGGTGTTAGACCTTTTAATTCCATGTCTTGGTGCAATTTCCCTGCCATTTCCTGAGTTCCAGGAGCACACCCAAAGCCAGCGAAGTAGCAAAGTGCTATTAGAAGGAAAAAGCTGGTGTTCAGGAGTACAAATAGAGTCTGGTGTGTGAGGATGTGTGTTGTTCCAGATCCATGACACTCAGAGCAAAACTTCTGACTCCAATGACGACAGGATTGTATTTGGTATCTTACAAGCTCGGTACATGTTCAGTACACATAACACAGTACATAATGGGACAAAATGTATGATCTGATGTCTGGAATATATTTAAGTATCATTGACTGCAACAAAGATGGTCAGGCTGCACACAAGACCCACGTGAAAAGTTACATCACAACACTCCTCACACTTACAAAGCAGCAGTCAGTCACACCAGAAGAAGCCAACTTATACACTCATTTAGAAGTTATGTTTTAAAGGGCACAAGGAATACTTGGATAAAAAAAATCACATAATAGTTTTAAGGACAAGTTCACCTAAAAATGATCTTAAAGTATGTCTAGGATTCTTTTTAATAAAATAAACTGGCAGAAATTGAGATGAAATGTTTTCATTAATGCTGAGTATATGGTGACATGATAGGCATGACTTCAACCTGCTCTAGTTTGTTGAAAAGAATGGGGGTTTTTGTTCTGAAATGTCCACATTTTGTATGCAAGTAGAGGGAAAATTCTTAGCAAAGCCCAAAGTTAATTTAACATCCTGTATTGATAAGATAATAATTGAAGAAAAGATGTTCTTTTCTGTACTGCAATGATTTAACTTACTGACTAAAAATTCTCAACTCAAATATGAAAGTGTAAGAGAGGTAAGACCAAATAAATCTAATGAAGTAACTTTTTTTAGCAGCAGCTAACAGCTCTCTTTGTTGATTCCTTTGTGTCAAATTTATGTTTTACCTATTACGGATTAACATTTTGTCAAGTAAACATCAGTATTCCACCACAAATACTTCGCCTGAGTGAATAATTAAAATATCTAATCTCTATAATCTCTACTTTTCAGTAATTTTAGATAACAGTCAACATCTAGCAAAACCACAGTAATTTATACATTCTAAAACTGCCTTTCTCAGTTCTGACACCAGTGCTTGATAATGAAGCTTCTATATGCATAGACAGTAATTTTTCCCCAGTAGGTATGAATCAGTGTTTTGGTCCCCATGTTTCTTCCTCTGACACAGATGATTAATGGCCTTTGCATTTTACTTTCTCAAGTCTTTCTCCCCTTTCTCTCTCCTTTTGCTATTATATTTAATCTTCTGATACCCACTTTGATGTTTTCTTCCTGCATTTTGCTGACTGTTAAGTCTTATCCCCTTAGAAAAGACTGGCAGTTTAGAGGCTCTAAGCAGCCAAGAAAGGTTCCTATACTGTTATCCAAAACTCAGTACCTCGGGTACAAAGCAAACTTAGTAAATTTAGACACACAGGCAGGGTCTTTCTCTGCTTTCCTAACCTTGCTGTCCTATTCTGTCAGTTTTCTGTAATCTTCATGAACTGTAAGATAAAGTATCAATATCAGAATGAGCTTTTTTTCCAATAAATATGGGGAAAACACATGTGTCTCTTGGTAGTTTTTCCATCCTACTTATCAACATCTCTTCTGTCTTTGAAGGCATCTATTTTAGTCTTATAGTTTTGAAACCACTCCGAACATTTTCAACTTCTGTTTCCATTTTGTTGCATCTCTACCAGACTTGTCTGCCATGGCTGCTAAGAATCTGAAAATTGTATTTAAGGAGAATTCCCATTAATGGTGCAACTACTGAGTGTCTAAAGGTTGCATAAAGGTTAGTCAGTGAAGATAAGATTGCCACGTCAGAGCAGAGTCACTATTTTCTCATCATTAAAATAGCTCCTGAAAGATCAGGTCTTAAAAATCCCACCAGTATCTACCTTATTTTTCCCAAGCAAGAAAGTACTACGGCTATCCAAAAACACAGTTAAGCATTTTATAACTATTTTACTGGTGCAAATTATCTGTAAAAGAATTTAAATGCTCTTGTAGTTTAGGTAACATGTTTGAGTAAATTTACAGGCATCAGTAAATCCAGTTTAAATACTTCTGTAAAACAGGTAATGATTATTATCAGATCTGATGGAAAGATGAACTGATATGCAATATCTGGCAAAGTCACAGGATATTTCATTCTTCTGACTCAAAAGGATCTGGTTCAGCTCAGCTAGTCTAGACACGGGCTACAGATGCGTAAGCAAAGAGAAGATCTAAGAACAACACACTTGAAGGTGACAGCATTTGATCTAGGGTGCCAGAGAGAGGTATTAATAGAACAAAAATCTGTCTTAAGTGCTTTCAAGTTTCTTGGGCCTTATCCACACTCCCCTCAAGAACTTAGAAAAGACCTGTCACAATCCAGGAGTTCCAATATGCATTGCCAATTCCAGCCAAGAAAGGCCTCAGAAATGACAGCCAGCACTTCACGTAAACAACATTTTTGGGCCATCTGAATCTTAAAAAAAGGCTGCTACTGAATTGAGGCAATAATTCTGCCCACGCTGGTGATAATTTTGAAAATAACTTTTTTTTTAGATTAAGTGTTCCCATTACCTATTACACTGAACCTGGACATTAGGACCCGGATTAACACCTGAAATTTACTAACTAAGGTGAAAAGCTTATCAGAGCAGTTCAACATGGTACTGGTTTATTATATTCTACAATTATTAAGGATGAAGAAGAAATCTCAATTAGAGGAATATGAGCTTTAGGCCGGTTTAGCCTGAAACTAAAGCTTTCCTATGCCTTATTTCCCTTTAACCCAGATATGTAGTGGCCTGGTATATAGCTCTTTTTTTTCCCTAAGATTAGAATATATCAATGGTTCCTGTTACAGACACATCAATAACTTATTTTACTCAATATTTTACTGAGGCTTGAGTGAAATCAAGTAACTGCCTTTTGTGTTCTTCAGGGTTTTTTTTAATTTGTATTCATAACTTATCAAATGGAAAGAAAAGTTGATCGAGACCTGGTATTTTGGAAAGAGATGTGTGTGGACAGATTGCCATTGTAAGACCAGAACTTTCTCTGACAAAATACAATGTTTTCCCAGTAATTTAATAGTTTTTCCCCTTTAAATGCATTCACTTTTCTTCAGGTATCCCCACAGTTCTTGATTCACTTCTCATGATATAGATGTCAATTCTTTTTTTCTCTTGTAAATGCTGGAGTCCAAGGTCTCTGTCCTTACAAACCAATCAGTAAGGAGTCATCTTTTTCTAATGATCAGATTAACCATGTCGGTCAGACACCTAAAGTTACGGTGGTGTCCACCCACTACAGGATATGGGCCAGCAGAGATTTTGGCTAATTGCATTGTGATCCTTTGTGTCCATCTCCATCCCAATGTTAAAAGTACCTTTTCCCCAAGAATTAATCTATCAAGAGACCTAAATTATGCACGCTGCATTTTTTGCATTGGTAATTATGAACCTTTGAAAAAAAAATCAAAGGTTATTTATAGCATCGTTATAATAAATAAATCATTTCAGTTCGGAAGCTCCTTAATGGACTATAATGACCAGATAATTCATAGAACCGCTATAACAGTGCCAGAAGGACATAGAGCATCTCCTGATAGTACCTTAGCCTATGTTTTTTTCCTTTACATACCAGGTATGACTCACCATGGATGATCTATAGGTTCAGTTCATCATCTGCCTATAACGGAAATTTTTATAGCAGTAATGTGGAATTTAATTCATACTTTCACAATTCATCATCCTATTCCACTGCTTCTAGATAAAACACTATATTTGAGAAAGAAACATTTCTTTCTCCACTCAAGGGATAGTATTCCTCAGAAATTCATGTTTTCTTTTTGTCCTCCAGTGAGATTGGCAAAACCAATGTCATAAAGCAGAAAAAAATACTAGGTGTTTAGAATCATTCTTCTTTCAAAGTATTCCGTAACAGTGGCCTTTCTTGTTGCACTGTGTCTGCATGGGAAAAGGACTTGCAGGTATGATTAAAGACCAAGTATTCATGACTTTTATTCTAAAGCATCAGTTTCAAGGTTTACGCTGAAATCTCAAATTACTTTATGTTTTATGTGGTAGAAAGTATGATTCTCACAAAAGCACCCAAAGATGTTATACTTTTTCAAGAGACACAGTTAATAGCTCATCTGTTTCTAAATGACTGAAAAACGTATAACAGAAATATTATTTATAGCTTTCTTTAAAGCATTGTCCAGATAAGTGAAATGAATATATTATTTTCCATTAACTTTCTGCCTATATCATGATCTTATACTATAACTGTTTTTTGTCTTCTCCTACATATCCTGGAGTATATGGCTGTTCCACAGTACCAAATACTTAGTATGTGACACATTCTGAATGATTATTTTTCATGGACCTTGGATTGGTGTATCAAGATATTGTTAGGTTATTCATTTAACAATGGTGGCAAAGTCAAGTCCGCCAAGGTACTGTAGAAATCCAGCAACGTTTCAATAGCTGTCTCAGAGAAACAAAATAACAATTTAAATCTTAGTAGCTCTTCTTTGATATAGATGTAACATGATTTCTTCCCCAGAATGTGAAAAAGGTATAATTGACATACATGCCAATACTGAGAACTGTGTACATCCTCCCATAATATAATCTATATTCAAGACTGAATTTATAAAGAAATAAAATAAAATAAGTACTTCTAAAATGAAACAAAATGGCTGGTCCCATTTTTCTCACAAAAAATATTTTTACACAGCTATCCAGATGACCTTTCAGTTTCTCAGTTAAGTCAATCACCCTATTTAAATATCAAATTACCGAGTTTGAGCTCAACATCAACAAAGGCGTATACTAGTATCCTTTCTTAAAAGGCACAAAGATTGCACGAAAAATAATTGTAGGAGACTATGTTTTAGTATGACTAGAAGGGTGTAGGTTCCCAGCATATGATTCTTTCTTTTTAACTTATTATGTTATTGTTGTAGAGTTGATTATATAATGATTCACTTGTATACTCACTTGAAAAGAAAATGGTTCTCTAAAATTTTTTCTAGTCATTTTAGAAAACCTGAACTTCATGTGCCAAGATAGTACATAAGAACTTCCAGGTCCAAACTTGGGTGATAAAAGCCAGAACACTTTAAAATTCTTGCAGTTTATAGCAGACTGAAATGCAGATTGGAAGAACCAGAAGACAAGTTATAAATCAAGTTTCAGTTCAGGTCAGAACAGCCATTTGAAAAACCAACCTCTCCTGTTTTTCATGCACTGGCAAAATCTACAATGGCTGTGATTCATTTGTTGAGTTTTACGTACAACCTCAGAACAACTTCTAGAGCCTTCTCCTACACTATAATCATGTGCTGTTTGAAACACTGAATTGTTTTGTTTAAAAGCTTTGTCCTAACACTTTGTTAAAAGTGATTCCTGAAAGAAAACAAGATAAAAGTGTGATAAAAATCTGAACACTTCCCAAGGTAAAATCATCAGGTAATCTCCTAAATACTTTCACCTCAGATTACCAATGTGGTGTCAAAATAGTCTGTCTTCTCTGTTTAAAGCAAAGCAGCAGGTGAAGCCAATGCCTCTTGAAGCTTGATGTGTATCACACTGCCTTGCATTTATTGCTTTCCTAAGGAAGACAAGAAAAGATGTGTTCTAGGAAGATTATCTACAACATTTCTGTTTGCCTCAGTCTTTTCGCAGTCTCCATGGGACCACCAAAGCAGATGAAAATGTTATAGTGCACCTGATGAATTAAGAAGATGGGTCAGTTATCAAAGGATTTTTTTACAACTTGTTTCACAATGTTAAACGGCCAGAAAGTCAATGTAAGTTCAGAAAGTTCAAAGCACTCAACTAGCAGTCAGTTTCAGTACTCTTAGCTGGATTTAGGGGAACACAGTTTCTGTATCAAACAAAAAGGAACAATGGTTACAAGTGTTAACAAGCAAGTTTCCAACTAGATATATGGGGGAAAATTCATCAAGAGCATGGTTAAGCATAGGAATACCCATGCCTGAAAATAAGCAGAATTTGACTGGACAAGGCATTGAGAAACCTTATCTAACTTGGAAACTGGTCCTACTTTGAACAGAAGGCTGGACTAAAGACCTCCAAAGGTCCCACTGAACCTATGTTAGCCCATGATTCTGCGCAATCACATTATCATCTGGTTTCTTCTGAAGTGATTTTCCAGTTTCAGAAGAACCTGGTTTACAGGTAAGAAATACAGACATTAAATACTTAGAATTGGCTTCCATGATATGCAGTCCCTAATAGTCGTTTCTTCCTCCACCCCCTCCACCTCCCCACAATTTTTGGCCCTCTGAAATGTGATTTTTGTTTGACTCTTGCTGGCCACATACCTCAAGTCTGAATCAGTCATGTGACATTCTACCTTCTACCCTGCTAATAGTCAAATAACAGCAGGTAGAGGATTTTGGAAAGCAAGAGGAAGGAAGCCTATACCTCAGCCATGGTATGCAGTTACTGGAAAATACAGCTTTGTAAATTCTGCAGACAGAACTGTGTACTTTGCAAAGTATGTCAGTACATAAAGCAAATGCCTGGAACTTTACAGTATTGGAAAGTACTTTCAAGTATTTTGTCTGTAAGCCATAAAGAAGAGAAAACATTTTAATAGTTGCATCTTGAAATACCCCAGAGACTGAAAAATATTACAGATAGACATTTTTGTCTACAGTCTCACTTTTCTTCCCAAGTACACAATACAAAGAATATATACTTCATCTCCTTGTCTTTCAGAGTCACATAAATGGGGACATAGTGTAGTTGGTGAATATTCTACTACAGGTAAGGAGGAGAAAATATATATTAGATGTCAGGGTTTTATTTTTGTTTGTATGTGGTTTGTCCACTGGGGGTTTTTAAATATTTCAAGTACTTCTCTTTCACATTACTGTCGCCATTATTGATGGTATGATAAGATACTACTTCAATAATACCCAGTCCAAAAAATTCACATATACAGAGTCAAGCTCCTTAAACCATGCCATTTTCCCTAGAAATAATAAACTTGAGGTTCTCAGTTTACATCTTGACTTTTCAACCACTAATGTTATTCATCATTTTTTCCAGCTTTCCTCCAAAAACATGAAGATGAGAATAGTAAAGTTTTCTAGTGAACATAGTTTCTGACATAGTTGTCTAAGCCTAACCAGAACTCGGGGTTCTGATGTGGAGTACACTACAGCACAAAATATATCCTTGTACAATGGGCTAGATTTGTCGTTTGGACTATGTTACAAAGTATCTTTGATGGTTCAAATATGCATATGAGATCCCTGTCCTGAAAAGTTTACAATTTAAAGTATAATGGAAGACTGTTGCAAATATGCACCTGTAGTTTTTTCTAGTAGCTTAATTTTACGCTTGTCTAGGATGGTACTGACATACGTAACAGCTAAGTTTCATTTTACTGGAATGATTCACATGGATTTAAATATTCTCCTGTTAAGTCAGCCATTTCAACATCACAACTTGTACTGGTGCACAGTACAGGTAGACTGACTAGCAAAAACCCTGAAATTAATTACTTTTCTATCATTTTCCAGGACTAGTAAACCACACAAAGTAAACTAGTTTAAAGCCAATTTACACAGTTGAGCTTTACATTCAGATTTTATTTAGCACAAAGTAAAACAGCAATGGCATTGTTTATGTGTCCAATTCTCTGGAAACAGAACTAGAGGGCAAACCAATGCAGCAAATCCATCAATGGGTTATGGGCCTTCTCATAGCACTTGCAAAATTTCATTTAAGAAACTTAATGAAACACTAACCCTGAGACATTTGCTTGCAAAGGAATTTCCTTCTGAAATAGGAGTTTGCTTTTTACAGTTTATTTTTAAAAATTTGGTCAGACTGTGAAACTTGAGGCGCTTCTCCTCAGACCTGTATGCCAAAGATTTGAGATCCACAAGGCAGAGATGTCAAAACTGAGATGGTGATTAAGTTTTTTATGTATTATACTGCGTGTTCAGCAGCTTTTTTTCTTCAATTGACAGAGTAATTATAGTAGGTATGAACAAAAACTTATGTATGGAACAACATTCCTGTAAATTTCCAATTTATTAATTTTTATTATAATATATATCTTTAATTTTGCATTATCTCCACTGTCTGTTAATAGTTAGTTTTGCTGCAATATTTCTCTACACTCTTGCTGTAATTTTTCCATTTAGGACTGAGCACGCAGATGGTAGGATGGCAAAGACCATACATGCTACAAAACCATTATTTTGTGGCCATATTTTCTGAAATACGGCTACTAGCCAAACTAGTAGCAATACTGCAGAAAATATCAATGTGGCTGTTCATTTGTTCAGCAGAGAAACATAACTCCTATAAGCATAACCTTTGTTACTGTTCAATTCATATCAAAGAGCAGTTCAACCTGGGTTTTTTGATATAAGTAAATGTGAAAGCAATCTACTACATAATCTATTTTTTGTAACTTCAAAGACCACCTTCGTCCAAATATTCTGCCCTGTCATTAAAGATACTAAGCCTGTTTGCTTCTATTGAAGAAAAAAAAAAAAAAAAAAAAAAAGTGGGACAACAAAGCATTTTCTGCAGAGGTTTCTCAGCTTAATTCTTTGCAAAGTAGTTGTTCGGCCAGTGTACAGAAGCATTAAGAATTACTTAAAAGTGTGGATGCACTTTCAGTTTACGATGACCGACAAAGATTAGATTCACTTCTGTCTTACTGCCTCCCACAGCAGACCTGGTTTGGCACTGATACCCATGCCAGTGCAGTGTTATCTGGCACTGGGGTTTGAGCTGGTCACTCTGACTTTGCACTGTGGTCAGTCAAGGTTGTCCCTTTGTAGTGTAATCACAGGTGGTAGAAGCAAAAATACCAAATCAAGTGCAATAGACACTATTCAAATCATATAAATATTATAGATAGGGTTGAATGAGCAATCAATGTAAAAATGCAATTCTGGAAACACAAAGTTACAAGCTTGGTCAATTACACAAAGGTCAGAGCATCTTCAGGAGTATTTCCACATCACCCTTTAAATTAGATTACATGAGGTTATTTAGCAATGGTTATGTATCATATTTCTCTATCTAAATTCAGAAGACATTTCTCTATGCTATTATTTTTTTGAGACATTTAACTGAGTACTCAAAATTACATGAAGTTATTTTGTTAACTACATCAAAATAGCAAAATGTTTCTAATTTGGACACAGGAGAGTCGACCATACTGAGCTCTGAAAAACGTTGCTATTGGGTCATTTAGATCAATCCAAACCCTCAGCAGCATCATCATTTTTCCCCAGTACTCTTTCCCTCCCACACACAAATCAATTCCATGCCACCTACTTTCCTTTTTCCTTTCGTATCTGTTTCATAGCCCTTGCATCCACCATTAGGTTTTTTAGACTGCTAAAAAAACACTTACTCATAAATTCCCTGGCAACAGCTGCTTCTCCTGCAGCACACACCTCTCACAACTTGTGTTTGTGGCAAGGATGGAGTGTTTGGCTGCATATTGCTCAGGTCAAAGCTCCTAAGAGGCTGAGCAATGGAGCCACTACCAGGACTCTGATAGTGCTGGGGTCCCTTGTGATAAAATTCTTTCCTGAGAGCATGAAAAGATACTTTTGCTCAAGAACAAAAAGTATCACTGAACACTGAGGATTCAATGCACAGAGAGCTATGCTTTTTATTTTTCTTAATTCGTTTCTCTATATTTTCACTTAGCCTTACACCAGCTAACACTTTTAAGGGCAGACTCGACTTAGCTCCTTTACCAGCCCAGCAGTTGCTGCTGTAAGATGATTGGGGCTTTCTTTTTTTTAAATCTGTATCTTCCTTGGCAAAATTACAATAGACACCACAAAACTCTCAGTTGAAAAGTAGCCTACTAAATGTATGTGTTTCATTGCTTGCCTTATGGAAAACAGAAACATACCATATCACATATTATCACACAACTTTCTTACTTGCTTTCAAGCATTCCTACAGAGTTCAGTTGATCATTTTATACTCCAGACATGAAATAACACTAGCATAAACCTTCCAAAACAGCTTATGGTTCAGCCATTAATAAATTGTTTGGATTCCCTTAAAAACACTCTTCTTCCATACAGCTTTGGGACCTTTCACAAACTAAAGGTGAACACGAGCTGTTTTAATCTTTACAGGTGGCTAATGGTTATTAAAGGCAGTAACGGATTGCATCAGCACAAGAATTGGACTAGTCATGCTGTTTTCCAAAGACTGTCTTTCTGAAATAGCAATCTGCAAAATGAATGTGCATATCACACTTACTGTAACAACTGAATAAGCTTTTCTTTTAAGCCACTTTCCTGGAATTTCAATGTGAAGTATCTAACTCCAACATTTGATCTGCAACTTACATCTGTTCTTCAGCCGACATCTGCTTCTGAATCCTTGTTACTCTTGGTCATTTTTAGAAAACAGTATGTCATCATTACAAGTATCAGAAAGTTCAGAGAAATTCTAAGCCATATAATAACTGTTTCTTCTGTTCTTCTATACACAGATAATCTAAAAATACTGCTTATTTGCTTAATGTTTAGTTTTCACTCAGGCTTAAATACAGTAATTCTTGCTTTCTGCTAGCATGATCCTAGAAGAGACTAAAGACTCAGACTCAAATAAGGGACGTACACTGAAATTTAGTTAGGATTTAGATGACCAATTCCAATATTGCAATCTCTAATGCTTCTATTAAATAACTGCATTGGTCTGGGACTGCTTTACTTCATGGGCTCTTCAAGTTTTTTGTACTAACACCCCTAAGGTAGCTAGAAGTCTGATGCTTTATAAATCTTATTAATCTCAACCAAGCTGAAAAACTGGATAATTTCTTATGTTGGCCTCCACAGAACAGTAACTCTTCTCATCTTGACATGTGGCCTTGATTTGTAGAGGTTCCTGGGACATGCTTCCTAAACTGGGCTGTACAAAAAGTTCATTGGTAGCTGCTTCTTTCTATTACAAGATGGCTAGACGCAGCCACTACATATATAATTTTCTTCCCACTTCTCTATGCTCTTCATACAGCAGCTCAATGAACACTGGACCAAGGTATGGGAAGCTACAAGGAGAGTGAGGGAGGAGTATTTAAAGTAATAGCATTCTCCTCCAAAATTGCTCAAGGCCCCAGTCTTCTTTTTTAACAATGCTCTGGGAGGCACAGAAAAAAAATTAATTCCTTAATACAGTAAGAACAAAAGAAGTTTCATTCTCTAAAAAGCAGAAAAAAATTCTACTGTATCATACACACAGATTCTAAGCATATTAGGAAGATAAAAGAGTGCCTGGGAATATCTCCAGGCAAGCAGTACAGAATAGTTCATATCCATACCAGCAAACTTTTGTCTGCTTTTGAACAGGCTGGCTGCAGGCAAAGTACCTGTTGGAAAGAGTACTTGGAACAAGGTAACTCAGGAACAGAGTGCTTAGAAACTATTTGAGGGTTGCCCAATGACCAGCCAGAACTGTACTCACAAAACAACAGGTTAATCCTCTTCTAAAGCAATTTAAGGTACTGTTTAATGTCCTACATATCCATGTAGTATCAGAAACGGAACTGAAACTGGGAACACTTTGACTTTCCCTCTCTCAACTTCTCATCTAAGACTAATGGCTAGGCAGTGGTTATTGTCATCTTAAATTACACGTTGCAAAAAATCCTCCTTAAATACTCTTTTCCACATGACCCTGGACTACTTGGGAAAAACACTTACTGATCTTCAGGCTGATTTTTGTTTGTCAGGAGTAGGTTTTGAATAAATTGATTTCTCTGTTCTAGAAGTTACAATGGTTATCATACATTTTTCAGAATACAAATAATTCAGAAGAACTAGTGAAATTTTTAAAGGCCTATTAAAAAGTTAGGGAACTAAATCCCGTCTTAAGTCACTTACACCTGGTACAAACTGAAGTTACTGAGGCAAGGCAAAATAAACTCATCATCTGGATGCTCTTAGCCAGAAGCAAATACCAGTAGAACATGGTAGTTTGACTATCAAGTTAGTTCTTTTGAACTATTATCTTTTAATTTACTTTCAGTATGTTAACAACAGACCGACCCTGGTATCTCAGTTCACATGAATTGCAGCGTCTCTCCAAATCAACAGAACCAATCCCAAAAGCCCTAAAAGCTTTATGGACTCCAAGTACAACTGGCTGTCAAGGGGACTTGTGTTTCCCTGAGAACACACTGCTTATCAAAATTGGACTGAAGTTCTAAAGTCTGAACAAATTGTTCAGTGTCATTTTGTCATATCAATGCACTTTGTTTCTTTTCACTATTTATTTTTAGAGAATAAAATATCCTCCTAATTATTAGCGTTGCGTGGGCATACTGGGATTTTCCACCACACAGGTAATTCAGTATGATTTGAAGATGTGTATGAGATTAAAGTTTATGCTAGTGTATCTGAGATTGCAATAGAATAAAAAATATTAAAATAGCTTACTAGAAACTTCACTTTATAGTAAATATTTTAATATAAAGCATTACATAAAAATTTTTTACATAGCAACCAACTAATCAGTAACTATTCTCTTCACACAACAAATTTATGGAAGAAGTGTACATTTTTAGATTTCATGTACAAGTTCTGGCACTATTTACATTTCAAGATCAAGATCTGTGATAACCATATACTGCAGAAAAAAAATCAGAAAGCAATACAGGAATTTGGGGCTTTAAGTTCTTTAGAAATCACTTTCTGCTGCTTTTGGTCATGGAGAATATTAGATTTTAAGTGGTACATACCCACAGGCTTTCCTTCCTGCGTTGGTAACTCCAGGTCACTGGAATCTGATACTTCATCAACACTAAATTTTGACAATTCTGTCCCAAGATACGTAACCTGTACAAAGAAATCTAGATGGATAACTGATTGTTTTAACTAGTATTTTTGGAGGGGTTTTTTTGCTAGTCGTAAAAACTTTTCTTATAAAACTGAGTTTATGCACTTATAAGTCTAATTTGCATCTGTCAAGATCAAGGAGAAAATATGCTAATTTGAATTCTAAATGAAAAAAAACACAAGCACAATACAGCCCATCTGCAAAGCCCTTTAAACTCTGCCAGTGTTTTTGCAACAGTCGTGCATGACACCCTGGTATTTCAATAAGTTTGCTCCTTTTTATTCCAACTATCTTTCAGCTTTTTCTATCAATCCTTATCATCTTTAAAGCTACTCTTTCAAGTCCCTGCTAGTTTACAGTGTGAGCATTCCACATCCTTTCAACACTCATGACTAGTTCATCACTGTACAGCTACAGCTATGTAGCTCTTTCTTTGCTGTTCATTCATTACGAGTTAGAAGACATTTAAAATTTAGGCTTGCACCCTCTTCTGCTTTAAGAACAGTAAGGAGATCTAGACTAGTGAATCTTGTTATAGCCATTCATTATTGTGAACTTTGGGAATCAAATCAGGCATACCTTATTCCACACATACTTCCACGTCACAGAAATATCACTTCCTAGTATATCTTTAATCCACTGAACTGGATTCTGCAGTATTTGTCCCTTACTGGTTCTGATCTTGCCATTCTTTAAGAGTGTAGCTTTATAACTAAATTCCTAAAAAATGAGTAAGAAATAATTTCAATTCATAAATTAATAAATATGGAATAAAATCCTTGAAACATGAAAAATTACGAAGAACAATATAGCTGAAAATTGCAGCTAATTCTGTTTTTCTCTGAAAAAAGGTTAAGTAATCTAATGCCACCATCAAAAACTGTGTAAAATAAGATGATTTATTCCACCGTAACAAGATGCTTTAGCCAATCAGAGGACAAATCTCCCTGTGCATGCTTGTCAGAACTGTATTTGTATCTTAGTTCCTCTTATACATAAGGCTTTGAATTCATTTGCAATAGTGAACTCAGGCACTTACACAAGGCAAGTCTGTGCAACAAGAAACTGCAACAGGAGGTACATGTATGTCAGAGTGAAGTTTCAGCAACCATTCAAACATGAAACATTTGCACAAAAATTTCACTTATATCAGGGGATATCACTTACATGTTTTAGGAGGAACCTGACAGCCCAACCTTATGCAAAATTAAGTACAAAAGAACTTACTGTTAATGCCTCTTTCATAATGTTAATACAGCCCAGTTCTGCAAACATTTACACCTCTCCAGAAGCACAAGTTATAGTCATTTATAGTTGAGTAAGTCGTGATTTTGTCATATTGGCCTCAGTTGGACAAACACAGTTAAATAATGCAACCATTTGCTGTTGATGAACTCTGTTAGAACTTAGTAAGGTCACTTACCATTCATAAGGTTAAACAATCCAAAGAGAATGATACACTAGCAAATATTGAACCATCTCCTACCATACCCACTGGATTGAGGTGGCTTTAAGAATTTAAATTAAAACTATTAACTCAAATATTTCAATGAGCACTCAGCTGAGTTCACAGTTTCACAACCTAGGTCTACAGCATTCAACAATTGCATTTTGCCTGCAGAAAGCTAACCTTAAGTAAGGACTATGTACCAGCTGTATGTTGTTACCAAGTACATCTCTATAATGATAAAGAAAGGAAATTTACTGATCATCTCCTCTTTGCAATGCAACAGACACTGGCTTCTAAATTTTGATTTCTATAGCACTGTCTTACAAGACATAAATGAGTGTCATTTTCATCCTAGTAAAGATCACTGACTTCTCTACATGCCAAACACCAGTATTTACAGCACAGGGTTATAATTCCTTAGGATCCCCATGCATCAAGCTGGTGTCACAGACAACTGTCTTGAAAAATTACAGTACACATACTGAACTCTTCATCCTTCCACTTAATCATCTTGCAGTTCAAAGGAATATTACATGTTCTTTAAAAAAAAGAAGCATGTCTCCATACCTATCATATGGCCTAATGTACAGCCTTCTGACCTACACTATTCTATGTTCCAGAACACAAGACCACATGAAATGGCAGCTCTCAGCAGAAAAGCATTCCTGAGCAGATTATAGGTATAGGAAAAGGAGCTCTTGCTACATTAACTAAACTGGTGAGTTGGTTGAAAAGAACTTTTCATGTTTTTATCAATATGCTGCCCTGGAAATTACCTAGCTGTGTTGGTTTTGTACGGCCTGGTTTTTGGTAGCAGGGGGGCTACCGAGGTGGCTTCTGTGAGAAGCTGCTGAAGTTGCCACCGTGTCCAGCAGAGGCAATCCCTGATGGCTCTGAAGATGGACATGCTGCTGGCCAAGGCTGGGCCAATTAGAGATATTGGTAACTCCTCTGTGATAACATATTTAAGAAGAAATAAAAACCAAAGTGGGACACAGTTTTTTCCTAGCCAGAGAAGAGGAGGAGTTGAGAACATGTGAGGGAAACAACATGGTGACACCAAGGTCAGTGCAGAAGGAGGGGGGGTAGGTGCTCCAGGTGGCAGAGCCGAGGTGCCTCTGCAGGCCATGGTGCAGACCATGGTGCAGCAGCTGTGCCCCTGCAGCCCATGGGGATCCACAGGGGATGCAGAGATCCACCTGCAGCCCATGGGTGAGGTGCCCCTGCCAGAGTGGGTGGATGTCTGGAGGAGGCTGTGATCCAGTGGGAGACCCAGTGGAGAGAGGGGGCCCTTGCTTCCAGGCCAGAGCAGCCTGTACTTGGAGAACTGCACCCCGTGGAAGAGTGACCCATGCCACAGCAGTTTTGGGAGGACTGTTTGCCCATGGGAGGAATTCCCATTGCAGTAGTTTTGACAGGACTGCTGCTTGTGAGATTGGAACCACATGGAGAGGTTCACAGAGAACTGTCTCCTGTGGGAGGGACCCCATGGGGTAGCAGGGGAAGGACTCCTCTCCCTGAGCAGTGGAAGAAGATCCTGGGTGATGAACTGACCAAAACCCTCACGCCCTGTCTCCCTTGGCTGCCAGTGGGAAGGAGGGAGGGGACTGGGGAAAGAAAAGGTGTTTTAAGGGCTTGTTTTTACTTCTCATTATCCTCCTCTGATTTTTTTAGTAATAAAATTCATTTTGTACTTCTAAGTTGAGCCTGTTTTGCCATTGGAGTGTTTTCTCCTGGTCCTTCTCTCAACTCATGAAGCCTTCATTAAATTTTTATCTTCTCTGTCCAAGCTGTGGCAGAGGAGGGCAAGTGAACGACTTTCATGGGTGCCTGGCATTTGGCCAGTGTCAAACCACAGCCCTAGCTCATATCTGGGAATTCAGTCAATGATTCCCTCATATGCTCACTACTAAGCCAGGACCTTGGCAGTTGCTGTGCAAATCTACTCTGCATTTGGAGGGACAGGGACGTGCTTTTGTATTAATAAAAAAGGCTTTTCTTTTTTTTCAAATATGGTTCATACCATACCGCAAGCTCACGGAACCAGCAAGCATGTAAGCAAGTATTTTTGCATGTATTTGTGCCTATTACAGCACTATGAAATCTTTGATGTCACATTTTTTATTTGAAGGATTTGACAGTTGTTTCCAAGAATGACATTAAGTCATAACAACAATTACATTCCTGCTCCTTCCAGTATGAAAATCAGGTGTTACACAATGTAAATCAGCGAAAGATTCCACTCAGGTTCTATCAATAAGAAATATTAGCAAACCGGTCAACCAAAGTTAAACACAAATTTTACTTATGCAGTATTTTGGGTCTTAAAATTATGGACTGACAGAAGACTTCATCCCTAGCATTTTCCTTTTAAACTTACGAACAGTTATCTATAACCAATGAATAAAAATATTCACTAGTTAAGTGCTGAAGATGCAGACTAAACCATTAGAACTGCTGTTTCCCCATTTTAGTGTGTGGGGTATTTTCATTATCCACTAATATTATTTCTCAAAAATTACCTGCAGTTTGAATTCTAAAACATTTTCTCCTGGCTTTATCCTTCCCAATTCAAGCAGATCTATCAATTGATGCTTTTTCCTAGTCCTCTGTCCATACCTCACTTGGCTTTGTTCCCATTCCTGATTGCTATAGCTCTGTGAAGACTTCTCACTGACATTTACTGGAGAATCTGTATTTGAGGTAAGATTAGTAAGAACCAGGTTGGCATTAAATGAATTCTCATTACTCTGAAAGGCCATTTGCTGCAAAGTATTAGAGAAGTTCTTTGTAGATGCTAACAAAATTACTTGCTGTGTCTGCTTCTGCTGGAAAGCTTCTTTCTTATTCATGTATCTGTGTAGATCCTCATGTGAAGGAACCTGCTTGCAGTCACTGGTTGTCTGACAGACATTGACAACAGTGCTTCGGGGTTCTACAGTATTTAATGTGTGGGTCATTGAAGTGAGATTTAAATACTTGTTTCCTTGTTCTACAGTTGCTACACAATCAATGTCTTTTTGCTCTGAGCACTTTGTTTTAATAGTGGAAATAGCAGGTTCTGAAGGCAATGTCATCACTTCCGCAGCATTTGTCAGCTTTGACATGTTGTCAAAGGGATATTCTCTTAACCTGTTTTCAGATGCCAAAGCATGATCAGAAGCCCCTTTGCTTGTAAGTGCTTCTTCATCTGCTCCTGTCTTATTCAAATAGATGTGTGGCTGCTGGATGCATTCCTGAGCTGAAAATCTTTTTTCTGGAGAGACATGTGCTTCTACTCTCTTTCCATTAGGTGTGTTGGCACCAAGCCCCATACTAAATGTTACTGCATTAGGACACATGATTTCATCAGCAGTTAAACTTTGTCTTGTATCACTTCCATGAAAAATAACTAAGTTTGAGATTTGCTTCTCTGATGATGAACTGAACATTTGCTTTGTTTTTCTGTAATTTTGTATTTTCTGCACTAATTTTTCCTGGTTTTGGGCAACAGTCAACAGGCTCTTTTGCCTAAAAGCAAGGTTAACTAATTGTTTTCTCAGTGCACCTTTTTTAAATGATTCCACTGAAGCCCTATGGAAAATAAAAAATAAGGACATTTGAGTTACTGTAAATACAAAATTAAAACATTTTAATAGATGTAACCCACAAAGAACAAGAATATTTTTCAAAGGACTCTGCCAACATTTAAAATCTGAACAATATTTTAATCATGTATGAAGTTTAATGTTCAAACCCCAGGTTTATGGACAACAAATTGCAGAATCTCACAATAGGATGCAGAATTAAGATGCAAGGGGGAATCCCATGGAACTGGGATGTTCATCATCAAAACTTCAGAAACAGCCTTGCTTATACCAGTCCTTAATTCAAAGGATATATACTCCTATACCACCCTCAGTTCAAAGAATCAAAACTGTGCCTGTATTATCGCCAACTGCTCTTTTATCACCACAAATCATAGTAGTGCATTGAATTCAATGTCTTCAAAGGTCTACCTTGGAGCCTTTTAAAATGAACTCAGGATAAGCTACTGAAGGATGATACTATAAGGATTTTTTTGTGGTGTACACAAAAGATTTCAAAAAGTTTTCAAAACAAAAGATTTCATAAAGCTACAATTGTAATAATGCCACATGACCTTTAAGTAAACAGGCCAGAACAGTTTAGGATGGTGCCTGTGTAATCTGGGAATGCCGCATCCCTTCATCAGACCCTGCTCCCAGACTGAGCCTCCTTCCTGTGAGACTCATTCCCTGGGGGACTTTACCTCCTTTCTGCTGGAAGGGAATTCTTTATTTACCCCACGTTCTTTAGCACAAGAGCCATCACCTCAGCATAATACTCTTTTCTCCTAATTCCCCCTCATGGGATAAGTCGTATCACTACTGCTCTGGCACCATTTTGGGAAGACAGAGAAGTAACATAAGCTGTGGGAAAAGGAATTGCAGTATGGTTTGCTTTTCAGCCCACCCACTGCAGAAGTGCCACACAGGTAACACCATCCCAGTCTCAAAAGAGATGGTTGAGGGGATCAGGACAAAGGTACACTAAGACAAGATGGTTCAGAACAAGGACAGGAAAAACACAGCTTGACAGTGTTGCTGTCTGCACTGTGATACTGCTTGGTATCACATGTGCTTAGAATACATGATACTATCAATATATCAGCATACAGTCAATCACTGAGTAGTCCATGACAACTATGGACTTCAACACAGACCAGTGAGGCTTCACACACTTTTCTAGAAGTTTTTCCTCTGGGAACTTTCATTGCTTTATTGCTATACAGGTACAGAAGACACGGCAGTGTGACTAAAATTACAAAGTAGCTAACAAATATGATAGTTATTTTTTTGCTAATTTTTCTCAGGTAGGAGATATATCTTAGTACCTTAGTACAGAAGATGCTAGTACCTACATCTTAGTACGGTAAAAGGAACAATGTTAGTAGTACTTCTCCCTGAGCCAGCTGATTGAACAACTGGAAGACGGAAAATGTGATGATGCCTCCTGATCTTCTATAGCTTGTGTGACAAAAGTTATGAGCCAATAATTAAAAATAAGATGTTCCCCATGTAAGTAATAAAAACGAAATATAATGTGATTTGTAATATAGCTCATTACTATTGATGGATGGCTGTTGCATTAGCTGCAGGGTATCTGCAATACCCAGAAATATTTATCACTTCACTCTGGAACACAATCTCACTCTCAATATTAGAAAACAGGTACGTTTGTGTAGCTATTAATTTTACTGTCCTTGTTTCTTAATTCAGTCACTGTTTTGCTCACAAGGATGATTTGGAACCCTAACTCCTCTTCTCATAAAATCCGTTTTTTTGTTTTGTTTTTTTAAATTATCTATGTAAACTGTGTATCTTACATTTTATAACTGGCCAAATGGCTTGTGACAGAAATATTTCAGTCTCTTTGCTCAACCAGACTCTATATTTTGCCATGGGACTACCTGAAAGCTGTACATTGGTTTTTCATGACCAACCAAATCCTGCCCACACAAACAGAATGGAAACATCCTCATCAGCTGGCCTAGAAAGAAGCACCTGTTGAATAGGATACTACATTGTTAGGTGAGCACTTGCCACATGACCAGCCTTGAGGTAGTCCTTCTCAGAAGGAAGTAAATGAGGCCTTGTGAGACCCAGCATCATAAAGCTGATAATTCACACAGTCCACGCTCACACTAAGATAAGCAATCCTAGCTCATGTTTTAGTTGTTCTCACAAAAAAATGAATGTCTGAAAGAGCACTTCAAACCATTTCTCTAAATTGCTCTTGTGGCTGTTGGCTGAACACTCCAAATCTAGGAGTGCTAAAGAAACAAACCAGTGGTAGGGACACTCCAAGTAGTGTCTTGAGTTGCTACTACTCTCCTCCATGATGCTGCAAAATGAATGTAATTGCTCAATACCTCCATTTCCTAATTTCTGCTTAGGTATCATGGCTCCATGGGGGGAAAGTCCTGCTTATCAAACCTGATCTATTTTTACAACAAGAAAACCCACCCAGTTATCAAGCAAAGCCAGGTGATGTAATCTATTTGGATTTCAGTAAAGCTTTTGATACTGTCTCTCACAGGAGCCTTCTGGACAAAACGTCCAGCACACAGCTGGATAAACACATCATGTGATGGGTGAGCAGCTGCCGCACAGGTCAAGCACAAAGGGTTACAGTGAACGGGGTGACATCAGGCTGGTGGCCTGTCACTAGTGGGGTTCCACAGGGCTCCATCTTAGGCTCTGTATTCTTCAACATCTTCATTGATGACTTGGATGGAGGACTGGAAGGGATACTAGGCAAGTTTGCAGACAATAAAAAACAGGGAGGAGCTGTTGACTCCCTTGAGGGCAGGGAGACCCCACAGAGAGACCTCAACAAATCAGGGGACTGGGCAATCACCAGCCGTGTGAAGTTTGATAATGAAAAGTGACGGATTCTGCACTTCAGACACTTCTGCACAGGGGCAACCCTGGATGTATGGACAGACTGGGGAATGAGATGACGGAGAGCAGCACCATGGAAAGGGACCTGGGGGTCTTGGTCCATGGCAAGCTGAATTTGAGTCAGCAGTGCCTGGCAGCCAGGAGGGCCACCTGTGTCCTGGGGGCATCAGGCACAGCATCACCAGCCGGGCAAGGGAGGGGATTGTCCCACTCTGCTCTGCACTGGGGCGGCCTCACCCCCAGTGCTGGGGCAGCTTTGGCTGCCACAGTATAAGAAGGACAGTACTAGAGAGTGTCCAAAGGAGGGCCACACAGATGGTGAAGGGCTTTGAAGAGAAGCCATATGAGGAGCAGCTGAGGTCACTTGCTCTGTTCAGCCTGGAGGACACTGAGGGGAGACCTTACTGCAGTCTTCAACATCCTCATGAAGGGAAGGGGAGGGACAGACTTTGATCTATTCTCTGTGGTGACCACTGACAGGACATGAGGGAAAGGCCTGAAGTTGTGTCAAGGGAGGTTTAGGTTGGATATAAGGAAAAGGTTCTTCACATAGGGAGTGGCTGGGCACTGGAACAGGCTCTCTAGGGAAGTGTCACCAGTAACAGCCTGACAGAGTTCAAGAAGTGTTTGGACAATGCTCTCAGGCACATGGTGTGATTCTTGGGGTTGGTGCTGTGCAGGGTAGCAGTTGGACTCGATGATCCTTGTGGGTCACTTCCAACTCAGCATATTCTGTGATTTTGTATTTTTCCACACCTTTTGTATTGTTCCCTACCTATTTTCAATGCTCACTGTGAGCAGAGCAACTGATAAGCATGCATTAGCTAGATCTTGAAGATCTTCCTTCATGTAATAGAGGTAACTGAAGCCGATACCGATCATGCTTCCAAAAAATCTGAATGACAACCACATATATTTACTTTCATGCCGTTATATGCTGATCTCTTAACAACTACTACTACAAAGAATAGCTTTCTTTGAATAAAATACTTGTATTCTACTTACCTGTATTTTTTAGCAAGGGTATCCCTCTCTGTTTTCTGGTTTGCAAGTATTTCATTCAAAGTATGTTGTATCTGAGACAGGCTTTGCATATACAAATCTGTTTAGTATTTTGAAATAATCAAAATGATGATGGCAATAAACAGTAGAAAATAATTACATTAATAGCATTTTCAAATACACAGCTGAAGTATGAAGACACTTTTAGAGCAGTACCTTATACTGTAATGCATACTGGTAGCTCCTTACAATTGGAGTACTTTTAATGAAATACTTATAGAAAGAGTTAAATACAAGTTTAACTTAAAAAAATAGCTGAAGTACTGGAAGATTTGAAGTGCAAGTACCTTGTTAAGGAAATTGGTAAGAGAAAGAAGAATAAATTAAAGAACTACCCTATGGACGATAAGCACTGAGTATTTTCAAGCTCTTTGTGTTGCAAGTAGCTACATAACATGACAATCATATTGAAGCTACCTGCAGAAGTTACACAATCTTAACAGGTGCCTAAAACTTCCATCTGAAGTATTACAAGATTGTTTCAAGTTACACACAATGGTATAAAAGCATATCTATCCCAGTTTTACATCATTTCTAACTAATATAGTTAAAAGATAAATTGTCTCTTTTTGTTAGTTATATTTTTCTAAAATAAGAAGAGCAATTATAAATTCTTCTTTATACACCCTATCTCTTAGACATATAACATGAGGGTTAGAAGTCACATCCAGTGGATACCACTGGGATAATTAGCTAAAATTTTAATCTAATTCCTGAGATTCTAAAAGTCAATGCAAGCTTTACATAATCAGGAAAAATGAGAAATTACAGGATTGAATTGGAATTTATAAAATGTTTCCCCAAACCTTTTTCACAGTACCTACCAGTATTTGCCTACATAGTAATATGTGAATATTGTTTTTATTAAGGCAGATTAATAGAAAATTTGAATCTGTTACTTATAGTAGGTTCCACTTCATGGAAATACCTTGAGATATTACTCTATGTTTTAAGTTTGTCAGTGTACTTCCATGTTCTTGTTCAGTCTTGTGCCTCATCAATAGTAATGACTACGACTTAAGTTTAAGAGGTGCTATATTACTAATGCTTTTGTCAGTAGTGGTAACAGATCAGCACATTCATTCCTATCATACCCCTGAACAAGAGAAGTCTGATTACCCCCGAAAAGGAGAAGTCTGGTAGTTCTTTTTGCTTATTTATGGAATTGCGCAGATCTCTGTGCACAGGCTTCTGTCTATTGTATCATCTACCTATTTGTCAAACATTTTTCAAGAAAACACCTATTTTAATAAACAGTCCATATACCATAAATTTGAGTTGGAAGCTATCAACCTGCATAATTCCATATTGCACATTTACTTTTAAAGGCGTAAATTTACTCGTAAATATAATTTGAAAGCTCCAGCTTGTATTTAGGAACATAAATTTAAAACCAAACAGTTTCTTTCTGTCAGGAAGCAAAACTGTTTCATGAGTATGAGATGCTCCAGTTAAACAGCCCTGCCTAGATGAGCAAGGGCAGCTGGGGAGAGAGACCTTGGTCAAAGGCATTCCGGCAGCAAGCTATGCCTCTTGAAGTGTCATAACACGGACACAATAGACTCCAACAGCTACACAGCAGCAGCATCATGATCGTCTAGGAAGTCACTGTTGCTTAGTAAATTCTTGAGATTAATCTGAGCTGAGATTTGATAGCCTAAGACAAATTACACCTCTGGGCATCAGCATTTCTGAAACTGTCCATCACTCACAGTGTCTGCCATAAAGAATTCTCTTTCTTCCTCTCATAAATTATTTCAGACTCTTGGAAGTCTAGCCACACTAGAATGAAAATGCTGCATCTGCTACTTTACATCCAGACATAGCCGTTCTTGATCAAGCAGGCATTCATGTAACTGAATAATGCTGCCAAAAGTATGCATTCTTATCTAATGATCCCTTTTTATATAATTATGTTGACATGAGACATGCCTCCAAGTGGCATGCCTACCTTTTCTGTTATAATATTCATTCCTGTGCAACTGAAGTACTTCAGGAAGTGCCCATACCTGAGAAGTGTTATTAAAATCTTATTCTCTGAAGCTGTATTTTCCAGAGGAGATATTAAAATATATTATGTGCAAGCACATTTTAAAAACAATTATATTGCCAAAGATATTTACCCACTAAAAATAGGTGAAACACTTCAATTTATGTCTACCTGCATCTTTGGAAGTTCTCAATTCAAACAGCAACAGTTCTTCCTGCTTCTTTTCTGTATCTTGTATGGCAGCAACAGACTCCTGTTAATAAACACAGAAATTACCGTAAGAAGTAGAGCCAAGCGCACCATACAAAACAGGCCAAGATACATGGCCTGCAGTTTAAGTATTGGTGGACTCAAGTCATTCCAGGTTGGGAATTACTGCGTAAAGGCAATGGGGTGCTGGTAGGACAGAGGTATATAGTGCCAAGGACATGCTCTGCAATGGGCTGTCACAGTCTGGTTTTGCTGTGGCATTCAAACTAGTCCATGCTCAGAGTCCTCCAGAAACCTCTGAGAACACAGCAAAGATTAGACAATGAATTTCACCATGACAGCATCATCTAGACAATGCAGACATAGCTTACAGACATTAGCAAGAGCTCTCCTAACAACTTGTGCAAAAATCTTCCTTGTTGTTTTATGTTAAGATAAACATTATCTAAATATCTTCATCATCATCATGACAATTCATTACTGTTTCAAAAAGAACCATTCTGGAAATGTAATGGAAAGCCTCAGAACTCATGACCTTTTTTCTATTCATGTAAGCAGTAAGAAATGCGTGTCAATATTGACAACTTTTTGCACAATAAATTTAAATTTAAAAGGAATCGTGAACAGAGAGAGGTGATAATTAGCATACTTATATACGTAAACCATAACTTGTCTACTACAACTCTCTGCATGATGCTGTTTTTACATACATTTTAAAGGATTATTTAACTTGTATTTTTATATTTTTCAGTCAGCAAATGTCACTATGCAGTAGTATGCTACAAAGCAGTTTAACAAAACTCTGTTATCTATACTTACCACACTGTATTTCTCATGTTGTGGCTCCAAAGCTGCATAATCATTTTTATAGTAGTCGTAACAATGATGTTTTGATTTCCCCTCTCCATAATTAAGAAAAAATAAATAAAATTTTAAATTAATTTGCAGGAGCATCATAGGCTGGATTAACTAATATAGGTTACAAAGATGCAACAGCAGACCAAATAATGAAAAGTATCTTGTATATGCAAGTGAGATCAAATTTAGGTAACATAAAGAAATGAAAGGTACCACTTTCAAAACTACTCATTTCCCTTCCTGTGAAGGGAAATATGGATAATAACAAAAATCTGAAGATGCAAATACGTTCTTATACCTCATTCTCTCAGAAAAAACCAAAACCCATTCACGCATCCTATTTTCTGTAAATAAATAAACAAGTAAATATCATTCAATAGTTAATAGAATTAAAAATATCAGTGCCATAATATTTGGATGTATGATTTTTCCTTACAACTACAGGGTAATCCTACGATTTATATTTTAAAACTAACATACCAGTAACTTCAATATTTTGAACAGGAAGTAGAGAGTCCGTAGCACCATACGACTTCAGCAGATCTTTCATTTCTTCATCACAAGCTTGATTCAAAGCACTTTCTCCTGAACCATCCCTCTCATTGGGATTCGCTCCATGCTGCAGCAGAATCCTGACTGCCTATTACACATTTTTGTTATTTGTACAGTGGTAATTCTTGTTGTGGACTTATAATACAACTATATGTGTTATATCTAACACACATCACAAATAATCCAAATTCAAATAAGATACTCTACAACTGTTACACTTGGAATCCAAATAAAACAAATAATTGGCTATTATCAACACAGATTTCTATCTTACATTTCTTACATTTTTCCATTAAAATACACAAATAATTCACAAATTTTCATTAAACCTTTAATTTTTATGGTTTTTTTATGGTTTCATGGTCATACAGAACAATCACAAAACACCATGTATCTAAATTAAAGGGAGCTGGTCAATTACATTAAGACCAAAGTGCAGAAAAGAAGTGCATTTCTTTCTTTAATATTGGTTTTGGTTTCATGAACTGATAATTTTTTTCCTAATTACAAAACACTTGCAAGTTTGCTTAATTGCAAAATGTGGAAATTAGATTAGTGGCACTAGGGGAATCATCTACACCTTAAATTCAGATCATATGAAAGCACTGATGAGGTCAGAACTTGGATGGTAAAAGAATTTTCATATGTATGAGTTCTCAAGTTTAGCATTTCTTCTTATTTCTTACACTCAGAGTGCAGTTAAGGAGGAAAATATATCAGAAAGAGAATGATGACTTGAAGTTCAGGATGTTCTCTGATGTTTTTCCCCCAAAATATTGAATAATACAATTACATCTTTGCAAGAACCCTACTGATAGTTTAGCTCCAGGCCTGTGAAATCATCCCCTTTGTTTTACCCTGGCTCATAGAAAAAGATAAATGTGATGAAACGTGAATTGTCCTGACAGAAACAGAAGTAGTATATTTAAGCCAATCTGGCGTCACCTTTACACTTCTATTCCCCAGAACTCACTCTGCCAAAAGAACACTTTATTTATTTTTGTGCAGTGCTGGGCACCACAAGTTAAGAAGATTGTGAAGGTCCTTGAATGTGCCCAGAGGAGGACAACAAAGCTCATGAGAGTGCTGGGAGACGTGTCCTGTGAGGAGCCACTACGGACTTTGGGCTTGTCTAGTTTGGAGAAAAGGAGGCTGAGGGGTGACCTCATTGCTCTCTACAGCTTCCTGAGCACTGGAAGGGGGGAGGGTGATGCTCACCTCTTCTCCCTGGGATCCAGTGATAAATGAGTGGGAATGGGTCTAAGCTGTGCTAGAGGAGAGAGGTGGTCAGTGTCCCAAGCCTGTCAATGTTTAAGGAGCATTTGGACAATGTTAACATGATTTAACTTCTGGTTGGCCCCAAAGCAATCAGGCAGTTGGCCTAGATGATCACTGTAGGTCCTTTCTAACTGAAATAGTCTGTTTTCTAGAACCACAGAATGGTTTGGGTTGGAAGGGACCAGTTAATAAAAAATTGTTGATTTTTAAACAACAGGCCCAGGATCTTTTCTTCACAAAAAGAATTTTTTTACAATGAAGGTAAGGGGACACTGAAACAGATTGCCCAAAGAAGTTGTGGATACCCCGTCCCAAGAAATGTCCAAAGTCAGGTAGGACAGGGCTTAGGGAAAGCTGACCTAGTGAAAAAATGTCCCATCCAGAGCAGGGGGCTTTATGACTATGTGCTACACTCCTCTCCTGCTTAAGCCACAACCACCAGGGGCAGCTGTGATAGCTGCATCCAGTTTACTCCAGACTTTGGGGGACCTAGAGCACTGTCTGGAAAAGTGACACAGGCATCTTACTGGTATGTAAATATGACCGTAAGTCAATCATCTTACTTCAAAAATAGTGCACAGCCCAGGGCCCCTTGAGCTCTCTCACACAGCAATGGGCGGCACACCAGGACCCCCACTTGAATAGGGACACCTCTCAAGTGTTACTCCTCGAGGCTGAGAAATTCCTTGCCACAAGAGATTCTCCATAATTGATGCTGAACTTTGAAATCTTAGCTAAGTGATAGAAAGGACTGCTTGTGCACATATAGACCTTTAGACATAAACTGCTGACTAAGCCTGGGACTAAGTCTGGATCCAGCCATCTGAGAAGGAGTTTAGAAAGCAAGGGGGTCCCTTCTGAACATCATGAGTCAACAGGAGGGTCCTCCTTACAGTTCGGAACCTGTTCTCTATGCAGTAAATAACAGAATTGTGTTACACAACTGTCACATTTATCAGCGAACTTTGACAACTCACTGCTTTATATCAATAAAGTGTAATATTGCTTCTCTCTTAAGTGTGAAGTGCATCACTCCCATCTGCAGGAGCACTGAACTAATCAATGAAACTGAGAATGTTCAACTTTAACACTATTTTTAAGAAGCCCGAAACTGGGAAAGAACCACAGGGAGTTTCTGAATTTTTATGATTTGTCTGCTGTACTAAAAAAGTCAACAAACTGTACAATTTCAACTGTCACTATTGAAGAATATTTTTCTCTAATTTTGATCACTTTAAAGAATACTGGTTTATTTCCTAAATGCAAATCTACACTAAAATTGTGTTAGTAACTTTAATGAAATAGGGATTTTGCTTTGCTGATTCTCTGTTGGAAATTGGTGTCAGGACATCTCATGTAGAAGAAAAATATACCTCCAAATAATTGCCAGAAACAGCATCGTGTATTGGTAAAACACCACAGAGACTTCTGCTGTTAACATCAGCACCTGCTTTCAGTAATTCTAAGATCACATCAGTAAATCCTCTGTTGGAGGCTTCATGAATTGCTGTCCAACCTAATTAAAGAAAGATGACACATACAGTATGCATCTGATTTGGAAAGATCTCCAAGGTCACTAATTAGTAACTCTACATTTTGCTGCATTTAAGATAAGTCATACAAATAATAATCTTGACATGCCAAGGTAAACTATTTTGTGTGTAATTCAGTTTACTTCAGAGAAAAACTTGTCCAGTATTAAGTAGAAAAACACTGCTTTCTTTTCTACTGCAGTACTAAAAATAATAAAAGAAACAAAACACTGAAGTAGAAAAACTAAAAACTCAGAAGCACAATATTAATAGTCTGATTTCTAATACCAGTAGCATTTTATAATATCAAGTCTGTCAGGCATCTAGAATAAAACACTATCCATTTTGAGACTATGAAAACAGAAACGTGTTATACACTTAGGTAGGAAAAAAGAAAACATAATCTTGTCATCTGGTTTTTGTCTTACTTCCTAGGGAAAAAAGACCTGTCTGAATGTGCTTCACACATGCATACACTGTTGTGCATAAGCTCCACCAAACTTTCCAGTTCACTTCTGTACACATCTCTGAAAACGTCCTCTTCAGCAGAGTAGCAAGATCCTATTAAAGCCTATGCTGAGAAATAGTCTGCATTACCTCCATGCTGACAAAAAAGCCAGGTATTCATTCTGTGTGCTTGCATTTGCTCAATGAGCTTCTTTCCCCCTCAAAATTTTAAGTCAAGAATCCATAATTTTAATAAAATGACACAAATTATATAAACATATATGTGCTACAGATTATGTAAAATTGTAACATAAAACAAGCCTGTAAGAGAGTAATTTTCAAACCTGCGTAGTCCTGTTCATTGACACAAATTCCAGATGATATTAGAGTCTTCACCAAAGACACATCTCCTCTCCTAGCAGCAATATGCAGCTGAGTTTCCCCTTTCTCATTTCTCCTAATTTTCATCTTTCTCCCGGCTCTTGTATTACGGGCACCATGTACAATTACAGCTTCTTCCCTGGTAGATTCTAAACAGATATTGGGTGTTCATTAGAAATTTTTTTCCACAAAAAATGCTTAACTATAAACAGAAAATTTAACTTCATAATTGATTTGAATTGATGTAAATGTGTGCAATACTGTTGCTTTAATTATTCAATAACATCAACTGGCTATATCAAAAGTTTAAAAGGTACTGTAGAAGGTCCTGTGTAACAGGTCAGATAACAAACAGATCCTATACTAAAGAATTTCCAGTTAAAACCTAGATGATTTAACAAGGGTACAACAAATCAGGAATCCACAAGAAAGGTAACAAGGTTGAAATTTTATACTGTATAGAGGCAGGGAATATGTTAGGTTTCTCCACGGACTACTTTCAGGTTGTGAGGCTGCTAAATATATAAATTACACACACAAAGATATTTCAGAAACTATAAAAAAGTAGAGACTTGAGCATCACTTCTTATCAGTTCCTAATTCTGTATCAGGAAAAAGACAGCTGTGTGTATATGTGTGTGTGTGTATATATATATATATATACACATACACATATATAGTTATATATCTACAGCTGGAAGAACATAAATATACACAGACACACACGTTATTTTTACAGCCGTGATGTGAAAAACTACTGTAGACTGATTACAAGTCTTTGAGTAATGTCTAGTGGCATAGATAAACTGTCTTTTAATTTAAGCTGTGCACGATTGAAGCCATAATTGCAAATAAACTTGATTTAATCCTTATTGGTTCACAAAGCAAACAACATCAGCCATCCACTTTAATGATATCATGTGATCATCAGAGAGGTTCTAATTCTGAAGCTTCAGGTAACAGACCTACTAAAGTGTAAGAGATACAATGGAAAAAAGAGATTAATGAAGTACTGATTATGTGTACAGAGTTAAGGACAACCCCCTCTTCAAACTGCTACCAAAAAGACAGGATATGTAAATCCTCAAAAGCTCTATCATGCATGCCAACTTTTTAAAAACTCCTGTTCCTTCTATTACAATTCCATACCACCACGATATTTTTTAAAAGTTTACACTGTTCCTTCTCTGATTTCTTGAAAATACGTAACTTATTCAAAAACCACAAAAGTGTAACATTTTAAATAAGCATTCTGCAACACTTATCCATGGCTTTTTTCTTTTTATTCCTATGAACAGTTAGTTGTGAATCTTCCTCTTCTCATCAAACAAGCTGTTTCCTCAAGTATTTTCAGTCAGCATTATCCATTAGTATCAAACATCTTCTGTGCTTGACAGCTGCCTTTCTTCAGGTGCCTCCTGCTTCTGGAGAATTTGCTTTTCTAATGTTTCTTTTAAAGTAAACTATGGAGCTTGCCATACAAGACTATTTGGAGGAACATGAAAGACAGACTGAAGTGATACTAGAACAGACATACAGTGAGGATATACCCATACTGATTTTAAATGAGCTTGCTCACTGTAGGCTGTTCAAACCTGGGAGAAAGCATTCAGGAAACCCTCTTTGCACTGAGGGTGCTTGGCCTACACTGTATTGGCAACAAGAAAAACTCAAGAGTTCCTTTTTAAATGAAAATTTGAGACTCTAGAGCACACAAAGGCATCACATTATTAAAATACTCCTCGAATCTGAGACCTACTTTACCATAAGATAATGTATTGTGTTTTGTCTAAAAGCTTCTGGGTCTGAACTCCCAAAGCAATCATCCACTTTCTGATTCTTCTTTTTCTTCCCTTTTGATCTAGGGGAGAATGTCCTAGGGACTTTTTAGAGATGTTGAAGGAAAAAAAAGGCACACAACAGCCCATTAAGCTAATGAACCTTAGCAATATTGGCTGCAAGTGAACAGAAGTAATTGCAAAGTTTTCCAGTCAAATTGTCATGCACAACAGTTTGCTTCATGGCTGTTAGGAAACATTTGCAAAAGCATGATGGGACATTGGTTTGTGAATCACAAAATACTAGTTCTCTGTGGGATGCATTGCCAGGTGGGTCACGAGCAGGAAAGATCCAGATCTTGGCAAATACAAAGTCCAGTCAGAACAGTACAAAGATAAAATGAAGAGATTACCATAACCAGCAATCAGGTTATATTAGGCTGACATCCCTCAGCAACTTCAAGGACATTGTCCTTCAATACCTCAACACTGTCTAGGAGCAATTATTTCCACAGGTTGAGCTATAAGAGAAGAAGCAAGCTGTTTGTACCTTCCTTCTGTATAAGCACAATAGAAATGTTGGGAGCCTAGTAAGTGACTGACTGTAGATGAAAATGACACTGTGTTATTTGTGAAGAAAAGATTTTTATTCAAGAACAGAATAATATAAGGAAGACCAGTGAGACATAGGAACAATCAGATGAGATAAAAAGGTCAGTTAATGAAGAAAAAGCACCGGAGAGTAAAAACATCTCAAAACCCCACAAATCAGAAAGCATCATCCCATTTTCCACTTTATTTCTACAGCAATCTGAATGCCATTGTCCTGGACTCCAAATTTATTAAGGCCTTCAACTGTATAAAGGGCTATACTTTCTTGCACCACCTCTGAAATGGCAACACTCTCCTGGTATAAAGGGAATAATTAATTTTATCTGAATAAAATACTACCTGAAGAATCTCTTATGAGGAAAAAAGTAACTTGGGACATGCTATCCCAGAGGAGACCAAAAAATAAAACACAAATGTTTGGAATAAATCTTTTTAAAATAATAATTGTGCAAATAGGAGGCAAAAAAAAGGGTTTTAAGAGGGGAGGGATCCTATTGGAACTACAAGTTTTGGTTTTAGCAAGTCTTGAGTACTACAGTTCTCTGGTTCCAGAAAGAACCAAAGTATACATGATGAGTGCTAGCTTTATCAAAAAATCAGTAAGTGAAAATATTTAGAGGTTAAAGATGAGTTGGAGCAGCACTCTATCATGATGGTAAGGCTACAAGATAAATGCAAATCTTAGACATGGGATGAAAATGCTAAACAAAAAGCTGCATGTGCAGGCAGAAGAGAATACAACTACTGGAGTTGTATTCTCTTATTCTCATACAAGTAGGTTTGTATCTATACCACAGCTAAACCCAAAGGTACCAGTACAATCAGAGTCTATGCTAATTTGTCCCTGATGAGGATATAGCCTATAAAATAGAAATGGATCTTTGTGTGTCAAATATACGGACAGCCCTGTTCTTTGATCTGTGACACGTAAAACAGTTAACTAAAGACCAATCTAGTGTTACTTTAAACTGCCGTTTATGTAACATACTTAAGTAAGGATCAGCTTGAAGCTCTCACTTATGATCCTGCCTCCCCTCAACCACAATGCTGAAAGACTGATGAATGTAACATAAACAAAATGTGCATCCTGTAAAATGGAGTGCAGAAATTCTGGAAATATTTCAGGGTTTAGGTATTTAGTAGAGTATTTGCTCAGCATGCTATATATATCTTTTGTCAAGTTTTCCCTCACACATTTCAAAAAGCCTTCCTCATGTACATTTGGAAAAAGAACTCCATTGGTTTATAAAGTATTAACTTCTCACCTGACTTCTTAGATGTTTGCTGTTCTGATGCTTGACTCAATTGTGATTGATTAGATGAAAGCTTGTTGTTGCTGCTGCTGGAATATGAGGCTGCCTTTGCTTTTTGCCTTGTCTCCTGAGGATTTGCACATGCTGGTTCTGACTCCTCTGTCTGTAAGGAAATCTATCAAAACAAAGGCAAAGAGAGTTTTAAACTTAGGGCTGATCCATTTGGTTTTTTTCCATTAACATCAGATTACACTTGATTTGTCAAGTTTTGCAAAAAATCGTTCTGAAGGTGTTCTCGCATCAGTATTTAGACTCCTGTCACTCAAACTACTACTGCTACTCTGCATGAGACTATGCTGATCCCTGCCACATCCTGTTGTAACTTTAAAACACACACATTGTGAGAGAAAGCCAAAGCAAGTCAGTATTGACTGAGAATCAAGTTCTGTTAAATCAGCAGTCCTAGAAAGTTGTGCACACACTCTTTCTCCAGAAACCATGGATGTGAGACAACACAAACTGGTGATCTCCCCTTTACAAGCAAGTTGCTGAGCTTCCACCAGTGCTGCCCTTTTATTCTGCAAATGAGTTTCCACTGTACCATTGCCGCATTACATTCCTGTTACAATACCACCTGACTTAGTTCAGTTTCCCTAGAACATTAAGTAGGATGCTACAATTATGAACAGATACAACAGTAGTCTGGCCCATTTCATTAAGTCCATCATCAGTGAAATATGTTTTCTGTAAAGTTCCTTGGACTGTAAGTGCACTAAACTTGAGGTCCATGTAACATAAGACATTATTTCTGAATAGTTTTACTCTTGTAGCCTCTGCTATAACAATAGCCTTTTTGGAACTTTTTTCTTTTTCTGCCTTCAGAGAAGGGTTCCTGAAGAGCTTTATTCTTGTGTTTTTCACCAAAATCGTTTTTCTGCTTTGTTCATGTTTAGCAAAACTTCCTTTGATGCTCCAATGTTATCATGTTGAAGTACATCTGCATTTAATTCTATCTCTAAAACAGGCCATATACTTAACTTCATTTTCTGATAAATTGCTTTATTATATACTAAAAGAAAACTCTGCTGCCATAAAATTAACTGATTTTCTCTGTGCTGCTTTTTAAGACAGCAAGACCAAGAAATTAAGGAACTAAGAAATATGTGTAAAAAAGTGTAAAAATTAATGGGTAAAATCCAACAATAAATATTACTGAAGTGCTTTAAACTTTTATTTATTTTTGAAATTTGAAGTGAGTTTTAATTAATAATCTGCCTTCAAAACTTCCTTGCTTCTGTGGTCATAAACCAGAGCTGCAGTTTCACATTTCCGACAAGCCTGTCTACAATTACTCCAGGAAATTATAAAGAAGGGCAAATAATACATCAAAACCACACAGAATTAACTCATGGCAACCTCAAAACACAGCTGGTCCAAAGGCCAGTGACTAATTAGGGTTAGCATTATCCTTCTGATTACTTTATATTTGGGGACACACTGTAACATTTGACACAACTACTGAAATTATCAGTTACACAGTTACAGTAATAGGTTTACATAATTAAATGTTTACAGCACCTTCTTTTTCAATCATTTAATGTTTTAAAGCATAATCTAAGACTATACACCATGGATGATGTTACACCACAACATTTCAAAGGAGACATAGGCTGCATAACTGTGAGTAACAAGGACAGTTATCATAACCACATAAAACTTCAAAAGCTCCAAAAGATGTATCTATGCACGCTACACTCTACATCTGAGATGTTATCTGTTATCATTGTTCAAAGGAAGAAAACAGAAGGGGAGAATGCAGCTCTTAGCGCCAAAAGCTGTTGCATTATATCCAAACACTGCCCCAAGTGACTGATGATGGTGTCTTGTCTTCACGAGGCACCAGCTCCCTCATCCTACTGAGATCTCACAGCATAACTATGCAACCTCTGTGCAAGTCAGTGTCTTCCCAACCCTTTCCTCTCAAAACCCAACACAACTTACTCGACACAGAGGCAAGACATAACTATCCTACTGCTACAAGCCAGGCAACAAATGGCAGTTTCAGTCAGGTTTCTGCAAGCACAAACAGGCACTGCAGTACCATGCTTTCTGTAAATTAGCTCTGCAGCACTTGCAAAAACAGCAAGAACCACCATCCATGAGACACAGCTGATTGCCTCTGCCCTCCATCTTCATGTGGCTGTACCTTTATCCCAAGCACTAGTAAGGATGAGCATAACATTGACTATCACTCGCAGTCCCTGCTGGATGTCTCCAGTACATTGTGTGCTGGTTTTGAAACATACTTCAGAAACAGTCATCTGCTTTAGTTTACTGAACACTGTCATTAAGCCCGCAACTGTTCACCATGAAGTTAGAATTCTTTGTAAAGAAGTACCTGGTGCTGGCTTGCATCTTCTATACACTGAGTATTTAACATATTCTTTGAATCATCTCCACCTGATATGAAAATCAAAGACAGAAAGAAACCAGAATTGAAAAGAGATCATAATTTACTTTGCATACATATGATCACATGTCTGCAATATTGCATGTACATTACTTACGATATTCATCTTTCAAGAAAAATTATCAAGCCCTTAAGGGTTTTATTGGAATCTAAAACATATCAATATATAAAATATTTATCAAATTTTGTAGTCTAATCTTGGTTGCAAATAGCCTCTTGTTGAAACCAGCTTTGGTGAGAGTAAAGACTGGCACATACTTCCAAATTTTCTTGATGATTAGTGACCTGAGCAATTCTTTTTGAAACTTAGTGTAATCCCTGGCTCCTCTCCATAAGACTTAGTGCTTCAGGATACCTAAGGAATCTCAGAGCAGCAGGCTGAGAGCCCTCACTAGCACCCCATCCATCTAATCTTCATGTCACCTGATAGCTTCTCATGGGGAAGTCTTAAATTATCCCAGTCTCCCTTCAAGTCTAGTTTTGAGCTCTGTCCACGAGCCCTGCCATCTTATGAGCAAAGACCCTCTTCCTTCTCTGAGAAAGGTGAATGCCATCTGATGCCAGAAGGCCTGGTGACATCCAGACCATGCCTTTACTGAAACGCCCAGAATTTTGGCAGTGACATTAGCTATGGAGTCATGCATTAATAGACTGGGTTTTTCTGCTTCTTCCAACAGCCCTGCTCACAAGCGGAAGAAGAAAGGAAAAAACTGCCTGTCTACCAGATTCCCTTATCAACTATCCTGAGGCTTTGAAGTCTCTTTTGATTATCCCTGGACTTAATGTTACAGCTTTATTGCCATCCATGTGGAAAAACAGTAATGGATAATAGTCTACGGGATTGGGACTCCTTCTGACTTAAACATACTACTGCCCACACTGGCTCATGGGTGTCCATAGTCTTAATCCTTGCTCTAATCAAGGTTTATCTTGTACCTGCTTCTGATCAAACAGCCTCCTCCAAACTTTCTTCACAACTTAGTTCGCAAGACTGTACAAGACCCAACTCTCTCCTTAGCCAATCACTAGCTCTAATCCAACTGTCTCCTTACAAACTCACTGGTTGTTACCTACCGTAAAATTTTCCTGTACCCAGCCCTAACAGCAGTTAAGGCTTGGCAACCCCTAAGATCTAGATCTAATCCTAGTTTCCCATTTCTTATCTTACGGATCCTTCAAAATTCAGATTTTATGCCAATTTAAACCAAATTTTATCCCTACCTCTAAACCATACCTCATGCATCAGCAAGTCAAGAAATGCTGCATCTTCCATTTAGATAGACAACTATTGTGTTTCACACCTTCATTTCAAATTTAAAGGTAACCCCAGCCCAAGAAACAGCTGGACCTCACCATCTTTTATACTCTGTCAATGTACAGCAACCGCAGAGGGTAAGGAGTGCTCACTGGTAACTCTGGCATGAGACAGTGAAGGCCACAGAGTTACTAGAAGTAATTAAGCAAATACAGTTCAATAGATATTCTAAGTTTCTCCATTTACTGGTGACAATATGTCAGAATAATTCTTTCCTACCTGCTACTGAATATCTTCTGGATTTTGCTACATAACTTTTAAGAAGTTTCCTCATAGATGGGTCAGAAGTTTCTTCTAATGCACACCTTCCCACCTGGTTTTTTAATAAGGGATCAGCTCCATACCAAAGTAATAAGTTCGCCATCTAGAAGAATAAGTTTTTCAGATAATTTCTGTTCTGACAGTATTTTTCATAATCCTTATGGATTCTCTCTCTTTTACTTGATAACATGAGCAACTAAAATCAAATCCCTCTTTATTCTAGTTCATAAATGCCAAGCATTCCCCTAGATGCATCATTATCCTATAGTCTTATTATTTTTATTATTATAAATTGTTCCAGTTATTAATCTGATGCCATTAAGATAAGGTCTCCCAAAACACAGGGTAGGATTCATCCTCCATAGCTCTTAACTGGCAGAAAATAACAGGTGATTTTAGGGTTCGGATCAGCTTATACATTTAGGATATCTACTTTAGGAGAAAATAAATTGTGCTCTAGATGTGTGTATTGTGACTCCTGTGACTGCAAGGGAATCTTGTTAAGCATGGAGTGGTTTGAATAGAAATCAGGCAGGGAGGAGTTACTTGCAAGCTCCTGAATTTACCTATAATCCAAAAAGGCCAGCCCCATACAAAAACATTATGTGACCTTTTGGACTCAAGTACAATAATTTCTATTCCTAAATCATATTTTGTGTTCAATTTGGAATATACCTCATAATGACCTTCTTTAACTGCATCTTGCAAGGGTGTTATTTGCTCCCTTTGTGTAGCATTAACATCAGCTCCTGCTTTCAAAAGCAGATTTGCTATCCCATAAAAGCCTTCCACGCTTGCTATATGTAGCGCAGTCAAGCCTACGAAAAAGAAAAACATGTATTTCACATTTGGGTGAAAAAATTTCTAAAAATTTATGTCATTTTTAGGTTGTCTCTGATAAAGACTTCACAGAGTATATTGAAATAGTAAAAACTGATGCGTTCCAGTAAGATGTATGAAGAAATGTTTATGAAAATATCACAAGGGTTGGGAGACCTCATGCTTTTGACAAAATTCACACCTACTGAGGAAGTAGATGCTGGGGTAACAACATTAGTTTTAGATTTGATAGTTCCGCTATGAAAGGAGAGATTAAAAATTATTCATCCCATATTTTAGTAATTTCTCCTGGAGTAAAACATATATGCTGTTTTAAGGACAAGTTAATTTTTCACGGCACTCTTTTATTTTCATGGCTATACGGAAGAGGGTAAGTAAGAAAGAAGTGACAAAAATAAAGACATGAATTATTTACTACCAAACAAAAACATTTTTAGGACTATCAAGAATGGTTTGAGTGTTCAAATAGATGAAAAATCCCTAGTGAAATTCCATATTCACTCCCAGGTATATGGAAAAAAACTGTAGGACAAGATATGACATGAATTCTACTCCATGAAGGACCTGTTTAGGAAAAATATGGAATACAAGTCTTTGAACTGGGTTTAGCATAGCCATGCATCAGGTCCTTAAATACGCAGGGTGAGAGACATAAGGGAAAAACACAGACGATTTTCCACTTATTATTTTCCAGCTCTGAAACTAACATGCCCTCCAGAAGATCACTTTCATGGATAGTGTCACTCTTCAACAATTTTCCATTATCAAAAGGTTGTCAGGGCCTAATTCACATACGAAATAGGTGAATTAATAAGGCTTAATAAGATTGTTTCAGTCCCATTATGCAAAATTATCTTAATTTCACTAGAGAGAGAAACTCTTGAGGCTCTTTTATACACAGCCTAATCCTGAATATTGTTTATTCCTAGTAACTAGGTTTATTATGAAATCTGTTAAGGAGATAATAAAAGTTGTCATTTAGGGGATGTACTAATTTCTCCCTCAGTAAAAAGTATGCTCTACCTGATATAATAATAAGACCCAGAAAAACTGCACCTGCAACACATTCAATTAATAATCACTAGAGATTACCAACATGAGCATGCAAGGACACTGTGCAGGCTCCAAATCAAGGAGAAACACAAGTCTCACTGCAACTGTTTCTCAGATCCCTTGGGATACTGTGAGTCAAGACTCAAACTTAGAGCACACGACAGTATCTCTAATATGCTGTCCATATCCTACACGCAGATGTCCAGGAAATACAAAGGAGAAAAAAAACCAAACCAAACCAAACCAAAACAAAACAAACAACAGAAGATCTCAATAATTCAGTTAGGTACTGAGCAGAGTACCAGAGCATAGGAATAAGGAAAAAATACTAGACTAAGAAGCTTTGAAGAAGGAGAACAGACACAGAGGCAGAATATAATATTCAGAACAATGATTTAAAGAGACCAAGATGAAAGTGCATGTCAAAAGGACATAAGCCTGGTAAGTCTACTTCTTTCTGATTACACCTGCCTCATGGAAAACAAAGGAAGCAGGGCCAGGTCAACCTCTCATCTCTTCAGGGAGTATAATTAAAAGATATTTTGTGCAGCTCTGCTCCTTTTGCACCAAAAAACCAGCAGGAAGAGTCTGGGGGATGAAGAAATGGTGGCCTAGCAAAATATGCAAAGGCAGGAAAAGGAAGCAGCTGTGACATCAAACTCTAAAACCAGTGCACTTTAGTACACTCGCCTACTGTGGCTGCAGCTGAACCCACACTATCAGCACTTCTCGGTTGTCAACAGAGGGCTTTGAACCCCACCAACAAAATATTTTCTCATCTGCCTCTAGCACAAGTTAGAATATTGCAAGTCAATGTTAGCTCAAATGCCTGTTCTGTAAAAGTCTGAGGTTTGCCACTGACCCCATCTACCTCTCAATATATCCCAGAATACAGAGAATTTCAACCTTAATTTTGGTCTGTTATGTGCTTGCATTATGCAATAGCCTGTAACTGCAGAACGTGTGTTTTTTTCTTTCCCACAGGACAGTTGTGAAATCCTAGCTGCTAGCACAATATGGAAAGACTGTAAGAATGAAGTTTTCTAGCAGAAGAGTCTGCAAACTCCTTGTTACAGGAATTTTTCAGAGACTAATGGATGAGACAGGGAAGTGCAGATTAGGAATAATCTTATATTTGAAACAACCAAGTAATAATTAAGGTGAAGTCTTTGGCACAGAGTATCACCCACAAAAGTGAGTAAGGTAAATTGCTTGAATCAAATAGCTGGCTGCTATTTGTCGAGATTTTTTTTTTCCCTGCCCAAGATGAAGAAAAAATGGAAAATACCAAGTAATCACAACTTTAAAAATTTAAAACAGTGCTCAACTTCACTCAAGATGTAAAGGGCGAAATCAAAGTTCCTGAAAAATTAAACTGGAAAATCTATATCTTGATGTCTCAAGTTCGCCACTGAAATGGACAATGAATGGACCCCAACTTTAAAACCTATGAAGTTGATTATTTAATTAGGGACTGTTTTGTTATAAGCATGCATGGAATCATTGAATTAGGGCTATGTAAACCTAATTGCATCACTCTGTAACTTTTTTAAGTGCTTACTTTTCCCTCAAAATTTTCTTTTCTTGTATACTTTTGTAACTAGATCTACCTGTTTTTCCATGAACAAGTACTAAGTTAAACCAATAAAAATTCAATAACCAATTGACCAGTCACAAACCTACAACCTTGCCCACTGCACAAACTTGTAACATATGGTTTTATTAGTTATAGGCAGGTACTTGTATTGAAAATAGTATTTTAGTACAACTGCAACTTACCAGCATAATCCTGAGCATTTACTTTTCCACCGGCTTTTATTATCCTACGTACAAGATCTATGTCCTGGTGAATAACAGCTCTATGCAGTAAGTTCTCACCATACGCATTCCTCCTGTGGATTGTTGAAAGTGAAAGGGGGCGAGTTGGATTTACAGAATTCCTACCAAAGGCTTCTCGTTCTGAAAAATAATGTTAAAGATCAGTTGCACAGAAAAGTATCTTTTCTCTTTTATCTTGGCTTCACTTTATATTACAGTTAGTAAATAAGCTTTCTGAAGAAACAAATGTTCATTCAATCTAGTAAAAATGAAAATCTCAAAAAACACATCACAAATTGAATAATAACATCATTTAATAAAAGATGTCATAGTGCATTTCATAACAAAACTCCAATTGAAATTCAACACACAGAAATATGACTATGTAGAAGTGTTTTAACTTCAGACTTCTTCCTTTCTAGTGACATTTTTGCAAGGTGTATTGCTTACCAATGGATGATAAAACCACTATTCCACATACAAATCATTATAAGGTGATCATTTCAATAACTAGTCAGTAATTCAATAATTTAACTTTTCTTAAAAGTCAAATTTATCTACCATTCTTTTTTACTCATCTGTTTTTTAAAACCTCTGGTTTGTGAGCAAGTGATTGAAATTAACTCCCTCAGGTTATCTTTTCTCATTACTTCACAACCAGCTCAGTCATTTCTGTAAAGAGTGAATATGAGGTCTAAATGTAAAAAAAAAAAAAAAAATTTAAGAGACTGTTTTTAATGTTTAGCTTAGTATTTTACAAAACAAACACTATTTCCCATTATGCAGTCATCACAGTTTTCAGCTTGGCTGAAACTATATCCAGTACATAGATGAGCTGTCCTGTACTTCACCAGCAGTGCCATTCCAGCATCCCTTAAAACTGTGGAGAAGAGCATCCTGGCTACTGCCTCTGACAAAAAACAAGGAGGGAAGAAAGACGGGAAGGAAAGAACAGGAGAACCACTTGCAGATAAACATAGTGCAGGCCTAGGCCATTAATTCATCTACTAATGAAAACTCTTAGAACAGCAGGCTGTTTTACATTGCTCCTCTCCAGAAGCTGTAGCAGAAACGCCCCATTGGCTCTAAAACTCCACCCTGGTGCCAGTGATGCCTTAAAGAACCTAGAAATGAAAAAACACACTTTTGAGATAATATTAGTACAGGAGGTAATATAAAGGCTGGCCTTTATTGGAGGCCTCCAGGGGCAGATATGGAAAATGCTGCCCCCTGCATGGGGTGAATACAGTTTTATAAGTTTAGCAAATTAGCATAACTGACAAAAATCCCCATTTAGAGACATAAGTGGTGAGGTAATTCCCCCCTGGTTCAATCCTTTACTAAATCCTCTCCCCTTAGATAGGAACTAAACTTTGTTTATGAAAATGTGTTTTGAAGAGCTGGTTTCAACCTTGGCTCCCAGGAAGAACCGAGATAGGATAGGGGCCTTGGACTCCCAGCTTGGAGCCTCTGGAATGTGTTTTGTCTTTCTGCCTATCGGGATAGGGAAAAGGTAGGGAAAAGCACTGAGGCTAACTACAAATACAATAATGGGCTACAGAGCTACAAATACATGTATGAAGAATATAGAGAATACATAAAAGCAAAAAAGGCAAAAATCAATTCAGCATCACCAGAAATAGACCTTAAAACCCATAGCTGTTCTAGAGCTGTAACTCACACAGCTTGATGTTTTGTGCATTGCTATACACTGTGAGCTCGGACTAATTCCAAACATTCTTAAATTCTTGAGTCTGTGTAGATTTTTACAATCTAATAGATAGGGGTTTCCCTCAGCTAAGCACATAGTCCCTCTCCTTTACCTGTCCAGCCTTGCAAGAGATCAATCATTTAAGACATGCAGTCACTAGTCAGAACTGATCTAAACCAGCCAAGCAGTTCAGGAGGGATTAGACTTCCACAGACACAAACAAAACAATGTGCAGTTCTATGTTACACTTTACCTCATTAAAATCTTCCTTGAAGGGATCTATTTCCCATCACTTCCACTTGCCTTCCCTAGAACTTTCCATGTGCCTGACCTTGTGCAAAACAAGTGACACACACAGACCCAAACCAAAGCTTATCATGGTGGTGTTTTTAGACTGAATTACCAAACTAAGATGACCAATGGGCTCTTGATAGGTCTGATGTGAAAGGGATGTAAGCTTGCCAGATTGGTTTAACATGAAGCTACCTCTATAGGCAATTAAACTCTTTCTGCAGAAACCATACTAAAGAATCAGTAACTTGTTTATTGAGTGGAAACTAGCAAGTCAATTTAAAAGAGATGAGCAGTTAGTCATTCAACTTTATATCTCATCAAAATGGTGCTTCTACCATGAATTATTAAAATCCTACAAAGAGAACTAAATTCTGTTAATTGGAGGTGGACTTCTTCATGTTTTTTCAGACCTATAATGTAGCTACAATTGAAGTTACAATTCAAATACTTACAAGCTTTGTAAGACGTTTAAATGATTGTAGGTAAATGGAAAAACCCTATCCGAGTGGACTTGAACAAAAAAAACCCAACAGATAAGACCCAATCTTAAAGGTGCTGGAGTGAACATTTAAGTCAGGAAATTCTTTATTCTCCCACAAAATTCCTCTTCAAGGTCAAGAATCTCTCTGCATGTACCTTCAAAGGATGAAAAATAGCAATCTTTCTCTCTAACAAACCGCATTGCAAATAAAAATACTTCAAAAGAGTGCTCTGCAACTGTGGTAGTAAAGGCCCTATAATCTTGTAGATAGGGTAACAACAGCAGGCATTCAAAATAGAATAAACTGTTTTGTATAGGTCAGTTCTTGAGGATGGCACAGATGCTCTGACAATGATGTTGCACTCACAATACTAAATGGCAGAAGGATATATAGATGTAGCTTAGGATCTACCTTTTCATTCTGCAGAAAAATATTTCTCCTTTTCAGAACACACCATATTTTTTTCATACAAAACACTGCAATAAGAATCGCATCCTGAAAAAAATCTCATTATTCTTAAGGAACTTATGCAAACAAGTTAACTGTTAGGTTGCTAATATAAGGGTTTTCAGAAGAAGGGAAATTATCAATAACTTTAATTATTAAAATGAATGTTTATACAATATTTATAAAAGAAAACCATGCTATAGTTTATTGGAAAAATTATGAATTATATTTGATTCAGTATAGTTGTTCAAATAATAATCTGTATGATAACAGCACATATATCTTACTCCGTTTGTTGTCGATTCTCTTACTCCGTCTCCTCTGCTTAGCTTCTGCATACTCATTCAGAATTATTTCTTGCCATATGATGGTTTCTAGGTCCTGCTTGTCTTCAGAAGTAGATTTCTGAATTTTACTGACAAGAGATTAGCTTAGAATCAACAAAAATTCTCTATATAAATCAATGTTTTCAGTAGAGCTAAGAATATGAATGCATTTGATTTCAAAACAAACCCTCGCAGCAGGTAAGCACATAGGCTAATTTAGGTAGTACTAAATAAGGAGTAAATCAGGAGAGAAACTAACTCCCAGATCTGTAAATAGCAGGTAAAACCTTTACTTTTGATCATTTAAAGTCATTCACATGACAAATGAGTACTCCACATGCATCACATCTATTACATTAATATATTAAAAATTTAAGAATTATTACGCATAATTTCTCATACTCAAAATACTTAGGTTTGTTTCTTGTTATACTGCCGCTGTGAGCCATTCCCTGCTGTCTGTTCTAGTATTTGGTGGTGAGAGGAAACAATCTCTGTACTTTCCTGAGGAGGTCTCACTTACCTTGATGTTGTTTGGGCTGTTTCTACACATGCTGCAGACTTCACTGAATGTGAATGTCCCTCACCAGTTTGCTTTTCACTAAAGGTGGCATCCAAGTAAACTGAAGTTACTTCTTTCTCTCCCTGCTGACCACCCACAGGCTGTGACAAAAAAAGAAATATCAGAAGCAACTGGTACGCATGAAGATAAAACAAAGGCTGTATATAAAAGAGCTCCAAGAACACTCTTTTTTAAATTGTATGTGTGCTCACAGAGAATTAAGGGGTTGCTTAAGTGAATAACTGGAATTCTACAGATATGAAAGACAGACACTGCCATAGGAGAGGCAATCCTGAAGTAGTATGCCATGCAATGTGTTCCTGGCAGAATTAGCTGAATTAGGCTACTAAAGAATCACAACTTAAAACATAAATCTAGGCTGGATGACAGCAAACAAAAGCTGTTCTATCTGAAAGTTATTTGATTGGACACTTGAAATGACAATAGATTAATTTTAGTTTCCTATGGACATGAGCTCCTGTCCTAAAAAACAAGATGCTGCTTGAGATGTCTTAAAATAGCCCATCCCATGTCACTGTTGCAGAAGCCTAAAAATTTACACAAGCTGAGATCTATGTTTCACCTGACGTTCAGCAACTCCCAGCTGAGCAGTTATTTCTAAAGACATACCATCCCTGAGCTGCAGCCACTACAGATGAGAGTCAGTTCACTTACCTTCAACCTTCTAAAAGCCAGCCATGTAGATGACACTAGGCATGCTCATTACTCCACCACTTGTAAAGAGGAAGAGCTACTCTGAGATTATAGTGATTCACCTCATCCTATGTTGTGCAAAGGAGAACCTAAATGACTCATGTACACCAAAGACTTACCTCTAATCCCACCCTAAAGATAGGTCACCACATGGAAGTTAATTTGACTTACTTGAGTTTATTCACTGTTTTAGCCATGTGAGTGTGACATGCTGCTATGTGTCTCTCAAGCTCCTGAAATCTGGGTACTCATTAGTTTATTACATAATTGAGTAATGCTGAAAGCTTTTAGGATACATCCTCAGCACACATGCATAGAAATTCTTTCACAATGATGTGGGAGAACTGGTTAGTCCTTTCTTGGGATACAAATAGAAATGGAGAATGTGCTGATTAATCTTTTTAATTGACATATTTAGCAGAGAGGTTACTGAAGAGGGGAATTGCCTTCTTAGAAGTGATCCCCCTGGGTCAAGAGACAATGCATGTTAACATGGGATCTGGGGTTGTTTAGCCTGAGGAAAAGAAGTCTCAGCAGTGACCTTATTGCTCTCTACAACTACTTGAAAAGAGTTTGCAGTGAGGTGGGGGCTAGTCTCTTCTTCCAGGTGAAAAGCAATAGGTCAAGGGTAAGTGGCCTCCAGCTGTGCCAGAGAAGGTTTAGATTGGGTATGAGGAAAAATTTTTTCATTGGAAGTGTGGCCAGGCACTGGAACAGGCTGAATAGGGAAGTGGTGGAATCACCATCCCTGGAAGTGTTCAAAAGACATGTGGATGTGGCACTTGGGGACACGGTTTAGTGGTAAACATAGTGGCTCTTGGTTGGACAATTGGACTCAATGATCCCAGAGGTCTTTTCCAACCTTAATGATCCTATGGCAGCTGGGGAAAATCAAATATATTAGCTTAGAAAACTATCATAGCAATACTTTCCATGGATCCACACCTGTGATGGGAACAGGGTTAGAGAAGGAGAAGAAAACATTTCAAAGAAAAAAAACCCACACTTGCTTTATAAGAGACCATATACTAAAATATATGGGATATTCAGCATCCTGATTGCCTCTACAACTCAGTACAGGCTTTCCTCTTTTGGATACTTGCTTCACCACAAAAATACTCTGAAGAAAGAAGGGTGAGAAAAGACTACAGTTAACTTCAACAGTTACTAACAAATTAACTGGGATTTTTTTCCTCAGTCAATTGTCTCCTTACTTTCTGCCTTCCAGAACACCAGATAAAGGCATAAAGAAAAGCTGAAGTTGATTATTATTTGACAAGAGGTTAGAGATCTCCACTTCCACAAGACTCTGCTTCACAATTTTAACTGCAATTTTGAGTAAATCTAGACATGAATCTTCACGCAGCTGTGCTACAAATTTCTTCACTAAAAGAGCTTTGTAAAGTGATGTGGTTGTGAGACAGTTGGCCTACAGCACATTGAAATTAGCCATCTTTGTGGCACATTTAATTACACGCTGATAGTAGTATTCAATTAATACTACTAGGAAAACACAGAATGAACCTATAGCTTTTGGATGCTTTATGCCATTGTGGGGATGTAAAGCAGTTGTAAAACCACCTGAAATAGTCAGCTTTATATGACTGATCATTGATTTGCAGCTCCAGATTATTCAAAGACAAAACAGAGCAGAGAATCAGGTTACAGGTTTACAAGACATGCTTAATATACTCTGCAGCATAAACCGATGTCTCCTATCTGTCCTTCTCTTTCCCTTATTATAATCTAAACAAAAAGAGATTATGGCTGTCCTTTCATGCTCCTCTCTGTATTTTTGCATTGGTGTAATTGAATAGAAATGACCTGTTACAGAACACCTTCACAGCACACGAAGTAACAAGAAGGATCACATGCTGTATCCATACATACCATCTTCAGGGGAGGACAGGAACATAAATAGATGCCTCAGTTTTTTCGCAGAACTAAGCACAATAAATACACTTCTAAATACATGTGTAAAAAATCCTCATTGAATAGTCTTCCTAGTCTACAGAAAAGACATAGCTGTTACCTATTTTGTAATACTTGCAAAGCATTTACATGTTACAGCAGTGAGAACTGTGACAAAAGAAAATAGCACACTATTGCCTGGATCAAAACCAGAACAGGATGCAGTAGGAACCTGGAACTGGAATTGGCTGGTTAATGCTGGTATGCTACAATGAAATAACAGAATAGTGTTTTGGAGAGAACATGAGACACAGAAGACATAGAGGGGGTCCAGGAGTTTTTAAAAATCCCATGGTAATTCTAGGTTTCTACATCAGTGAATAAATTAATTTTACTAGGATTTCCCATCCCAGCAAGCTCAGCTATTTTCATAACATGGATACATCCAAACAGGAAATACAGTACCCGACTTTTAAAACAAAAACAACTGAAATTATTTAAACATGCAAATTACTGATGCTAGTTTATTCTTTACTAAGATTCCCATCTTCAAGTAATTTGGCTACTTTATATATACTATATAATACTTAATGATAAACATAAAATTTCAAATATTAATTAAAGTGTGGGTATACTTGCTGATTCGTTGTGCTCTGTAAGTTAGATCCTGTGAAAGCATTTATTTCTTCCATCTGAATTGTACCAAGTTGAGGCTCCATCACGTTTATTATTTGCGTACAGTCGTCATCTAGCTGCAGAACACTGGGTTCTGAATTTACCTGCTCTTCCTTGGCGTTAAGCTGTCCTTCATTTGGCACTGCAGGAGTGGCAGCCTGTACCATTGATCCTGACAAGCCATTCAGAGGTGCCACAAGCTCTACTGGCAGGGCATCACTGCTCTCAGATGCTGATGGGTTGATGGAATAGTCATGATCCTGACACTCTAACTTGCCAGGCAATGGGTTTTTAACTTTAAGACTCTCAGAATCACTAGGGTATCTCAACAAATCACTGATGTCAACTTCACTAGTCTCTATATTCTGTTCAGTGAGTACGTCCATGAAAATCTTCCCTGGGGATGACAGTGAAAGATCTGTATCATTATTAAGGGAATGCTCTTTTACTGTGTTATCTGTGCCAATAATGGTCATGCAGGTTCTGTGGCAATTATCTAAAACATGTGGAAATGTATCTTCTGGTATCTGTTCCTTTAGAACTGTCACTATGTCTTCGACAGGAGCATCTAGACAGAGGCTGCAATCTTCATTACTTAATTTTTGTGATATCTAAAAATTAAATAAAAAAGTTTACAAAAAGGAATGAAGCAATTCTTTCTAAAAAGCATTTAACTAACATTCACTTTAGAAGTCATCTCTCTTTCTAGATATGTGTGTACATTTATTATCAATTTTTGCAAAATCTACAAGACTCAAAGCCTTCCTTCATACAATCTATTAACAAGAGTTAGACTGAGCTCTCAGTTTCAAAAGAAGTTTCAACTTCAGCTGTTGACTTCTATAGCAGTGAAAATCCAAGCAAAAGAGACTAAATCTGTTCTAGTCAAAGATATTATGCCATTGACAATAACCTGAGGATTTCACAAGGCTTTAAAAAAAAAGTCATTAAAAGTTGCTGTCACATAGGAATAATGAAAGTTAACATAGTCACAATAACTTAAAATACCTTGTTAGTAAAACACAACATAGGAGTTTTGATTATGTGTTTATGTGGATCCAATATAGGTATGGAGGATTTGCGTCTCACAAACTTCAGTTCAAAACCTGAGGATTTTGAAAAGTTTGCTTGGTGTGGTTTTCACACTGAGTACAGAACACGAAATCGTAATTGTTCTTGGAAAAGTAATATTGCTACTGTTTTTCTAATCCCTTTGAGCTACATTCAACAGATGCACCCATTCTTACACGAAGAAATAGCTCTTCCATTTTTTTACCTATCCCTGTTTTAAATGCTCTGAAGAAAAAAATATGATGGCTCTACAGACCTAAACCATATTTTCTTTCTATATAACATTTGTATATAATAATGCTCGTACTTAGAAATACTGGATCTAAGAAAATCTCTTTCAATGCATTCTTAGACTCTTGCTGCCAGCAAGTGGCAATACTGGGCAATGCAAGAAACCTTTAATCACTGGTGACATGATTTAGATAAAGCTCACACACAGGGAGGCAGAAAGGGCAGAAATCTGACAGCATAGACTCACATTCAGTTTGCAAGCCAGTATAAATCCCTGATTCTTTGTTGAAAAATTATCCCTCCACCAGCTATTTCCTATCTTTTACATGCACATCAAATTGTTTCTAAGTACTGTCTACTTCTTACTTTGCTCTATTGAATTACACTTTATTTTTACACCACTTCTCTAATTCATCCAGACCTTAAACAACTGGGGGAAAAAAACCAACTCCACTGACGAAACTTTGTCTGCTTGAAGAACTATGGTATAAACAGCATGTGGATGTATTATAAATTTCCCAAGAAAAATGCTCAGTGCATTTGTCGAAGGGCGGTGAAATTTTCCAAAATCCTAAAAACCCCAGCGTCAACTGAAATTCAACCCTTAAATGTGACATTTTCACAAAACTCCAGACACAGTAGTCCAGGTGGAGTCTCACAAGAGCAGAGCAGAGGGTCCACCAGGATTCCAAAGTCCTTCTCGGGCAGAACTATATTCCTGTCAGCTAGTCTCAAGCTGTACTGGTGCCTGAGCTTACTTCTCCCCAGATGTAGAACTTCGCACTTCCCCTTCATAAATTTCATCTTCACCCAGTTTTCCAGTCTGTTCAGGTCCCTATGAATGACAATACACAGCTATCTGGTCTATCAGTCATTCCTCCCAGTACCACCTCTGAACTTGCTGAGGGTGCAGTCTGTTCCATTTTCCAGGCCACTAATGAAGACATTGAACAGTACGGGTCCCACTATTGACAGACTAACTGCAACAGAAATCAGTGCTGCTACGTCATCAAAACCAAGAAAACTCAGCAAGACTAACTGTGTGGTGTCAGAATTCTATGCATAGATAATCTTAATTTATAGATTTATTTCGTATTTTCAGGGATACACAAAACTAAGATATTCAGTGACTCACTGCTGATTGTCAAGGTGTGTCTCTGTCCTGATCTTGCTTCAAATCAGTACATGGAAGCCTGTGATGGCCATTGATTCATCTCACTAAAGATCTTTCTGCAAGACTCAGATCTTGCTAGTGCCAACATCAGCCAATAACCAAAAAGTAAAATTCACTGCAGTGATTATTTCCAGCCTTCTTACTCCAGGCTCCTAAAATATCCTCTCTGGAGATACTCTCAATGCATTCAATCTGCCTATTCTCCAGAAGCTATTAATAATAGGCAATCTGTGTTTCAAGGCTCTATTTTAGAGTTTGTTCTATTGGACTAAGTCTGTACAGTGAGAATGTTTCATTTAATAAACTTATAGTTCTATATTAATAGTTGTATATTTTTCAGAAAAGAATATCCTTGGAGATTTCATTTTTTCTCTTTGTTCTGAGATGGAATACTTGACCCTGTCATTGCTCGTATTTGCTGGAAGACGTGGACAAGAAGGACAGTAGAACAGAAACACATTTTACTCTGATAAGGACAGTAGAATAGAACAGCACAGCCTTGGAGAAATAGATAAAGGATGTAACTTAGGCAAACAGAAGCCATGCAAAATGCAAGCAGGATGCCAGCTCAGCTCTGCAAGGCTGACAAAGTAAAAGTTATGCAAAATAATGATATTATGCCTACTCAAAAGCAGGGGTCAAGGAACAGTCACCTAAAAAGGACACGGGACGCTGAGTAACACCAAGGAAGACTCCAAAAAACCATGTAAGGACTTCTGATAAGGGGTGCAACTATGTAAAATAAAGTAATAGACACACATCAAGTAAGGGGGGATAGCTAATGAATGCGTGATCAGTGTGTAAGATAAATACTCTGTTCACCGGATGCTCAGGGAACTCAGTTGGAGGAAGGATCCTCCAAATGACCACTGCTGCAGTAAAGATTGTCTGCTCTCTAATACTCAAAACTGTGTTAGAATGTTTCTCTCTGGCCAATTTTGGTATCAATACTGGTCTCAAATCTGCCTTTCGTGAATTCTACCAAGTACTGCTTTTTCCCTGACATAAACCTCAATCAGGATCCTTGAAAAAAGCCAAGTAAAATTGATTTATATAGAATCCTAACTTTTTATTTGTAGGTACAAATCAATGGGACTAAATGGAACAGTCATAATGATATGATATCTGCATTAAGCAGAGTCTTTCACAGCAGAAACTCTGCTACTACCTATTTCTGGCCACAAGTAACACTCTCCCAAATGAAAGGACAGTTACAGATAACCTGTTCCTCCTCAGAGACCTTCCAAATGCAATGCCTGTCTCATAGCTTTCATTGGTGGGAAACATTTTAAACTGCTAAGTGTCTTCATTACTTTAGCTTAAGTAACAGCCCTCACAGATTCTGTCTCATGATGATGTCTTTTCCCACCTCACTGCTGTGCTTCCACCCTTGTGTTCTGCAAGCTTAGCAACTACAGTTCTTACCTAAAAAACAGAAAATAAACCTTATCTTCAAAGTTTTTTCACCTAATCTGCTCAGTGTCAGTGTCAATAGCTACGTATTTGCTTACCTTTTCTTCTGAATCTTTCTGAAATCCATTCAATTTGATATCTAAATTGAGGAGAGTAGACAAATATTTCAGTTTTACTTTCCACTCCCAAAAGTTCTCATAATCTCTAAAAAAAAGGGCATCATTTCTTAATTAAGGCTTAAGTTTCAAACCTTAAAAATTACTATAGTCATGTTCCCTAAGTGGAACTGACAATAAAATTTCTAGTTAGGCTCTTTTAGTCACCAAATTATATCCCAGAGCTATTTTGTCACATTTCTTCACTGTGGTTTAGAGTCCTGTGTTGCCAAGGCTCTCAGCAGGTGAAACTGCCACCCATTTCACATGATGAGACCTATCCTCTGCCCTCTCTAATTACAGTGCAGTTAGACAATACTGCTAAAACAATCCAGTAACTTACTGCCTCTGGATAGGGATGATCCCAGACCCCTGCCCTCATCACCCTGCTTCATTCATGTGACTCCCTGGCAATTTCCTAATCAGAAATAAAGTGAATGTTTTACTGTTGGATTACCAAAAATAAGCTCAAGTGCAAGACAGCAAAACAGATGGGGCAGTCCCGCATGTCTGGGAGCACTGAGGAATGGAAGTACAACTTGAGTAGCAGCACATGACATACAGATCTGGGGAATAGTAGCATTTTTGTTTCTCTTCTCTTACAGATGCCTCTGGTTCCTGGACATGTTAGAAAGAAGCAAGTAGGAAGCTTCTACGACCTTTTTACCTTACACATCCATAAGGCATTTAAGCACCATGTGGCCTGTAACCTTTGTCAGAAAATTCCACAGCAATGAAATAATTTTAAACTGGATATATACCACTGGCTTGAGGAAACAGTTATTTCTTCAAACAATTCTAAAAGATACTTACAGAAACAGAATTTGCAGTCCATGACTACAAAAACTGAACAACTGCTGTAAAAAACACGTATAGTCAGATTCTATGTAAACCTACATGGATACCCATCTTCAGCTTCTCAAATTATTTTCTCAAATGACTTTGCCACAGCCAGAGCAACTCCTAGTTTTGTACAAATACAACATACCTATAGAATTATTCTGCTGTTCTTCTTCTGCAGAATTTAATGAAAAACCAGGCTTAGAAATATTTTCAGTAGGTGATGAATGGTTTATCCAACCCCTAGAATTAAATAATACAATAAAAAAGTTCTTAAGGAATTGCAATTTGCTCATCTTACAAAAGTTTTTACAGTATTTTGAGGTGGCCACTACCTGTGGAAACAGCTGCAGTTATTTTAGAGGTATACTTTTCTTTACAAGGACATGCAATCAGTAAGACTTCTGGATTTCCCACATGGAGCCAGCTATGTTTGCACATTTGTTCTCTAAGTGAAAAAAATGTCTTTTTCTATCCTTTATTACTTTTTTCTATATTTCTGTTATAAACCTATCTTCTACTGAAATCTTTCTATACTTTCTAGATTCTGGAAAGACTTCATAGAAATTTTTTCAGGACAAAAAGGCTTAATATTATTTATTACAAGTTCTTGTTTATTTGTCTAATGGTTTTCCCCAAGTTCTGTTATTCTTGTTGGTTATGTTCTTAAACCATTTAAGGTAATATCATCAACAAAAATAAATCCAAGTACAGCTTGATCCATACTAGACACCGAACTACTGCTGACATAAATATAGATCCTTCACTAAGTAAACATGAAAACTGTTTCTCAGTAGAACACTGGGAATAAAATATCATTAAAAAGTATATTGTACATATACAACAGAGTTATTTAATTACATTATGCCTGACTGGAATTCCTGTGTGATGTATTATACTCACTTCAATAGAGACTGAGACTGGTCAGACATGTGTGCCTCTTGAAGTATCTGAAAGAAGAAAAAAATTAACAAGTTAGTAAACGAAATACTTAATTATGTATTTTCTCAGTTTTATTGTAGGCTTATCTTCTTCCTTCTGTAATTTAGCTGGGAAATGGAAGTCTTAGATCCAATCATTACATACACTACTACTAAGATACAAAAGCATTCTGCTGAAATCTATTTTTCATTTGGACTATTTGACAAAAATGTTGAAAAATAAATCAAGACTATAGAAGAAAATGTTCACCCACAAAGAAAACAGACTGTTGCAAGTAAGATACAATTGCTTCAAACTTAAGATGTTTATACACCAAAGGACCAAAACACAAGGTATTTTAATTTCAACTCACAGTTTTAATCTTTTTTTGTAACAATTACTTTTTTTCATTAAATAAGATGGTGCTGTTGCAAAGACTGTGATGTTTAGTATACTGCTCTCAATATCCCTGTAAATATCCTATTAAAGGAACTTCAAGACTTGCACATAAGCCAGTTCTGAGTGGCAGGGCTGCCACAAGCAAACACAGGAAAGAGCAGGTGGGTAAGGAGAGAACTGATGTCACAGGAGGAGCCACATTCCAACTCTTTATTACAAAGACCTTGGATGTGCTTTTTGTGCCTTTGCCAATAACGCAGAGATCTCCTTCAGTATGGAAAAAGAAGCCAGTATACAAAGTCTAAGGCAAACTAGGAATGATTAAGATAGTCAAGTGAACTGCAGAATGGTTCTCTCACTGATGAGCTAAGACCGGGTTTTGCTGGTGAACTATCCACACACTGGCTGCAATTTTAAACAAATCATTGTCTTACAGTGGACAACATTAACAGCACTAGAAGACTCTGAGAAAGAACACGTTGGTGTGGACACTAAGTGACAGATTCTCTGGCTTACACAGGGTACTAGCCACACAGTAAGAACAAACATCTTAACAATGGTTTCAAGAGCAACACATGGAGATTGCCCAGTAGCAAGGACTGCTAAAAGGCTCGCTGGAACAGGACAGACTCTTTAGTTTGTGCAACAAGTATTGACTGATGTAATTCCAAAACATGGCAATGAGATAGTTCGCAGAAAGTTATTTATTTTGCTTAAACAGGCCCTTCAGGCGAGTCAGCCTAAATATTTACACAGAACATTATCCAGAGACCAAATAAAGTCAGAAGAATAATGGAACAACTACTAAACCTCTCTATCTGGCTAGCATTGCTCAGACAGATGCTTTAAAATTTTAGTTAACTACCATTACAACTCAGCAGAAGAAGCTGTTTTGTCTGCTAAAAAATTTGGTTCTAAGCAAAATCAGTATATTGCTCACTGGTTGAGAGATCTTCTCAAACCATATACGTTACACAAACAGTATTTCTGGCCACTGACTGAAGTACTGGGAACGGCCTTTCATCCTGCCCTCATTTTTGGTGAAGAAATTCCTGCAAAAATCTCAATAATTTTTCTCACTTGAAAACTTATTTATACAGACAACTATATGAGGGTACTCTGGATGTTTTCCAAAAAAAGACTAATGCTTAAAAGCTGTTAGGTATTACCTAACAACTTTTGGTGCACTTCATCAAACACTGTAAGACAAAAAAAGTATAAAAAAGGAGAAAGCACTCACTTAACAAATCTTAACAAACCTGTCTGAACAAGCCATAGAATAGCATCTTAACAGTTAACGAAAATGACTTGTTGAAAAGAACCTGGATCCTACAAAATCTGTATATATGTCTACTGCATCTCTGGTAGAGAAAAATTCTTAATTACAATTTTTTACATGATGGAATCAAAGACAGGACTGCATATCCTAAGTCTCCCCCAACCCATCTGAAGTACAAAGAAAGCTAAGACTCTCTAAAACAACTGGAACAGATGTTACATTTCCTGAAAACATTCACAGCTATCCACTCTGTACAAACACCATACCACATCACATCTTAATGCTTTATTCATATATGATCATTTCTGAGGACAGAGTAGAAGGAAAGCTTCTATGGAAGTACATTCCATGTTAGCTCTTGAAGTGGTTGAAGAACCACATTGGTGCAATGTACATGTGTGGGTATCAAAGACAACAGGCCATGGCCATTCCTTAGAGTATTCAGTAAGAACTTAACATTTTATACTGTCCCCGAGCTGTACATGACCAAGCTGCCAGTGTCTTGCTATACGGGTTTCACCAAAACAAAAAATACTAAGAATTGCCCAAACTATTTGGTGAAAAGTACTAGGTTTCTTTGCTTTTCTGACTTTTTCTTTAGTGGACTAGGCATTTGGCCTTAGATTTGAGATTGGCTAATCTGGTGAGAACCATGAAACCAAAGACTAAGGTTAAGAAACAGTTAGTCTGATCATCTCCCAGAGGGGAAAGGAAAGAGCAAATGTGCACTTCTCTCGTTCCGTCCATCCTTAGAAAATGATGAAAAACTTCAGTCAAGACAACCCTCAGACATGCAAGGAGCAAAATAAAGTTATGGAAAGAAGTTTTTGAAATAACAGCATCTTTTGGATTTTGTTCACTGTTTCCCACACTGTCAGTTGAGACAAATTTATTTGCAATTCTAGAATGAGCTGTAAAAACATTCACTTCAGTGGGAAGCCTGTCTTTTTTCAGTGTACCTTTAGTTATATAGGAGGCAGTCTAGCCCTTTTTAGAAAACCTCTCTTTTACTGGAATAAGGATACACATACTGTGGGCTTCAGACTGGTGAATCCAGTCAGTGTAACGGTCACAGTTAAAAGCAGAGAACCTGTTTGTCTCTAATTGTTTCATGACCCTGTCATATGCAGGTGGAAAGCTAATTGCTCAACTGAACAGAAGTTTATGGGCTAGCTTCCAACCACGGTAAGTACATTAAAAGATACGATAATTAGCAGATTAGGAAATGCAGAATTATGCATAGAGTAAAATAATTACCCCATCATCATGCAAGTAGACATTTTATTCTGCATTTTGGATTATTATCTTTCCTTTTGAAAGAAACAATTGATCAATCATTGGATCACAGCTAATCTCATCATGAGTAACCCAGGGCGTATTCTGGCACAGTCAACCCTTATGATTATCCTTCAGCTCCTGAAAGGAATACGTTAAAAAGTCTGTGCTCCACAACTTCTTCCTCTTTGTCCTGGGCTTGTTCCTCAAATTTGAAAGGTTATAATCTCTTGAAATAGCAGAGAAGAGTCTTTGATACATTCCTGCAGACTATGTGCTACAAAGGTGACAAGATGGAACCCAATTCTGCTGTAAGCCATGGGACTCTTTTGCGCATAATCAAGGGGAGGCCCAGTGGGTTTATTAATAATTACTCATTAGATATGCTTAGAGAAGACATTGTCATTGCTGAACTTACTGGATTTATCTGTTCCTCCTTATGATAATATGCGCGGTCACTGAATTTCTGTGTAAAACAGATTTCTGGTGAAAAAGCTCCTAGAAAAAAAAAAAACAAACAAAAAAATCCCCAGTAATTAAAATTTTGATTGTCTTAATTTCTTTGTAATCTTCCATAATTGTGTAACCTTTTACATAACTCAGTAACTGAGCTACATGCATCAAAACTTCTGATATGCAATGGATTCAAGTGGCTAAACAGTCTATCACACTAGATTTTGAAACTACGTGAATGAAACAGAAATTAATAAAACCAGCCAGCAGTGGAAATTTATTTCACTTAGTGTTCCAGGACCCTCCCTGAATTTACATTGGAGATTAAGTCTTTCCTCTTATTTTTTAAACTAGCAACTGCTATTTTGGTAACCTACCAGATCCATATGACTAAAAATATACTTCTACTCCTAGATGGCATATTTTCTTTAATGACTACACAAATGAAGACCTTCTCTCCAAAAAAAAAAAAAAAAAAAAAGAGAGAAACCCTTAAGGTTGGACCCTGTGCTTGAGAACTAAGGTGTTGCTACTGACACTAATAAAACACTAATCAAATTAGTATTTACGCTATGTATCTCATCACCAAATTATTACTATACAAGTATGCATGAAAACATGAATGATGAAATTCTAATTCCAACTTACTAAATGTAATATGATGCAGGCAGAATGCTAAAAATACCACAGTCTATTACAGTTGCAGAGACAAAACTCCTCATTCAACCCTCAGACAAATGCCCATTCCACAAACTGAACAGAGTCAAACAGACATGGCTCAAACCATGTATGTTGAATGTTGCGAGGATTTAATTCCAGTGGACAACCACAGGGAAGTTCAAAATGGGATGATGCTTCCCTCCTCACTTAAAACTATTAAGCAACTATAAAAGGTTCAGCATTAGGAAATCACAGCCAGTGGAGCTTCTGCAGATTTCAATGGGCTGAAGATAAGATTTGTATTAACTTAGAGAAGGTTGATAGAAAAAATTATGGTCCTCTCACATCTTCAAACTGGCAAAAAGATAAACACAACCAAATGTGGAAGAACATCATGTGTCACTTAAAGAATACTCAGTCTGAAACATTGCTGAAATAAAACCTATAGGATGCAAGTCAAATGGATTATATAAAAATGTCGAGGAAGTACTGTGAAACTGTTATGTAACTAAAACATGCTTGCTTGTGCAGTCTGCTCTATGGGAGTTATTAGCAAATATTTTAAGACCTTAAATGAGTGTGCATTCGTTTATGCCAAAAGTAATTTAATGATACACTAAGCATAATGGACTGAAATATCCCTACTCAAACTTTTTATGTTAAAGAGAATAGATATACTAACAATATAAAAGAGGTTTTTAAAATAGCATAAGCAGCTATAGTTGCAGATGACTTATGCCTATAGAATCCATTTATTTTATTCTGCTCAAACACGTACATACAAATATATACATGTAAATAAAAGGATATTCTTAAATATAGCTCAAATGCTTCCCAAGCCAGGGATTCTCAGTCATAGTATACACAGGAAGAATAGAGAACTCATGAGCAAACCTAATCAGATATTAAAAATGTGTTGAAGAATCATTTAAAATATGAGCTAAAATTATGGATGTAATAAAACAGCACACACAGTTCCTAAGAATGAACTTCATGCAACACCCAAGTTTAAACGTAGACTTAGGCAAAATCCAAAGCAACAGTTTAAGGAAAAAAACAACACAGACTGAAAAAAGAGTTTGTCCTACCTTTATTAATACTTATCTCAGCTGTTAAAGCAATGTCCTTGTTAAGAAAAGCCAACCTTAGCCAAACAAATAAAATAAAAGGTCGTTAAGCAGTTGTAAGCATTACAGTCCTATAAACTCAAAGGGCATCTGAAAGCACCCATCCCAGCCTCTGCCGTGGGGACACCCCTGGGCGAGCGCTGACACAAACAGTAAAAACCCCCCAAACCGTAGGGATGTGTGTGATTTTCTGCATAGAAAATCATACCTAGTGAGGCACATCGCTCCTTTAAGTATTTCCAAGAACTATCGTGCCACAAAGCCGGCATAAAGATCTGCATGTGGTTTCAAATCTTTGCCATGTCTTAAAGGATACAAGAGATAATATCATGAAAATGACATCAAGGCAAAGCTGCAGGGAAATAGAGTCAGCACAAACTGTATTTAATAGTGTTTATTTTCTCTGAGTTGTTTTCTGGGACACTTCACTTCTGCTGACTAAAATGTTACTAAAATGATGGGTCCGGAGGCATAGGCTCCACGGCACACAAGGTGTGTGAAAATAAACGGAGCTATTAGCAGACCTAAGAAATACTGGGTCGAAGAGCATATAAAATGGCTCTGAACAGAGGGAAGGAAAAAAGAAAGAAAAAAAAAGGACTAGGGGAATGAGAAAACAAAACCCTTCAGCTCGGGCGCGGCCCCCCTCAGCCGCCGCCCTCGCACAGGCAGGTGGGCAGGTGCCGCTCGCAGCCACACCGTGTTACCACCTCCTCCTACGGAACTCCTCTTCCTCCACATCACTCTCCGTCACAGAGCCCTCCACGACGGTCTCGTCGCTGTCCGTGTCGCTGTTGCCGCCGCTCCCCCGCCGCTCCATGGTGCGGCCGCTCCGCTCCCCCGGCGCCTCCTCAGGCGGCGGCCCGTCCCCCTCAGCTGCGTCCGCCATCTTGTGGCGGCGCCTCGCTGCCCCTCGGGCGGCACCGGCCTCGCAGCGCTTACTAGACCACAGAGCCCTAACAAACAGCGTCCTGCGTGTCATAAGATGGGGCTCACTGCTCCGAATTTGTGCGCTTCTGACGCTGACATCTCAAGAGTCAGAAACGGTCATTTGCCTAGAGAATTACAGAGAGTGAGAAGGGGGTTGTGAAACAATGTCTTGCCTTACCAGTGAAAAAGGCCGCACCACCTCAAAGAGGGGAACCCTGAAGGAAGGATTACTTAGCTTTTACCACATAGTGGGGTCTTAGAATTACAGAATGTTAAAGGATTGGAAGGGACCTTAAAAATCTAGTCCCAACCCCCTCTGCCATGGGCAGAGACACCTCCCACTACACCAGGTTGCTCAAGGCCTTGTCCAACCTGGCGTTGAACACTGCAGGGCTGGAGCATCCACAGCCTCCCTGCACAACCTGCTTCAATGTCTCACCACCCTCACAGGAATTACTTCTTCCTAATATCTACCTTAAATTTCCCTTCTGCCCATTTGTACCCATTACTCCTTTTCCTATCACTACAGATCCTGACAAAAAGTTCCTGTTGAGTTGTTGGATCCTGCTGTGCCTATTGTCACCTGGCTGGCACCACAGGTTCCCGTGCTGTTTGTATGCAAGGGACCGGTGCCAATTCATAGGCTCTTAAGTCTCACAGTGAGAGATCTCGACTGCTGACTCACAGACCACCATCTCAAGAAAACCACCTACTTGAGAACAGGTGAGCATGCAGACATATCGGCATGAGAAACAAGAGAATCATTCAACCAATAGAAGGTAGAATATTAATTAATAAGGGAACTAACTTGTAACCAATGAACTGTGATTTCTTTGTTTGCTACAATATATATATTTAGTGCGAAGTTTCAAGAATTGATGTCCTTTATTTGTGGAAAACTCCACTTTGTACCCTGTTCAGAATAAACAATGTCTCCTTTCTAAACTAGGCTCTATGTCTGTGTTTAGATAGTTCCTAAACTGGCAACACTTCTCCAGCCATGGTTAAGTAGCTTACTTCATTGCTAACTGATGAACGGTTCATGTGCTTGTGAGTGGGAACAAGTTTGAGGTAACCAAATTATTAATTGACAGTATTTTCAGCATTTGCAGCAGCACTCTTCAGTGGTGGTCTGAATTATAACAATGTTTTCCTCAGGCAGAGCGGTTCTGGCTCAGCTTTGTGGGTCACCTCCTGTGCAGTGGGGCAGCGCTGCTCCCGTGGCCTCTCCCAGCACGAGGCCTGGCTGCAAGCAAGCCACCGCCAGAGCTACCGATGCGAGAACTCAATGTCAGCACACGTGGTGTCATGTACTTGCAGAGACTACAAACCCCAAATCACTGTAGTGACTCCTGCTCCCAATGACCTTGATAAAATTAGCATTTTTAGTATTTGCCAAATCATGTTGATGGAAAAAGTAGGAAACACAGCAAAGATACTAAGGATCATCTTAAATTATATATGAATTACACATAATTGTTGAAACCGTATGAATTGCTGTTTTGCTTTGTCTTAGTCATATACGTATGCAGTTACAGCAATTGCTGCACATATTAACAGACGAGTCTAGAAATCTCACTGCTAATACTTTACACTTTTCAGCTAATAAAGGTGAGATACTGAAAAAAGCACTAGTGTTAAGAAAGAAGCTATCAGGGAAGATGGCTATACCGCAGTAAATTAAGATTTATAAAAATCACATCGAAGATGAGAATGAAAAGTGTATTTACATGGTAAAAGACTGCGCTGGCATGATTTCATCATTGACAACTACTTTGGGTGAAGTTCTTCAGAAACCTTTTCATCAGCACTTTCTTTTTTGAGGATCACATTAATGCTTCACGGCACAGTGTCATGTGGAGCTACTAGAAATATTTCCAAGTGAGGTTGCACATGCAAGATGCAGTTTGGGGAAGAGCCAGGGCGCGGATCATCCACTTCAAGAACTGCTGCAGGTATTTGTTTCGCAGCTGAACATGCTCAGCCCCAGAAACACGAACGGCCCTGCCGACCTGCAGTGCTGTTTTGCAGCCACCCGACTAGGTGCCCAAGAGAATCACACAATCGTTAGGGTTGGAAAGGAGATCATCTAAAGGTCACCTAGCACAGGTTACACAGGAACGCATCCAGGTGGGTCTCTCATGCTTCATGAACCAAAAATTGCACTTCCTCTCTGGCCGAAAGGCACAAATACAAATACATTGCTTTGCCTTCCCCCCCCCCCCCCGCCCCCCCCCCCGGGAGTCAGGGGCACCGCTGCTTCCCACAAGCAGGATCTGGGAATTTCCACGCTTTTAACACCTCAGCAAAGCGCGTTATCACCGCGCGGTAATGCAGGCGCACAGGGCAGCTCGCCCAAGCCCCAAAGCGGCGGCCCCGCCGGCCCTGAGCGCGGCCCAGGGCGAGCCGGGGAGGCGGCGGCAGCGCTCCATCAGCGCATGCAAAGGAGCAGCTACCGCCGCCCAATCAGAGGCCGCGGGGCGGGGAGCGCGGAGCCCCATTGGCGGGCGGCCCATGGCGCGATGGCGTGTTCGGCGCTCCTGATGGCGCGTGGGGCCGCGCGGCGCTCGCCGGGCCGTTGCCGCGGCGACTCTCCGGGTGACGTCCACGGGCGGGGCGTGCCGCGCGCTCGCCATTGGCCGCGCGATCGGGCGATGGCGGCGCCGGCGTGTCCTTACGCGGGGGACGGGGCGCGGCGCGGGGCGGGGGCGGCGGGGCGGAGAGGGGCTGTCGGTGCAGTCCGAGGCGCGGCAGGACGGACCGGGGAGCGCGGCTGGAGTGAGGTGGTGAGCAGGGGCCGGCGGGGCTGCGGGCGGTGGGTGTGGGGCTGGCAACGCGGGTCCTCCGTGCCCGGCGGGCGGGCCCCGGCTCTGGGCCCCGAGTGCCCGTTCGGAGAACGGGAGGGTGGCGGCGGCGCAGGACGGGAAAGGCGCCGTCGCCATCGCCGCGCGTGGGGAGCGGTGTCCGCCCCGCCTCACCGCGGCCCTGGGTGGCGTGCGGGGGATGCCCGCGTCGCCGTCCCAGTACCTTGACGCCGCCGTGCTGCCCGCGGGCTGTGGGGCGGCCCCGGCCGCGCCGCAGCAGTGCTGAGCCCCCCGCGTTTCGCCGGGGGGCTGCAGCGATGGGCCTGCAAGGGGGTGGCTTTCCCCTCCTTGAAAAAACTGCCTCCCTGGCAGTGTGTCAGGATCTGAGTGCTGTCCTGTAGGTTCCAGGTGAACTCTGCACAGGTTTTCGCTTGGCTGTTTTTGCCGCTTGATTCCTGTAGATATTGCTGAGTCAGGTGGCAAGAGATGAGAAATTTGTGCTGATCTAATAGATGGTGTTGTAGAGGATGGCTCTGAGGTTAGTGAGAGCTGTGTGACAAACCTTAGGAATTTTAGAGGCTAGTCGTACAGTTACGTGGTTGATAATTGCTCTAAACCATTACGTACAACCGGTCTAGTTTGCTTTTTACACTCTGGTTAATTTTTTGAGGGGGCCACATTTGGGGTTTGTTTGTATTTTGCATTCTGTTTTGATTCCCAAAACGGATTGCTTTATTTTCTAGTCTCATAGAAATTTTTGATTGAAAACAAAGGCGAGCAGGATTTATGAAATGTCCCTTTTGAACCACCATTTTGAAACTCAATAGAATTACATAAATGTTAAATTTTAGCTTTATATTTAGTGTTACATCATGCTACAAGTCAGTGTGTGTGTATAAATATTTTAAACAGAGTTATCAGCTGATGTTATACGCTGAAATTTTTTTTTTTATAGTTGACTCTAAAGCAAGATCAGCATGTGAAATCATCAATATTTTCTAGAAGAGTCAACTGCATAGCAAAAAGCATCTTGCACTTTGGGCAGGTTAAATAAACACGAAAACTTAAAAGAATCCTTTTAGGTTAGGAGCTAGTATCACTCAGTTAACTCCAAGATGAGTCATGAGACATAGCAGCAGTTAATAATAAAAGTAAGATATTATGGATCATTATTGTAATAAATGAATTAATGAGTTTTCCCCCATAAATGTGAAAAACAAATTCTGAAGAAAAGATTTTGAAATCTTTCTAGCCCTCCTAATGGTTTTTTTTGATTGCCAGATAAATTGTAATTCCAATTTGCCAAATTAGTTGTATTAGCAGTATTACTAGGTACAGGACTGGTAGAACTCTATAAAATCATTTAGTAACTACTAGTTCTGATTTTCCTGAAATAGAGTGGTATTCAAAATTATTTGTATTTTCAGAGGATGTTGCAATGCCTTTTTTATTTTTTGTGTTGTTTCAAAATCTTCAGCACAGGTATACTTCTGGCTGGGTTATTTTATTTTTCCTAATTAAAAGATAACTTCCATTGTGCTGAGGAGAAATGATAATACTAGTTTGAAACAGGTTTGCAAGAACATAAATATACAAAACAGAATGTAGATTATATGATATAGGGGAAAAGAAGAGATAATATCAGCTTTAAAAAGAGGAGTTTGGTTTTTAATTTTATTTTTTAAAAGCATTTGATCAGGAAGTGAAATAATTTGTTCATAAGGAAGGCAGTCTTCTCAATTATTTTCCCCATTTGACTCCATGAGCCACAAACATCCTGCCACACCTTCATGGTGGAAGGATGAAGAAAAATAGTTAAGTGCTGCTGGTGCTCATGTGAGTCAGATTGGTATTGGTGGGAAACCAAGATGATTCTGGTATCTTCAGGAACACTTAAGCAGATAGATTTGCCCTATTATTTTCTCCATTGAACGTCACCTTTGTTTTTAACGTCCAAGCAAAAGAAATAATGCCAGAAGCCCTATGGATGGATTGTTGCATTTAGGACAATGCAAAGGGATTTTTTTAATCCACTTTGAAGTGGCCCAGTGTAGAGCCCTCAGTCCTCCATGGAAATCTTGCAGTGTTAGGTAAATACTGAATTATAGATTTTTGCTGTTAGCCAGGCTATTAAGCATTTTTTTGAGCTTTACAATGCAGTTTTGTAAGCTATTGTTTTTGTGCAGTGAGGAAAGGAAAGTGCATTTACTAATGCATGTAAGAGAGAATGTCACGCCATTTTGTTTCTATGCTATAAAACACAAGTAAACATCTTTGATAAGCCTGCACAGAGCAGGTAGACCAGGATGTGGTCTGAAGGATGTGTTCAACATTCATGTTGTTAGTTACACGAAATACAGCTGTGAAAATTTCTGGTAAATGTTTGTTATCTGTTGGAAGCAAAGGAATGATGAAATGCACCAGTAACCAGGAAATAGTAATGGGTAGAAGAGAACTACCGCAATACTGTTATGTGAGGACTTGCATGCTTCAGATGAAGAGGGAATATTTTTGAATGTAATTAATTTGTATCACGGAATAATACTGAACAGAAAGTAGGGAAGACACAGTCAGAAATGCAGTTCCTGTTGTTGAACATTACCAGTAATGGTTAATTGATAATTTTTATAGCTCATCCGTATTTTTGATAGGAAGAATGAGTACAGAGAAGTAACGGAATTTGGTGAGTGCTTACATAGATGGTAAAAAAAAGAATTTTGAGTCACAGCAATATCAAAATTGTATGATAGGAAGATTCTGAGAGATCTGGTGAGAGTAGGGAGGCCTTACTGTTAGAATCACAGAATCTTCCAGTTTAAAGGGACCTGCAAGAGTCATTGAGTTTAGCTGTTAAGTGAATGGTCTATATTGGGATTGAACCCTCAGCCTTGGTATTATTAGCACCATACTTTATGAATGACCTAATCCCAGTGGCAAAGACCTTGAAGAAACCAGGGAGATGTGTATTACAAAAAAAAGGTTGAGAAGACAGGAGCAGATCATATTATATTTCGGAATATTAGAAATAGATGTGTTTTACATGGAAGGTTGAAGGAAAGGTGAAGATTAGTTTCCTTACTCATCTCTGACTTACGTGGTTTTGCCTTTTATTTCCTGAAGGATGTCTTGTAGGAAAGTGTAGAGCTCTGTCTTTTTTCACTGAATCTTGTACTTATATAAAATATTCCATTTTTGCAGGTTTGCTAAGTATAGAAAAACAGCCTTGAAAATGCTGTCCAGACTCTTCCGAATGCATGGCCTTTTTGTAGCCTCTCATCCATGGGAAGTCATTGTGGGAACAGTGACTCTCACCATCTGTATGATGTCTATGAAGATGTTCACTGGGAATGATAAGATCTGTGGCTGGAATTACGAGTGCCCCAAACTTGAAGAAGTAAGGATTTAAATTAATTTTATAGTACTTGGTGTTAAATCAGTAGATCCAGGGTTTTCTATGGAATATGATCAGGCTGATGTATTAGGAGTAAAGTAGCCATGCAGAACCTTCTTCATTGCCTTCTTTTCTCATTTTGGATATTAAAGCTGTATGCAAACAGTGATGTACTAATGAACAAGCCTTTTAGTATTTTATTTTTTAAGGCAAGACTAGCAGTGGTATTTATTTTATTCTGAAACTTCACTTTTAGTGCAGCATCACAATGGATTTTTTTATTACTGAAACTTAACAAGTTATTCCTTAGTGTAAAAGCTAACTAAATTGCTTTATATTTCATACAGGATGTTCTGAGCAGTGACATCATCATCCTGACAATCACACGCTGCATAGCAATTCTTTATATATATTTCCAGTTTCAGAACCTAAGGCAGCTTGGATCAAAATACATTTTAGGTATTGTATCTGATTTTTGTATTTGCTGTATGTGTTTTAATTGTTGGGGAGGGTGACTTACCTAAATTGGTAACAAACAGTAACGTTTTAATCCTTATGTTCAGAACAGGGTTATTTTAATAATTTTCTAGATAGCAGAAAAAATGTTTTGCCTGTATCAAAGTGTGGGTTTTTTTATGAAAGGTTGTGTAGGATTATATAAACACTGAAAATGTCGTTCTCAAAATAACTGTTTATTGTGTGAAATACTTAAAATTACAGAGCTATTTAAGCCAGTTTTAATTTTGCTTAAAATAAATTGAGAGGATTTATGGCTTTTATTTCTGAGACTTACTTTGAATGCGTTACCAATTTTAGATTTTAATATCTATAAAAATAGCATCTACTTCAGTTTGTATCTTGACTGCTGTTAGTGCACTGAGGCAGAAATTCTCATTCGTCATGATTGATCTAAAAGTGGGTTGGTTCTTTATCTTTTCCAATATATATATGAATGAAAAATTTCCTCTTCTCTTGTTTTTTAAGGTATTGCTGGCCTCTTCACAATCTTCTCAAGTTTTGTTTTTAGTACAGTGGTAATTCACTTCTTGGATAAAGAACTGACAGGTTTAAAGTAAGTAGTGGATTGGTATTCTGGATTTCGTGCTTACTTTTTTTTTTTCCCTGTACCGTAAACCTTGAATTTTAAAATATGCCTCTTTTTTTTCAGCGAAGCTTTACCATTCTTCCTGCTTCTGATTGATTTGTCAAGAGCAAGTGCATTAGCCAAATTTGCACTCAGTTCCAACTCACAGGTCAGGGGAGTTATTTTTGAGGATTTTTTTGGTTGGATGGTGTTTTACTTTGGGTTTTTTGTTTGTTTGCCTTACAATGGAGATTTTTAATTTAATGTTCAAAACTGAACTTCATCCCATGGCAGGGGATTAGAACCTAGGCAATCTCTAAGGTGCCTTTCAAGACAAACAATTTTATAGTTGTATGAGTAATTCAAGTGGAGAGACATACAAGCAAATACTGTCTTGGGGATACATAAATAACAATTGGATTCTATCCAGATTCTGTGTTCTCTTGTCTTCAAGCCAGATCAGTGTTCAAGTGAACAGTAACATGGTAAAATTAGTGTGCATAGCCATGTGCACTGTTAATTGTCTGCATGAGCATGACTTCATAAAATTGAAATTTTAAAGCAGCAATGCTTACAGCTCTTCTAAGGAGGCTAGAGTTCCTAGGCAAAGTCTGCCTTAAAATGGGTATTGACAGAAAAAAAGTTAATTTCTAGGGCACAGGAACAATATATAAAGACACATCTAGTGCTACAGTGTTGCTACTGAATAAAGCGTATTTCTAGGCCAAATGTTGGCAGAATGAATGTAACATATGTGCAAACAGGAACATCCATGCTCTAATACATTTAGTGCTGCACAGTAGGAGAGATGGACAGGACATCTTGCTTGTCATAGCCAGTAATGTTTGTTTCCTATTAGTCCGAGTTCAATCCCAAAGTGGGAGTAATTAATACTTACAAAACCCTGTACATGGCATTTGCACATACTAATTCTGACAAAATATTATCTATTATATTTTAATTTAGTATATATTATGCTGTACAGTTTCTATATATGCAATATAATGTGTTCTGTATTATTTTATGATAACTGCAAGTACAGAATTTTTACTAATTTTCAAGAAAATATTTTACAAATAGGTTTACTCTACAGGTTTTTTTTTTCTGTCTGTTGCCCCAAAAACACCAAACTCTCTAGAGCAAACTCTCTAGAGTTTATCATGCTTGCCTTCTGGAGGAAACCCCTTTTCCCCTAGCAGAAAGCTTTATGCCTTTTTTGACCTCTCTTCTATCAGCTGAGTTAAATATAAAACACTGAAGTAATAGTAGTGAGGGTACAGATATGTGGTTATAAGAAATTTTGAAATGCCATGGCACAAGTGCCTTCTATTTCATGTCTTCAAATTTAGAAGTGTTCTTTTGCATTTACTGTAATTAGTGTCTCTGCCCATCAGTGTTGAAGCAAAGGTAGAGAAATTAATCAAAATGAAGTAATTTTGTGTCAATAGGCTGTCAAAGTATAATAACTTAGAGAAAATAGAACACATTCTGTATATGCTTTCTCATAATAGTTCATCTTCAATGTATGTTTTTACAAGGCCTTACTGCCATAATACTACTCAGTTTACTAGTCTTGTTATGTCTAACTCAATTTCGTTTTTGTCTTCATATTAATGGACAGAAATTTTTCTTTTTAGGATGAAGTAAGAGAAAATATTTCACGTGGGATGGCAATATTAGGCCCTACGTTTACACTGGATGCCCTTGTGGAGTGTCTTGTAATCGGTGTTGGTACCATGTCAGGTGAGCCATACGGTCTAGGGGTCTAAGTGCTTCCAGTTAAAAAAGGCTTTTTGAGAGACATTAGGATATGGAGAGTTTCAAATAATAGGTGTTACCCATGAGAGTGGAGTGACTTAATCTATTTATTTATCTTCTAATTAGCTTATTTTACTGGTTTCTTACAAATACGAATAATACGTACATGTTGGACCAAAGTTTGAAATACAAGTAATTTTTGTATTTCTTGAGCATTGCATAGTAGGAATGAACTTCTGTGCATCTGCTTTCATAAAATTTGTTTGGGTTTTTTTCCAGCTATATTTCATACTTTAACAGCATGTTCCAGAGCACTTGCTCTTGCTCTTCAAGTAACTCCGTTTTTTTCAGGGTATTGTGTATTAATAAGCTGTTTTCTTCTTTATATCTTCGGGACAAAAACTCATTTTGGTATGGCAAATAGGTTTTTTTTAAATAGTTTATACTGTTAGCTCTTTCATTCTTACTAAGGCAGTGTTGTATTCAATGTGCAACATGGCTAATGTGGCTTTTTCTGGATACTTGTGAAGGAGTAGGCAGGGTGTATACTGTTTCTTCTTGCCTGAACTTCCCATCTTTCAGAAAGGAGTTGAATACATAATGTTGGCTAGTTTTTCTTTGCTTGGTTAAGTAAGGAGTTTCAAGCTTTCATTGTGAAGTTTTAAAATCTTGGTGAACTTTATTTGTATTCATTTAGAATTACACCTTAAAATACTTTTCTGTCAATACATAAACACATGTTGTGCTTAGAATAAGATAGTGCACAATTACTAGGGATTAAGATGCTTGTTTTTAATTAATCTAGATAGTTTCTTCTGTAATCTGCAATGTCAGTTTAATGGTTTCTTTCTTAGTTCTGCAGCACTTCTTCAAGTATAGCTAACTGCATATTTAAATGTAAAAATTGTCTTTTTATTTAGGTGTACGACAGCTTGAAATTATGTGCTGCTTTGGCTGTATGTCTGTTCTTGCCAACTATTTTGTCTTCATGACCTTCTTTCCAGCTTGTGTGTCCTTGGTATTGGAGGTAAGACCAACTTCAAGACAGCCTCAAGTTTAGTATTCAGCCCTGTGCTTCTGTAGGCTATAATTTTCATCCTGGAGTTACATGCCAGCATGTTCGTCTTCCTTTCAAATATTACTGTAAATGAATCACACTCAGTAGTAGTTCTGATCTAAAGCAGAATAAACAGATTATACTGTAACTTACTGTCTGTCCAGGGTTTTTCACAATGGAAGTCTAATGTAAGCTGAACAGTAGACTGTAGACTCTTGGTAATTTCTCAATGATCAAATAAAAATGCAGTGGATCTTATTTATTGGTTCTTCTAATATGTACTATATATGACCTAATTTTAAATTTTGGGGGTTTTTTGCAGCTTTCAAGAGAGAGTCGTGAAGGGCGCCCTATATGGCAGCTTAGTCATTTTGCTCGTGTTCTGGAAGAAGAAGAGAATAAACCAAACCCTGTAACACAAAGAGTCAAAATGATTATGGTTTGTGGCTCTTTCTTCTGTGGTTACGCAAATTAGTGAGGTGTCCTTGTGCAAAAAATCAAGCTTTTGTTTCCTATAGGCTTGTATTCTCCAGCCCATTAGTCTGATTTACCGTGGTAGTTTTTATTAACTTCCCCTCTATCTACATGTGTCATTTTTCCTGCCTATGCCATTTCTGTGCCAAGCACTCGGGGCTCTTTCATGTGTACTAATTCCCTCCCTCTTACCCCTGCAGTACCCGCAGCTTCCTTTGCTTAGTTCTTGAGTGAGAGAAAAAAATATGGGTGGGACACATCCAAAGCTACTATACAACAGTGTAACAGTAGGCCAAAAAGGGTGTTAATAAGAGGTGTGGAAAATCAGCTTTTAGACTTTAGAGGCATGGGAAGCATGGGGTAAAAAACACCAAAAAAACTCCAAACAAGAAGAGGACAATATTTACTCTTAGTAGGTTAGATACCAAATTACATTTGAGAAATTAATACTTGTTTTGTGTTTTTGGTACAGTCGCTGGGTTTGGTTCTTGTTCACGCCCACAGTCGTTGGATAGCAGAACCAGCTGCTCAAAACAGTACTGTTGAAAATTCAGTGGGATTGGATGAGAATGCACCGAAGCGAATTGAACCTAATGTTTCACTGTGGCAGTTCTACCTTTCTCGGTGGGTGGCTTCACAGAAGTGTGATCATGCTGTGTTTCTACTGCTGCCAGGCTAGAAGCTTGTTGTCCTAGAGCACAATACTTGTGGACTTGCAGGTCTGACCACTGTAGGATTTCTTGGAACCAGAGGTGACATTTCAGAAGACATGCCAATATTAGGCCATTTGTCCAAACCCTTGAAGTAGTCAAGAACATGATCAAGAGCTAGCTGTCCTGTATGCATCAAAACATTGTCTTTTCCCACTAGCATCTTTCATAGCATACTGGAAGATAAACTTCAGACTGCATTAGAGTAATTACTTATTCAGAGCTTCTGACCATTCACACAAAAGTGCAAAACCCATTTTATACTACGGCTTTTCCTTCAGCTTTATTCAAGTTAGTGTCACCTGTGGTTTCATGTTATTTCTGAGAACTCAGAACCTTCTGATTTAGCCAGGGTTTTTTTTCCCCTCTTAGCAGTTCATCTTGCATCATAGTAGTCATTAGTGGTAGAGGATGATAAATGAAACTTTCTGTCTTGTCATTGGGGTACAGGTGTTAAATCAATTTGATGTAGCTGTTAGTGAACCTTTTACAGTCATTTTTCCTACTGGGGCTGCTTTTTAGCCAGATTTAGCTAAATTTAGCTCTTTAATGACATCTGAAGATTTTTATGTTGATAGTAGTATCCTAGCCTAGCATACTTCGATGTCCTGGTAGAAAATATCTTTTGACTGGAATTTCTTTAACTATAAATGATAATGGAATTACTACCCTTTCTGAAGCAAAGAATGTAAGAATGCTGTTATAAGCAACAAATTTTATGTACTGTGTATTTACTTTTTGAACTTTTTTAGAATGGCCAGTATGGATATTGAGCAAGTAATCACTCTTGGATTAGCTCTTCTCCTTGCTGTCAAATACATTTTCTTTGAGCAAGCAGAGACTGAATCTACCCTCTCACTGAAGAATCCCATAACATCTCCTGTGATGGTACAGAAAAAGGTCTCTGAAAATTGTTGCCGGAAGCAGACTGGACTTCTGAAAAACAATCACAAATCTAACACAGCAGAAGAAGCTTTCATTCCCAAAGATGGAAGTGGTAGGTAATTTTTACAAATCTAAAGACTGGACCCCTTCATGAGTATTTGGAGCAAACAGTGCAATCTGTGGTAGCATGTTAGATTTGGTATCAAAACTTCAGGATTTTGTAAACCGGAGTTCATTTTGATTATCTTTGTGCAGCTGAAGTCATAAAACCTGTATTAGCAGAGTCATCAGCCAAGGCTACATTTGTGGTTGGCAATTCCAGCCCTGTAGAAACTTCTTCATATCTCAGTGGAAAAGAGGAAGAAATTGAGTTACCTAAAGAACCACGTTCTATTGAGGAATGTGTTCGTATACTTGGAAATGCACAGGTATAGAAAAATAACTTTTTTTTATTTAACCTCTACTGCAACATCTGATTTAAGAATTGTTAGAGTTCTTTTCCCAGCTTTTAGATTCTCCCATTGGTTTTGATCTCATTCTTCAGAAAATTACATGGCTTTAATAACTTTGGGGGGGTGTGGAGGTCATGAGTTAAAACAAAACCCTTTAATGAGTTACTTCTCAAGTCAGTTGAGAAGGGTGGGGGGAGGGAGCAGCTTCATCATTCATAGCATACCAAGTCTTTGGAGCTTCATCATGTACACATACAAGTGTGCGTCTGATCATGAAAGTTCTTGATCATATTCCAGCCTGCTGTAAAACCTGATGTTTGTAGTTGACTCCTTTAGCAAAGTAAAGTTGTTACCCTTTTTCTTTTGGAAACATTTAAAAGGATTTTCACCAGGAGAATCTGTGTTTTCTCTCCATCCTTCATGTTTCCAGGAAGGAGCAAAATTTCTTACTGATGCTGAGGTTATCAGCTTAGTTAATGCAAAGCATATTCCTGCATACAAACTGGAAACCCTGATGGAAACCCAGGAGCGAGGTGTATCCATTCGCAGACAGATGTTATCTAAGAAACTTCCTGAACCTTCCTCTTTGCAATATCTTCCTTATAGGAATTATAATTATTCTTTGGTAAGTACTAAATAGACAAGCAAAACTCAGTGTAAAACTGTTTTCCAAACACGTGAACAAGGCCTGTTGGAATGAGTCCAGAGGAGGCCACTAAGTTGATCAGGGGTTGGAATACCTCTCCTGTGAGGACAGGCTAAGAGAGTTGGGGCTTTTCATCCTGGAAGAGGAAGCTTTTGGAAGAGCTTATAGCACTTTCCAGTACCTGAAGGGGGCTTAAAAGAGAGCGGAAGAGGGACTTAGCACAAGGACACGTAGTGAAAGGACAAGGGGGAAGAGCCTTAAGCTGAAGAAGGGCAGATTTAGATGTTAGAAGAAATTCTTTACTGTGAGTATGGTGAGACACTGTAACAGGTTGCCCATAGAAGCTGTGGATGCTCCAACCCTGGCAGTGTTCAAGGCCAGATTGGATGGGACTCTGAGTAACCTGGTCTAGTGAAAGGTGTCCCTGTCTTGGGCAGGGGGTTTGGATCTTGATGGTCTTCATGGTCCCTTCCAACCCAAACAAGTCTATGATTCTATGAAATAAATCTTTAGTGATGTATGTGAATTGACAATGACCTTGGTCAAAACTGATGTAGAAGGAAAAAAATAAAAAGCAAACATAAGGCACCCCCTTAATTGCTCTTGATGTTTTTTAACCTAGGGCAGTGGGTGAGTTTTGTAAGTTATCCAAAAAATATTTCCTATCAAAGTATGCAGCTGCCTTATCTCAGAAATGCAGTCCTACTAATACTGAGCCACAGTTCAACTGAATGATAATACTACCTTGAGCTCAAGTTAAAGCTGAAAATTATTTTAAACTAATTTTAAAATTTTAGGGTTATTTAAATAACATTTAGTGCTGTATAGAATTAAATACATCTGCCTGGACTTGAATAGTGATAGCTGTTGATAGCTGTAGCTGTTAACTTTTTGAAGTAGCAATGAGTTGCTTTATGGGTAAATTTGTGGGTGTATTTTGCTAAGATACCTTGGTGTAGTCATAGGCGTAGTATATAGCATGCTGTACTGTACCACTGGAGTGTAACCTTAGTGATTGTTTTGTGGGTTTTTTTTTTTTAAGGTTATGGGAGCTTGCTGTGAAAACGTGATTGGATATATGCCTATTCCTGTAGGCGTAGCAGGACCACTGTTTTTGGATAACAAAGAGTTCCAGGTGCCAATGGCAACAACAGAAGGATGTCTTGTAGCAAGCACAAACAGAGGATGTAGAGCAATATGTGTAAGTATTGTTTGACTTGAAAAGCTTGAAAAGCTTCCTATATTATAAAACATATTGAAGTTTATATTGTTGGAGTGAAAGCTCCTCTGGACTCAGGCCCAGAGGGAAGCCAAAGCACAGGGATTCAATTAAAACCTTTGGACAAGCTGAGATACATGAAACTACACCAGAGTGAAATAGAAATACAGATTTTTAACTTTTAGTAGAAATATATGCTAAGTGCCTTAAACATTAAAAAGCTGTAGCAGAGACCTTAAACACAATTCTTGCTGCAGCAGTGTTACCTTTTGACAGAATTCTTTACTTTAGACAAAATACAGATAGAATTATACTGTTCACATTTTTTAGATAGAGTGTTCACATAAACAGTAAGAACTGATAGAAATTGTATATGCAAATCTGTGTGATACCTGTGTAGCACTTGTGTAAGACTTAGGATTGTTAGAATTAGAGCGGGGTAGGTTAAGAAAAGGAAAACTAGAATCGTGTGTTAATTTTATTGGTCAATTAACAAATATAATCCACACTTCTGTAAGAAAAAATATGTGGAGCATATAGAGCATATAGAAGAAGAACCTGGTTTTGCCTGCTGTTGCTGCTTGCCTTTATCGTGTAACCCCCTTCGAACTCTGTCCTCAAGAAAGCTGTGAGACTATGAAATAAAGAACTTAGCAGAACAGCAGCCTCCTCTGCTCTCTTACCCTGGTCTGAGAAAGAAGGGTAGCCCGTCAAAAGCTCAACATTATATAATGCATATTTTTGACTTCCTGAAAACTAAAATTTCAGTAATCTTACTCTGTTCCTCTTCTGCTTTGGCTTTTAGCTTGGTGGAGGAGCAAGTAGCCGCATTCTGGCAGATGGGATGACTCGAGGACCTGTTGTAAGGTTGCCCACTGCTTGCCAGGCTGCAGAGGTGAAAGTCTGGCTTGAAAGCCCTGAAGGTTTTAAAATAATGAAGGAAGCTTTTGACAGCACAAGTAGGTTAGTACAATGGCTGTTCCAGCTTAATTTCCAGACATAAGACTTCTATGGATGGTAGAAGACTTCTATGGATTGTTTTTTTGGAGTACTGCAATAGAGGAAATTACATCTTTGTTTTGGCTAGCCCATGTAGTGAGTATCTAAAAGGACAAAAGTCACTCTGGCTATGTACCAAGGCTAGCAATAAGCATTTTTCACTGACAGTGGTAAACTACTGTATATTAACAACAAATAGATATACATTGTGTAATAATTAATAGAATATTAGTTTGTCTAAGCATTTTAAAAAAATCCTAAGCTTATTTTGATTTTTACTAGGCAAAGTAACTGTAACTGTAGTTACTATGCAGGAAAAAACCCTCGAAGTTTGGTCTTAGACCTTTCAGATGATAATATTAATACTTAATCTGTGAGGTTTCAGAAAGTACAAGATAAACTAATGCTAGAGCTGAAATGCTAAAAAATGTAAAACAGTGCTAAGAATAAGTCTGTTTCGAAGCTTAGAATTTTTTCTAAGGCTTATGATTACCTTCTTACTGTAGGAAGATTCAGAGAGAGATTTCCTTACTTGTTGTGTTTCTTAACAAGTGTCAGCCAAAGATACATCTGTATTTTGGCCAGAATCAGCTCATGCTGCTTTTTAAATGCTGTATTTTCTGCGTTTTGAGCAACCTGTGCAGCTTGCACTGTTGAAGATAGCATGCTTTTTGCCTTGCTGTAAAACTGACATCAGAATTTCCAAAGGCCTCATTGTTACTTTATATCTGGTAGTGAGATGTTTTAAGGAATACAAATGAATAAAGTTGATGTTAGCAGTTCAGGATATTTTATTTCTTGAAGTCCAGAAAACAAAAAGGCAGTGAACACTTTTACAGTGAATATTTTTAAGGTACTTATTCAAGAAAACACCATCCCTGGAAGTGTTCAAGTAATGACTAGGTATTGCACTTGGTGCTGTGGTGCTTTTGAAAAGATGGTTGTCTGTCAAAGACTGGACTTGTCTTACAGATCTTTTCCAAAGGATTCCTGAAGGAATGTGTGCTTCTGTATTTAGCAGCACAATTTGCAAAGGTTTACTGTCATTTTGCCACTTAAAACTAATCTTCCCTTGAGGATTGTAAGTAATAGTTAAATTTTCTTGCAGGTTTGCCCGCCTACAAAAACTTCTCATCAGTTTGGCTGGTCGTAACCTTTATATCCGTTTTCAGTCTGGAACAGGGGATGCAATGGGAATGAATATGATTTCAAAAGTAAGGACCAGTCCCCTTAAGTATTTTTTTAAAATGTGTATTCCTTTTAAAAATAAAGGTAGCCTAATAACCTGTGACTACTTGACATCTGAAAGACAGATAAGACACAGTGCTCTTTGCACAAAATAATAAAAATGTTTGATTTTGTCAAGTATAGACTAGAATAGGCAGAGAATGATGAAAGAAAAAAGTAATTTTTTATTTTAATTTTTTAATAATTATTTAAAGTATTTTTGATAATAGGAGAAACTAAGTTGGTTGCTCTGTTGCTTGGAGCAAAAGATTTTATCCAGCAGTAATTATTCTGTTACTGTGTTTATCACTTCCCAGTAAATAAAGGATTAGGAGTGGCAGCAAAAAGGTGTTCTCTAGTTTTGTTTGTTTGTTTTTATGCAAATATGTGGAAGACATAATCCTTAGATTACTGGGATGCCTTAGGCTATATGAAATGAATAGTCGTAAACTTTTTATAGGCAGTCAAAACCATTATATAAGTGGATCCGATCATAGATGAGTCCTAATATAGCAGATTTTCTAGTCTGATTTCTTGGTGTAGAGAAGCTCTTTGCACTACATTTGAAATTAACTCATTTCATGCCTGTAATGTTTCACTTGGTTCATGTTGTATCTTCAGTATGGTAACTATATGTCCATGCACCTAGAGTGGATCCAGGGAGTCTGTATGTATTGGGAAAAATCATTTATTCCCCAGTATAATTCCCAAAGTGGTTAGAAAAAAGACAGTCATAATTGTTTGGGTTTTTTCCCTCCTGTTTCTTGTTTCTTCATGAAATGGTGTTCTTTTCTTCCACTGTACCTGATTATCTGTGGATGCAAAAATGTTGCTAGCAAGAAATTTTCCTGCTTCTTTCTAAGTCCGTGGGATACTTTTCTCTCTCACAGAAGAGGCAGCAGAGTTCTATAAACTATGAACACCTGCGACCTTGCTGACCTTTGTTTATAGTACAGTAGGAAAATATTCTGACAATGGATGTTTTAGGATTTTAGCCAATCACCCCCAATGGGTGGCTGATCCTTTGTCCAATTGGACTATGAAAAAAAATGTCTATAAAAGAGTTTGTAAAATAATTAAATAAATCAGTCTTGCTGCAGAATTCCTGCCTGCTGGATCTCTCTCCCCTCTCCTCCCTACAGCTGTGGGATACAGTAATAATTATCTGATTAGAGTACTGTTCCACTGTCCTTGAGTAGCTTGTTTTACACCCATAACGATAAACGTAGCCTATTACGTGTTTCTCTCTTACAGGGTACCGAAAAAGCACTGGCAAGGCTGAATGAAGAGTTTCCTGACCTTCAGGTTATAGCTATCAGTGGTAACTACTGTACAGACAAAAAACCTGCTGCTATAAACTGGATAGAAGGAAGAGGGAAGTCTGTTGTCTGTGAAGCAGTCATTCCAGCTAAGGTTGTTAGAGAAGTAAGTGTCTGCTCTCTTGTTTATAAAAATGCATACATTTTGCAAAACTGATGCTCACTTTATATCGTTACATATCAACTGAAAGTTGTTTTCCAGGTAAGGATAGTTCTTACATGTCTTTTCAGGTACTTCTGTAGGATAAGCTATTTTTCCTGAGTCAGTAGATACTTTCTTTTTCATTGTGTCTGGTGTGAAATAATGTGTATGTGTTTAATGATGCATATCTAGTCAAAGACATCAGGATTTTCATGGTTGACCTTTGAAAAATTACGTCACATTTTGACAGATGTTTACATGTGGTGTTCTGCCTGTCATTAAACCCAGTCTTTTTTTAACCCTTTCACTCATTTTTTTGTCTCACATGCACCTGGCTTTCTCTTCAGTTTTTATATGCTTCCTACTACCATGAAAACAGATATTCAGGTGGTTTACATTAATTCAAAGCTGTCTTGGCATCTTGCATGACGAAGGGTAATAAGCAATGCCAGTTGTATTCTCTGGCCAGCTTGTCCTCCGTGATAACAGGATCTTAGTTTTTCCTCCACCTGAGTTCAGAAGATGGCCTCTGTGTGTCAGACAAAATCCATTGCCTGTTACCTGGTTGCCAGCACTGGCCATGAGAGACAATATCCAGGGAGGAGTTCACTACATTGTAACACTTGTTTGAGATCTTATGGCTGGGTGTTTGCATATTTGATAGGGGGTTTTTTTGTTTGCTTTCCCCTTGTGATTTGTCCAGTCCCTTTTGGAAAACTATGTAAACTTCTAGGAGTAGTATTCTGGGCAGAATTCCACAGTCCAGCTCCACCTTGTGTGAGAACTACTTTCTTGTTGATTCTGTTTGATGATGCCCCAGTTTTGTACTGGGTCAGATACTTAAGGCTTGTATCTTCACTCTACTGCTCTAAGATTTTACAGCTGTGACATAGCCCTTCCACATTCTCAGCTATTCTCTTTTTCAGATTGAAAAGTACTAGTTTCTCTATCAGGAATGAGTAATCAGGCTTCTAGCATGTCTTTGCACATCCTTATCTCTGCATCTTTTACAGTTCTAACATTTCTAAAATTCTGGGTACAGAGTTGGACACAGGATTCAAACTGTATGTGCAGAATGGATTTATACATTGACATAGTTTATGTCTTCTGGGGTAGTTAACTGTTTTTCAAATTGTTGGCATTTTATAGCTGAGTCACTGGCAGTATCTATTACAACCTCTGGATTTCATTCCAGAGTAGTAATGGGGAGGTAGTCCTTTTATAATGGACATTGATCATTTGTAGGTAAATTTGGGAAGGTTTTCCTCAAACCCCAGTCCTGTGTGTCACTACATTTACTTATACTGAACTCTTAATACATAAATGTTCCATTTTTGTCAATGTTGCAGACTTGGTGTAGAGCTCCGTAAATAACTGTTCCTGCTATGCAGGAATATCCTAAATTTTGCTCAACAATACTATCTCTTTTGACCATCTTTGATCATTTTTATATTAAATTCAGTATAAATCTCTTGAAAGTTTCAAAATACAGTCAGTATAGTATAAATGTGCCACTTAATTTTATATTACTGTGCATAGTGTTTATTTACCTACATAGCATAGTGGCTTGTGTTGGAACTTTTCAGTTTGGCTCCATATTTGTATGCAAACAAATTTGGGAAGAGTTTAGTGTCTGGAACAGGTTGACAGGAACATTACAATCGTGTCAAGCATATCCCCAAATTAATGGGATATTTCTGCCAAGATGATTTTGCTTGTTCCATTCCAAATATAAGGAAGACTTTGAAATGAGGTATGCAGCTGTGAGCTTTTCTCAAAGGCCTGTACAAGTACAAACCCTTTGCACTGACTTTTCCATTGTTACTTGGACATCTTACGTTTGAAAGTCTCCTTTGGAAGAAAAATAAAAGGTATCTAGGACAATGATTGAGTCAAATTCCATGTAGAAGCAAACAAGGGGTGAGGGCCATAAATAACCATAAATAGAGTATTTCTACTCCTGCCTGAGGAGAGGGATAGTAAAAATGTGTCTATCACCTTGTCCAGGTGCTGAAAACAACTACGGAAGATCTAGTTGAAGTCAATATAAACAAAAATTTGGTGGGTTCTGCGATGGCTGGTAGCATAGGTGGCTACAATGCACACGCAGCAAACATTGTGACAGCAATCTACATTGCCTGTGGTCAGGTAGGTTTGTTTTACACCAATTCAGATTTTCTTCAGTTCAGTAATCTTAATCAAACACTGATTTAAGTGTCTGGATTGTTGTTTTGTTTCTCCTCCTTGATCTGAAGGATGCTGCGCAGAACGTGGGCAGCTCCAATTGCATCACTTTGATGGAGAGAACTGGTTCCACCAACGAAGACCTGTACATCAGCTGCACGATGCCTTCTATAGAAATAGGGACTGTTGGCGGAGGCACTAACTTGCTCCCACAGCAGGCCTGTTTGCAGGTATAGTTCTGAAAGCTACTTACCTTCTTAATCAAAGGTTGCTTTCATGTGGTGTGCAAGCAATATTGTGGGAATGGGGCTGCTTGAAACTTGGTGTATTTTACATGAAAATGTTAGAAATGTGTAATGAATTGTTTTCATATATCCAGTTTCTAAAGCTTAAGACATTTACAGTATTAAAGAGACTCACTCATTGGATATAATTTGGAAAGACTTACTTTAATACTAAATATATCAAAAATTGATGTATATTTCATAGCATAATACTGCCTTGTATTTTTCTCCAGATGTTAGGGGTTCAAGGTGCAAGCCAAGATAACCCTGGTGAAAATGCCCGTCAGCTTGCTAAAATTGTCTGTGCTACAGTGATGGCAGGGGAATTATCACTAATGGCTGCTCTTGCAGCAGGGCATCTAGTCAAAAGCCACATGATCCACAACAGGTAAAAAATGGAAAAATTTGTGTATTTCTCTGCTGTTTTGATCCCCTTACAAGTACATGAGAGTCAATAATAATTATGTGATTAATTGCAATACATAAGACCAGTGTAACATTTTAACTGTCTAATGTAGTTATCTTGCTGTTTGATTAGGTCAAAAATAAATCTACAGGATCTTCAAGGAACCTGCACTAAAAAGGCAGCTTGAATACTAAAACGGCTTTGAAATGAAGAATTGTTCTAGTAACTGACCCAGGTGCACAAGGAAAAAAAACCAAAATCTATGAAGTTTAGAATAAAGATCGCCTCCAACTCAATGATGTCTGTGTAAGAGAAACTAAGAGATCAAGACTTGAGACTAGTAATACTTGACCTTCTTCAATGTTTAGAGATGACTGTGAAAGAAGTCCTATCAGATGTCTTGAACATGGCTTTTGAATTCTTACTCTTACACATCATTTTCTAAAGAGTCAGTCTTATGTTTTTACAAGTCGAGATTATTTTGCCTAACAAGGTCCTGGTAACTACTAAACTGAAAAGTAATGTAATGTACTTTGTATGTTTAAAGTAACAAAACAAAAGAAGTTGGTGTAAGCTTGGCTTGAATGCACTGGTCCTTGCCATCTCTATTTTCTGGTTAGACAAGCATCTTTTTTAAAGTGATGGCAAGCCTAATCACTTTCTATAAACTCCCAGTTTTAATTTGTTCACATGTAAACAGGTCTTAGGCTATCAAACAGTTTAATTGAATTTTATTAGTTTATATAGTCTATATATAGTACGTAATTTGCTGCTGCTTCAGCTAAGCAGTGTTCAGTGTTGAACTCCAAAATTTAGGTTGTTCCTTTATGTAAAATTTGTGATCTGTAAAGTTCTAAACTGTTAAATATAATCTGTACTGAAGTAGGGAAGAACAGTATCTTCAACTGTTTTGTTACTTTGTAGAAAAAATGAAATGGTAACTTCAAAACCAGTTACGTGTCAGACAGGTGTTTAAGTAAATGTAGTTTCTCAAATTTTATTTTATAGGAGTGCATTCAAACAAACAAGAGTCAAGAAGAGATGTTTACACTTACTTAAAAAGAAGTCTCTTAAGGAATCTACATACACATTGTGTACCTTATGTTGGGGATTTTTTTATAAGGTGTTTGACACTTGTTCTCCAAGAATAGGTGCTTGTCCACCGCTTAAGCTGAGATACAATGAAGCCAGAAAACCACACCGTTCTTGAAAAAAAAAAAGGGGATTTTCTTCTTTTCATTTCCTTTTAAACTTTTGTTGGGGGGGGGGGGGGGGGGGGGGGAGTATTTATTTTAAGAAGAAATCTTACCTTTTTTGTCAATGAAAAGTACTAATTAAGGGGATTCAATGAAATGACATGTTAATGTAAGAAGCAGTTTTTGTAATAAAATACTGTACTTGGACCAGTGAAGCAGTCTCAGGTGTTGTTACTGTAATAAAGAAAACCCAGGTTTATTCTGGTTTGATTCACCTTTGGGAATACTGCTAAAGGCATAGCCCTGCCTAGTTAATCACAGGATGAAGATTATCAATATGCTTGATGATTTTTTTGATTGGTTGGTTTGGGCTTTTCTTGTTTGACTTTTGTGGGGGGAATCTGGATTGGGCTGGTATTCCTGCACCATCATTCCTGAAGGGGTGACTAGTAGAGGTGCTCTTCTAATGTGCAGATTTGATATACATCATGGTGGGTTGCTTTGTAGTACATCTATGCATTAATATCCATTGTAATGAGCTCATAAATGTAATGTGCAAGCATGAAGACATACTACATGCTAGATATGTTATAATGGCATGTAAATAGCAAATGCCATGAATGTTTATCTTCCTGCAGTATTGTTGCTGATCACTACTATTTTTATTTAAGAAAACTTGGAATTACTTTGTTTCTATGTTCATTCAATGATTTATTTAAAGTAACACTGGTCGGGCAATAAATGGTGGTTCAGTGTTCATTTTGGTGGATTTTACTGACATTCTGTCTGGCAGAATTACCTTTTTGTATTATTACTAAACTGTGTACATTTTGGTACAGAACTACTTTCTCAGTTTCAGTAAAACCATGGAAAACACATTGGCATAATTGTGGTATTTTAAGCTTACTTCATGACTTAGTGACTTATATTTGTAGAGAGTCTAAACTAAGAGAGTTAATGAAGAGACGCTGGCAAGCAGTGCTAAACACAGTGGGGCTGTGACACCAGAACTTCTCCCCTTGTTGCAGAAGCCTGTTGGCACTCATTTATTCTCCTCAAAGCTTAATTAGGCAGTTTGCCCACGGGGGAGAACTAACTCACTGCAACGTTGGAGATACCTTCTGCTGGGGCCTGTTGGGCAAAATCAAACCACCTGTCTAGAATCTAATTTCTAGAGATGCCATGACTTCAGTGCTGTACTTTCACTATTGATAATGGCTTTCCAAATTTTTTGAAACCCTAGGGAAAAAAAAACCCAGTAAAAATAGTGAGTTTGACTCTGGTACCATCTTGCTTCTCTCTTTACCTCATTTCTCCTCTTTGTCCTGAATCTACTTTACCCTGTAACACACCAAGCCCCCTTCTGCTGCCTGGGGTGGAAGTTTCAGCGCTGTGACTCTTGCAAGCACTTCAGCCCCAGCTGCCTCTAACCACACAGTCGTTGCCCACTTTGATTTCCCCAGCTGCTGTAAGGCCCTGTCAGTGAACTGAGTGTTACTGAACCTTCCTGACGGAGGGAGCAGCTCCGGCACAGGGACGCACACCACCACTCCGTGCACAGCTGTGATACCGGAAGCCTGGTATAGCAGGTGCTTATCTGGGGGGATGTGGCTCTGCCAGGCTCCAGCACAGGCATTCCTAGGCAGGCACTCTGATTCCTGGAAAAGAGCACAGCTGGGAGACCACTTTTTGGGTGCAGTGAGAGCTCTGGCTACTACTCGGAGTGCTTTTCAGGTACATGATCCTCTCTGTTTCTCTTAGAGCATGGCTTACCATATTCAAGGTTGTATCCTCTTTCTCCCTATGGCTTTGGTTAGGGAAGGTTCACATTGCACAATGACACCTGCTGAAACAAGATGATGGTTTGGGATCCTCTCTGTTGCCTCAGGGCAGGCCTCTCAGGTCCACCTTGCCTTGCATGCAGAGCAATGACACTGCTGTGCATCCAGTGACACCCCTAGCACTGACAATTCTGTACCTTCTCCTCCTGCCCCGGGATGACTGCTGGCCCCAGGCTCACCCTGCTTACCAGCCTGTGGGAAGGGGGAGGCCTGCCTCCAAAGTTAACCTCATCTCAGTGCTCCAGGGCTTTAGCAATCTGTTACACAATGCAAAATTACTTAGCATCCTATCTTCACCACTGGTTTAACTTCAGTCTGCTCTTAGGGGACTCCAGGAGCTTTGGCCCCAGCTTTCACAGGTGTTCCCAGTCCATTCCCACTAGGACTTAGGCCTTCTAGAAGAACAGGGTGGGTTGACCTTGTTTTCTGCCCCCACTCCAGCAGGACAGGAAAGAGAAACTGTAAAGGCAAAAGTGAGAAGACATAGATTGAGACTGCTTAAAAGGTAAAGTGAAGCTACATACGGAAAGCAAAACAATTTATTCACGATTCCCCATCAGCAGGCAGAGCCTCAGCCCACTAACAGTTACTTGAGAAGACAAGTGCCACAGCCACAAATGTTCCCCTTTCCTCATCTTTTTCTCGGAGCTTTTGGTGCTGGGCACAATGCCATCTGGTATGGAATATCGCTGTGGTCAGTTGTGATCAGACGTGACTCCCTGCATTCCCTCAGAGCCTCTCACTCACCTCCAGCCCACTCACTGGCAGCAAATGCAGGAGAGAAAGATGCACAAAAAGAAAACCTTCATGCTGGCAAACCCTGCTCAGCAACAGCCACAATGCTGCTGTGTAACCAATGCCCTTAGTCACAAATCCAGAACACAGCCTCATACAGGCTGCTATGGAGACAGCCACAGCCAGTACAAAAATAGAAAATCTAGATCTTGGCACCAGTATCCACAACAACTGAGATCCACAACAGCCAAGTAAAGACCAGCTCTTAGAATCACAGAATGGTTTGGGTTGGAAGGGACTTTAAAGAAAGCATTAATTTTCAACCCCCAAACTGTGGGCAGGCACACCTTCACTAGACCAGAGAATCACGGAATCATTTAGATTGGAACAGACCTTTAGAATCGAGTCCAACTCTAAACCTAACACTGCCAAGTCCACAGGCTAAAAAGGCATCGACCTGGTGGACCTGTTATGTTTTCAGGGTTCTTCCTTCCTGTTATGTGGCCTGATGGCACACATTGAAACAGACATGATGCAATTCTCTTCCTCTCCCTGTATCCTGGAGGCCTTTCCCATAGACATAATACACCAGACACAACCTGGGTGTCAACAGGAGCCAGCCCTGTTTCCTTTCTCCTCCTTGTAGTGATTAATCTCCAGCTCATACCAGGCAGCAGTAGCAGAATGGAAAAAATTACCTCTTTCTTTATCCACTACTAGAAACATGAGATCAGGTTGCTCAGAGCCTCATCCAACCTGGCCTTGAACACTTCCAATCATAACTTCCCTGTTCCAGCATCTCGGCATCCTCACAAGAAGTAATTTCTCCCTTACCCACTTGATTCTTCTGGAGAAGAATTCTACAAGGTCAGTCCATTTGCACAAGCTGCAACACCAGGATGAATTTAACCATGCCATAAAATGATGCCAGTTACGAATCTCATGTAGGACCGTTGAGCGAAGGACCACAATTAGGCAAGTCTATCATGCACAGCACAAGACAAGACACACAGATCTGTAGCTTCTAGCTCTGCACCTGGTACCACAACACAGTTTGCCAAATTGCCTTCTACCTCCCCTTAATGGGCCGCTGGGCTCCAAAAGCAAATGGAGGACAATACTACAGTGTGTGTATGCCATAGGCTGCGTTATCCTCAATCCACATTCTCAGACACATGGTCTTCCATGGAGGCAGTCACTGCATAAAGCTGCCCTAAAAACATTCCCTCACTCTCAAAACAACTGGGCAGTGTTGCTACTTTCTTTTGCCTAGCACTGAGTGCCCCACCAGTGTTTTACCCACAGCCCACACCCACCCAATGCATGGGTTTATGCACAAGTATAACGATGCAGCCAAGGGTAAAAACGTTTTTAAAAAGGTGCTTGAAGCAAGCCACGTACAACTGTAATGGTACACAGAGCAGCCCATCTCACTCCCCATCTTTTCTATGTGAGAGCTGGCATAGCTCTGTGTGAGCAGGTCTGGTTTAACAACACTAGAAGTTAAAATTAGTTCAACTTTTGGGAATACTGGCTCTAAAATATGCTCCATTATTGAAAAAAATGGGTAGGTTATCAGGTGCACAGAGTGATACCACTTTTGGCAGAGTTTCTGGATAAACAGAATTGTATTTTTTGCAGGATAATCTTGGTTTTCCCATATGAAAATTGTTCCTGAGTAAGTAAGTCTGAAGAGTTGAAAATTCCAAATAAATTCCTCACAGCAGTTTCTTTTAATATTTAACAATGCACCCTACATTTTGCATTTAAAATCCAGGTAACACAGGCACATAGCATAGAAATCCACATGCAACTTTAGTTTTTGCTTTGGTGATACAAGCTTAGGAACAGGGCCAAGTCTGGAAGCCACCAGGCTGGCCAGCTCACTGAAATATCTCACTTGGAAACTGTTCCTGTTTTGTGAGGTGGGGAGGAATATATTATAATGCGCATTACTGAGGCTGATAATAAATCATCAATTACCTGATGTATATTATGGTTTTCTCTGTCTGCACTGTAACTTAATGTAGTCCCTTTATTTATGATGGTTCCTCAACTATTGACATAAAACGCAGCCCCTGAGTTACCTGTTAACACAGAAGATCACTTAATGAGTAATTCCAACCTTGAAATTCTCTCAACAACTTTTCAAAATTATGTAAAGAATTCATTATATAAATTGCCCATTACATAACTGAGAGGAGTAATTGTCCCCCACTACAAGAAAGACATTGAGGTACCGGAGTGAGTTCAGAAAAGAGCAACAGTGCTGATGAAGGGTCTGGAGCCCAAGTCCTGTGAGGAGCAGCTGAGGGTGTCTAGTCTGGAGTAAAGGATGCTCAGGGGGGACCTTCTCACTCTCTACAGCTGCCTGAAAGGAGGCTGCAGCCAGGTGGGGTTGCTCTTTTCTCCCAGGTAACAAGCACAAGGAGAAGGGGAAATGGTCTCTACTTGCAGCAGGGAAGAGCTAGACTGGATATGAGGAAAAAGTTCTTCACTGAAAGGGAAAACAAGCACTGAAACAGACTGCCCCGGCAAGTGGTGGTATCACTGACCCCAGAAATGTTACAGAAGGTGCAGATGTGGCACCAGGGACGTGGTTCAGTGGTGGACCTGGAAGTGTTAGGTTAACCACTGGACTTGATGAGGTTTGAGGTCTTTTCCAACCTTAATGATTTTACGATTCTAGGTAGAGTAGCCTACAGGGAAGGAATGAAGCTGAGCTCGGGAAAAGGGGCAAGAAAGCTGTGCTAGTGTTTGTCCTTCTGTCTCCCATTAATTTCCCATTATTTTAAACCAGCAACAATCTGATTTTCCACATGGCAAGAATGTTCTGCCATGACAAAAACCAGGCAGCAATCTTCCTGTCTTTCTCTTGACCCATGAGCTTTCTCATTCTATTTCTCTCTCTAAGCTGAATACGTGGTGAGCACGTCACTCTTTGCCAAGGCTATCCCACCATAATTCTAGTTATTTCATTCAGTAAAAATTCTCCTCTTCCAAAAGGCTAGCAAAGGGTGGAATACAAAGTAATGACTTCATATACTAATTAAGGTACTTTACCATGTGTCTTGGGGTGACCTTATGATGTGTATCCCACATTGCTGCTTATGCCCAGAAATTAATTTTTGTGCTTTCTGTGCCTCTAAACTGAGCCTGAGAGGGGGAAGGAAAAACTGAGCAAAACTTTTTCAAAGCAGTTTGCGGCTTGTTCAAGGTCAAGTAGAGATAGTGACTTTTTCCCCCCCAGCTGCGGCAGGGGAGCGAGGAAGCACCCGGCTTGCTGCTTTCCAGTCAGCTTTTGGCCAGTTGTTTTTCAGTTTCTTGTTCTCCGGAGAGAGACTGAGAGTTGGACTTTGCTTTTCCTTCTCTGGAATTCCGGATTTTCTCCCTTTTCTACTGGACTGCTTTCAACCTCAGAGCACATCGGGAGGACTTTCCACCAGGCACAGAGGGCCTGGCCCCGGCCCAAGCCCCAGCTCCGAGGAGACCAAAGGGAGGACTCTAACACTTTCCCAGGTTTTTCCTCCACAGTGAAAGATTTTACCATTTGACCTTATTTTCCTTTTCCTGTGTGTTTGGTAAATAAATAGTTTTATCTCCTTCACTTTCCTTCGAGGAAAATTTATTTTTTCCTGAACCTGGGGGGGGGGGGGGGGGGGGGAGGGGTTTGTGCCTTCTCTCAGAGGTATATTTCTAAATTTGGCCAAACCGGAACACCATGCCTGCCCTCTAAACCCCAGAAAATGTCATTGACAAATGGGACTTTTTGAAAGTTGCAAGTCTGCCAAAGCAGAGCAAGTTAAAAACACTGATGTTTCAGGAGCTTTTGCCCTTTTAATTCCTGGGGAAAGAAGTTGAAAGAAGTTTGTGAGCCCCTTTAAAATGTACTTACTCATGCTGTATGAGCTATTAGTCCCATGAGACCCCAAGTGAAATTCAGGTTTGAATTTGTTAACCACGTGCATCTTAAATAAGTGCTTTGAAGTTAGTCCACAGGCTCAGGAGAGACCTTATCACTCTCTATAATCGCCTGAAAGGAGTTTGTAGAAAGCTACAGACTGGTCTCTTCCCACTGGCGACAACTGACAGGAAAAGAGGAAATGGCCTCAAGCTGCACCTGGGGAGATTCAGGGTGGACATTGGGAAGAATTTCTTCACTGGAAGGGTTGTCAAGCAATGGAATGGGCTGCCCAGAAAGGTTGTAGAGTCATCATCAACAGAGGTGTTTAAGGAAAAAACGGATGCAGCACTCACTGCCATAGTCTAATTGACAAGGTGTTGTTCAGTCATAGGTTTAACTTTATGACTTTGAGGTGTTTTCCAGCCTAAATGATTCTGTGATTCTTTGCATTAATTTCAAGAAGCTCATACAGAGATTTGTGGGGTGGAAGACTTTTTGCTGTTAATTTACCACAAGTGAATGTAGAGTGCTGTATGCTTAATCTGAAAGCATTTTTGATTGATATATGTAACAAAATTGGATTTGGACCTCAAGCCTGTGACATGAGTGAGAAAAAATTCTGAGTTTTAGTAAAAGGGAAGAAAAAACCCTTACATCCTGTTTACATCTAGCTGACCCTCGCTTCTGCTGGTATTATTTCAATGTGATCATGGCTGGATCACTCATTTCACCTAAGGTTTCCCTGCAGAGCTCTGCTCTGAGCACTTGGCACGTGACAGAGAGCTGACATAAAGGCATGGTCCCACATAGGCATCCCATTTCCCTGACACAGACAGGTGAGTGAGATGGGTTTCCAAGGCAGTTGAACAGAACATAGTTAGGTGGTTGGGAATAACATGTTTACCCCTCATTTCTCTCTCTGTTTCTCTCCACCCCCTCCATCTGTCTGACCATCTGTTGTCGGTGTCTGCTGCATCTTATCTTCAACAGCTGCAGAAAAAGGTTCTGTAGGATATCTTTAAGGTATGTAGGTGCACCACAGAGCTTCCAAGCCCACAGCAACAAGCAGCTCAGCAGCTGCAGAACTATGGTGTCTTTTACACTGCTGGTGAGGGTACTTGGAGATGCTGTGGTTGTGGGGCAAAGCCACATTTGCTCACCTACTTTTTTTCCAGAAGTACAGGGGGATGACCACTTTGGGACAACATTTATTTTCTGGATTGCACTATTGCACAGCTTCTCAGACTGTGGAGCAAAACAACTCAGGGTAGCTTCAGCTGTGGAATTTGAAAGAATTTGTACTTCAAGACAGAAAATTGCATACTCTTAGGTTTTTTTAGGCATTTGTAGTAACACTATCATGTACATCAGCTAGACAGAAGAGGCAATTTGTATCACCACAGAGAGAAGTGAACCTCAGAAATTACCCCTTTTGAAATGCTAAAATGATTTTTCACTCATTTTTACTTTTCCTAGGTATCTTTCTCAATATCAAGTTTTCCATGCAAACTGTATGATGACCACACTAACTAAAGCTGATCTGTATATAAGAGAAAAACTTTTTTTTGCTTCTTGAAGCTTAGGAAGGCTTTTAAACCATTACTCAAACCTTTTGTTGACTAATTTCTTGCTTTATTTCAACACAGGCATCTTATCCGCAATCTGGGGAGTATGTGCAATGTGTGTCCAGTGTGCCAGATCCCTGGGGCATGGTTCCCTCCTATGTAAATACACATATTCCCCCCATGGACTGCACTGCACCCCTCAGGTCACCCCTGCTTGGCAGTACTCCAAACTACCTCTGATACATCAGGGGTGATACAAACCATTACTTCCCTGGGAGAGCATGATTATGCCATTTCTTATTTGCAGGTCTTTGGTTTGCACCAGTATTCATGTAATTTTTGGGGGGGGCAGGCAGGGGACACCACTGCTGCGTAGATACTGATAAAGGAAAGACAGACATACTGTTCACTGTCTAAGTGGCACAAAGGTTTGTTACACAAAAAAGTGCTAAAAGAAAGGTCAAATTTATAACTCTCTTTTGGGGATTGACAGGAGCAAATTCAGCTGATGCATACTGGGCATTTCCACTACTTTTTGAAAACAGAGGTTTTCTGCCTAGAAATGGTGTGCACCCTGCCATGCCCAGATGAGATTTCTGCCTTTCCAAACCAATGGATCATGCCTGTTGCATCCCTGATAACAATTTTTAACCCCAGCTGCTGCAGGAGCTGAAGCCCAACCCACAACGCCCCAGAGCCTTGGCCCCCTTGCTGTTGCTGTCAGAGACAGATTGGAACATTTCCTATGGAGATTTTACACAGAATTAATTGCATGTACCACTTCTCCCTGTGGAGGGTTGTGGGGGCAGCCAGGATGACTCCTGATGGCTGGTCCTGCCCACTGGCCTCCCACTCCCCTCCACTGTGCCCCCTGCACTGGGGTGAGGCTACTAGTGAGCCCCTCGAGATGTGGGCCCCTCAAGATTTGAGCTCCTCAAGATTTGAATCGAACTTTGCTGTAGCTGAACAGTTATGTCTAAGCAACTGCACTGCTGATGTCACATGCTTGGCTCATCCTTTATTTTGGGGAAAAGAGAAAACAATCCCAACATGAATGAGCTCTCTGGATGAGAGCCACCAGAAGTGAAGTCAGCAGGACTGGGCAGTAGCTGAGGGAAGGTAATTCCAGCAGTGGATGACCATGACCACTGTCTCATTCAAAGGAAGGGAAGAACCCTGCAGATTAAAATGACTCCTCTCTCGGAGAAGCAAGAGATACAACTAGCAAATAGGGGTTTGAGTACTAATTAGTAAAAAAGTTATACAACTTACAGCCAACAAATGCTGATGCCTTTGCTTGTTAAAAGGTATAAATAGTGTAGGGGTTTGATGACCACAGAGCCAACCTTTCGTGGGTTACCTCCCGACTCCTTGCTTTGAGCAAACTAGAATAAAAGACAGAAATACAGAATCACAGAATCCTTAGGGTTACAAGGGACTTCTGGAGGTCATCCAGTCCAACGCCCCTGGTAAGGCAGAATCACCCAGAGCAGGTGACACAGGAACATACCCGGGGGGGGTTGGAATGGCTCCAGAGAGGGACACGCCACAACCTCCCCGGGCAGCCTGGTCCAGGGGCCACCCTCAATGTAAGGAAGCTCTCCACCAGGCCAAGCGCAGGCGGAAAAAGCCGCGTTTCCTCCCTTCAGGGCCTGTGCTCCGCCTCCGAAACGCGCCCAGGGCGTGTGGGGCGGGGCGTCCCCAGGCCCCGCCCCCAGCGCCGCCCTCAGCTCCGCACCGGCCCCGCCGAGCCGCCAGGGGGCGCTGCCGCAGCTTTGCCCGCCGCTCTCCGTCTCCTCCCCCGCGCCGCCGCCGCCGCCGCCGAGGCCGCGGAGCCGGTGCGGGAGCGCACGATGGAGGCGCCGCCGGTGACCATGATGCCCGTGACGGGCGGCACCATCAACATGATGGAGTACCTGCTCCAAGGTGGGCAGCCGCGGGGCCGAGCAGCGCGGGCAGCCGCGGGGACGGGGGGAGGGTAGGCGGCGCGGGGCGAGCGCACGGGCGGGCTGGGGGGCGCTGGGGCGGGCGCACTGCGGAGGGAGCCCAGCTCGGCCGGGAGGGTAGGCGATGACCGTGGCGCTGTCTCCGCAGGGAGCGTGCTGGACCAGAGCCTGGAGAGCCTCCTGCACCGCCTGCGCGGGCTGTGCGACAACATGGAGCCCGAGACCTTCCTGGACCACGAGATGGTGTTCCTGCTGAAGGGGCAGCAGGCCAGCCCCTTCGTGCTACGCGCCCGGCGCTCCATGGACAAGAACGGGATGCCCTGGCACCTGCGCTATCTGGGACAGCCCGAAATAGGCGACAAGAACCGCCACGCCCTGGTGCGCAACTGCGTGGACATCGCCACGTCCGACAACCTGACGGACTTCCTGGTGGAGATGGGCTTCCGTATGGACCACGAGTTCGTGGCCAAAGGGCACGTGTTCCGCAAGGGCATCATGAAGATAGTGGTGTACAAGATCTTCCGCATCCTGATGCCAGGAAACACGGAGAGCATTGAGCCACTCTCCCTCTCCTACTTGGTGGAGCTCAACGTGGTCGCACCAGCAGGGCAGGACATTGTTTCTGATGACATGAGGAACTTTGCTGAGCAGCTGAAGCCTCTAGTGCACCTGGAGAAAATTGACCCCAAAAGACTAATGTGATTGAAAATGTGGGCGATTAAGGCACTGGTGGTGTGTTTCAGAAAAGGATGTTTTTCTGAAAAGCTTTTTGAGGGCAAATCAAAACAAAGAGAGGGGAATAAAGTACTATATATCAGTTTTGATAGTTGAAATTACTGAGTGTTTTTTCCCTTCACTTGTGGATATGAACAAAAGTGAACACTTTAAATTAGCACTGTTCAAAATATCAGTAAATGTTAATATTGATAATTTTCCTTCTCTTACGGGGAAGATACCTTAAAAAGCCTATTGTCTAACATTCTAAACATCTAAAAATGTCAGACTTACTGGAATTCATCCCTGTGTGTACCCACACCCCATTGCTATCTTTTAGTTTCTTTAGAGCACCATTTGTATATCCTACCTAGTCATCCAAAATGTCTCTTTTCAGTAATAGACGAATACCCTTTAATGCAGGAGATGCTGTTTAACACAAGCAGAAACAGAAATTGCTGTATAAAAGAGCAACTAACTGTACACCTCTTCACCATAGCTTATGTGACAGGAAGAGCTACTTGTCAGTAGCTTCTGATGTAACCAAAGTTAGAAGTGGAAGAACATCTGGTAATATTAACATTTGCAAGTGGTTGTCACAGCTTTTAACAGTGTTCCATTATTTTCACTGGAATTGGTTAGGGCAGTCTTAATAAGAAAGTAAATTACAAGGTACTTTTTATTACTGGATTTCTCACAGCTGACAGCCATATTGAAGTGTTAAGTCCTTTTTATTAAAAAATTAATTCACAAGTTTTCGTTTAAAATTTATTGCAAAAAATTAGCAGCTGCTAGTTGAATTACTGATGATTTTGTTTAGCACCTCTCTTGATAGTAGGATGGTTAGTTACCCTAGTATTGCAGTGATAATTCAGTGTTATTTGAATTAAGTTTGAGTTTTCAGATACAGTTCAGTCAAAAAAAGGTCGGGAAAGATAAAGGAGTTCATTTTAAATTTCTCAGGTTCTCTGCCGGGGACAACCATTTTACCCACTGCTCAAATGTGCCAACCTCCGTCAGAAACCCTTCAGCACCCCAAGTGCTTTATGTAACAATGAAAGGCAGGGGCCACTCCCAGAAAAACCTTCAATCAGCTACATTTTCAACTGGATCAGCGCTAACAGCCCACTGCCGCAGGCTCTAGTGTGGGGCGTGGGGAACACTCGACTACTTGGGTGGTACTTGAGTACCCTTAGGCTGAAGACAGAGCAGTGATTTCCCGCAGGGCAGCAGTGAGGCGTCACCAGCGTGACTGCTCATTACCTAGACTACAAGTACTTTCTGGAGGGTACAAACACACCTACAATTCTGTTCATACTCGCTCTCTATCCTGGGCCTCCAAGCTGGAATTCCTTTACATACAGGGCATAACTTCCTAGGAGCTGCATGTGCCAGGTTGCTCCATGGTTGGCTTGCAGTCCTACCCCAGTAGGTGGGAATCCTTAGGGCTGTTATATTTTGCCACTCTTAGCACTGGTTAGGAATCACTTGCCATAGACCTGTACAATCTGTGGCTTGTCTCTTGGCACATAAAAGTTTAGGAAGTCCTGTGGATGACAATAGGTCTGACTATTGATCGATCCACAATTAATAAATAATAATAATTTTAAAAATGTTCTTTTAAAGGAGAATTAGGTTAAACCTTGAAAACTGCAGCAATCCACAGTACCAGGCTTCCTTATTCTGGCTATAGTCAATGCATAGAAGAGGCAGGTGTGCAGAGAGAAGAGCTTACTGCATCAAGGGCTACAGCTGAGGACAGTTTCAGGTAGCTAATGCTCAAAGTGTGTCCCTTTGTGTAACAAAATGTATTTTTCTCCTCCTATAAAACTTAGCCTATAAAAGGTGGAGACTAAAGGTGATTAGCATTAGTAATACACTACTAAATTGCATGGCATAACCCTAATTATCATTCATCATCCAGGGTCAAATTACATTGTAGTTACACAGAAATGCTCAGCCTCTCCTGACTGGAAAGTATGTAGTTTTTAAACTACGCACATAAGTTATGGGACCAGGAATATGAAATGTGATCTTTTTTTTTTTTTTTTTTTTTTATTTTGGGGGACTTATTATTGCCAGGTAAAATAGCTGCATTCTTCAAGGTTGGGGGTTACCTCAGGACTCACTATTTTTTGCACTATATTACATGATGTCTGATACAGCTGAGCTTAAGGTAAGTTTTGTTTCTGTGCAAGTAATGCCTTCTCTTATTTCAGGCTGTTACTCCAGTCTTGCATGTAAGGTTTCTACAGCTTTACTGATTGCTATATAAAGAAGTAAAAATCACTGTGAAACAAATAAAGGTAGGATTATTATTGATCCATTAGGCACCACCTGTTTCTACTATTAAGAAACTTGCTCATAGAAGCTCATCCTAGTTACTAAAAATTATTCTTACTTTGAAAAGGCCACAAGTTTACCCTTTGGCACATCTCCGTCCCGGATCGCTGTTCTTCCCATGGAAGTTCCCAGAATCTTGTTAATTCTGTACAAATGAAGAGCTGGCACACTCTGTAAGTGCTCTGTATTATGACTACACTGTACAGGAGCACCTTTTAACACCCCTCTGACTATTCACACAAAATGAACTTCTCAATGTATAAACTAATGTGGCATTCAGGTTTTCATCCCAGTAACCTCAGTAACACAAGTAAACTGCTTTCCTGTTAAATGTTTTTCATGCACTAGAATATTGTATATAACTTTATTCATGATTTAAAAGTTGGTTAAAAGGTAAAATATTTTAAGTAAGTTTCTCCAAACACTGGAAAGTCAAAAATAACAAAGAGCCAAGATTTTTCTTCATAATTTTAATATTTTTAACTTTTAAATACTGGTTTTAAATTTGTGATTGTAACATGTAAGAGCCAACTTCTTTTAATTTTTAAAACTTATCATTAGGATCATAAAGCTATTATAGAACAGTTACAACTCTACACACTCAAGGTACTCAAAAATATGATTCATGTTTTAAGTCTGTAAATGAACAGTGGCAATTCAAATACAGCGTTATCTGTACAACTTGACAAAAATACAGGTGGACAATCTGATTAAAGAGAATCTGCACAACTTCAGATAAGCCAGCTCAGCCCAATTAAGTAAAAGGTAAGTTTTTTCAAAGTGCATCACATTTTTCACAGATAAATTTTTCAAAGATTTTCAGGTTCTCAGACAGAATAACAACGACCATCTCATCTTCATTCCCAGTACAAGTTCTACCAAGTCACGTGCTTCAGAACTAGTTTGGCAACATCCAAATTCTCCGAACAGATGCAGATACCTAGAGAACAATATCTGATGGAGAAGATTGCTGTATTTTCTCCCTTTTCAATTGGTTCAGCTTACAAAACAACCATTCTAGAGTCAGAAGCTCTTTCTGCAAAGACTACCACAGCTGCATAAACACTCTTGATCTGTTAACAGGAAGAAATGAACTCAGACCACTCAGACGTGGCAGTGACTGACAAGAGGGATGGGCTCAAAAGACAGGGTAAATTGTATAAAACCATAAAAGCAACATCCCTTCCAGAAGAAAAGATCTAATGGCTACTCACACAAGGACAATCTGAGAGGCCTACTGCCTTTCGAAATTATTTTTTGAGAGGTCCATTAATAATGATTTCTCAGTCATGTAACTCCTTCCATAGTCTTTAAAAAGCCTCTTACAAATCTGATTGGGCAGGGCTAGCTACAGTGAAGTACCAATGCCTTTATCTAAAAGTAAAACATATTCTTTACAAATAGTATTTGTAGTGTCATTTTATTTACAGAATAAATCGCAAAAGTACATCACATTTAGTGCAAATGCAACTAATGATATAAGTTTATATACTGCTTTGTAAACTTTCCATACCTTTGTAAAATAAAGCTATCCTATTAAATTAATAAACTTGCCCGCGTTCCAACAATTACCAGAAATGGCAAATAAGGACTTAAACTCTTTATATTTTGGACTTTTTTTTTTTAAGTTCCCATCAGTGGCTATGGTGGAATGTACCACTGCTTGGTTGATTGTAAAAAGATGAAGTACATTTGAGGTATAAGATTTTGTTTTCTAACGTTGGTATATAAAATGCTCACTGGTGATATAGTAAACATGTACAAATTTTCATCTTATTTGCCTAATATTACCATGTAGGCACTTTTCTACATATTCAAATGAACAGAATAACTCTGTAATAAGGCATATTCCATGCACACCATAGAGAAAGGCAAATAAAAAGGGAAGAGTTACAGAGTATGAAATCTGCATGCGTGTGTAATCATGTGTTAGGTACGGTTTCATCTCTACAGAGATGAAGAGAGAAGTTTTTCAACACTGTGCAGATCACATTGAATCATTTACCAAATCTTCACTAAGTTACTGTATTATATCTCTTTTCAGGCACCTAGCACACTATATAAAATAAATTTGACTTTCAGCTTTCTTTTGAAGAAAATATATCTGAAACTTTTTTCTTCAAGATACACGGTTTAGTGAAACACCGAGCAGCCTCTGAAGAGTTTCCAGCTACAGGACATGGATAAAAGACCTCACAGTCAGTACTAGCCCAACACAGTCCTCTCCTAACAAGTATCTCCAGAATCAAAGATAGGCAAACATCTGACATTTAAATCTTCACAGCAGCTAAAGGGAACTTGCCAGTAAGAACTACGCATTCTTATAGCTCTGATGGGTTTTTGATCAAGAGGCAAATAATTTCCTATATGAACCTCACAGCACAGCTTGATTGAGATGAGGAAAACACATGCAGGATCTGAAAATAATGTACTCATCCTCAATCTAGTCTGGGAATGTTGTTTGATGCAATCCAAATTACTTCAATAAATATTATAGTGTACCTTCTCACAGCTTTGGGAAAGCCCCGGATATCATGCAAGAAAGCAGTCCACATATAGTATGGACAGGCGTCTGCCAGGTTTTAGGCAGTCTCTTGCCCTCTCATACAGAATCTTTCTAGATATTTCTGGATCATGTTTAATAACAAAAATTCTGCAGCACATATTACATAACTAAAAAATACAATAGAAATATAAAGATATCTGGAAAAAATAAAGCTTTTCACACTCTTACTCCTTCAGAACTAAAGATCGTCATAAGAGTAAGACAATAGAAAAGGCAAAGTCATAAGGATATTGACAGCCCTCAGTTATTAACTGGCATTTTATGTAACAAGATGGTTCATTATAGAAACCAGCAGCAATGAACTGTGATTATACAAAGCAAAACAAAACCTACCAACAAGTTACCTAGGTTTTACTGAAGCCAGTCCTCTCACACCCCCAAAATACCACACAGATTTTTGTGCATATAAAGCACATACAGTATGCTATATGTGCATTTGTCTCTTGTGCTTTTCACACATGCACAAAAACTGCACAAGTATCTTGGGATGGTTGACAATGAAATTCTACAACTTGTTCAAAATTAACACAGTAGCCCATGTTGGTGATTCAAAGTTGTATACACTCTTCTTTTAAAGCAAGCAAATAAAAATAGAGCCATATACATGTTATCAGTACATGTATTTATAATTACACACTGATTCAGCAAGAAAGATAGCAGGAGAGAGCTATTGTTAAATATTCAGCCTCATGGTGTTGTACCACTTCTCCACTTCAGTATACAAAGCCTAGAACTTGGGCCATAAAAAGACTGTAGATCCTTCGTTCCAGCATGGAGTGCTCTATGCATGGTCACTTCTCCAACGTGGAATGCTCACCCAGTCTTGTTCTGATTGCTGCAGGTAAGCAAAGACAAAAATACAGCCCTGAAAAGTTTGTATACTACTAGTACAATGAACTTGTTAAAACACCTTAAATGTCATCAGGACTGCTACAGTCGTGTTAACTGTTGGCTTGCGACATTGTGTTTTAAATGCTTTACTTACACTAGTTCTCTAACAATTTACATTTAAAACTGTGAATTATTAAAGGAATATCTGTTACAGCTGAATGAAACAACTAAGACTTTTGGAGTCTGACACAGTAAATAGAACCCAAAAATAGAGGTAGCCTATATCACACATAGAAAAAGAGATGGAGACTCATTTTCAGATGTGACTGAATGATGCTGTAACACTAGCACAACTAAACATAATTCTGTGGTTTGACATGACAGTTATAGAAAATGAAATACATAGGAGTCTAACAAAAATTAGGGTAAGCCTTATTTTAAAGCCTTATATTATAAACACTAAGCGGCTCAGATAGCCTCCAAGTGACCAAGAAATCCTCTTCTAATGTCATATCATCATCTAACTGTTCAAACAAGCCAAAAACCTATACCATTAAAAACATATCCATTGACTTCAGAAAGCATCTGGAAATCCCTTTTCTTTCTAAGGTTCATCAGAAAGGCTAAAAACCTAAGTCACAGCCTTCTGAATACTCTAGTAATTCATGTTGGTCTGTCAGTGAAGTTCCATTAATAACTTGTGCAGCCTGTACACAGAAATGACATGACTATTTTAAGAAAGTATATTGCATACTAAAAACAAGCACTGAAGCCATGCTAATCATGCAGGATATTTCTAGATCGCATACTTCCATTTGGCCTTAAATTTAAAATGGTGAATCAAGAATTTTAAAAGTATATATACCTGCTAATACTAGAATAAAATAGGCTTTCCTGCCGTTTTCTCTTGCACGTATGATGTAAAACGCTTTAAGAACTTTGGATATTCTCGTTTAGCCACTGCCCGTAACACTGATGCTGGTGCCCATCCTCCTGGGTTCACTAGAAGTAAACAGGAAGAAGGACATTGTAATGAAGCAACTCCACTAAATGCTGAAACAACAAATTTTAGTTCATTACTCCTGCAACTCTTCCTGAAGTAACAGGAAAGAATAACCATCAGCAGATTTTTTTTAATGCCCTAGACTTGTTGTAGCACTTTCTTTTTGTAATACTCAAGCTCAGTCCAGATCTATGATGCCATTATTTAGAAAACATTAAACACGCAGTATGGTGAGTCTTAGAAAAATGCCCAAATGGAAGAGGATATTCTCTATGGGCTTTCAAGAAACAAAATAGAAGGAGATCTGAGTAACTTCCTATTTCAAAAAAAGCAAGTCAGTATTAACTTTTCAATAATTACTGCCTTTGCCTGCAGAACTGCTACATAGGCAGCACCCTGCAAACAATTATAAACCATTTAAAGAAAATTTGAACTGATTCTTAATTACATTTCAATTCACAGTGAAAGTATGTTGCTGAAAAAGCTATCACTTCCCATATAGTCACAGTTCAGAATTTAGCACTGAAAATGTACTTTTTAAGTGAACTGGAAACTTTGAAAAAAAGTAATAAGCAGAGTGAGCTACTTTGAAGTGTTTTGCTGCTCTGGGAGAGAGGATAGTAAGTATGCATCTCCAATACCACAACACCTTGCTAAATACTGGATACAGCAACAATACAATTTGGCTTTGACAATTTTTTAGTCAATACCAAGGATTCTATCAGCTAAAAAACATAATTAAGAAATGTAGGCTATATTATACAGCTTTCAAGCATCTTCATACACAATGTGTTTACTCCTTCTTGGCACCAGGAGATAAGAACCGTATCTTTACTATCAGCAGCTTTTCAGCCTAATGAGATGAACTGGGAGGAAAAAAAATTTACAGTAGTACATGAAAAAACCCAACATACCATTACTGAAACTAAAAGCTATGCCAACTCATTCCAGTTGCAGGTATTTCTGCCCACCTTCCTCCACCCCAAGGTTGTGTACTTAAGACTGAACTACACAGTTCTTCATTTATTCCTCCCAGAGTACTACATAATGAATGATCCCATTCACCAATTTATGTAGCACATTAATTTGAGACCTTTTGAATGTGATGAACATAAAGGTGATGCTATATATAGACTAAACAGAAAAGGGCATCAAACCGTTTTTCTTTTGTGCCAGTATTCAACTCCCCAAAATTAACATCTATCATGAATGTCATACTGAAAAATTTTATACTTACCATTAGCTACATATGTAATCTTGCACAGAATGTTGTCCCTGCTTATTTCTTTGTTCCCCTCTGGTGGGCTTACTAATGTCTGACAAATCATAGCAATATTTATTTTGGCACGGACACAGCGATTGTTCAGCTGCCAAAAATAAGAAACATTGTGAGCCTCAAACTAAATCCGTTTCATCATACTTGAGCATGAACATTTTTTCATTATGAAGTCTAAGCCACTCTAGAAACTGTGTTTCTGAAAGTCTGCATTCTAGCACTTACATGGATGTAACACGGAAGTGAGTAAAACAAAAGATATGTTTGGGAAAGGATTCAACTGAAACGTCTGAATCTCAAGTTTCTGCTTGCTTAACACATAGTAAGTGCATTATTTCAATTGTTGTGACAAATCACAGAAATGTTTCTTTACAGAAACATTTCAAGAATAATGTATCAACATTTAGAAATATCAGTTAACTCTTCCCTTGAAAGCAGGCTATGAAATTGCAATCCAAGGAAAACAATCATTGCTATTATCTGATAGAACCAAGGCAAACCTGTGTAAAATGGAGACTTAGCCCTACCTATAATTATACAAACCTACTTTTATATTTGACAATACTGAAGAGATACTGATTTGATTCCATTAAAAATAACCTCAATTCTTTAAAATGTTTTCACATCTCCAGAAATTTTGCTTCCATTCTGCTGAAACACCTTAGATCTGCCAACTGAGAGATCCGGTAAGAAAGCTTCTGGCTCAGAATGCCTTCATCAGGTCAATTTATCACCTGGTTTAAATCAACTGTATTTTTGTAAAAACCCTCTGTGAAGGCATTACCACAGAACAGAAAAACTATCTTAAAAGCAGAACTTCACAGAATCAAAATAATACTTACAGGAGCACTGTCATGTTCTACAGAGAAATTGCACACAATCCATGTTTCTGGATCATTTTCACTGAATGCTGGTATCTTTCTGATGGCAGACAAATACAGCACATCCCTTTGAGAGGCTGGCCACACTCTCTGCAGAGAAACACCTGAACATAAGCTTTTCCAAGTTTGTAAATTAAGTACTCACTATCCTTAGTTAAAATAAAAAACCAAGCAAGGCAAACCAGGTCAGTTATATTATTATGTTAAAGCATCTTCAAGTTAGTAATTTCATTTTCAAAACTGAAAGAGAACATAACTGTTGTAAATAGGCAATAGGAGTATCAGGTTGGCTACACTTCATACCAAAAAAATTAAGGCAAAACTTTAAGACCTTTGAAATGCAGAGCGCCAAACTGCAGTGAATTTTTCATTTAAAAAAAATAGGAAGAGGCAGTTCCCCTCCTGTTCCCTCAACCTCAGTTTTGCATTTTAGTTAATACTTGTCAGCTACAAACTGTACTAATGGTTAAGCATATAAGGATAAATCTACAGTTACTTATGTCTCTGGAGAGAAAGAGAGAGGAAGGATGTATTTATAACAATTACTACTTCAAAAAGCTACTGTTACTGCTACTACTTCAGTAAGACAGATATAGCAAACTGATACTATACAAGAGGAAGTTTCAGAAGTGAAATGTCTAAAAATATAAGAAAATAGACAGAAGTTATTTTCCTGACACTCAATAGGAGAAAAAAGTTCTGGCTTTTACCACAACCAATACAGATGACACAACTGTCTTACTAAAAATTATGAGTCCTGTATTAAAGAAGTTTTAACTTAACTGCACTACTGGTAAAATTGTCAAAGAAAAATACTTGTTTTAACATTTGAATATACTAATACTTAGAAACATGCAAGACTAAGGATGAATCTCTGTATTTCATTCCTATATATTTTTTAAATCTTTACATTTCAGTTGCTGGGTTATAATTCAAATGAACATTTTTATAAACTGACACCAGAACCATTTTGGGGGAAAAAACAATGAAGGTACAAGAACAAACGTTGTACCAACAATTAAAAACACTTGCATTACAAGGTGGTATGTCAACTAATTGTGGTGAACAGTAACCTGCATTTTTGCAAAAGAAACATCTGACACAGTGGTGTAGGTTTCTTCCTTGTAGTCAGTGGTGATTTACTGCTTCCATTTGCTTTGGATGACTCTGGCCTTGCTGGCAGTGATACAATCATGAGATTAAAAGCAGGCCTCACTTGCTACTACAAGCTCTATCAGACACATGCACAACCAATTATGCTCTCAAGAAAAGTTTGAAAAATTGATGGAAGTTGCAGTTTAATAGAGAACTTGTTCTGGAATATTGTCTGGAGCAGTATTTTGTTATGCCAGCGAAGTATTCAGAATAACACTGGAACACACGTGCCTCAGACTGTCTCAGTAAAGTATGCAAATGAAGTGTTATTACCTTATGTGTCTGGTAAATGATGATTGCGTTATCAGCTAGATTTTCCACAACATGGAAATTTTCAATTGTTGCTAAAAGAAGGGGGGGAGGGGGAGAAAAAGAAAATCCATCAGCAAACAGTCACAGACAATAGGACAATGTTATCAATACTATTCTTGCTGATAAACATGAAAAGCTGAAGAATCAATTCCTTACTTTCCCAGTCATTACGAACATCAACATTCCAGAAGTAGTGGCAAACTTCATGCCCTGTTACCCCTTTAACGGCATGGGTTGCTTTCAAAGGATCTAGAACTATTCCATTCTCTTCCACTTCTCGTCTGTATACCTATAGCCAAACACAAAGAAAGAAACGTAGAAGAGAAACTGTCTAAACTGTTCATGTTTTAACTCTTTAAATTTAATCAGTTTACAAAAACCCAAACCAACAAACCACTTACCTAGAACACTGTCACATGAATAATTTGCCATGAAAGTGTTCTCTGGTAACTACTGTTGAAGACATTCTTACGTGGCAATTCACATTAAAATACCAGTACTTCAAGGTTTCTACTCCAGAAATGATTAAGCTACCTTATTTATCACCATCCACATGGATTCATAAGCACAGTAGAGCAGCCAACACAGTAGCTTGCTACTCTTGTTATTTTTGTACATAGAATTTACACATTCCTTTGATACCAACCTTTAAGTAGGAGGGAATGAGAAAGGACTCTGCAAAGATGAAGCTATTGCAAGACTTACACAGGATTTTGTATGAATAAATATATTAGAAGCCACAGCTCTCATGAACCCCAGCCTCAACCTAAACAATGCTATTCCCAGAGAGAAGTTGCAACAGCATAACTTGGTGATTAATAATATTAACAGAAAAGCATAGACTGATTTAGATTGGAAAAGACCCTTAAGATCACGGGCTCCAGCGGTAAAGATAACACTGCCAAATGTACACTGGAAGTATCTGTCTTCACAGTGTATCATCTTACACAAATTAACCAAACCCGAATAGTTTACCTTCATTTCTCCTTCTTCTACCACTAGCTGCCAATTGGCATCTCCTCCTACATCTTGCAAGGAGTATGTCATGTGGTTTTGTACCATCTCTTCCACCTGTAAAGGAAAAAAAAATAGGCATTTTTAACCAATTCCTTCCATCTTTTTGGGAGGATACTGTACAGCATTAGAAGTCACAAGTTAATACTTCAATTCCTGTGCAGGAGCTGAATTTGAACAAGAGAGCTCTCTGTTAGGTTAGGAACAAAAAAATAACGCTGGCCTTCAGAAACAAAAGCCAAAATCTTGACTCAACTTCCAACTTCGTTCTTTGTGGGTACTTCCTATCCTGCCTTTGTGCCTTTAAACTGTCAAATCTCACCACTTCTACCTAAACCAGTTCTTTATTTCAGCAGATAGGAACTGCAGGTATCTCTAAATAGAATTGCAATGCACTGTAAGATATTCACTGAAGAGCATTTAAAAAGCTGAACAAAGGCAGGGGGTTAGGGAGGAAGACTGACAAGCTCTACAAAAGCATATGCATATCAAAAGTCATATTGGAAGAGCAGTGAAGGAAACAGTCACGAGCAAAGAATGCCTGCACTGTTTCAATGCCATCTTTGCGCAGTTGACAGCTAGAAAGAAACCAGAAATGCCTACACTCAAAGGATTACGACAATAAAGATATTCTATAATTATAAAATGCTAATTCAAAACTTATTTAACTAGCAGCTGTGCCTTTTCTTTAAGGCCAAATATTTGCTATATTTTTATCAAGTTATGTGAATACCTCATTTTTTATTCCATATAATATGCATGAAAACGGGTATTGGGAAAGGAAGTGGATTTTTATTTTAGATCTAATATATTACTCTGTTTCCTTGGTCCCCCACCCTTTTCCAAATGCCCAAATAAAAACGGAAGCAAAATCATAGGGTATGCATTGCTGTGTATTGCTTCAAGTATTGGAAACACTTTAATAACTTTTTTACACCCAAAAGGTAGATGACTACTAAAACTTGTCACAGCAAGCAAGTCCACATGGTTCACATCATTCTCCTGAACTACTGGAAATACCTTTTTTTTTTCCCAAAAGGAAAAGCACTACAAACAGAATTAGTTAATGGGCCAACATGAAGATCAGTTGAAGACGTGCAGAATCACAAGATTAACAGTCTGAACCTTATGGTGCTTTTGTACAGTTTACAAAAATATGAAGCCTAGTGTGCAGTAAAATATGTAAAACATACTTAAGCAAGTATGAAAACAAGTAGAAAGCAAAACTAATAATAATTAATCTTTTTTTATACAATAAAGAATTGAAAGATGTTATTTATTTTTAATTCAAGGCAGTAATTTTGTTTGTACTATGTACAATACACTTAAGACCAGGAAGAAAAAAGGTAATTGAATCAAATAAAACTCTCAAAGCACAACATGAAAAAAAAAATTCCACTGGATGGAAATCCTTTGGTTTGTCTTACTTTAACTAAGTATAGACTTCTCTAGACAAGGACAAGTTATCATTCCGGGTTTTGGGTATTTTGCTTTTGAGTTTCAGTGAATGAAATGCACCACCAAGATATCTGTTTCAGCTTCTAGACAAACCAGCTTTTGCTGCCAGTTACTAGCAGGTTTCCTACAAAAGATTCTTCCTTTTTTTCCCAGTGAAACAATGACAGTACAATACAAAACAGGTAAGAATGTGGGCTATTTAAATATTCAATGCTTCTTTAAGAAAGGAATCCTTGCCATGCTCCCAACACTTACTTACCATACCTTCAGGCCCTTATGTATTTTCTGTCCCACCCTAATTTATTAAGGACAAAACTATGCTTTATACATTTACTTTTGTCTTTTGCTACATTTGCTTTATGTCCTAAATGCAAAGGAATGAGGGAAATATCAAGGACTGAAGAGAAGAAGGTACCCACAGGAACACAATCTAAACAGGCTCCTGCTTCACCAGGAAATGCAGTATTTACACAACCTGCTTGTGCACACTCTCTCTCCAAACTGTATTTAGTCTATGCACTGGTCACCATCTGTCAACCTGCACAGTCAAGATCCACAGATTCTCTCCCACTTGAGACACTCACTATTACCTCTGGGTTCCTAGTTGGCTACAGGAACAGTCTGCAAAAATATTGCAACTTGTACTCCATACAGTCTTGACCTGAACTTTGAGTGGCAAGTTCTTCCGTTTAAAGGGCTTCAGAGCAGCTCAAACTATGATAAAGCTTGTAGATGTTTAAAAGAAAGTGATCTGAACTCTCACTCAACTGGCAAAGACAAATCAATACCTTACTAGAGGGACACTGAAGAGCCAACTCCCATCAGAATACATCTTTATATTTCTCAGTCTTAAAAACAGGGTTGCAAGTTGCTACTTGACCTTTTACTGATACCTTTCATTCCCTTCATTCACATTAAGTCTAGGAAAAAAGTCACATTCGTTAAGAATCAAGGTATTAGCTTGCCTTCCCAAAAGCCAAATTGTCAGCCTGGTGACAGAGGCCAATTTTTTATACATTTTTTAATAAAGTCCAGAGCAGGTAGAATGAAAAGGTCTGCTTTTCTCATCATGCTCTCTGTTGTCTTGTTCAGTAGACCTGAAACTCCAGAGCAGGTTAGAATGACTTGTTGGTCTGGCAAAAATTTGTTTTAGGGAAAATACTTGGAGGTTGGGGCTGCATGTGGGGATACTCGTACTTTCTGCAGTGAGTCCATTAACTTGAAACTGGATTAGGAGGGACTCCATAGTAACTTCCATGTAGTATAATCCATGCAGCAGGTGAAAAGAGCAACTTTACTCCAGTCCATTTGGTCCTGATACTTAACCACAATTTGCATTACTGTGATAAGGACTTCGTCCACCTCAGGTCTTTAAGTGATTAGTTCTGCAGTCACACTGGTGCTCTACAACTCAGGTTTATCATATGAATGCAGAAATGTTTTATGCCAATCACAGGCATAAAAGAGGTGAAAATGAGGACACCTGCATATCTTGGCAAATATGAGTTTCCCTTATGCTGAATGATCTCTGCACCCACAACCTGACAGAGTACTATTTCCTGTCTTGGCAAACAAACTTGCTTTCTATTACTTATTATTCCCTTACTTTATTATGCGCTCACTTTACTACCCCTCCTCCCAAAGTGAAAAAAAACCTTAGAAAACTAACTCAACTACTGGAGTACCAGTAGATGAGCCTACCACTGTTGTGCAATAGGACTTGCACACTTCTTCCCTTGCAATAAGTCCAAATTTCAGAAACAAACTGACTGCAAAAGGTCTTGGAATTTTAGTCCACTAGCCAAGTCCTTAAGTGTTGGTCCTGCTCATGAAGCTGGTTGTAAGGTCTGCAGGTAATAAAATTCCAGGCTCTGTTTAAAAAAAAAAAAAAAAAAAAAAAAAAAAAAAAAAAAAATCTATTCCTGTTTGAGAAAAAAAGGATTGGTTGGAGCTTTTGTTAATACTTTAAAAAACCTCCAAAAGAGCAGATCCCAAAAGGAAGCTCCATATTGACAACCACATATGGACCACAGCAGAAGGAAAGTAATAGCATGAATAACATGGTTAGTTTTGGAGACTAAAAAGCAAACATGTGAACACACTTATCTTATTCTACCCTAAACTATCATCTTCCTAGCAAGCACCTAAAGTGATTTTGTACATTACTGGAATATGTCATTATGGCTACATTGACATATTCAGCATGTCAGACTTATTTTCTGAAGGACAAGTGAATATATATAAACTCTTCACCATGATTTGTCATACCCACAGTCTTGTAGGTCAACATGTTTAAAGGCCTTTTGGTAATCAAACTAGTCATAGAGGTAAAAAATAGTAATAGTGAACCGTAAGATTCAGTATATTAATATCATTGTAAACAGACACTTTAGAAAAAACCAAACCTTTGACTTAAAAGCAAGAAAAGCTATTCAATCCGAAGCAAAGACCATCTTCAGCCTCTGTACAACATATGTTATTCTACTTTCATTGTAACTACAAATACAAATTTTTCAACCTATAGGCATTTTTTTAAAGCTATTGAAGTAAATCAAATAGTTTCACAAGATTTGGGCCTCTGTATAAGTGGTATGCATGCAAGCTGGATGTAAAGAAAGACAACCATTTAGTACAGGAATAGAGAACTCCTTTGTTTGTCTCAATGTACTAGTTCAAAGCAAGCAGTGATTGACATAACAAAAAACCCCCCAGGTTCTAGAGAAGAGGATGAAACACAGCAAAGACATGCAACCCCCACTTGACACATCAATACAGTACCTGGGCGCTGAATCTGTGAACATCATCAGAGGCACTGACTAGATCAATGGAAGACATGGAGGAAGAGCGACTATAGGGCTACCAGAGACAGACAAAGAAAAAACCAAGTAATCAGAACAAAGGCACAACAGAGCATTCAGTACCAACTTGCAAGCACAAGATAATGAAGAAAAGGAAAACAAAAGCACCATAAGCAGCAAGCACAGCAGTGAATGCTGATTTCATGCACCTATTATATATTATGCTCCCAGTGTAGCCCTGACAGGAGCATAGTGTTTCCAGTAATACTAAAAAACAAGCCAACCGATTCGGATGCAACCAACTGGATTTTTGTTGTTGTTTTTTTTGTTTTTTTTTTTTTTTTAAATAAAATCAATTCAATGAATTTGGGTGAAGGTATCTTGAAAACACTGGGGTTAGCCAGTTGGTATTTTTCCTTTATTTTCTGCCTGACAAACCTGACACAAGTAAAGAATATCCTAAACAGGTTCTCAAATCAGTATTTTTGAGCCAAGACAAAAAGCAGTCCTTCTTCAGTTCCAGCTACTTTATTCGAAGATGACTAGGCCACTGGAAGTTACTGGAAACACCTAAAAATCTCACCTGCCCACACAAAATATAACACAGAAACAGCACGGACCAGCCCAATATTCTGAGAAGATGAGGATAAATATCCTACCGTTTGCACAAACCGATGAGTCCCCACAGCAGAATATGCATCTCCAGAAGGTAAGGATGTTGGCCAGTGTAATCTAACCTTTTCGCTTTGGGACTGCAACAACATCGGTTTAATTATTATTAGTCAGCTGCTACTGGGTGGACTGTGAAACAAAGTGAGTCATGCTCAATCTACATAGTTACTACAACAACTAATGCTGTCCATGACAGGCATGAAGCTGTCATCCCACTGGAATTCACAGTGAGTGGGCCTGAAGACTGAATTAATCTAAACTTCAAAGTGTATTTCTAAGTTAAGGAAAACACACTGGCAGCACTAAAGATCCATGTAGTACTGTCACAATCACTCAAAACCTTTACTCTTTGCTAAGAGATCCCAACATAGGATAAACTCTGTTGGGTACTATAGGTCCACTAGAGAGTCTTTTAATTCTCAAGTCATTGTTATTCACTATATTCCTAAGCATAAACCCTTTTAAGACAAAGGACGCACCACTTTGTTATTCCCTCTCATTTTATATGCTGCTATACTTTCTCATATGCTATATATTTTCTAGAATGCATCTTATCCCTTTTTGATCCTTGTCACTGAAGTGTATTTAAGAAATGAGTTAGTGAAGTAGCCAGAGACTACAGAATTTTAAAATTAAAACAAACACTAACAAAAGTATGCCTTTCCTACTCCAAATACCACTAAAGTAAAAAGAAACTTCAGGCCAATAATTGGATTTTGAGACAGCTGTAGTGTTTGATATTTTTATTTTAACACAGCATCAGTCACATATAAAGATAATTTTCATTTAGGAAACTCATTTAGGAATTAGAATCTAGAGACATTCAATAAACTTAGCACTTATACTATTCTTTTCTTGACAAGCTGTGAAGTTGCTTTCTCAAAATTAGCATTAAGCAACAACAATTTATTGTAAAAATATTAAAGGAAATTCCCTGATCAGTGTCAGAATAAAATAACTAGAGCTTCAGGAGATACACCTCAGGACAGAGTGTAAGTCACAGAAGTCTCTCAGGAAGTGCTCATCACTAAGACATTTTTCAAGTATCAGTACCTGTTCTTCCATTTTATCCTGTCTATCCAGAGCAGCCTCAACAGCATCAAAGAATTCTTCTTCATTAATCAGACTATTAGGACCCTCCTAGAGCGCAAGAAACAAAACTAGTTAAAGTTTCTGCAGACATAAAAGTTCCACTTAAATTTAACATTAGAAATACATATTTATATTGTATATGTAACTGATGGAAGCAAATTTCTTCTGTAGACCTCAAATATTTTCACCAATATTCTTGGATTACAATTTCTCTGAAAATCTTTACTTGTTAAAGGAAGTGTCTCCCTCTAACAACGATTTTATGATAGTTGCATAAAGAAGAAAAAAACCAAGGAAACTGAGTAATGCTTTGACACCAAATTTAGGGTTTAATTAATAAATATCTTCTCTTGAAAATGTTTACAGTGTCAGTAAAGTACATCTATTAACATAACTGTGTTGTGAGACTCCTTTCAAGTATTTCAGTGCCTTAAGGCACTAATATTCAGGTATGCGCTCAAAAATATAACAAGAGAAGACAAAATTTTGGGGATCTCTATTGAAAATTCTTGGAAATAACAGTTTAACACTAAAGAGCAGGTAGAGTTAAGTCAAGCATTAAAAACTCTAGTCTACTAATTAAAATAGTAATTTCGTAAAATTAGGTTTACTGCTTTTACTGTATTGTAAAACAACCTAGTCCTCCAAACTAAAAAAAAAATCCCCAACCTGTGTATCAGCAGTGACACCTGGAAGAAGCAGCTGGGTTCATAATCAAATAGACAAAGTCCAGCTTCCTATTTATTTTATTCTTTTACAGTGCATGTCTCAGTGACAACAGTTAATCTAAGATCAAGTGCCTTAAATATCTGTACAGTACTATTTCTCAGGCTATGACTTGCAAGCAGAAATGTGTTTGATTAATGTACATGAAAGGGTCAAGCTCTTAAAAGTTATGCACACGTTATTACAGGCGCACTAGCTTACATTAGTGTGGATGCCTCACCTGTGGAAGTGTTCAAGGCCAGGCTGGATGGGGTGTTGAGCAACCTGGTCTAGTGGGAGGAGTCCCTGCCTATGACAGGGAGATTGGAACTAGATGATCTTTAATGTCTGTTCCAACCTAAACCATTCTATGATTACCTTCAAAAGGCGGTTTACGAATCTCAGGATAGAACTAAATAACTCACCGAGGAGAATGCTGATGAAATGAAATTTAACAGAACAAAGGAACCTAAAATCTGAATTTGACAACACGATATTTCAAGTGGCAGTGACAAATTAAAAATTAATTGAAGTTAAACTTCATATTCTAGGACTGCCTCTGCTGTCAGAGTTTTCATATCTTTGCTTTACTTATCTCTACAGCTGAGCCAATAAAATGGGAAAGTACAATACAATTACATATAAGCAGTATCAAATCTATGACAAAATAACAAAAAATCAACAGAAGTATCTGTAAGAAACATACTTCAGACAAAAGCAAAATATCAAAGGTAAAGATATACTTCCACTCTCAAGAAATTAAGAACTGAGATTCTTCATACAGTTGCAGTTTCCAAGGTGAAAAAATAACTGTGGCATGAACACACTTGTAAATCACGCTTGCACTGGCTTGTGAAACTTCACTTTCCCCCTTTGAGAAACAACCCAATCTCAAAAATGTACTGGGTTGGTGTAGGTTTCTGTAGCTGGAGTGGCTACAGGGGATGGCTTTTGTGAGAAGCTGATAGAAGCTTCCCCCATGTCCAACTGGGCCAGTGCCAGCTGGCTCTAGGATGGACCTGCTGTTGCCACTGCCCAAGGCTGCACCCATCAGCAACTATGGCAGCACCTCTGGGATAACATATTTAACAAGGGGGAAAAAAAAGAACCCATGCAACTGCAGCTGCAGAAGAGCGGAGTGAGAGTATGTGCAAGAAACAGCTCAGTAGGTACCAATAGGTACCAGTAAAGAGGGAGGAGCAGGAGGCGCTCCACATGCTGGAGCTGAGACTTCCCTGCAACCCCGGGTGCAGACCACAGTGAAGCAGCTGTGCCCCTGCAACCCACTGAGGAGCCCACACTGGAGCAGGTGGATGCCCGAAGAATGATGTGATCCTGTGGGAAGCCCACACTGGAGCAGGCTTCTGGCAGGACCTGTGGCCCCATGGAGAGAAGCTCATGCTAGAGCAGGTTTACTGGCAGGACTGCGATCCCATGCTGGAACAGCCTGCTCCTGAAGGACTACATCCTGTGGGAAGGATTCAGGCGGAGCAGTTAATGAACAATTGCAGTCCATGGGAAGGACTCATGTTGGAGGAGTTCATGGAGAACTATCTCCTGTGGGAGGAATCATACACTGGAGAAGGGTAAGAGTGTAAGGAGTGCTCCCTGTGAGGAGGAAAGAGTGGCAGAAACAATGTGAGATGAACTGACCACAACCCCCATTCCTCTTCTCTCTGCACAGCTAAGGGGCAGAAAGCAGAAAATTTGGAAGCAAAGTTAAACCCAGGAAGAAGAGAGGGGTAAGGGAAGGGCATTTTTGAGATGTGATTAGTAATTCAGCCATATTTCCCCAAGTTGAGTCTGTTTTGCCTGTGTCAGTAATTGGTGAGTGACCTATCACTGTCCTTATCTGAACCCAGAAGATTTTCACAGTATTCTCTCTCCCCTGTCCACCTGAGGGGAGTAGTAGAGTGGCTTAGTGGGCACCTGGTATCCAGCCAGGGTCCCACCGGAAAAAGTCAGTGTTTTAAAAAATCTCAAAAGCAGAATTCGTACCTCATAGTCTGGCCCTCCGAAGTGGGACTTTTTCTTCAGTTCTGTCACAGCATTTTTGTATGCTTCTTCAATTCTTCTCCTTTTCTCTGTCTCCTGTAAAATTACATGACCATTTGATGCAGTGAGAATGAGCTGTCAACATGCCAATAAATGGAATGACCAGGGTAGTTCTTTTTTCCAAGCAGCAACTGCAAAGCTGAGGAGTGTCTGAATTTATTTGCATATATGTTCCAATACACATGCATATATAATAGAAAGCTTGGGCAACTAAACTACCTTGAGGATGCCTTCTAAGTCATGTGGAAGAAACCAGATCAGCAAGCAAAAATTGATTTCTAGTTTAAGCATAGTTGTTCATGGTTCATTGGGGGTCATACTTTGTGTCTGACACTTTCCATAAGTCTCCTTGACTCAGGTGCTTGGGCGGGGATAGCAAAAGGTAAAAAGTAAAACTGCTAAAAAGCTAACTTGCTGAATGTAGTGATACACTAACAAGTCATACCCTGTAAGTCTGCATCTATAATTAGGGCAGTGTGAATAATTTTGTGGACTCCACGCAGAGAGTGCAACTTGACTTCCTTCTCCCATAATAGGTTGTGACCATACTAGCAGCCAGTCTATGTAGACACCAGATGGTGACTATAATATTGTATACTTTCAATAAAATAGTAGTAATGCCAAAATCAGATTAAGTCTAGTATTTCCTCTACAAATTCTGCATACTGCCAGATACTTTCCATGAAAAAGTTACAAACAATTATGAAATCCTTGCAAAATTTTTGCAAGATATTTCTCTGTCCCCTTTCAAAATCACTTCAGGTGAAAGCAAGTTAAGAACAGGTGGACAGCACACACTACTTCTTGCAGATATGGGTATAATTATTCAGCAACACAAATTGAAATTCAAAGATTCAGTGGAAAACCCTGAAGCAATACTCAAAGGCTGAGTTTATCAACTGGGAATTTGGTGGTAACATTCACTCAAACACATTTTCCAGTTTACAATTAGGCAATAGTTTTGATGCAGAACAAGGTAGTATAGTTTTCCACAGGAAAAAAGAAAAAAAAGCACTTTGATGGAGACAATATTGTCTTTAACTGTGACTGTAGGCTTTTCCCTTCTGAAACTATCAAAGAGGCAGTACCTGCTAACAGATTTCATAAAAAATTATGCATGTTTATCTTTTTTGAAAGGAACTGGAGAGTTCTGAAGATGCATAAAACATGACCTGAGTATAAGTCACTGAGAAAAACATAGAAATTTTACCAGACTTGGAATGAAAAACAAAACAAACCCCACCCAAAACACAATTCCTCCTCCCATTCACCCCAAATCCCCACACCTTCTGTACTTCTGCAAATTAGTTACAATTCACATATGTCAAAATACAGCTCTCCAAATTTCCAGCTTCTCTTGGCAATAATATTAAAGAAGGCAGAAACAAGAACAGAAAAATGCTGCAGCAGTCAAGACAACATGAAAAGCATTATCACAAAGACTTTGCTGCAAGTAAAACAGTGGATCAAATACGACTGACAAAATCCTTTCCTTGTGTATCCATTTTTAAAAAAAGTCTATTTTAAAATACATTCAATGTATTATATACTGCACTGGAAACAAAAAGTCAAGCTCAAGATCTTAAGAGCTAAGTGTAAAAGGTGGAAAGAAAAGCTGTAACTACAATTACTTTAGATAATATTACATGCTTAATATTAATTTCATTCTGGACATTTGACTATTTTTGGTAATGAAAGAAAACTAACCATAGAATCTATACTTCTATCATCTCACAATATTTATTTCCTTTTCACAGAAGTTTACACACATATCCAAGAAAACCAAAAGTACAAAGATCTACACCATTCTCATCCCACATCTATCAGAAAACAAAGTCTTTTGATCAGGCCCATAGTTATAAAAGCTACTCTTACAAAGTGATGTTTAAGCACTAAAACAAAAAGATAAAATTAAACTAAAAGCAGCTCTACCACTGTGGAATAGTGGTAGCAGGAGTCAATTGCTGTATTTAAGGGTATAGGCATCAAGATGCTGCTCACAGGGGGAGCATTTGTGGGAGGAGAGTGGGGTTGCCTTGTGGCAGACACAGGTGGGTCTTGCTAGCTCCAAAACAGATTCACTGCAACACACAGCTGAGCCCATCCACCATGTATGTGACACTTCTTGGGGGGGGGGGGGAGCGGTGAAAGAAGTAAAAAGCACTCAGTGGAGAGATGAATTGAAAGAAAAAGTGAGGAACCACAGAGGAGATGCCAAGACAAAGAAGATGAGGAGATGCAGCTCCACGGCAGAGAACATATATATCCACACTACAGGCATATTTCCTGAAGGAACCCTGTCCCATAAAGGATCCACACTGCAAGAGATTTTTCCCAGAGGGCTGTCACTGATGGAGGCTACCTGCACTGGAGCTGGGAAAAAGCATGAGGAGGAAGGAATGGCAAAGATTAAGTATTTTGGACTAATTGCAACCCCCTCCATTCCTCACCCTGCACTGCCTGCTGCTAGCAGGCAGGAAGGTTATGGAACATACTACCTTCAAGTGAGAACACACAGCATGTACTAGACTATCAAGGCATCCAGCCCAGCCAGCAGGGATTTGTGAAAGGCAGGTTCTGCCTGACCAACCTGAACTTCTATGATAGGGTGACATGCTTAGTGCGTGAGGGAAAGGCTATGGATGCCATCTGTCTAGAGTTCACTAGAGCCTTTGACACCATTTCTCATAGCATTATCCTGGAGAAACTGGCAGCTCATGGCTTGGATGAGTATACTCTTTGCTGGTTAAGAAACACCTGTCTGGATGGCTGGGCTCAGTGAAACTGGCAGTGAATGCAGTTACATCCAGCTGGTGGCCAGTCACCAGTGCTCTTGGCAGGGCTCAGCACTGGGGAGCAGCTCCTGTTTAGTATCTTCATCAGTGATCTGGATGACGGGATTGAGTGCACCCTCAGTTAGTTCAGCAATGACACCAAGCTGGGGGAGCGTGCTGCTCTGCTGGAGGGCAGGAGGGCTCTGCAGAGGGATCTGGACAGGCTGGATCATGGGGCAGGGCCAGTGGTGTGAGGTTCAACAAGGCCCAGTGCCAGGTCCTGTTCCTGGGTCACAACAACCCCAGGCAGCTCCACAGGCTGGGGCAGAGTGGCTGCAAAGCTGCCCACAGGAAAAGGACCTGGGGGTGCTGGTGCCAGCAGCTGAACATGAGCCAGGGTGTGCCCAGGTGGCCAAGAAGGCCAATGGCATCCTGGCCTGGATCAGCAACAGTGTGGCCAGCAGGATCAGGGCAGGGACTGTCCCCCTGTACTCAGAATGGGTGAGGCCACACTTCAAATCCTGTGTTCAGTTCTGGATCCCTCAGTTCAAGAAGGACATTGAGATGATGTTCAGAAAAGAGCAACAGTGCTGATTGAAGGGTCTGGAGCCCAAGTCCTGTGAGGAGCAGCTGAGGGTGTCTAGTCTGGAGTAAAGGATGCTCAGGGGGGACCTTCTCACTCTCTACAGCTGCCTGAAAGGAGGCTGCAGCCAGGTGGGGTTGCTCTTTTCTCCCAGGTAACAAGCACAAGGAGAAGGGGAAATGGTCTCTACTTGCAGCAGGGAAGAGCTAGACTGGATATGAGGAAAAAGTTCTTCACTGAAAGGGAAGACAAGCACTGAAACAGACTGCCCCGGCAAGTGGTGGTATCACTGACCCCAGAAATGTTACAGAAGGTGCAGATGTGGCACCAGGGACGTGGTTCAGTGGTGGACCTGGAAGTGTTAGGTTAACCACTGGACTTGATGAGGTTTGAGGTCTTTTCCAACCTTAATGATTTTACGATTCTAGGTAGAGTAGCCTACAGGGAAGGAATGAAGCTGAGCTCGGGAAAAGGGGCAAGAAAGCTGTGCTAGTGTTTGTCCTTCTGTCTCCCATTAATTTCCCATTATTTTAAGCCAGCAACAATCTGATTTTCCACGTGGCAAGAATGTTCTGCCATGACAAAAACCAGGCAGCAATCTTCCTGTCTTTCTCTTGACCCATGAGCTTTCTCATTCTATTTCTCTCTCTAAGCTGAATACGTGGTGAGCACGTCACTCTTCGCCAAGGCTATCCCACCATAATTCTAGTTATTTCATTCAATAAAAATTCTCCTCTTCCAAAAGGCTAGCAAAGGGTGGAATACAAAGTAATGACTTCATATACTAATTAAGGTACTTTACCATGCCTGCCCTCTAAACCCCAGAAAATGTCATTGACAAATGGGACTTTTTGAAAGTTGCAAGTCTGCCAAAGCAGAGCAAGTTAAAAACACTGACGTTTCAGGAGCTTTTGCCCTTTTAATTCCTGGGGAAAGAAGTTGAAAGAAGTTTGTGAGCCCCTTTAAAATGTACTTACTCATGCTGTATGAGCTATTAGTCCCATGAGACCCCAAGTGAAATTCAGGTTTGAATTTGTTAACCACTTGCATCTTAAATAAGTGCTTTAAAGTTAGTCCACAAGAGAATAAAAAAAGTGACAAAAAGGAAATCTAAATAAATTCAAATTATATTTTAACATATATTCTTCATTAAAATATACTGAACTACAGGTAAGGAAAACATCGTTTCATCCATGCTCTAAGGAAAGTCTCATCAACACAAAGGTAGTGTGTTTGTCCAGCACAGGGAAGGCTTTTGCTAGGGGGACCTAACAACAGCCTTCCAATATGTTCAAGGGAGTCATAAAGAAACTGAGCCAGACTCTTCACAGTCTATAGGAGAAGGCTGAAAAATAAGCATCAGATACTGGAATAAAAGTTACTTCAACAGGATAGAAGGCAAAACTTTTTCACTCTAACAACAGGTGAGCAGCAGACCTGCTCTGAGGAGCTGTGCAGTCTACAGCCTTGATAAAGCCTTGATAAAGCCTTGAGCAACCTGGTCTGACTCAAGCTGTCCTTACTTTAAGAAAAAGGTTAGAGGAAGATAGACCTCTTGAGGTCTGTATCCAGCCTGAACTCCCCTATGATCCTACAAACAGGCTTCAAGTTTTGGACCTACTGTAATTCCCCCAACTGCCCAGCTGAGCCAGTAACGAATTGCTGACAGAAGACACAATACAGTGAGACAGGGCCAGGCCTTTGACATATGCACAAACAATACAGAAGACAGGGTTTAAACATGGATGCATTTTGTCTGAAAATGTTCATTCTTGAATAGTGTACCACTAAATAGAGTAAGATTTGATACATGATTTGTATCACATGGAAACACGTGAAACGAGAACAGAACAACAGCTGCGCTGCACACCAGCCAGCAACAGCAAGATTCTAGGAATTAAAGCCTGAATTACAACCTGCCATGCCTCCAACAGCAGATCTCAGGCAAGAACACATGGCTCATTTAGAGGTGTTACAGTGGTTGAGTAAGTTCAGCATGAACTATCACTGCCATTAGAATAATAGATATTCTAACACCACATACAGAAGATTTAGCCGATTAGTGTAAAGCATAACTTAATCTCACCAATCTCCTAAAGGAGATAATTGTATCTTGAGAAGACATTTAAAGTTAGAACTGGTTGTTCTCCCCAGTATTGTCTCCATCTCTTACCATACTAAAACATTTCAGAGACTTGCACATCATTTTGCATGCATGGATAATTAGGTCTGTGTTAAAAGGCTGCAAGCAATACACTTACTACTATGAAATAATTCCAGGTTCTTTGCAGATATAAAGAACATAAGACTACCATCTGAGGAAGCGCTATGAAAAAAAGACTATGATGAAAAGACCTACTGTACCACCAGTCAGAATGAGGCTCCTTAACATTTTATAGGGTTAATAATGAAAGCACCTGAAATTAATAAATGTTGTACATAAAAATAAAAGCAGTTGATGGAATACAAAAGTTAATAACAGCTTATGTGAAATTTCAATTTCAAGCTAAAGAAACTTTTTTTTCAACAAAAATAAAAGGAAAATGATCTTACCTTATCTAGCCTTTTTTGCCAGCTTTCTTCACGTTTTACCATGAGTTCAATACAATGAGAGAGCGTAGCAAGGATTCCAGCAGTAGTTGCCTTGAAAGTTATAGCTTCTCCTTTAAAATCTATGCCATTAATTCCTTTGGGTGTCACATGCGGAAACACTAAAAACACATGAATGAGATCGCTGATAGCTGTCTTTAAATCAAACAAGCGCTTCACATGTATGTGTTATATTTGAAGACAACAGACTGGCTAGAAAGTTAATTTAAAAATAAAAATCTAAAGTGGTAATAATGTCCACAGCTATCCACAGGATAAGGAAAGAGATTCAAAAGGAGAAACAGATCCTTGAAGCTTCATCTTGCTATACTGTATTCCAAGCCTGCTTGTAATGCTGTATTACTCTGCACTCTGCAAATCATGTGGGTGGAGGGAGTGGTAATAGTTTGTAACAATAGCAGTTTGATAGCTTGAAATGGGGCCTAATTAACACAGAGCAACCTTAAAACATATCAGACTCAGAATTAAGAAAGGAACAATTTCAAAATGTCATCAAACCCAAAATGTAAAATTCAAGGTTGTTTTAAGCATGTAATTACAGATTTTAAAACCTCAAAGTAAAAAGGTATAAGATAAAAGCATCAAATGTGCTGAATTTTCCAAGTACTGTGAGTTTTACAGTTCCAAGAACTACTTCATGCTGTCAACCAGGCCATCTGTTGCTAAGGCTATTTAAACAAGTAGTTTAAAATGTGTGACAAAAAAAAGTACCTATTATATGTCAAACTGGTATGTAGGTTGACATAATAACATATCAAGCATTGCACATGAATATCAGAAAATATTACAAAGCAGAAGTAACACTCAAGTTGAAGCTGACTGAACCCAGCAAGTTAAAGTAACTCCTGCTATGCCAAAGTGCAAGCTCATGACTTATCACCTAGCTTGATATAATTTTTTTCTCTGGTCTGTCAGTTTGTCAATGTACCACTGTTAAAATTTAAAAAGTACAATTTAATATTTGAGTAAGTTTATCTGTCTACAAGAGCAAAGCAGAGCTTTCGAGCAGTTCCATTCTGTAATTATAGAGCAGAGTGTCTGCACTTGGGAACAGAAAGCAATCGTCACATGGTCTTCAGCACTGGTTTTATATGCTCCCCCTTTCAAAAGGAATCAATCTCTTTTTCAAACAAGTGATTACAGACTACACACTACTCCAAATACCTCAGACGCACAGATACTATGGTAGAACACAACACTTTTTTTTTTTTTCATGTTAATCAAGAACATTCCCTAAAAGGTAAAGGTGATGGGGACTGGAGGGGAAAAAAAAAGAAAGCAAGAGAAAGAAAAAATTGTTTCAGAAATGATAATGAGAAGACCAGCTCTCCTACCCCAATAGCTGCAAATGGAACACAGAGGGGACTGAGACTGAAAGTGGCATAAGCTGGCAAGAAGGTGATGCAGTGACTCCACTGGAAATAATTAGAATTATACAAGAACTTTTGCCCATAATACTTCACAACTGAAAAAGACAGTTTTACACCAGTAATTCCTCCTGTTGGTGTAGGCTATGTTCACATGCAGGCTTAACAGCACAGCTATAATGCTTACAGATGTGATTTTTCTCTCTCAATTAGGAAATATGTAGATGTCCTGAAGAAACTGCCACCAGCTGCAACACTGTATAAATAATTTCAGAAATCTCTATGGTAGAATTTAAGGGAAATACAGCAACACAGGTTAATTTCCTGGAGAAGAGAGCTTTTGTCCCTTTCTAGGTCTCAGCTACATCTCATTAACACTTCCATACAATTTTAGTCATCACATATTCTAAGCCATTCTTTAAAGAATAGCCTCAGAGTAGCTGTGATAGATGCAGAGCTGCAGACTTAAAGCCAGTGCGCAAAGCTTCTTTCAGCCATTATAATAATGGGCAAAAATGAACATGTTGCAGAAGGATGTAAAACCTATTTCTTTGAAGAGATGGTCACTCAATAGGTTCCTTGTGATGGATACAAGTATTTTGATTCATTCTTAATCACAGGAAATATCTGTCTTTCTGAAATGTGTTGGGAGATGACTTCAACCCTCACCTCAGGAACAACTGAGCTTCAGCACTTTAGAAGAACTTTTGAGGAGATTTTCTGTTTGGAGAGACCAAACATCTTTCTGATTCCTTTTTTACACTTTTTTTCATGTCAGCTATAGATTGATTACTTCAAAATTAAATCAGGCATCTGGAGATCTATATTGAAAGGTAAAGACTAATAGGAAAGTGTTCTTACTGTTGCAACTTCTCTTTGGTTATCAAGCTCCATGCCATCAACTGAAAAAAGCAGGATAATTTGTCCCCACCTTAACTTCAATTTCAACATCTTCCAAGCAGTTCCTTTTTCATTATCCCATCTATGCTCTATTTCTGATTTATTTTCTCTTGTGTTTCATACAAGGAATTCTTCATACCATGCTTTAACCTTCAATAGCTCTTCAGCTTTTCTCTCCTAGACCTCTGTGTCTGTTAGGATATCCCTTCTTGTACCTGAGACTCTGCTTGTAATAATTTCCCACTCTTTGATCAAATCAGTTTTCCAGTGAAACAGGAAAGTATTCTAAAGATAATAAGTAGAAAGACATTCTTTCATCTTTTCCATTTTACGCCCCCTTAACATATTATGTCACTAAACTAATTTTAAGTGAAAAACAAACATTTGTGTCCATGACCCACTTATTGATACCTGCTGTTGTTATCTTCTGTGGATAGCAATAGGATCAATATGATTCCTGTAAGAACAACCCCAATTTTTCAGCAATATTTTGGCAAATATTCTTCCTCCATTGAAAGCACAAAAATCCAACAAATCTCTGCAGTAATTTACATCAAATTTCTCTCCTTCAGCCTTGGTACCACTTCCATCTTTATAGTTCCAGTACAAAAGACACCTTCCATATTCAAGGAGGTTCCTTAAGTAGGTTACACCTGCTCTTCCTATTCTTAGAAAATTTAAATCCAAGTATGTTCTTTTTCCAGAGGGGATGAATGGGAACATTTTGAGATGAAGAGTCTACATTCCTAAATATATAAGATCCCAATGGGTAAATATGCATCAGCCAGACACCATACCTTGGTGTTTTATATAAATGATCACAGTTACAGTTACCAGACCTTTTAATTGGAAAGTGACCAATATATTTAAACAACTTCATAGTACTCTACTTAGCTCTTCACTTAAAGATCTTGGAGAGCACAGAAAAGAAAAAGCCTCTCTATCCATATCACCTTCAGAGAAGTACACAAATGTCCATACTCACATTAACTTTCTCATCCCGCCCAGAGAACAAACTGCAAAAGACAATGTGAATATGGTCCCTTAGGTCAGTCTTAAATCGAATGATTTGAGCTTCAGATTGGTGCACTAGTAGTTTGAACAGTAGGCTTAAACACTCCTCCGTATCACAGTAAGCTAAATTAAGAGGTTGAACCTATGCCTCACTTCCTGAAGCACCGAGTGGAGAAGAGTCTCAGAATAAACAGGCAATCACTTGTCAGCTACAGTTAAGATTTTTACAGTCCTTCCAGGACTGAACAGAAATTTCAAGAACAGAACCTGAAATCTGAGAAACCAAATTTTAACAGCTGCTCTGAGGCTAAGCTTTAAAAAAGGGTGAAGATAAATCTTTCATTGCCAGTTAGTCTGAACTACTTTTCTGCCTAATACGTGACCATGGCTGTCTCAACCTGAGACATCTACTTCCCCCACTGTATCACTTAAGATTCCACTTAATTTTTCATTTCTAATCAAGCTTTGCAGCACTCAGCTACTAAATATTTAATGAATTTAGCCATTAGAAATCAAACTGAGGCACAGAAAAACTAAAATGGGGACAAATATTTTCATAGAAATAATTGATGGAAAGTAAATTTAATGGAATACAGGAGTCGTAACAACTGGAATTAGAAGTTCTGCAGAAGGCAATTATTTCCTGTAGTGACCTATAGTGAGTGAGTTTATATACAGGTACCCATAATACCAAGTATCAATTTCTTAGCATCTAAGTTCCCAAAGGTTTGATGACCAGCTGCATTAAAAATACAGACTTTCCTAATGACATTCCCCATAGTGTATGCATACATATTGCAGATGCACCAGAACAATGTAGATATGAAAAAAATTTCTACGGGTAAATTAAGCTGAAACTCCTACATAACTGTACAAAAATTAAGTTTGACAAAGACATCTCCTCCAAAATGAATCATGCAGTAAAATTAAACTCTTACTTAACATTTGTTAAAGAAGGCTTTTGCAGTTTTCTGAATTCTAACTTAACAATTCTCAAAAAGAAAAAAAAGTACAGTTTCATACAGACAGTAAGGTTAGTGGAACCATACACTTCTTCAAAACTCCAGTTATATGCTACTTAATCTCTGAAATCAGCATTACAATCAATCCTCAGTGATGAATTCTGGAAGTATCCTGAAAAGCTCCATTTCCTTTCCTTTCCTCTTCCACCACAACAGTTTTGGCTATGGTCTAGAAAAAGCACTTAAATACAACAAGGAAATATGTAATACATGGGAACAACAGCCAATTAAAAAGAAAACAGAAGACACAGAAAAGGCTTATTTTGTCCTGTATTTTCCAGGTTCTTGATGAAAGCATTTACATTTTTAAAAACATTTCTGGAAAGTACTTCGGGAGATTCCACCACACTTGAAACTGGAAGTGCAACTTCCAAGCTTCGTGAACCAAGTCTAAGAAATACCTTAGGACTAAGTGAATTGTCAACAAGTAGAAAGTGTAAACACTAGAATACTTCAGTCAGAAAACATGAAAAGGTCTAAGAAGAACGCAATTTAAATGCATACACAACTTCCTCCAGGCCAGAACTATCAGATTTCTCAAACAGCAAGACTTGCATGAGTTCTTCACATTTGCTGCATGGATACAGTGAGTACAATAACTATTTCATTTATGATAAGAATAAAAATCCAAATTCTGCTCATTATAACAGTGAAAAGGACAGCAAAAAAGCACTAAAATTATGCTAAGTGAGAATCAGTAACAGTATTGTCTTAACCATTCCACAGCCATAGTACTTGGGAAAACCATAGGGGGACATCCCTAAGTGGAAAAGCACCGAACTCCACCAAACTCCTAAAGCAGGTAACACTTATAATAACCTGTTAAAAAAATCTCAGTTCCGAATATTTAAATAATGCAGCTGTTTCAACAGAATTTTGTAGCGACATTGACTCTAAACAGAGAATAGGAAATTCCAGCTTGACAAGCTTTCATTAGTATTTGTGTGAATTAAGTGTAACTCAGAGAATCATGAAAAGCTGCTAAAGAATTATAACATGACTAAGAACTTCCATTCACATACACTTAAATAACTCTTCTTGCAATTTTCTGCTTAGAAAAGAGCATAAAATACCTGTCTTGTACCAATGATACCATTCATTTTAATTTTCATCAGTGAAAAAATTGAAAAATACTTACATTTTTCCTTACTGCTGTTACTGTTATGTACAAAATCTCCATCAGGACGTACTGTAGGGAAATCATCTTCATCATCTTCTACCACTAGATTTGAGAGAGTGTATTACGGGAGTGAGAAAGCTTTTCTAGTTCTTTGGTGTGCATGAAAGAATTAAGAGCATCTTCATGGCTAGCTAGCACTTTTTCCTATAACAACAGTCATGAACCCTCCCTCCCTTTTCGGTTTTTTTTCTTTTTGACCCAAGACCACTACCAATGTAAATGTCAGTTAACAGCAGAATCTAACATTGCTCAGCATTGAAGTTTAGCACTCAATTCTCTGGCAAGAGCGACATATTTTGGTGTTACAAGTAGGAGCCATGATTCAGTAGCTATTTAATCTTCTACACTGGAAAACTAAAAAAAAGTGGAATTGCACTTCTCTGGTGTTTTATTACTACCAAAAGTTTCACACTGCCAGAACAAACACAGAGATGAATATAAATGCCTCAGCAGAGTGCACAGATATGGTGACAAGCTGTACTCTGATATAAGCAATTCAGAGATATGTTGACATCCACACCGTAGTCTAGTATGGTCTCAAGTGTGCATTCAGTGCTCTATTTCCAGCCAATATGTCTCAGAAGCATTACTTAAGGCAGCACTTTTGACTTTTTCAAAACAGTGTATTGTTTCTATCAAAACTAATATCCCATTTGGTTTTCAAAATAACAGGTAAGAGACAGCAATAAACTGAATTCACGAGGGTTAGCAATTGGTATTCTATAAAAAAACACTTCTAAAAAGCATTGCTTTTGTACAGTTGACAGCTACAGGTTAACATCAAGCAGATTTTTACGCAAATCTGAATGCTAAAGTAAAAATAGTTAACATGTTTATGCATTTATGCAAATGATTGGTCCTTTACTAAAGTAAATTTAAGATACATATTTTATTTATATGACATTAAATTTTACTGTAACTGTATCAATCTGTTTCCTAGCTAAAAAGCTACATTCTGTGAAGGGAAGAGTTTTCAGTTACAGTGTTACCTTTATCCCTCTGGAGTTCATCTTTGGAAACTGCATCTGCACAAGCATCGAAGTATTTCTGTAAAGTATCAACTTGTCTACATAAAATGTCTCTAAAGGTTTCCATTTCTGCAAGCTTCTCACGTAAGCTATGGCCCTTCTGAAAACACAAAAGAAAAAAGCCTGGAATGTTTCCACATACTCAACAATAGCTTGATTCATTAAAACTAAAATTTAATTTAAAAATATATTTCTGCAGCTATGAAGAGAAACTGAAGTACATTAAGGGCATTTTAGATACCAGCAATTATGAAATACTGTTAAATGTCAGAAGAAACCATATCCAAAGTATTTCTTACTCATTTTGTCACTGGTCTCAATGTTTCCTCTTGACTCTATCTGCTACTTCAGAGCACTCCACAAAAGCTTATTAAAAATGGGATCTTACATGCTACCAGCTTTATACATATTTGCCTGAAAGCAGTCAGCTCTAGTTTAAGATCTTTGTTCCGATTCTTATTCCCTTTTCTTGTGTTGTTCCTCTTCTGCTCTCCCAGAAGTACAGCACACCCAGTTCATATATTAAATATTCATATGGATGACACAAGGAAAGCCATAATTTGTCAACCAGTACTATATCGTATTTATTAAGCTATAGAATTAGTGTTTGTTTTCATTTGGAGCCCAGGATATTCTGGTGAGTAAACTAGAAAAAGTTAATGAACGCACACACAAGTTTCATTTTCTTGCCACAGAAGATGACACCACAGTTTAAAAGGGATGACTGCACAGAGGCACAAGAGAGCTTACTGTATCACCTGTTCACCATCATATGATGGACCACTGTTATTTAAACTAAATATTTTGCATTTTTTCTATAATTATGTGAATGAGTCTTCACATGTTACTTCTTTTCCAGTTGCACATTATTTACGCACAAATACTAGGAAAACTTTTTGCACCAACCTTGAATGAAGAGGTGGATGTTGCAGAGTATCCACTTGCTCCAGAGACAAGAGACACCATGGAGCCATGGCGTCGCAAACTTGACTCTGATCCATAGCCAGATTCAGTCTAAAAAGCAAACCACACAAAAAGCTTGAGGCCTTTGATAAAATAGAAATAATGAAAACAAGATTAACATCATTTTCTCTGAAACACACCCATTTGTTTTTTGCAGTAGAGGTTTAAATAACTCAAACTGTGCCTGCACCTAAGATGTTGATGCAGTATCTGTAAAGTTATTATAAACTTATTTTTTATTATCAAATTGATTTGTAAAATAATTTGTTACCTACAATGAATTATGTGCCCCCGAAAGGACACAGCAATATATATTTAATGGTTAAAAAAAGGCAGAGTGTTTCATTATTTTGGTTTACGTAATTCCTAAGAAGTAACTTTCACACAGCCTATTAAAAAACTTACATTACTCTACAATTAATTGGGGGATTAACATGGTTCAGCCCCAAGACAATCAGCTTCAGTCAATCCTTCCAATCACACAAATAGTACCACTTTCTTTTTAAAAGCAACAAAATAGATATCAAGGAAAATCAGACTATTACTTCTATCAAGTTTTTTGATAGAAGTAAATTATTTTTTTACTGAGAACAAAGGTCTACATAAAACAAGGTAAGACACTGAAAGTAAGAGAGGATACAATAACAGTAATTAACTAAACAATGAAAAAAGAAAAACATCTCTTGATTAGAGTAACATTTAAAAGATCTAAAAATAGAGTTTGACAAATTTCCTCACAAGTCAAACAGAAGCAGATACTGAGAAACTGGAGGAAAATAAATTTGTCTAAATGTTAATGTAAATGACATGTGCATGGCAAAGGAGATGAAAAATCCTGATAGAGAATATAAACAATAAACAGATGGTTCAGAATAATACATGAAATACTGTTAGTAGATAAGCTTGATCAAGTAGACAGAGATAACTGTGAAGAACTTTCGACAGAAATAAATTCTGCAGTAGTACCAAAACTCAAATGGGGTGAGGAGAGGGGAGACAAAACAAATGGTATAGAACAAGAAGAAACAATAAAATTCCAGTTGTTGCACATTTTATGGAAAAACTGGAAGCTGTATAGGCCTTAGGAAGGCAGGAGAGCGTGGATAAGTTAAAAAGCAGAGAAAGGTAAGTGTTGATGTGTTGGTTAAGAATTTGGACAAAGTGGGACAAAGTATGTATGTCTGAGCTACAAGTAAGAGTTTAGGCATACAACTGCTTTGTTTCAAAATCATGTAATAAGAATAAATCTGAAAAGAACGTTTTACAAGAGTCACCCAACACTTTGAAACATTTCTTTTAAAGCTTCCTTTAACCACAAATACAAAAAGACTTCACTGTTTAATCAGTACCTTCAATATTTATTTAAGCATATACTACAGATCTTAAGATGATCCAATATGCTTTCATTATAGTCAGTTTGACAATGAAGATTCATTTAATTTTCTCTGTCAGCTGTACACACCAGGAAAGATGATAAAATTTCATTTCAATAGGATATGGCTTAAAGAGCAGATCAATTTTAAAATGAAGCCGAAATAGCAATCTCATTGAGGTCAGAGTATTTTAACTAAGGTTAGCAAGTGTTTTCTGATTTTCTCCAGTAAGTGAGAAAGACACACCTATGCCAGACCTTGTTTTAAAAGCTTAGGAAGTGAAATTTCTGGATTTCTTTATCTGAGATTTAGTCAAAGCCACACCTTAATAGTCCTACTTTAGAACTTCCAAGAATAGATGTAAACTTACAAGTAGAAAATCTGATGCTTTATATTCTACATCTGAATTAAATCCTTTTCTTCCAATATTATGCATACAGTCAATGCTCTGCTAATTTAGTTCACAAAATAAAAGCTGAAGGTGAAAAAAAAACCTCCAACCCTTCTTTCCATATCAATACGTAAGCTTGATTTTTTAAGGTACCTTTTCAGCAGCATATTTATTTGTCTGTCATTTATGCTTGTGATTATTAATTCCACTAAACAATTTATCCACGCTACAGAATCATACACACAACAGCATACATGATTATATGGATACAGCTATCAGCTTGCAAAGTCTACCATAATAAATAAAAAGGTGCAACATAGGTAACTATTTGCTATTGAGAAGCAAATTCAGCAGACATGAAGATCAGACTGAACAGTACACAATATGAATCGAAAGCATGTGCATTTACAGACCATGTTCACAAAACTGTGTCAGACATTTATGTTCAAATAGCCAAGAGGAAAAAAAAAATTACATTGAGAACACTTACTACAAGAACCAGAAAATAAGTACTCATTTCTAACTGATACACAGACAAGCCATCCCGCTCACAGCAGACATATGCAGGCAGATGAACACAAACAAAGCAAGCATGAATCATGCAAAGCCCCACCATTCTACTACCGCAACATCTAAACGAGAGCAGGTCACTGCCGCATTTATGTCTTGCAAAGCAGATCATCATTAACTATTCACTGCAGAAATAATCAATTACATTGAGAAGAGGAATGCAGACACAAGTTTCTTCTGTTAATACAAATTTATTTTCCCAAGATAAAAATTAGAAAAGCAGGTAGAGTTCATATGATAGAAATCAACAGTCTCTGCTTGAAAACAAAATTACTTGTAGAAGTCATATCACTTCATACCATCAAGCACTAACACTAAATTGCCATACTCAGTAAAAAGATGCAGTTCTTTGAAATTTCATGCATACATCACAGCTTCAAAGCTACATTAAAACTGGCATTTGATAGTATTTGCAACACCTTCAGCTTTCTAAGGCAATGCACGAAATCCATTAATCCTTTTGTTACAACAGACAAGAGGAAAAAGCCACATGATCCAAAGCTTCATGTGATCCTTTAACTGGAGCAGATCAGCATATCAGCAACATCAGAAAAGCTGCTTTCAATAAAAAAAAATTCAATAAAAGAAGGTAAGTATTTGCAGAATCATATTGCAGATCTCTTGTTACTGCTCACACTGATCCTTAAGTGGAAAATAATACCCTTGAGCAAAGCACAGACTCACAGCAAAGTTCTCCCACTTAAAAAATCGAATGAAGCAAATTATTCTCACATCTTCAAGGAATTATTTTGATTATGTCTCAATTTAGTGCCCGTGAAGCACTTCAGTGTAGGTTTGTCCAAGGCAGATATATTCAGTTAGCATTATAAATTATTTATTATTTTACATAACAAAAGCAGCAGGCAGCTCCTCCCTCTAAGGCATACAGCTCACCCTAGAAGATGATGAAACAGATATTAGGACACAGTGACTCTAATCTCATTCTCTACAGTAGTTGTGAAAAATCCCACCAAACATCCAAGAGATCAAGCCACAGTATCTTATGAAAAAACCCAGAATACATGAAAAAGTAGTAACAAAAAGGAGCTGGAAGGTACTATGAAAGGCTTGGTGGAAAATAAGCAGATAAGCTCTGTAAAATGACTATGTTCCAAAGGCGATTTTTAGACTAGCTGGAAGTGCTTCAGCAAGATGGGTTAGTTCTAGGATGAGCCAAGGCAGGGCTACCCTAGAAAATGACTGCAGACAGTAAGAACACAACAGACACTACAGGCAGGGCAGTACAGGATGCATTTCTGAGGACTGAAGTTGAAGATACAATTATCATGTGACTGTAGGTCTGATTTTTCAATTATTCTGAAGCTGCTGACAATGGAAATTTAAGGTTGCAAAACCAAGCTGGTAGTTAGCAGGAAGGCAGAGACAGAAATTCCACAATCCAGGTCAGAGCAGCTGGATGATGATCCCCCGCCCACAGCCCTCCCAAGCACAGTGCACATGACTACTTAAAAGGAAAGAGCTTCTAATATGACCTTTCTTGCAACTGCAAAAACAGGGAAAGACATTGTAGACATAACTTTCCTCCAGCAGTGATACATGTTGCAATTCCACAGTAAATACGCATGTTATGTGTACAGAAGGAAATCCCAGGGATTCCAAGTTGAAAAATAAGTATAAAAATAAAATTCTTCACTGAGCAAAAGTACCAAAACCCAAGCTGACAATAACTGCAACGCTTAGTGGACTTAGTAATAAAACTAAAGCAGCTTGTACTGCTGGATCATGAGACTATAAGCAAGACTGGGAGAGGCTACACTCATTCCTCCCATGAATCTGGGCTGTCTGGAGAGGGACAGGTAAGGTCTGTATCATCATACAAAACTAATAAACTCCGTTCTATTAGACAGTGGCAGAAAAAGCACTGACGTTTTGGCCTCAGCTCCCAATGCACTGAAGTAAGTATTCTTACTAGTTTTCATGCTTTGAAAGCTAGTGGGAATAGTTGCAGATTTTAAAGAATTAATTAATTCCATTACATATTGTCTGATCTTGGTTTAAGGCTAGCCCTTGTGCAACTGTGCCTTTAAAAATAGGAACAGTTCTGATCCCAACTGAAAGCACTAGTCACATTATTCTTTTTAGCAGTTATACAAAATTGCGTAATAGTTATATTAAATATTATTACATCATCAGGATGCGTAAAATTCAAAAGGGAGTGTTGCCAGGGTTAATGCATAAGTGCCAGCTAAGGCAGATGAGCCAGGAGGCAGTAGAAAAGCTGCTGCAGGCGTCCGAGCACCGGCTCTCCCATGGAGCATCCACTAGGTGGAGGGAAAGCCCGTGCCTTGCAGGCACTGAGCACACAGGGATATAACCCAGCCCGTCTCAACAGCGGGACACAGCAAGGAGGACTAAGCCACACACCGTGTTCACCGTTAACAGGCATTTAGGCAATCTTACCTATCCTTCAAAACGGCAGGGAAGGAGTGATTGCTTCTTCCTCCAATTGTTGCTTTAGGTTTATTTTTTAACCTAAGGTAGTTAAGTATTATATTAATATTGCCTCTGTAGAACTAGAAAAACACATCCACCATCTGTATTATGGTGAAGAATCTTGCGCTAAAGACCATAATGGAATTTTGAAAGAGCATGGTTAAACAGCAATGGAGGAAAAGGTACTTGTTGCAAGCCTGAGCCTGTTCTGGATATGGACTTGAGAGGCTTACACTTTGCTTAATCAGAATAAACATTTTATTAACAAGAAACCCTACGATTCAAAGTACACATGCAGGCAAGGTTCTTACTTGCACTAAAAGAAATGGAGTATAAAAAGCTTTACAGCAACACAGAACACATATATCAACAGATAAATATGCTTAGCTTCTTGTCAATAAGAAGAAAAACTGCCAAAGCAAATGCTCCTGCAAAACCCTTGCAAAACCCTTTGCTCCATAAAGTCCCTTGTTCATCTAGTGCAATTAGCAGGTATCTTGTCACTACTAAACTCAGATGGGTTTTTTCCCCTCCACTCAATCCTTAAAAATTCATTTAGCCATCAGAATAGAAATATCTATCAAGTGGCTGGCATACCCCTGAGTATGAAATACACTCCAAGCTTTGGAGGATAAAAAAAGTTGGAATTGTCAAATTCCATAATATATTTGATTTAGAATTCAAGGAAAACTATCTTACACCCATGAGAATATGTGAGAACACGGGCTGTTTAAACTGCAATCTCCTAACAGTAATTTGGGAAAAAACAGGGACAAAGAAAGGTTCACTTTTAATACACTGCTTGTTTTGCATCTCACACCCTATTAAATCTAACACAATTTTCTTCATATTCAAAACCTATTACCTATTCTTATTTCCTTCTTGCTGTAGACCTTATCAGCTCTCAACACCTACTTCCCTCAAAAACAACAGACGCTCACTGCACCTCTTATACATTTGAACAAAAAAGTTATATGAAATAAGGGACTCCAAGACACACAACTTTTTGTTATGTTCCTGATACAGCTTCAGATTCCTGAAATTGACCAGGGTTGAAAATTCATAAAAACCTTTGACTTCTATTAAGTCAAAACCATGTTTGTTTAAAAACAAAGCCCAGTCTGGTTTACAAGCTCCTCATGCATCAGCATTCTGCCGTCAGTAGAAGCTTTACCTGCATTTCTAATCATACATCAATTGGACAACGTAAAGATTCCGTATGTTAAGCGCAAACTATCTAGGCAATAATTCTGTCCAACGGTAATTTTCCTTTTAAACAAAAGATGAACATATTGGATATAAAGTATCAGAGTTCTGAAGGCATAATTCTCTACAGACAAACTCAACTATTCTGCATGATAGGCAGAAAAAAATCAGAATTATTAAGGTTGGAAAAGACTTCCAAGATGATCAAGTCCACCCTTTGACCTAACACCACCATGCCAACTAGACCGTTACACTAAGTGCCACATCCAGACTTTTACTGAATGCCTCCAGGGATGGTGGCTCCGTTACTTTCCTGGGCAGCCCATTCCAATACCTGACCACCCTTCCAGTGAAAAAATTCTTCCTGATGTCCAACCTGCAGAGCCTTCCTACTCTCCAGCAGATCAACACTCCCACCCAGGTTGTCACCGGCAAACTGAGTGAGGGTGTCCTTGATCCCCTTATCCAGATCATCCGTAACGATATGAAACAGAACTGGCTGCAATGCTGAGCCCTGGTTAACAGCAGTGGTGACCGGCCACCAGCTGGGTGTAACTCCATCCACCACCACACTCTGGTCTTGACCACCCTGACAGTTTTTTACCCAGTGAACAGTGCACCTGTCCAAGCCATAGGCTGCCAGTTTCTCCAGGATAATGCTATGAGAAATGGCGTCAAAGGCTTTAGTGAAGTCTAGATAGACAACATCCACAGTCTTTCCCTTAGCCACTAAGCAGGTGACCCTATCATAAAAGGAGATCAGGCTGGTTGGGCAGGACCTGCCTTTCACAAATCCATGCTGGCTGGGCCTGATGCCCTGGTTGTCCTGTGTGTGCCAGTCATCACACTCAAGATACTCTGTTCTATGACCTTCCCCAGCACTGAGGTCACCAAGGTCAGGCTGACAGGCCGTAGTTCCCCAGATCCTCATTTTGACCCTTCTTGAAGGTGGGCACCACATTTTCAAACTTAGAGTAATCTGAGACATCCCTGGTTAACTAGAATTGATGATAAGTGATGCAGAGTGGCTTGGAAAGCTTTTTCATCAGCTCACTCAGTCCCCTTGGGCAAATCTCATTTGGCCCCATAGACTTGTGAGTGTCTAAGTGACACGGGAGGCCACATCCTCCTGAGTTACAGGAAATCTATTCTGATCCCCATTCCTGGTTCAGCAGCTTGGGGGCTGCTGGCCCTGAAAATATTTGGTCTTTCTGTTAAAGACTGAGACAAAGAAAGCATTAAGTACCTCATCCTTTTCCTCATCCTTGGTGACAGTGTTCCCCATCCTCATATCCAATAGAGGATGCAAATTTTCCTTGGTCCTCCTTTTTTTGTTAATGTATTTGTAAAAACATCTGATCTTATACAGCAGTGACCAGACTGAGTTCTAGCTAAGCTTTTCCCCTTCTAATTAACATTTTTCTCTATGTGACTTACCAACATCCTTGTACTCTTCCTGAGGTGCCTGCCCCAACTTACATAGGAAGTAACTTACATTGCAAGATCTTAAGTCAAATGAAGCTGGTGAAGGGTCTGGAGCACAAGTCTGATGAGTGGCTGAGGGAGTTGGGGTAGCTCAATCTGGATAAAAGGAGGCTCAGAGGAGACATTATCACTCTCTACAGCTACCTGAAAGGAGGCTGTAGTGAGATGGGTGTCAGTCTCTTATTCCAAGTAGCAAGTGACAGGACAAGCAGAAATGGCTGCCAAGTTGCAGCAGGGGAAATTTAGTTTAGACATTATGAAATTTTTTTCATGGAAAGGGTTGTAAAGCACTAGAATATACTGCTCAGGGAAGTGGTGGAGTCAACACACCTGAAAGTGTTAAAAAATGTGTGGATATGGCACTTGAGGACATGGTTTAGTGGTGAACATGGTGGTGGTGCTGGGTTCACAACTGAATGTGGAAATATTAAAGGTCTTTTTCAATCTTAGCAATTCTATGAAACACTTGATACACAATGGCTGTAAAGTTACACGAAAACAGTTTTTTTACAAAGAATAGCACGACATGATTCTATAATTCCCATTTTAGTTTATGGGTTAAGAACAAGTCTAACATCACATGAAACAAAATGCTAAAGGGATAAATTATCTGAATACATTCAATGTTTAGACATAAGACCTAGCCTCAGATAAAGAACGGCAAAGATATGCATATAAAGCAGATCCCACATCAAAAACTTCATAAACAAACTTAGATTATGCTAAGAGTTTTGTATATTTCATGTAAAAGACACATTTGGATATCTAAAAGGATAAAAATTCAGGTAATTTCCAAAACCTTGGTGAATCACCAGTTCAAAACATGAGAGTATGTCCTCCTGTCACAAGGTTTCACAGTCTCTGTGGTCAGGACTGGGAAAATTAAGTTGTCATAAACTCATATTACTTTTGTGTTAAAAGCAGTTCATCTGTTTAACCGCCCCAAATCAGTGTCGTGTGTGACCACTAGAGGGAAATAGCGAAAAGGAAACAGATACGGCTGGAGGTTACTATTGGTCAAAGACCAACAATAACCCTTACCCTGTTTCTGCTTCAGTCCCTGGACATAGAAACCTCCTTTTCATGGTAGACAATTAAAACCAGACCAGTTTTACCTTTAGCCTTTATAATTACATTTGAGACACACTGCTTAGTGAAGATAAAGTTTTCCACACAGTATGCAAGTAGTAACAATGACATTTAGTCCTGAATGGATGACAGCAAATTAGAAATTGTAATAGAGATTAAAGAAATTATTCTGAAGTTCTATTCTATTCACACTTCTCAGCCAGTTCAAAACAGTGAACCAACTAAGAACATTCATTTTCGGTTAAGATTGTCCAAAGACATAGTACAAATCAATCTAACAAATGTTCTGGCTCAGATTTTTTAGAACTTCATCTAACAAGAAGTAGTTGGGCTCCATACAATTTAACTTAAAAAAAAATTTAATATTTGACATGGAGAAAATTGGGCACATCTGTCTCAAGCACCATGTCCAAGTAGAAGACTTTTCTTTACATTCAGCTGTTCTCGCATTAGTCTACAAACACACAGCTCGTCATGAAAAGTAGTTTTACATACCAGCCAGAAGAACAGGCACAGGATTTCTTCATATACACGTTATACATTAAGTAGGCCCTCACCAAACTGGTTTTCCCTGTACGTATGCACACTTCGGGAAGCATCAGAAGAAACAAACTTTTAGTTAAAGCCTACCAAACCCATTAAAAGTAATGAAGTAATATACAGACATATTTCATGTGAAATAAGTTATTTACTCTATTCATAACACTTAAGTTTATACAGGCTTACTTAGGAGTTTGTAATTATGAAATGCAATTTTCAGAAAACTCATCTTTGAAAATTAAAATATTAACTGATATTACATACAATATTAACAAACGCATCAGTAAAGACATTAAACTCAGCCAATACAAAAACAACCTCCACACTATTATTGTTCATTGATGCAAAAAGAAACAGACTGTTTTTATTTGCTGAAAGCCAACACCCACTGTGTAATAGGAAAAACAACTTCAAGTATGGCACAGGTGTCTACAGTAAACTGACCTACCCTGTCCTTGAAGGAAAGATCTGGAAACTGTTTGGAAAACGGCTCACAAAAGGCTGCTTCTAGTACATTAGAAGAAAGCAAATCAAAGGATCTATGCCTTAAAATGTTCAGGACTTTGAAGATAAATGTTATCATGGGTTTTACACAGAACTGTAACACTGTTGGTCCTTATTAGGCTGTGCACTAAGCTTTGGGACACCATTTTGGTCATACTTTTCTTTCCAGAGGAGTAGAAAGTATGAACAAGATAAAGGGTGCCAGCGCAGCACTGGTACCAACATGAAAACCTCCCTGTGATAAGCATTAGCTAGAGAATAGTATAATAAAATAGGCACCAAACTGCTTGTATTAACTCAAGTCTTCTACAGTAACTAAATCATCCTATTTCATGACAGCATGTTTGTTTTGTACAAGCTGTAGAGCCCTTTCTGTAGGAACTTGTGCCTTAATCAGGCAACTGCAGAAACACATTCAGTATGTCGGTCATCGATTATTTTGTAGACCCATATTTTCTAAATACTGCTGAACTCCAATCCCATTGTTGGTTTTCTCACAACAGTGTACCCAGAATAATTCATCGTGAGAAAGCTACACATGCGTTAAGAGCTGACAAACTGAAACACTAATGTTATTGCCTGCAGAGTAACAGTGTGTATGGGGGTGTGACATAAGACTTCAGGAGAATGGCCATATTCCTGCTGTTAACTGCTTTGAACTGCAACACATTAAAAGCTGACTTCACCCCATTGTGAAGTGAGGGGAGGGAAACTCCCACCTGACAGTAGGTAAGGTGTTGTTTCCTGACCATTCTGCATGGCAGTGACAAAATGTGTATTCTGTCAGCAGATCTTCATAATCTGACAGATCTGCTTATAGCCCGGTTCAGACATTGAAAAAGCAGCAGCCATAAAAATGGCAAAAGCGAAGCTATTGTATCTACAT